>NC_135816.1:69388147-70062973 GCF_964213995.1 Mustelus asterias | reverse complement strand
TGGTTTGGAGGTTCTTGATGCCTTTATACAAAGTCCATTTAAATCTTTACATCTTCAATATTTCTGTTCTAGAAATAAGTTCATAAAATGACAATATCTAACATTCTTTTCACCATTTCCTTCTCTAATATTGCGTGCTAAGTTAAATCAGCACAGATCAAACCGGGAATCTTCTTGGCCTCTATATTGAAAAAATAGTTTGAATAGTGTTGAAAATAATCATTTGCATTTGAATAGCAACTCTCCATGTTCTTATGATGTTCCAAATCCCTTTATAACCAGTGGAGTATTTCTGAAACTCCTCCTCATTACTACAAGGACACACCCAGCCACCAATCTTCACACACTGAAGTCCTACAAACATCAGATAAATGAGTGGTTGAAACAAAAAACTGTTCTTGAGAGTATTGAGGGGAAAATGTCAGCAAGGTACCATGCTTCACTTTAATATTGAGCATTATATATATATATATTGAACCGAAGAGGGAATCCTCATGTTGAGTTTTTATCTTGGTTAGGGAAGACCGTAGCCCACACTCGCTTATATCTATGACTCATTCTGCTCAGTGACGTACTAACTTCAATTCCATGTTTCTTTAAAACTATAAGCTCAGAGTAATATTATGTATTATGTATCACGAAAGTGTGTTTCATTCATTATTGACGAGCTGTCTTGCCTTGCACATGAAATGATTCCTTGTCTAATGAATGAGTGTGACACTTGTCTCTATAGCAGCAAAACGGAAACAGTACTGTTGAGTTGCAGTGTTATCTCCACATGGTTCTCCAGTCAAGCAAGCAAAGCTGAGTTTTTGTACATTTAAACAGAAGCCTAAGCTGTGCTCACTGGTATCCAAGTACCATTTAAATGTTGATTGTTCCGTGAACACTTCATTCACAGGCAAGTCGTCACGAAGCGGCTTAGTCCAACTAACAACAGAAAGAGCCAGAAAAACTCAGCAGGTGAGCCAACATCCATGCAGAGTAGAGGATAGGGTTGGTGTTTCAGGTTGATGACTTTATGTCCAGGCTGGGAAATGTTACAGGCAAACAGCAACTTCTACGCAGCAAGGAATGAAAGAAAGGAAGGACTGGCCTGTGATTGAGCGGAGGATTAATGATTAAATTACGAAAGTGATGGCCATGTCAGAAATGGAGTCAATAATTATGGAAACTGGCGAAATAAACAGTGTAACCATGGCTCAGTGATGTGTGATTGGTGCTGCAGTATAGCAGAGTGGAGAGAGGAATATGGAGAATTTCAGGCTCCAATGGTCTGGCAATGTGGTGGAAAGGAAAGGCCGGTGATATCTGCACCCCATCATCCACATACCAGTCCATACACAACCATTACTGCTGTTCAACAGGAAATGGGAGCTGTGGCCTCCATTACTGTGTTGGAGTCGTTTCAATAACTCTCAAAGACTACTAGCTTATAAACACTCCAACTGACATGTTTACAGTTCTGACCATACCACCTTCTTCCCAAGCTGCTCTCTCCTGGATGCTCAGATGATGAGTATAGGCCACTTTTAACCCTTTGTGGGACTTTGTCAAACACACTCCATCATACTACATGGTCAGGTTGTGAAGTTGTTAAAGTCAAGGTAAACAGTTTAGATGCTGTTCCTCAAGCTTCTTTAAAACAGTGTAGGTGGCCAACAGAGATTTGATTTGATTTAATTTATTATTGTCACATGTATTAGCATCTAGTGAAAAGTATTGTTTCTTGCGCTATACAGACAAATCATACAGTTCATCGAGAAGGAAAGGAGAGGGTGAAGAATGTAGTGTTACAGTAACAACTTGGGTGTAGTGAAAGATCAACTGAATATAAGGTAGGTCCATTCAAAAGTCTGATGGCAGCAGGGAAGAAGCTGTTCTTGAGTCAGTTGGTACGTGACCTCAGACTTTTGTATCTTTTTCCTGATGAAAGAAGATGGAAGGAAATGGAAGAAAGTACGTCAGGGCTGCGTGGGGTTCTTAATTATGCTGGTTGCTTTTCTGAGGCAGTGGGAAGTGTAGATGGAGTCAATGGATGGGAGACTGGTTTGCTTGATGGACTGGGTTTCGTTCACAACTGTTTGTAGTTTCTTGCAGTCTGGGTCAGAGCAGGAGCCGTACCAAGCTATGATACATCAAGAAAGCATGCTTTCTATGGTGCATTTGTAAAAATTGGTGAGAGTCATAGCGGACATGCCAAATTTCCTTAATCTTCTGAGAAAGTGGAGGTGTTGGTGGACAATTGCTCAGAGTAGGATGGAGAATTCAAATGGCAGATGACTGACAGCTCAGGATCACACTTGATGATGGAGCAAAGATGTTCAGGCAGGTCAGAGGTTAATCTCTTCTGGTAGTATGCTGATTACTTTGTTTATATCTTAACAGTTATTAAATCAAAATAAGCAGGGATGACTGCATTACAATGATGCACTGAAGGAATTCTATATAAATGTGACAGCAAAGAAACATCTGGGGAAATTAAACCTGACAAAGTTAGAACTGAACTATGCATTCCAAGCCATTACCAAAATGTGATGTACCACCAACTTGGGAGTGTCACTGCTTATTTATACTGTAATTACACAGCATGAAAATCACATCACCTTGACACAGATACCACAGTGCAGCAGGACCATAAGTTATGAGTGTACAATTATCAGACGTCAGACATAGCACTTTGTCTCTAATGAGCACACTACAATTCTGATCTGGTTGAACAAATTTAACATCAATTAATCCAATTATCAATCCTTTTTGAGTTGGCGATTGGGCCGGCCCTCTATCAAGACATGGCATTTATGACCGCATATCTGAAACCAACTGAATCAATAATGCAAATAGGGGGAGCAACGACTTTCCAATATTTAGCAATTATCAAACAAGTGATATCCGATCCATCTCAGTCATTGCAGGATAAAGTAACATCTAATCAGTGGAATTCAACAACCTTCACTTAAGAATCAATGTGGTTTAAACTATATGTAAATTTAACTCCTTGTTCAGACTCTTACAGCATTTAAAGTTTATTTATTATTGTCACAAGTAGGCTTACATTAACACTGCAATGAAGTTACTGTGAAAATCCCCTAGTTGCCACATTCCGGTTCCTGTTCGGGTACACTGAGGGAGAATTTAGCACGGCCAATGCACCTAACCAGCACGTCTTTCGGACTGTGGGAGGAAACAGGAGCACCTGGAGGAAACCCACGCAGTCACAGGGAGAACGTGCAGACACCGCACAGTGTCCCAAACAGGGAATTGAACCCGGATCCCTGGTGCTGTGAGGTAGCAGTGCTAACCACTGTCACCATGCTTTTATTACCTTCTTTCCATTTCCCCAATACCCTCACCTCATCCCCCACCCCCACCCCCGGCTCCCCATTCCCCCCTTACCATTACCCTGGGAAATATGCCAGGGTTTGTATATTTATCAAAAGTTACATGGATGCCAGCGTGCCCTCAGTGTTCATTGATCGAGTGCCTGACTGGACAGTTCCAGAAAACCAATCAAGCATGGAAAAGCTTCATAGCTGACTCTGCTGGTGATGCCACCTGTTCACTTGGCAGCTGGATAGAGGACATCAGATGGGAACCTTCGCCAGCACTAAGCCAGATTTAACTGCACCAGCTGGGTTGCGTAAAAGTGAGGATCAAAGCCTCTCTGGTCAGATGCAGTACGCTAATTCACACCTTTATGTTTTTCTTAGGATCCTTTTGGGGTGAATTAAGTTTAATATACATTCACATATAATATCAAGTTAACATTCTGTTTATTGGAAAAAAAAACAAGTTTACACTATCGCCAAATATATTCCCATCTTGACCACCTCATCCTATTTAGCAGCTGGTCACAGGTAGGGAACCATGTAAAGGCACAAATATTGCAAAGTAACAGGGCTGTTGCAATAATTACACAATGTGCCTCAAATTAACACACTGAAACCATAATTTGGATGAATAAAAGGCACACATAATTTTTGGTTCACTTCATCCAATTACCAATTCCTTCGGAGTTGGTCATTGAGCTACCCCTCAGTCAGGACAAGCAAGATAGAGAAAGAAAGATGGAGGTTGAGTCTACACTCTTCATGGCATTGACACAGGAATTCAGTGTGACTCAGGGAAACCAAGGAAGACAAAGAACTGGAAACATAGCTCTTCAAACCTCTCATCATGGACAGTTTCCTACTCCCTCTTTTGGCAAGATTCCAAGTGGTCACAAATTGTGAGTGTGTTAACTGCAAGTTGTCAAACCTTTTCACTTTGAAGTCCCAGCACACAAAGGCACACAAAGCCAGTAAAATTTTAGTCCCTCTCACTTATCGATCAATCATCCGTACCCCTGTGCATCAATGTATCTTTGCCTCCCTCTCTTTATTTCTCCCATACTTAGCTTTACTCTAATTCAGAAAATTTTCCCTTCTATTATTCCTCCGTTTCTTTCCCAATCCTTAAATCGCAGTGGTTCTGGAGATTGAGCATTGGTCTCTTAATTCGGCACGGCGGCACAGTGGTTAGCACTGCGGCCTCACAGCACCAGGGACCCGGGTTCAATTCCGGCCTCGAGTGACTGTGCGGAGTTGCACGCTCTCCCCATGTCTGCGTGGGTTCCCTCCCACATTTCAAAGATATGCGGGTTAGGTTGATTGGCTATGGTAAATTGCTCCTTAGTGTCAGTGGGATGTGCAGGGTACATGGGGTTACAGGGATAGGGCCTTGACGAGATTATTGTCAGTACAGGCTCAATGAGCTGAATGGCCTTCTGCACTGTAGAGACTCTATGACTCTAAATTCACCAAGGTCCCAGATGCACTATTGGTAGCTCCCATTTCTAACAATTCTCAACACAAAAATATTAAGCTGGAGGGTGAGCAAACAAATAGGCCACAAGGTGAGGTGCCTCACTCTAGCAGAATCTGAGCATAATATTTGATGCGAAGGAAAGTTTTGAGTACCTTGTCCCAGAAATTTACCTCAAATGAAGAACGTTTCAGCTATATCGTACTCCAGGTGCTTCAAGAGCAAACACCAATTTTTCTTCCCCAAGTAATTCAGATTGAAGAGAAAAAGTAGTCTTCACAATTAACCAGTTCTAATGTAACAGAATGGAAACATTTGGGCAGGTGCATGGATAGGAAAGGTTTAGAGGGATGTGGGCTAAACGCAGGCAAATGGGACAAGTTCAGTTTAGGAAACCTGGTCGGCATGGACAAGTTGGGCCGAAGGGCCTGTTTCTGTGCTGTATATCTCTATGTCTCTAAGTGTAGTCACTGTTGTCTTCTGGGCAGCCTATTTGTGCATAGCAAGGTCTCACAAATAACAATCTGATAAATAAAAGTTCAACTATGTCGATGGTTTTATTGAGGGACAACTGGTCAGGGCTTGAGGAGAATTCCTTTGCCATTATTCAGATAATATTGTCAGATTGTTAATGCCCTTATGTCTCAGTCAGAAGGGGGAACATCTGAAAACGTAACACTTCCCAATACAGCATCAATGTGTCAGCCTGGATGGGATTTGTGAAATTTGAGCCCATCAACTTCTGATTGATCCTGATGTTCATAAGAACTCAGCTTCACCATGGGACTTTCCAACTCCAACTCAACCAGGGATTTTCCATTTCCCACACCAGTCTTGTTCTGTCAGATTGCCAATTATTGTTGCAATGTTGTTCTGTGGGCTGCTTGGGTTCAGCCTGCCCTTTGGAACCCATACCATCAACAAATCTTATCCATTGATCTGGACTGTATCCAAAGCCAAGTCCCACAAATGAATGGTTAGTGGCTTTAGTTACTTCAAGGTAATAATGAACTCACTGCTCTAGGAGCTACAGGGGTAGCAAGACTGGTGAGCAAAAATCTTTTTCTCACTCAAGTAATTTCTTCAGGATAACCCAGTCAAATTAGTTTTAATACCAAAGCAAAATACTGCAAATGCTGGAAATCTGAAATAAAGGCAGGAGATGTGACAGATACTCGGCAGGTCAGGAAGCATCTATGGAGAGAAACAGGTGGCTATATAGAAGGTCATTGACCAGAAAGAATAGGTTAGAATTTAACCATTGGAGTGGTTAGCTTCAAGTTGGGAAATTTCCTGGCTTGGTGAACCCACCTCAGGAGAAAAAGTGCCTTGAATGGTGTGATTTTCACTCCAGGCAGCAGGGGGAGTGGGATGGGGAGGGGATGGGGGTGCGAGGAGAAGGAGGATGGAATTGAGCCCACTTTCCCTGAACACAGATCAGGGAGGACTACATGGGCTACCATGTGGTTAGGTGGGCAGGCTGTTTAAAAGGCCCACCTCAGTTCTCTGGGACTTGGCCCCAATTATTTTGCTAAGTGTTAGGGCATCTAGCTCTCACCGTCCCACCAACTTCCTGTGCCCTATCCATGCCAACTAATGCCAATCCATGATCCCTATCCATGCTCAATGACCCCTCATACCCTCCATACTAACCCATGCACACCCGCCACCCACTTCAATGCCCCCTATATCCTCCATGCAAGTTCATAGTACTTCCATGCTCATTCACCTAGTAAACACTCCGTACAGACCCAGTGAACACTATAGTAACAATAGCATGTGGAAATACTGAGAAATTTTCTTGAACAAAACTGCTGCTGCAACCAGCACTTTAAAGTATCAATAACAAAAACTATAAGCATACATAATGAAGCTTGACTAAGAGCCCATACTTCTTAAAGGCTTTACTTTATTGACACAGATGCACAAAAGGGAACACATTACTTGACTAACAGTTTTACTGTGATCTATTTTGTCAGTGGCTCAGTGTTTACTTACACAAGATAAAGAGGTTTCAAGTGCTTATTGTTTCTATTTGTTGTACTTTAAATCCATAGAATCCATAGTTCAGGAGGCCATTCGGCCCATTGAGTCTGCATCGACTCTCCAAAAGAGCATCATAACCAGGCCCTCCCCCCTGCCCTATCCCCGTTACACTACACATTTACGATGGCTAATCCACCTAACTTGCACATCTTTAGACTGAGAGGAAACTGGAGTATCTAGAGGAAACCCATGCAGAAATGGGGAGAACATGCAAACTCCACACAATCACGGCCAGCATAAAACTTGGGTCCCTGGCGCTGTGAGGCAGCAGTACTAACCACTGTGCCATCGTGCCACTCAGTCTGGTTGATTGACACTTTTGTAGAGTTACTACAGCAGCAATTTTGTTTTAAGTTATGAATGGCTGTTCCACGTATGCCACTGTCACTATTGGGTTCATTGGTTCTGTACAGAGCTGGGTGAATGAGCGTGGAAGTGTTATGAGTTGGTGTGGAGGGTAAAAAGGGCCATTATGGGGAGGAGGGGGGAGGTATAGTTGGCATGAAGTGTATGAGGGGACCATGTGAGTTGGGGGAGGTGGGTTCCATGAGTTGGAATGCGGGGTGGGGGGGGGGGTGAAGATGCATAGAATATACCTTTTGATGCTATCATTCAAAGAGTTCCCGCATCCAGAATATGGCCATCCTAAGTGCTGTGAACTATGAGTCCCTGAGAAGCTGGCCTGACTCCATGGAAAATTGTTGGGGGCGAGGAGATGCCTACCCTTGCAATGGAGCCAGCCAGCTGAGGAGTACAGGGTGTTTACTTGCTGCCTGCACCCTTCTCCTGTGCTAGCAAAAATTGAGGCTGCCACAAGTGTGGGGAGAGAGTCCTGAAAATCGGATCTTGTCCACCGTTTTAATGGACTGTGGAGTCTCCACAACTCCACAAAAATCTAACCTGTTAACACTGTTTCTCTCCCGACGCTGCCTGATCTGCTGAGCATTTCTAGCATTTTCTGCCTTTAAATCAATTGAAAAGTTTATCGTGTCTCTTTTGTAAGGGTTCCAATAATCATTCTGCTGCGTCTACTGATTTTATTACACTGCAGTTAAAGCATCTGCTGCAATATATTTGAGTTTATTTTTAACCTACATATTTGCTTCATGCTCTTTTCACAACATCGAGACTATATGAAAACATGATAACAAGTAAATGCAATTTTGTTGGTTTAATCGATAGTCAGTGTTCAATTTTATTCTGGTCGAGTCTCATCTTGCCCATCTGCCTCCCTCGTGTCCTTGAATAATAAGCGCTCGGCTAAATGGGTCACTTCCTATGAGAGACTGTGGCCCCGACTCATTTGTTCCTGCCTGGAAGAACAGCTCTCTCATCATCCACGATTCAGGTTCCCCATGCTGCTCAATGTTAGACTGAGGGCAGTCCATCGAGTCTGCACACTGTACTGTGGAACACTGCCCATTCACTGCAGTCATCATGGCCTGCACTGTAGTCACCTGCTCTGCTTACAACCCAGGCCACATTTAATGCTGTCCATCACACTGGTTACCCTAAACAGCAGATCAAACTCAGGGCGGCACAGTGGTTAGCACTGCTGCCTCACAGCGCCCGGGACCTGGGGTTCGATTCCCAGCTTGGGTCACTGTCTGTGTGCAGTTTGCACGTTCTCCCCGTGTGAATCATAGAATCATAGAAACCTTATAGTGCAGAAAGAGGCCATTTGGCCCATCGGGTCTGCACCGACCACAATCCCACCAGGCCCTACCCCCATATCCCTACACATTTACCCACTAATCCCTCTAATCTACGCATCTCAGGACACTAAGGGGCAATTTTAGCATGGACAATCAACCTAACCTGCACATCTTTGGACTGTGGGAGGAAACCGGAGCACCCGGAGGAAACCCACACAGACACAAGGAGAACGTGCAAACTCCACACAGACAGTGACCCAAACCGGGAATCGAACCCAGGTCCCTGGAGCTGTGAAGCAACAGTGCTAACCACTGTGCTACCGTGCCACCCCGTGGGTTTCCTCTGGGTGCTCCGGTTTCTTCCCACAGTCCAAAGATGTGCAAGTTAGGTGGATTGGCCATAATAAATTGTCCATTAGTGTCAGGGGGATTAGCAGGGTAAATATGTGGGGTTACAGGGATAAGGCCTGGGTGGGCATTGTCCAGTGCAGGCTCAGTGGGCCAAATGACCTTCTTCTGCACTGTAGGGATTCTATGGTTCCATCTCTGCACAGAGTGTGGGATCTTGCACAAGGTTAAGCAGTTGGAATCAAATTGTTATTACTTGTTTTGTTTATTTTTTCATGGGATGCAGGCATCACTGGGACTGTCAGCATTTGTTGCCCAGTCTCTAATTGCCTTTGAACTGAGGGCCATTTCAGGGGGCAGTTAAGGGTCAATCGCTCTGCTGTAGGTCTGGAGTCACATGTAGGCCAGACCAGGTAAGGATGGCAGATTTCTTTCCCTAAAGGATATTAGTGAACTGGATGGGATTTACAACAATCAATGATAGTTTCACTGAGACAACCTTTCAACTCCATATTTTATTAATTGAATTTAAACTCATTAGCCATTGAGACAGAATTTTTGTTATTGCACATACCTGTACTACCTTTCTATAGAAACTGCATTTGGCTGAGGCAGATATGGCGATGTACAAGTGCTTGACTGTGTTTTAAGCCTCAGGTTCTTGTTTTTTGTTAATAAATGGAAGCAGAAAGAGAGAAGAAATAAACCATGCAATTATACTGCTTTTCAGACCACCAGATGATTAACAGCCAATAAAGTACTGTTGAAGTGGAATAATTCTGGTAACACAGGAAACACAACAGCTAACTTGTGCACAGAAAGGTCCCACAAACAGCAATGTGATAATAAGCAGATATTCTGTTTAGCGACATTGATTGAGTGATCACTCTTGTCCTAGACACTGTGGGAGAACTCCTCAGCTCTTCCTGAAAATAATAACATGGGATCTTGCACAGGAACGTTTTGTTTAACATCTCATCCAAAAGACAGCGCATCTGACAGTGCAGTACTTCAGTGTGAGTTTTGATTTTTGCGCTCAAGCCCAGGGGTGGGATTTGATCCCAGAACCTTGTGACTCAGCGGTGAGAGTGCTACCTACTGAGCCATAGGCAGCTTGCAAAAGATCCCCTTTTGAAAGTTACCATCAGATCCACTGCCTCACCCTTTCAGGTTGAGCACTGCAGATCACAACAACTCACTTTTCACAGAACCTTGATTCATTTTTAAAATGGAGGTTTTAATGGCCCTTATGTTGAGGAGAGCAAGTAGAATGGAGGAGGCCTGGACAAGAAATTGGAAGTAAATTCAACAACAGGAAATAATTTAAATGTTTGCGCCAGGTTTCCCACCTGATAGGCAGTGTGGCTGACACGAGACCTGTCCATTGGGCAGAAAAGCCTGTGACACAAGGCCACAGCCAGGGAGGAATGAGGATGGAAGAGGGAGGGGTTGTGGTCGGGGAGGACACTGTGATTGTTGAGGTGGGGTTGGGCGGGGATGAAGGGGGGAGGTGGGGTAGGGTGAAGGGCGCAGGGTGGAAGGGGAATCACGTCAAATCAATCATGGGGTGGGTTATAGAGGTACGCTAGTTGCAAGGAATTAATATTCCTGATCCATCTGGTCCACAAGCCGTGCTGTAAATATGCAGCTCTTCTCATTTGCTTTCACCTCCTGGTTTTGACAAAGCCTTCGAAACTCGACCTACATGGGTATTAAATTAAAAGCCTAAAAAATAGTGACATACTACATCCCTCAAAGAGTTAACCCTCCTGAGATCATGTTGGTCACTCACCTGACCTAGTTCCATTAAAACTGGAAATGGGTGGGGGTTGGATTGTGGTTTAAGATTTTTTAAATTTCTATTTCAACCCTTCTTCCGGCCCTTCAGCCCAAAGCCCTCTCGACCTGGGGGTGTTACAACTAACCTTCTATCTCAGAACGACTAATAACTGTTGCAGCAACCATAAGGGGCATTCTTGTGTGCATGAGAAGATTTTTTTCCCCCTTACCACATTTTGCTTTCAGATTTGAGATTATGAGTGCTCCTTCCCTCCCCATCACAGAGTTGAATTTGTATAATTTGTGTTGGGAGGGTTTCAGATTTTGTTCAGTCCCCAGGCGTCCCTTTATCTTTCAGTGTAAGGTAGCAGGTGTGTTGCTAACCCTCCTGGGAACTGGCTGATCTGCTCTGTCAAATTGTGGCGTCTCCTGTTCTGCCATGTCCGATCTGAGACCACCTGCGCCAACCTCTAATTACACCGTCTGAGGAGCTTGGTAGCTCTCAAACACTCCAAACGACAGGATTTGATCATCTATAAATAAAACGGCTGACCGCCTTAGAGAATAACCCGGCTGCCTTCCATCTTCTGCCCGATGTCTTAATTATTCTTCGCTTCACTGTTGGTTTAGCCCCTGATCTTTCACCTCTGGGAGCTAGGTTGTACTTCAGCCCAGACTGACGTTGTGAAACCATTCCCTGGTTTGAGTGAATTCTACGTGAGCAGAGTTTGAGTAGTCTCCGCTATCTTCCTAATGAGCGTGAGCAGGCAGAGCCAAATTGACTAACCTCAATGAAACTGTTGAATCTGTAAGATACGAATATCAAGAAAAATTATCTGCAAAAAAATCCACAAGATTTGCTAGAGAATTGGAGTTCACAAATGTTCCCCGATATTCTCTCTCCTGTCTTTGAAGTGTGCGGTTTGATATGAAAATGTTCTAAAACAGGCCTTACTTCATAGTTATGGAGTCATAGAATTCACTCTCCAGGGATCACACTACTTTGTGTTTGCAAAGCAATATTAAAAGGAAGAAAAAAGCAGCCATTTCATTCTGAGTTGCAGCTTGATATTTTCAATCCATTTCCTCACCTTGGTAATTTGGCGATAACTAGATCCTGATGAGGAATGCATAAGTGATGTCCTTAAAGGGCCACGTTTTGTTGACAGTTAATTACCATAACCTTGCTCCAGTCAAACAATTCTGTGAGAGTAAAGTGAGATTTTATTTAAAGAGCTGAAGTTGAATTGAGCGCATGGTTATCTGTGGTGCAAAGTCAAAGTTCAGACTGCTGGCTGGAAGTTGGGAAGGCTTAGGTCCGAATTTTACATGGCTGGGTCAGGCTGGTGCCTGATCTGGAAGTGTATTAAATCACACGAGAAGATGTCGGGAGCGCCTCTCGAAGCACGTGAATTTGCGGTCCGCGAATGTGTGTGTGGTGAACCATCGTTGGTTACCACTGTGGGGTTATTCCAATGTTACTGTTGGGTTAGGGTGTTGCCACTGTGGGGTTGTTATAATGTTGTTGTTGGGTTAGAGTGTTTACACTGTGGGATTAATATACCTGTGGTGGATGCTGTTATGGCACATCCCGGTCGGGCTCCGCCTCCTGGGGAGAGGTATAAGACCCTCTGCTCAGGCGGGACCCCTCCAGTCTGGATTGGTGTACTCGTGTTAGATAGTTCCATTGTTTGTCAATAAAAGCCTTCAATCGCTGAAGCCTTGTACCTCGTGCTTGATTGTTGCGCATCAATTTTATTGACAAACACAAAACTCACGACAGTAAAGAGAGTATGGAGCAAATGCTGAAACCAGAGCGTCTGACGCTGGACCCACGTGCGGTCGGTGCCTCTAACACCTTCGACCACTGGCTGAAGTGTTTCGAGGACTACCTGGCGGCCTCTGCAGCAGTTACTACGGACGACGACAGACTCCAGGTCCTCCACGCGAGGGTAAGCGACACGGTCTATCTCGCGTTTCGTGCGGCCACCACTTACCCGAGGGCCATCGAGCTCTTGAAAAAACGATACACGAGACCACCCAACGAGATTCACGCTCGTTACCTCCTCGCTACACGACGTCGGTAGTCGGGCGAAACCATGGAGGACTACGCCAATGAGCTCTTGCAGCTTGCCAGGGCTGCGACTGCAAAGCTGTGTCGGCTGAGCAGTACATGTACGACCTCGCCCGAGATGCGTTTGTAGCAGGGGTAGGGTCCTCGTACATCCGGCTTAAGCTATTGGAGAAAGGGAGCCTCAACTTGACCAAAGCGATGGAGATGGCTGAGATGCTGGAGGCAGCGTCGAAAAGCTTGGCTCTGTACCCCGAAGACCACATGGAGACAACGTGGCAGGAGCAAGCACAAATCCCTCCTCGCCCCACGGGCTCGCGCTCCCATATCGACCCGACGACGGCGGCAGCTCCAGGCGGCCAGCGGTGCTATTTTTGCGGAGGAGCCAAGCATCCACGGCAACAGTGTCCAGCTAAAACGGTGATCTGCAGTCAGTGCGGTAAAAAGGGGCACTACGCGAAAGTCTGCAGGTCGAAGCCCAAGAACGGCAGTGCAGCCTGTGACCCTCCAGAGCGGAGACAATCTCCTTCGGCGTCGCAGTACCCACGAGGACCGACCACGTGCGAATCCAGGACGGCGCCATCGTGGCTGACGGAGGAGGAGGATGACCACCAGGAGTCGCTACGCTTGGCGCCCTCACCCACGTGCGATTCATGGGGGCGGCCATCGTGGTCGACGACGACCAGGAGCGACCAGCAGGGGTCCTCAGTATCAACCTCGGCTGCATGCAGTGACGCCCAAGGGCCAACGGTGGCGTCGATCTCTCTGGACCAGACAAAGCATCACAGGCTTGACTGTTCGATGATGAACATCAAGGTAAATGGTCGTACTGTGTATTGTCTGTTTGACAGTGGGAGCATCGAGAGTTTTATTCACCCTGACACTGCAAAAAGATGTGGACTCCGGGTTCTACCTGCCAAGCAGACAATTTCTATGGCATCACGGTCCCGGTCTGTACCGATCCAAGGACGTTGTGTGGTAACCCGAGAGGTGCAGGGCACAATTTACGAGCGATACAGGCTCCTTGTGTTGCCGCACCTTTGCGCGCCAATTCTCCTCGGACTAAACTTTATGGTCCACATGAAGAGTGTGATCCTACAGTACGGTGGGCCACTCCCTTCGCTGGCAGTAGGGAATCAGCCGCAGCCTCCAAATTGCCCAAAGCGCCCCGCATGCAATCTTTCCACACTAAAGATCACCACACCTTCTTTATTTAAGAATCTGGTACCAGACTGCAAGCCCATCGCTACTAAAAGTAGGCGTTACAGCGCTGAAGACCGGATCTTCATCAGATCTGAGGTTCAGCGGCTCCTCAAAGAAGGGATCATACAGCACAGTGCTAGTCCGTGGAGAGTGCAGGTCGTGGTGGTTAAAAGCGGGAACAAACCCCGGATGGTCATCGACTACAGTCAGACCATTAACCGTTATACGCAGCTGGATGCGTATCCTCTCCCGCGCATATCTGATATGGTCAATCAGATTGCGCAGTACCGGGTGTTCTCCACCATAGACCTTAAGTCAGCCTACCACCAACTCCCCATCCGCCCAGAGGACCGACAATACACGGCTTTTGAGGCGGATGGTCGTCTATATCAGTTTCTTAGGGTTCCATTTGGTGTCACCAATGGGGTCTCGGTCTTCCAGCGTGCTATGGACCGAATGGTGGACCAGAACGGGTTGCGGGCTACCTTCCCGTACCTGGATAACGTCACCATCTGCGGCCATGACCAGCAGGACCATGACACAAACCTCCAGAACTTTCTGCGCACTGCGTCTCGCCTGAATCTGACCTATAACAGGGAGAAGTGTGTATTCCGTACGCGCAGGTTAGCTATCCTGGGATACGTGGTGGAAAACGGGGTCATCGGCCCTGATCCAGACCATATGCGCCCCCTTACTGAACTTCCCTTGCCCGCTAGCGCAAAAGCACTGAGGAGATGCCTCGGCTTCTTTTCTTATTATGCGCAGTGGGTCCCCAACTACGCGGACAAAGCCCGTCCACTCATCAAGTCCACGACTTTCCCACTCACGCCGGAGGCCCAATTGGCCTTCAAGGCTTTGAAAAGCGACATTGCGAAAGCAACGATGCACGCGGTGGATGAATCCATCCCTTTTCAGGTGGAAAGTGATGCATCGGATTTCGCCCTGGCCGCCACACTAAACCAGGCAGGCAGGCCCGTCGCGTTTTTTTCCCGCACCCTTCAAGGTCCCGAAATTCAGCATTCAGCGGTGGAGAAGGAGGCTCAGACCATTGTGGAGGCCATCAGACACTGGCGCCATTACCTGGCGGGGAAGCGGTTCACCCTGATCACGGATCAACGATCCGTGGCGTTTATGTTCAGTAATACGCAGAGGGGCAAGATCAAGAATGATAAGATCTTGCGGTGGAGAATTGAGCTCTCCACCTATAATTACGATATTATGTATCGTCCAGGGAAACTCAATGAGCCCTCGGATGCCCTCTCGCACGGAACATGCGCTATCATGCAGGAGGACCGCTTGAACGCCCTCCATAATGACCTGTGCCATCCTGGAGTCACTCGGCTCTACCACTTCATAAAAGCCCGCAACCTGCCCTACTCGGTGGAGGATGTCAGGTCGGTAACGAGAAGCTGTCGGATTTGCGCGGAATGCAAACCGCACTTTTATCGACCTGACCGGGCACAATTGGTCAAGGCCACTTGCCCCTTCGAGAGGCTGAGTGTGGATTTTAAGGGCCCCCTTCCCTCAACGGACCGGAATGTGTACTTTCTCAATATCATAGATGAATACTCCCGGTTCCCGTTTGTTGTCCCCTGTGCGGACACGTCGACTGCCACAGTGATTAAGGCATTCAGTGATCTTTTTACCCTGTTCGGGACCCCTGCTACATACATAGCGACAGGGGCTCGTCGTTCATGAGTAACGACTTGAGGCAATTCCTGCTCTCATACGGGATTGCCTCTAGTAGAACCACGAGCTACAACCCTAGGGGTAACGGACAGGTGGAGAGGGAGAATGCTACAGTCTGGAAGGCTGTCCTATTGGCGCTGAAGTCCAGCGGCCTTCCAGTCTCCCATTGGCAGGAGGTCCTTCCAAATGCGCTTCATTCCATTCGCTCCCTCCTGTGTACGGCAACCAATGCTACTCCCCACGAGAGGATGTTCTCATTCCCTCGGAAGTCGTCCTCGGGGATCTCCTTACCAGCCTGGTTGACGTACCCAGGACCCGTCCTTCTGCGGCGACATGTGAGGGCCCGCAAGTCCGACCCCTTGGTCGAACCGGTCCAACTCCTCCACGCCAACCCTCAGTATGCCTATGTGGCATATCCTGACGGGCGAGAGGACACGGTCTCGATTCGAGACCTGGCGCCCGCAGGGGACGTAGCAACTCCTGTCGCTCCCATACCCCCTGTCACGAACCCCCTTTCACTTCTTTCTTCCCCAGACGTGGCGCGGTCAGCACCGGGACCAGTGCATAACAGTTATACTCCCATGTACAGCTTGCCTGAGACTCGGAGATCGGCGCCACCACAGAAGGTACCGGGATCCCCTGCACCACCACTTCACCAGGGTCAACCGGCCCGTGAGTCCTCGAGGGTACAGCCGGAGGCTGTTTTGGAGAGAACGCCACCGCAAGCACCTGCTCCGGTGTCGCAACCGGTGTTGAGATCACAGCGACGGTGCGGTCCTCCAGACCGTCTGGACTTGTAGATTTTGTATATATGTAATCTGTTTTCGCACCCCGCCGGCCTTTGTTTTCAAAGGAGGGGTGAATGTGGTTAACCATCGTTGGTTACCACTGTGGGGTTATTCCAATGTTACTGTTGGGTTAGGGTGTTGCCACTGTGGGGTTGTTATAATGTTGTTGGGTTAGGGTGTTTACACTGTGGGATTAATATACCTGTGGTGGATGCTGTTATGGCACATCCCGGTCGGGCCCCGCCTCCTGGGGAGAGGTATAAGACCCTCTGCTCAGGCGGGACCCCTCCAGTCTGGATTGGTGTACTCGTGTTAGATAGTTCCATTGTTTGTCAATAAAAGCCTTCAATCGCTGAAGCCTTGTACCTCGTGCTTGAATGTCGCGCATCAGTGTGCGCAAATTGTATGCCGCCTGTCATCAGTGAAAGGGTCAGTTAAGGCCATTAAAAGTCCAATCGCAGGGATTTTATGCTGCCTATGCTATTTTTAGCTCGGCGCATGGGCAGAACGGGTGGACACCCATTACATTTTTCTCATTTACTCATCCAAGGACGGGATAAAAGGTCCCTGGAGCAGTAGCAGGTTCTCTGTGATAGAGCTGTGAGTGTGGAAACATAGAAAATAGGATCAGGTGTAGGCCATCTGGCCCTTTGATCCTGTTCCACTATTCAACATGATTGTGGCTGATCCCTTCTCTCAACACTATACTTCAGTGCTCTCCCCAAACCCATGATGCCCTCAGAGTCAGGAAATCTATTTCCTCGTTACATACATTCAGTGACTTGGACCCCACAGCTTTCTGTGATAGAGAAATTCACAGGTTCTCCACCCTCTGAGTTAAGAGGTTTCTCCTCCTCTCGGTCCTGAATGGTCTACCCCGTATCCGGAGACTTGACCCCTTGTTCTGAACCCTCCAGCCAGAGACAATAATATCCCTGCATCCAATCTCACCAGTCCTGTCAGAATTTTATATGTTTCAATTAAATCCCCTCTCCTCCTTCCAAATTCCAGGCCCAGTCGGCCCAATCTCTCCTCACACAACAATCCTGCCATCCAGGAATCAGTTTGGTGAACCATCGCTGCACTCCCTCTGTGGCAAGCATATCCTTTCTTAGATAAGGAGACCCAAACTGCACACAATACTTCAGGTGTTGGGGGCGATTCTCCCAGCAGTGCAGCGGGCCAGGAGACCTCAGCGGAGGCCAGGTAGCGGGCGTCCCGCTGGGCGCCCCGGCCTCCGCGCATCTCCGGCTGCCGTAATTCCGGCGTCGTCAGCTCCATGCTAGAAATCGGTACAGAGCTGAATAAATTATTAAATTGCAATTGACATCTTATTAGCGGGTCTGGGACTGAAGTCTCCGGTCCCACTAGCCACTCCCTCCCCACCAGGAGTGGTTCATTCCAGTGAGGTTTACAACAGCTCGTCACTAACGTGGAGCTGGCGGCCTGACCCCGCTGGAGTAAAGGGAGGCCCTGGAGGTCAGGGTGAGGGTGGGGTGTCCTCTGGGCATTGCCAGCTTGACAGTGCCAGCCTGGCCCCCTGGCACTGCCCAAGGTGCAAAGTGACAATGCCCAAGGGGCACCTTGGTCCTGCCCACTGGGCATCGGGCAGTGCTGAGGGAGCGGGGCCAGAGAAGGTGGGGCCTCTGGGGGAAATCGGTGGGGGAGGGTCCCACTGCCACTCTGCATTTGGGATCGTAGGCAGAGCGAGGAAGGCCAGCGATTGGGGCTGGCCATTGGGAGTGGAAGGTGGGTCGGCCTGCAGGGGAGGGGGGCCAGGGCTGTGAGGAGGGAGGTCGGGGCTGATGATGGTGGTGAAAGGGTAGGATTGGGAGATCGGGATTGGTGGGGGGTAGATCGAGGCGGACTGAGGCGGGTGGGTAATGGGGAGGTCGGGGTTCGTCCGGAGAGGTCTGGGGGTTGGGCTGACTAGGAGACCGTGCAGAAGGCCAGTGATTGGGGGGTGGGGGGATCAGAGGGGCAGCATTGTGGGGTCGCGGAGCTGGCCAGTGATCGGGAGGCCGGCAGTGTGGGGCTACTGCGCATATGCCGATCTCCATTATGACAGGCCCTGCCCCCTGATTTTTATATTACTGCAGTTGTACAGGACTTTGGTGAGACAAAGGGTGGAATTCTCCCAAAAAAATTCGAAGTGCTGAATTCACATAAAAATTGGAGTAAATCCCGCTGCTTTTTTCACGCTGAGGCACTCTGCATTGCACAGAGTGTGGGAGATACATTCTGAAACTGCCGCTGAAAAAAGCAGCGGGATATACTCCAATTTTTATGTGAATTCAGCACTTCGAATTTGTTTGGGACAATTCCACCCGTTGTCTCACCAAAGTCCTGTACAACTGCAGCAATATGTTCTGATCCTGTACTTAAGTCCTTTTGCAATGAAGACCAACATACCATTTTCCTTCCAAACTGCATGCTGTACCTGCATGCTTGTTTTCAGTGACTGGTGTATAAGGACACCCAGGTCCCTACGTTTGTTAACATTTCCCAATTGATCACCATTTAAATAATACTCTGCCATTCTGTTTCTCCATCTGAAGTGGATAACTTCATATTTATCCATGTTATACTGCATCTGCTGTGTATTTGCCCCCTCACTCAACTTGTCTAAATTGCCTTGAAGCCTCTTAACATCCTCCTCACCACTTACATCGCCACCAAGTTTTGTGTCAACAGCAAACTTGGAAATATTGCATTTAATTTCCTCATCCAAATCACTGATGTGTATTACTGGAGTCAAAGCACTGATACCTATAGTACACCATTAGTCCTTGCCTGCCACTTTGAAAAAGACCCATTTATTCCTACTCTCTGTTTCCTGTATGCTAACCAATTCTAATCCATGTCAATATGTTATCCCAATCCCTTCAGTTGCCGAGCTATTGTTTAGCTTTCTAAGTGTGACTTTCAGCATTTCAGGACAACTTTCAGGTTTTCATGAGGATTGGAGGTCAGTTTTTCATCATTTGCAAGGTACTGATCCTCTGCATCTGCTCCAATGTCTATTCTGCTGGTGAGACCTCCTCTGAAGAGGGAGAGGGGGCAGAAGGGAGAAGAGGCTAGATGAGTGCAGGCAGCATCCTAGGCAGAGACCTTGAAGAGGTGAGGCACGGACTCAGTTGGTGCAGGTCCAGTAGGGAGGCCAAGGGAGAAGGGGATGCTAAAGATGCCACTAGCCAGTGACGAGAGTACACAAGACAGCAACCACCTGCAAATGTTGCCCTCAATTTCTATGCCTCCTGTTCATTTCGGGACTCAGTGGGGAATGTGTACAACATCTTGCAATCAGCTTGTTACGATCCAAGGTGTGTCTTATCCTCACTGGGACGAATGTCGAAGTGGGTGGGGTTGAAAATTAGACCCTAGGTGGTGCTGCTTTCCTGGTTCCATCCTCATCACAACCATGAGGATGTGGATTAGGGCCAGCAGGGCTACCTACCAACTTGCAACAGGTAGCCATTAGGTTCATTAATGGCCTAATTGAGGCCACTTAAAGGAGACTGAATGACCAACTGAGGGAGACAGCATTCCAGACAGGTCTATAGTCCCTTCCTGCCTTCCTGAGGTGCAAGAGCAAACACAAGCCATCCTGTTGACAGGCTACCTCCATCCCATTACCAGTCCCCTCTCCCCCAACCACCCGCACAGTGACTATCTTTCTTAATTAAAGCTTTGAAAACGTTGGAGAGAGGGCACCTCCATTTTGAAGCACCCTCTCCCTTACTTACCCTCCCTTGCGGCTTGCTGTTGGGAAGCCTCTGTTTAGTGTTCCAGCATGAGAACCCATCTCCCCTATCTTTAGGTGGACAGGGAACTTGTCCCCATGCCAATTAAGAGAACAGTCCTTGTGAAAATTCCAGTGAATGACTAGCCCTACCTTGCCTCACCCACCTTCCTGAGGATAGGTTCAAAACCCGGAAACAGCCCCAACTTCTGTTTCCCTGCCCGCAAGAAGAAAGCCCGAGACCCAGATGTTCCACCTTGATTCTAGCTTCCTCCCAAAAAAAGACCCCTCTCCCTCTCGATGCTCCTTAAATCTTTCTGACCAAACTCCCCAAATATGGGTGGCACAGTGGTTAGCACTGCTGCCTCACAGCTCCAGGGACCTGGGTTCAATTCCAGGTGTGGGTCACTGGTCTGTGTGAAGTGTCTCCCCATGTCTGAGTGGGTTCCCTCCAGGTGCTCTGGTTTCCTCCCACAGTCTAAAGATGTGCGGGTTAGGTGCATTGGCCATGCTAAATTGCCCTTTGGTGACCCGGAATGCGTAGATTAGTGGGATAAATATTTGGGTTTACAGGAATAGGGGCTGGGTGGGATTATTGTTGGTGCAGACTCAATGGGCCGAATGGCCTCCTTCTGCACTGTAGGGATTCTATGATTCTAACTCTTTATTGATTGGATTTGATTTATTATTGTCACATGTATTGGGATACAGTGAAAAGTATTGTTTCTTGTGTGCCACACAGACAAAGCATACCATTCATAGGGTACATAGGGAGGAAGGAAAGCAAAGGGTGCAGAATATAATGTTACGGTCATAGCTAGGGTGTAGAGAAAGATCAACTTAATATAAAGTAGGTCCATTCAAAAGTCTGATGGCAGCAGGGAAGAAGCTGTTCTTGAGTCGGTTGGTACGTGATCTCAGCTTTAGTATCTTTTTCCCGATGGAAGAAGGTGGAAGAGAGTATGTCGGGGGTTGATAATGCTATCGTCAATCACCTTGAGATTTTGCAACACTTAGACGTAAGCTGTAAGTGTTATTGTTGCTCTTGAAAGAAGTGCTTAGAACAGAAATAATTCCTTTATAGAGGTGGTGAAGCACAAGAAGTGGAGTCGATGTCAAGGACACCAGATTCACTCAAGAAAGATCTTGATGCTATCTATAATGAGAGGACTGTCGAGTTAGTATTCCAGATGGATGAGATGAAATTGGCCCCTCTTCTGATTTAACACTGATTGTATTCTGATGTTAAAACAATGATTTGAATTTATGGAAGATTTGATCACTGAAGTGTAATTCTATCAGCACTCAGCTGCAAGGATGGAGATTGTTTCCATCAGGACAGCCATTATACTGCCACAGGGCAGAAACAGCACCCGATTAATCTCTCTCATCCAGCTGCTTCTCTGAGCTTCGAGTTGAATAGTATCAATTAAAGCAAGCAGCATCTCACATTGAAAGAAAGACACATCTAAGGATGTAATTCTTCCATCAGAGATCAAGCGTGAAGATAAGGTGACAACAAAAGAGAGGGAAATGCTTGCACTTCTATAGCTCCCTACAGAACCTCAAAGCATCGAAAATGTACTTTACAACCAACAAATTCCTTCTGAAGTCCAGTCATTGTTGTAATGACCCCAGAAACAGCAATTTGATCTTAAATAGATAATCTGTTTTGGCAATGCTGTTCCAAAGGATATCCAGGAGAGCATTTCTACTCCTTTACAAAGCAATGGTGTGCAATCTTTTATGTCTCCCTCAGAGGGCAGGTTGGGCCTTGGTGAATGCCCCATCCGCAAGACTTCAGTGTCAGCCTAAAATATGTGTCTGGAGAGCGATGTAAGTCCACAGACATCCGACTTGGGCAGGAGTGCAACTCATTAAGCCAGAGTTGACACCTTGGGCCAGATTTTCTTGGGCTGAATCAGGTTGGCATGGAGGTGGGCAACCAAAAGAAAACAATGCACCAACGACAATCTGCCATTTCCAATCCGGACTCAGCTGACTTTCATGAGGGTGGGAAAGTGAGATCACCTGCATTGTCGATTGGGCCCATTTATGTAATTCAGGAGCTCATTAAGAGCTCACCTTTTAAAGTTCCAAGGTTTTTATGGGGTTCTGCAGCCATTGGGAATTGAGTAGAGCTGAACAGCTCCAATATGTTGGGAACACTGAAAATGGCAGCATTGAAAATGTTTTACGTGATTTTAAAAAGTTGAAGTTATGGACAAAAGTCTTGTATGGCAATTAAATGTTAAGAACACTATTCCCCTACCTTATTCCAGTTCCAGCTCTCCATCTGCCCTGGCCGATTTGAAGACGCAGGTTCTTTTCCTTTTTCTAAAATCATACATAGAGACTGCAGCCAAAGAAATGCCTGCTAATGATGTCCTACCTCAATTCCCACCTTCCCCCAGCCAATAATGGACTGGCGAACCTGTCCCCCGCCAATTAGGCTCCCGCCTCGATGAAGGTGCGGATTGGTTCCCAATTTGTGTGGGGGCCTCTTTGTTACCTGCCGGTAAACCCACTTCCCAATTCCCGCCACTTCCATACAAATCCAGCCCCTCATATCACCTCAGGATAATTTTATCTGTGTTTTTTAAAGCTCTAAGTTAAGTCCACGGATCTGATTTAGGAGCTTGCGCAGGGCGATGGCTGGCCTCTTTCATGTGGCAGGCAACAGCTGCGTTGTGAAAATGGCACACGCACATACCTAATTTGCATCAAACTATTATTTAAATCCGGCCGAATCTCATGATTTCTGCCCACAGTGTGGACCTTGCTCAAATAAGATGGCCGACGTGGCTTTGCGAGTGAAATGTGTGGAAATATAAGATGTCCTTTGAACAATAGTGCAGCCTGACAAGTCTAACGCCCAGACAGTTGCTGTGCTTTAATTAGCAAGTCTCTGCAGTGTACTGTGGAATACATGATCCAACTACGAGAATAACTTCATATCAATTTTTTAATTGTGAAACTTCCTTCACTTTAATGAAAATGAAGAATCCAATGAGGTAAAATGTTTTCTTTTACAATGACTCTACTTTATTGACATGGGTTCAATGATCCCTCAGTATTGAAATATGGTGACGAGTTAAAAACATGGCTACATGAGAGTCATCCCATGCACTCATATGAAATATATAGTGAGATATTGTCTCATATCTGTTTCACATACAAAACCCACGAGAGAGATTTAATTTATTCTGGTTTACAGTGACATGGAGCCACATGGAGAAGCTATATTTACTTATTCCAAGACACAGCCTTGAGGGAGAGTTATCTCTTCCTGATATTGTATGTGACGATTAAAGTCTTAATAACGTGCATGCCTGTCAGATATATGGAGAGTTTACATTCTCTTAATCATTATTGCTGGCCCGGAGTGTTTAGTGTTATTGAAGAAGTGTCTGAAAAGCAGTCACAAGTCTAATAATCTAAACAACACCCATACATCTTAGTATTAGATATGCAGCTTTTCTACAGCCTTATCTCAATTGCTTTCTTTTTAAACACTCTCCTTCCTCCCCGCACCCTCATTAAGCTGCAATCAAGACAAGCAACACATTATCCTCCTCTTCATGTACCCTTTCCAAGATCTTATGACTGCAGAACTTCTCACCTCCCCCGCCTTTCCTTTTTCCTGCATGTTTACAAACGTATGACCATTGAAGGACCAGAAAAGACTCTCTGCTCCATCCTGTCTATCTCACACAACTGCGATGCCTTTTGTACCGCAATATATATGTCGCCAACCTGCAACGTATCCAAAATCCTACAATCTCCAGGGAGAGGTGAAAAACCAAGGCCAATTTATGGTAAAATTATTGACCGGAATTTTACATTGAAAGTGCGGGCACGCACCCAACATGGAAATGTGTGAAATTGCACAGTAAGACTTGGGGTCCGTGTCCAAGCGTTGTTGTGCACTCGCGCAATATTTCAGTTGGTGGGTGCAAGTGTGAATCAGATGCGTGTCCATCAACAGTTCAGAAGCTAGTTAAAGCTAGTCAGAGTCATAGAGGTTTACAGCATGGAAATAGGCTCTTCGGCCCAACTTGTCCATGCCACTCATTTTTTTAAACCCCTAAGCTAATCCCAATTGCCCGCATTTGGCCCATATCCCTCTATACCCATCGTACCCATGTAACTATCTAAATGTTTTTTAAAAGACAAAATTGTACCTGCCTCTACTACTACCTCTGGCAGCTTGTTCCAGACACTCACCACCCTCTGTGTGAAACAATTGCCCCTCTGAACACTTTTGTATCTCTCCCCTCTCACCTTAAACCTATGCCCTCTAGTTTTAGACTCCTCTACCTTTGGGAAAAGATATTGACTGTCCAGCTGATCTGTGCCCCTCATTATTTTATAGACCTCTATAATATCATCCCTCAGCCTCCTACGCTCCAGAGAAAAAAGTCCCAGTCTATCCAGCCTCTCCTTACAACTCAATCCATCAAGTCCCGGTAGCATCCTACTAAATCTTTTCTGCACTCGTTCTAGTTTAATAATATCCTTTCTATAATAGGGTGACCAGAATTGCACACAGTATTCCAAGTGTGACCTTACCAATGTCTTGTACAACTTCAACAAGACATTCCAACTCCTGTATTCAAAGTTCTGACCGATGAAGCCAAGCATGCCGAATGCCTTCTTCACCACTCTGTCCACTGTAACTCCACTTTCAAGGAGCTATGAACATGTACCCCCAGATCTCTTTGTTCTGTAACTCTCCCCAACCCCCTACCATTAACTGAGTAAGTCCTGCCCCGGTTCAATCTACCAAAATGCATCACCTCGCATTTGTCTAAATTAAACTCCATCTGCCATTCGTCAGCCCACTGGCCCAATTGATCAAGATCCCGTTGCAATTGGTGATAACTTTCTTCACTGTCATCTATGCCACCAATCTTAGTGTCATCTGCAAAATTATTAACCATGCCCCCTATATTCTCATCCAAATCATTGATATAAATGACAAATAACAGTGGACCCAGCACTGATCCCTGAGGCACACCGCTGGTCACAGGCCTCCAGTTTGAAAAACAACTCTCCACAACCACCCTCTGGCTTCTGTCAAGAAGCCAATTTTGTATCCATTTAGACACCTCACCCTGGATCCCGTGAGATTTAACCTTATGCAACAATCTACCATGTGGTAACTTGTCAAAGTTAAGAGGATTAAGAGTCCAGTTGATGTGAATATTACTTTGCCCATGCAATTTGTAAGTTGGCACATGGGCAACATGAGCAGGCGATTAGTCACCTGAGGGCGGGATAAAAGGATACAGGGGCAAAGGCAGGCTGAGTTGGTAGAAGTTTGGCGTAGGTTTAGCCAAGAGTTTTGTGACTGTATTCATTGATTTCCTGTGAAGGATTTGCATATTTTCTGACCTTTCAGGACATCTTAGCCTTGTAGGATTGCTCTGTAAGTTTCAACCATTGCCACCTACAGTGCAGGGGTCAGCCCCATTTGTATATCAGCAGACGGGTATTGTTTACTCAGCTCCTCCTCCTCTGAGGAGGAGAGGGACTTGAAGAGAGAGGAGATCACAGGCATCACCTCTCCTGGCCTGCAGGAGATGCCATTATGCAACTGTCAGGGTCTACAGGAAGTGATCCAACTACCTCGACATGACAGATGTCCCGTGCCACGGGAGGCTCTGCCTTTCAAAGGAAACTGTCACGATCATTTGCCAGCTGATTAGACCAGAGATACCTTCCAACTGTGCGGGTGGATTCTCCATGCTCTTGGCTCCCAAGGTCACTGTATCCCTTAACTTTTACACCTCCAGATCTTTCCAGTGGGTGATCTTTGTGGATTCTCCCAGTTGGCTGTGTCAAGCTGGTGACTGACGCTCTGCACAGCTGGGTAATGACGTTCATCCATTTCAGGATGGATTATGCCAGCCAGGCTGAGTGGGCCAGAGGCTTCGCAGCAATAGCAGGGTTTCCCTGAATCCAGGGTGCTATTGTGTCCATCAAGGTGCCAGCTGGCCAGCAGAGCACATTCGTCAATAGTAAGGGCTATCACTCCATGAATATTCAAATAGTATGTAACCATAAGACCCAGGTTCTGTGGGCACAGTGGTTAGCACTACTGCCTCATAGCGTCAGGGACCCGTGTTCAATTCCGGCCTTGGGTGTCTGCCTGTGTGGAGTTTGTACGTTCTCCTCGTGTCTGTATGGGTTTCCTCTGGGTGCTCCGGTTTCCTCCCACAGTCTAAAGAAGTTCAAGTTAGGTGGATTGGCCAGACTAAATTCACCCCTTACTGTCAAGAGTGTGCAGGGTAAATACATGAGGGCCTGGGTGGGATTGTTGTTAATGTCGGCTCGTTGGGCCAAATGGCCTCCTTCTGCACTGTAGGGATTTTATGGTTCTATCTATGCTGGTGCTTGGTTCAGGAGAGCAGGTGATGCAGGTATATCTGTCAGCGGTGCCTCCAGTGTAAGTGGAGGGTCCTGGGATCCTGGCTGGCTCTGGAGGATGGATCTGAGGGAGGAAAATAACTCATCAGTATTATTACCCATCACACATGGGGCATGGTGGCACAGTGGTTAGCACTGCTGTCTCACAGCGCCAAGGATCTGGATTCGATTCCCAGCTTGGATCACTGTCTGTGTGGAGTTTGCACGTTCTCCCCATGTCTGCGTGGGTTTCCTCTGGGTGCTCCGGTTTCCTCCCACAGTCTGAAAGATGTGCTGGTTAGGTGCATTGACCCGAACATGCACTGGAATGTGGTGACTAGGGGAATTTCTCTGTAACTTCATTGCAACGTAAGCCTTACTTGTGACTAATAAATAAACTTTACAATCAATGGCCATGATAGGCGGCTGAGTTAGATTGATATCATCAGGTCACAGTGACGTTGTGATTGCTGAATCACTGGGGACTTGTTCTCAATGGTCCGTTTGAAGGATGAGACGACCCTACATTGCTTTTACTCTCCACCTGTCCTGCTTCTGCCCACTGGACTCTTACCTTCCTCCAAAATGCCTGCCTCTCCACAACCTAAGGACCTTCTGCCGCACTCGCTCTCAAGCTCCAGGGCTCCTGTTTCATGGTAGGTCAGTATTACCAGGTTGGTCTCCCCATCACCTAGAATAGAAGAGAATAGAATCCCTATTGCAAATCCCTCAACATTATTGTGATTTCTCTTATTCTGTAACTGCAAAGGTCCATTCATGACTCCACTCTTCACCTCCAACGCCAGACCACATTGTTTCCCCCACACCCCTTCATTCCCATGAATTATGTAGATGTTCCTGACATCTTTGCACATCTGCCCCTTGGATGGACCCAGGGCCTCTGATCTTATTTCTCAGCCTTAACACACACAGGTTGATGTGTATACTGAGAATCTGTTTCCTATACCCCTGAGCACCGTTAAGGATGGGCACCATCTCACACTTCTCTGCACTGGACCATGCCAACCCAGTACTCACCCTAACCAAAATCAGAGGATTGATGTCATTGTTGGACACAGAAGATAAAAGAGAGGATTCCTTTTCTCGGCACTGACTTCCTTCATGATGTGCATTGTAAAATTGGAGTTCAAGCTCATCAGTTTAAAAGTTGGTCGAAGGAAATCCTTACTGACATGAGTCATGGACGGAAATGCAATACCTATTTCCCTGGAATACTATGTAGGAACGATCCTCCAAGGCTTTTTACAAGGAAAGGAAAGTAAGAATATTTAGGGGTATGGTGAAAGAGAAGGGGATTATAACTCTTGAAATAGGAAGAGGCCATTAAGCCTGGCCCACTATTTTGTTATCACAAAGCAGTTATTTTATTTTGAGTTATAATCCTCTTCTCTTTCACTATACCCCTGAATATTCTTACTTTCCCTTCCTTGTTAAAAGCCTCGGAGAATCTTTCTTGCAGGGAAATAGGTATAGCATTTCCTTCAGTGAGTATTGTCAGTAAGGATTTCCTTAGACCAACTTTTAAGCTGATTAGTTTGAATTCCAGTTTTGCAATGCACATTATCAGGGAAGAGCCTTACTCACCAGTCAACCCTAATGGACTGAAAATTATAGACAGTGAGCTCACAACTTAATGATAAGTGCAGCCGGCAGGACCAACCCACCTCCTGATCTTAACCTGCCCGCTGGTTCCAGATTTGACTATTAAAGAAAAGAATCATTCCTTATCTAGGCCTGTGAGTCGTCTACTTATTTTGAACACCTCAATCAGATCATGCTCAATCTCACCTCAAATTTGATCAGTCTGTCTATCATCGAACAACTCCTTCATTCTTGGTGAATTCCTGGTGATTTGTGGCTGATTTTATTCTAAGACCAGTGTCTCCACCCTCTGTTGGGTGAGCCAAAATTGAAGAGTGTACACTGATTGGGACCTGACCAATTTGCTGCAAAATCACAGTGATACTTCCCCGCTTTTATTTCTAGTGCCTCTTGTGATGGAGCCCAACATCCAATTAACCTTTTCCATCTGTAAGTTGATGTTTAATGATTTAGATCACCTTAGAGTCCTTAATCTCTTTGCTCACCTGTTGCCATGTTTTCCCATTTAGATTATCCTCTACTTTGCCACTCTAACATCTAAAGTGTGCGACCTTACATTTTATGTTCAACTATGTCTGCTATTGTCCATCTGTCCATTTGCAGTTTACTGCTCTCTGTTTTCACAATTCACTCCACCTCCGAGCTTAGTGCCATCTGCAAACTCAGAGGTATATTCGGCACCTTCTCATCCAACTCATTTCTATATAGAGTGAAAATCTGGGATCCCAGTACCAGAGGGAAATCACTTTACCCTTGACCACCAGTCTGAGAATGTCGCTTTTATACCAGCTCCGCCCCTCCCATTTGCTTTTCAGGCCATAGAGTCGTCTCCACGTTCATCATGCGGAACTTCATCAAATGCTTTCTCAAAATCCATTATACCACGTCCATCGATCCTCCTCTCAGTACAACTCAGTGACTCCTTGACAAAAAAAACTCTATTAGCTCAGTTAGCCATGATTGACCTTTCGGCAAACTCTGCTGACTCTCGCTAATCAGCTTATGCTTCCCTAAGTGCTCGCTTGCTCGGTCCCAGTGATGGATTCTAGCAATTTTCGGCACGACTGACACTAAACTCATTGGCCTGGAGTGACTTTGCTTCATTCCCCTTTTTCTCCTTTTTAAAATAAGCTTCGTCTTGCTGATAAAAACAGTGTATAAATTTTGAATCGGCAGTGGAGCTGTGATGTGAATTCTCCAGCTAGTTGGCTTGGTGGATGAATTAGCTGGAAGTGAGGTTGTGTGCTTTTTGCCTGAGGCCATGGCCTGTAGGCCTCAGTAAAAGACGACCTGATTTTTTTCTTTCTCTTCCCAATTAAGTGTGAACCCGGCTACCTGCGCTCAATGAGCGATCAATTTGACAGACACTGCCTCTTATTTGCAGCATAATTACAAAAATTTAAGCTTCCATTCCACCCCCCCCCCCCCAACCCTCCACCCGCACCCCCCCCCCCCCCCCCACTCCCATTACTGTCGTGGGAAGATCAAATTATGTATGTGGAACAGATTAACATAATTCTGCTTGCTGCAGCATTTTATTATATGAATAAGTTTATGTAAATTTTCATGAAAGAGTAACTAATTTTAGTTATTACATGAACCACAGACTCCAGAGCAGATGGCTGGAAGGGCTCAGTTTCAAAATCACATTTTCAGATGTCCTGCCACATTGAGAGTCTGGGTCCACTGTCTGGTTGAAGTTGATTAGCTGTCTGGCCTTTCCCTCTTTGTTCGTGGCTAAAGATGTCCTTTCTCCACTGACCTTAACCACCCCGTTGGAAATGATTTGGGGCTGTGCTCATTAGAGTTTAGAAGAATGAGAAGCGACCTACCTTATTGAGACATATAGGGTTCTCAGGGAGCTTGACAGGTTAGATGTTTCCCCTTGTGGGAGAGTCTTAGTCTAAAAGGCATAATCTCAGAGTAAAGGGTCGTCCATTTAAGACAGAAATATGGAAGAATTTCTTCTCTCAGAGGGTAGTGAATCTGTGAAATTCTTTACTGCAGAAAGCAATAGAGGCTAGGTAGTTAATCATAGAATCATAGAATCCTTACAGTGCAGAAGGAGGCCATTCAGCCCATCAAGTCTGCACCGACCACAATCCCACCCAGACCCTATTCCCGTAACCCCACGTATTTACCCTGCTAATACTCTGACACTAGGATCAATTTGTCATGGCCAATCAACCTAACCTGCACATCTTTGGACTGTGGGAAGAAACCAGAGCACCCGGAGGAAACCCATGTAGACAAGGGGAGAATATGCAAACTCCACACAGACAGTGACCTGAGGCCGGAATTGAACCCAGGTTCCTGGTCCTGTGAGGCAGCAGTGCTAACCACTGTGCCACCGAGCCGCCCCTTTAAGTATGTTCAAGGCTGGGATAGACAGATTTTTAAGCATTAAGGGAATAAAGGGTTATGAGGATAAGGCAGGAAAGTGGAGTTGACGATTATCACATCAGATCAGTCATGATCTCATTGAATGGCGGGGCAGACCTGATGGGCAGAATGACCTAGTTCTGCTCCTATGTTTTTCGGGCTTTTGGATTTTGGGGCAGTGTAAACCAATTCTTAGTTCAAAGCAACCACTAATTTAGCTTTAACAAAATGCCAGATTTTTTTTTACAGGATGATTTGTGGATATTGTTGGTAAGGACAGAATTTATTGCCCATCCTGAGGGTGTTGTGAGTCAATGATGTGTGGTACGGAGTCACATCCAGCCTGGGTAGGCATGACTGGTTCCTATGCCTAAAGGATAAAACAGTTGGGTTTTTATACCAATTCTGTCAATGTTTTTTTATTTCATACCAAACCACAGGTTTGAATCAATTTAATTTTCTTAATTTACCAAGGCAAGATTTGGCTCTAAGGCCTATATTTTTGCATAATCGTGGGGTAGGAGATTCTGGCCGCGCTCGGTCCAAAGCTGGAAAATCCCGCCCGAGGTCAACGACCTTTGCATGGTCCACCCCCCCCCCCCACCCCACTCACTATGATTCCCGTGGTGGGAGGGATGGGAAAGCTCCTCCTCTGTCGAGCCTCTGATCCAAAGTGGCATCAGGACTGAGGTCCAGAAGTCCCTCCTCCACTTCTGATGGATCCCATCTTCACCAAGGGAAAGAGAAAGGGAGCGGACTGTGATTTGCGCATGGGGGAAACGCAAACCCAGCAGAGCCATTAGATGGCATGGTGGCACAGTGGTTAAGCACTGCTGTCTCATCGCGCTAGGGACCCGGGTTCAATCCCTGGCTTGTGTCACTGTCTGTGTGGAGTCTGCACGTTCTCCCCGTGTCTGCGTGGGTTTCCTTTGGGTGCTCCAGTTTCCTCCCACAGTCCAAAGATGTGCGGGTTAGGTTGATTGACTATGCTAAATTGCCTAAATTGTAGGTTGGGGGATAGAGCCTGGGTAAGATGCTTTGTTGGAGAGTCGGTGTAGACTCAATGTGCCAAATGGCCTCTTTCTGCACGGTAGGGATTCTATGATAACTCAGTGCTAAATTCAAACAGAATCCTTTTCCACTGGAGCGAAGACCTTATACCGCAATACGTGACTTTTGATTTTTTACTGTAGATATAAATACCTATAAGGGCAGGTAAGGTCTGTACAATTGTCAAGCTGCAAACTTATTTATATCCCTGGCCCTTCTTATCCTGAAAAAAACAGCCTGCTTTGTCTCTAAGTTGAAAAGAATTGGTGCTTGAAGTTTCAATATTTGTTTGTTGGCATAACAATAAGGACCATCATTACTGCACTATTTGACTGCTTCCACCACTTGTCATTATCACAGTGGTGGGGGGGGGGGGAGGGTGCAGTAAATTCATAGTTTGATTGATAACTCCAAGAGATTATTAAGGGATTAGCTGCCTTTGAAGTGGGGCTATGAATACAAATTAATGCAAATGTGTATTGTGTAGGGATTAAGTACTTGAGGGACATTTAAATGTATTAAATGGATTTTTTAGATCAGTGAAGATGTTTTTTGAAGTGGTGAATTCTGTAATAGAAACTTAGAACATTAGTTTATCATATTTTGCCATGGCTCCAGGTGTTTGTCTTAAATTGGCATGGGTGGGACATTAGGAGTGGGTAGAGGTGAGGGGATGTGAGGAAGAAGTAATTTTAACCATCCCATCTCAGCTCTCGGCATCTCTTGTAGCTGCCTCTGAACTGTTTAAGACAGTCCCAACTCCAGCATGCATCTCTCCCCCTCAGTGCCGGAACAAGGATCCTGCAACTTGAGGCACATTTTCCCGATGTTGGTGTGGTGAGAGAGAAATTTCCCCAACTCTGCTCACCCACCTTGGGATCGGAAATCCAAGCCATAGCCTCTGAATTGATAGTCCAGCAGCATATCCACTAGTGTGAAGTGATTTAGTCTCCAAACTTGTTGCTCGCAATAGCTGCTGGAAAATAATTGATCCACATCTGGGGGATGCTTCAATGTTCCCATAATGCAAGTCACCTTTTTCTGGGAACTCACTGAAATCTTGTGCCATGAAGCTCAGGTTGGAGAGGGTGAACTGAATGCTCGTGTGGAAAATCAGACAATCACCATGAATATTCCTCTCATAAGGCTCAATATTCTGTGGGTCCTTGACGCAGTCTCCTCTACAGAAACGTAGCTCTTGATGTTGTAGGATGTCCCCAATGAAAGAAGGGACCTGGTCATCCATCTCAACGATTTGGAGATGCCGGCGTCAAACTGGGGTAAGCACAGTCAGAAGTCTCGCAACACCAGGTTAAAGTCCAACAGGTTTATTTGGCTGCACAAGCTTTCGGAGTGTCACTCCTTCTTCAGGTGAGTGAGGAGTTATGTTGACAAACAGGGCATATGTAGACACAAACTCAATTTAGAAGATAATGGTTGGAATGCGAGTCTTTACAGGTAATCAAGTCTTAAAGGTACAGACAATGTGAGTGGAGAGAGGGTTAAGCACAGGTTAAAGAGGTGTGTATTGTCTTCAGCCAGGACAGTTAGTGAGATTTTGCAAGCCAAGGCAAGTCGTGGGGGTTACAGATAGTGTGACGTGAACCCAAGGTCCTGGTCCTCATGTGTGAGGAACTTGGCTATCAGTTTCTGCTCAGTGACTCTGCGTTGGTGAACGCTTACCCGAAGATCAGAGGCTGAATGCCCGCGACTGCTGAAGTGTTCCCCGACAGGAAGAGAACACTCCTACCTGGTGATTGTCAACAACACCGCACGAAAATCACCAGGCAGGAGTGTTCTCTTCCTGTCAGGGAACACTTCAGCAGTCACGGGCATTCAGCCTCGGATCTTCAGGTAAGTGTTCTCCAAGGTGGCCTTCACGACACACGACAATGCAGAATCACTGAGCAGAAACTGATAGCCAAGTTCCGCACACATGAGGACGGCCTCAACCGGGATCTTGGGTTCATGTCACACTATCTGTAACCTCCACGACTTGCCTGGGCTTTCAAAATCTCACTAACTGTCCTGGCTGGAGACAACACACACCTCTTTAACCTGTGCCTGGCTCTCTCTCCACTCACATTATCTGTACCTTTAAGACTTGATTACCTGTAAAGACTCGCATTCCAACCATTATCTTGTAAATTGAGTTTGTGTCTATATATGCCCTGTTTGTGAACACAACTCTTCACTCACCTGAAGAAGGAGTGACACTCCGAAAGCTTGTGCTGCCAAATAAACCTGTTGGACTTTAACCTGGTGTTGTGAGACTTCTTACCGTCCATCTCAACCACATTGCTCAGGAGACAATTGCTCTGGTACTGCTGTTCCACCTCACTGGTGCCACCAGTTCCCTGATGCATGTTTCACACAACTTGCTGGCAAAATCAAAGCTGTTCTCCTGATTCACTGTAGGCCGCACTCTTTTATATTTGGTCTTTCTGGTCTCCGTCCTTAGTAAACCCAGTAAGAAGTCTAACAACACCAGGTTAAAGTCCAACGGGTTTATTTGGTAGCAAAAGCCACTAGCTTTTGGAACAGGCTGTTCCTTCATCAGGTGGGTGGGAGTTCTGATCACAAACATGCCCTGTTTGTGATCAGATCTCCCACCCACATGCCGAAGGAACAGCCTGTTCCGAAAGCTAGTGGCTTTTGCTACCAAATAAACCCGTTGGACTTTAACCTGGTGTTGTTAGACTTCTTACTATGTTTACCCCAGTCCAACACCGGCATCTCCACATCATGACTTAGTAAACCCAGCAAGGAAAGTTTTGCTTCCAGCTACTTACAATGTGTGAGTTAGTAGCAGATGTCATGAGAGATCTGCAAATTACAGTAGAAAATTGGCCTTTCATATTGCAATACTGTCGACTTTGGGCCTCCACATTATTTTTAATAGATGAAACACTCTCTTTGGCTAGCTGAAACAAGTTCTTAGTGCCGGAAGCTAGACTCTGAGGAATCATAAATCAATAATAGGACCTGCTTATCCTAGTCTCCTCGTCTCTTGTGGGCCTTTCTTGTAAATGCTGCTAAAGATAGACAATCAGTACCAAGCTCCTTTATAAATTGAGAAGAATGTTGAGAGCAGGGGGTTCAATACCAGGCATGTCTCGTCACTCTGAGACAGTGATTCTTGCAACAGTTTTGTTTCTATTTGTTTACTTAGTGCTGACGATGTGATTTATAATTGGCCCCGCACGGTTGACAGCCATCTTGACAAGCCAGAGAACTATAACCCAAGAACTGACATCAAAATTACATAAATGATGGAGCGGGACAATAACAAACTTGCAATTCTACAGCATCTTTCACATCCTCAGAGAGCCCCAAAATACTCCACAGCCAGTCCGAAAGATGTGCTGGTTAGGTGCATTGGCCATGCTAAATTCTCCCTCAGTGTACCCGGAGTGTGGCGACTAGGGGATTTTCACTGTAACTTCATTGCAGTGTTAATGAAGTCTACTTGTGACACTAAATAAACTTTAAACTTTAAAGTGCGTTTGAAACTTTGGCACTATCGGGGAGAGTGCCAGCCTACTTATGCATAGTGAGATCCCACAGAGAGTAATGTAACATTGGGCAGAAATCTTTTAATAATGTCAGGTGTATGCTCCTGATGTGTACTGGAAATGCCAAAATAGAAAGCTCCCCCTCCCGTTAGATTTGAGACCACACTCAGTCTTTACACTCTGCAGAGAAAGAAGACCTTCATTCTGTGTGTCTGGGCTAAGTTTGATCCCAAATGTTTAAAGAGGGTTCTGCTCCAGTGTATCCCCTCACCCATCTTTTGCAAACAGACATTTTAATAAATATGGTTTAATTGATTGTTTTGTTTTTTGTTTTTACAGAGTCTTTCTACGAGCGATCAACAAGTTTGCTGAAACCATGAACCATAAGTTTCTGGAGAACATGAACTTTGAGCAACAGGTAGGAGAGTATGGCAGTCAACATTAGCTACATCGGTATTGGTATCAATCTGGTGTCTTAATAAATTGGAGCCTCGCAAAAACACTAACAAACTTCAGCTCCCAAATTTGAAGGTTTTTTTTAGTTTATTTATTAGTGTCACAAGTTGGCTTACATTAACACTGCAATGATGTTATTGGAAATTCAGATTTAAAACTGCTGAATCTCTATGTTGAGTGGCTGAGAATAGCAACCGTCTTGACAGAGATGGTATTTTGTATTACCTTTGCTGCTTTTTCCCTGGGCTGCTGGCTGGAGCACCTCCTGTGGTTGAGGAGAAGAATAGCATGGTGCTCAGAACATAAGAAACGGGAGGTAGGCAATATGGCCATGAGTGCCGAACCTGCCATTCAATAAGATTATGAGGGAACTTCTAGATTAACTCTACTTTCTCACTCTATCCCCATATCCCTTGCTTCCCTTGTTGTCCAAAACATCCATTGTTCTCAGTTTTGAGTATGCTTAAATGGCTGACTACCCACTATCTACTGAGATAGAGAATTCTATGGATTCATAAACCTCTGAGTGAAGGAAGTTGTTCTCATCTCAGCCCTAAGAATGAACTAGTTAAGTTTATTTATTAGTGTCACAAAGAGGCTTACATTAACACTGCAGTGAAGTTACTGTGAAAATCTCCTAGTTGTCACACTCCAGCGCCTGCTCGGGTACACTGAGGAAGGAGAATTTAGCATGGTCAATGCACCTAACCAGCATGTCTTTCGGACTGTGGGAGGAAACCGGAGCACCCGGGAGGAAACACACACAGACATGAGGAGAACGTGCAACTCTGCACAGGCAATGACCCAAGTTGGGAATCGAACCTGGGTCCCTGGCGTTGTGAGGCAGCAGTGCTAATCACTGTGCTGCCAAGACGACCAAATGGATGTGAAATGATCAGATAGCAACTTGTGTTCGTGTGGTGACTCTAACACAGACAAATGACCCAGGGGTCTTCGCAGAGGTTTGAGTTAAAGAAGAACATTTGATGGGCTGGATATAAGCTTAGTCTAAAAGATGAGTTTAAGGCCAGTACAGGATGCAAGTTGAAGTTCCTTTAGCTGTAAGTCAATTTTGAAAGATGAAGGTCTTTTTTTTAATTCCTTCATGGGATGTGAATGTTGCTGGCTAGGTCAGCTTTCATTTCACAACTCTAATTGTTCATGAGAATGTGTTGGTGAGCCACCTTCTTGAATGCTGCTGTCCATGTGAAGTGGATACCCCCACAATGCTTGCTGGGAAGGGAGTTCCAGTATTTTGATCAAGTGACAATGGACTAAAGGCCGCTATCGTTCCAAGTCAGGATGGTGAGTGGCTTGGAGAGGAACTTGCAGGTGGTGATGTTCCCATGGCCCTGCTGCCTTTGTCCTTCTAGGTGGGAGAGGATGTGGGTTTGGGAAGGTGCTGTCGAAGGAAGCTTGGTGAGTTGCTGCAGTGCATTCTGTAGATGGTACGCACAGCTGTGACTGTGCATCGGGATGGAGGGAGTTTAAGGTGGTGGGTGAGATGCTAATCAATGAGGCTGCTTTGTGTTTGATGGAGTTGAGCTTCTTGAGCATTGGTGGATCTGCACATTCCCAGGCAAGTGGAAAGTATTCCACCGCATTCCTGACTTGTGTCTTGTCAATGGTGAACAGGTTTTGCAGAGTCAGGAGGTGAGTTACTTGCCACAGAATTGCCAGCATTGTTGCAGTATTTATATGGGTGGTTTTCTTTTGAGTTTCTGGTCAATGGTAACATTCAGGGAAATTCAGTGATGACAATGACATTGAACCTCAAGGGGGAAATGGCTTGATGCCATCTTGTTGAAGAGGGTCATTCCCTGGTGTTTGTGTGGTGCAGATGTTACTAGTTATTTATCCAACCAAGCCAAAATGTAATCCAGATCTTGAGGCGTATAGGTGGGCTGCTTCTGTATCTGAAGTTTGCTAACGTGGAAAGACCAAAGAATCTGAGATGATCTTCCTTCGAGGAGAGAAAGGAAGATTCTGTGGAGCTATTCAAGATGATGAAGGGTTTTGAAACAATGAGTAAGGAAGAACTGTCTCTAACAGTTCGATGTTAGAATGTTAGGATGTTCGATTATCTGACATTACAGCTTTAAGACAATTGGTGAAAGATGCAGAGAGGAGGAGAATTTATTTTTTTACACAGCAAGTTATGATGATCTGGAATGTACTGTCTGAATGTGTTGTAGAAGTGGATGTAATGGTAACTTTCAAAAGGGAATTGGATAAATCCTGGAAAAGAAAAAAAATATATAGGACAATAGGGAAAGAGCAGTGAAGTGTGCCTAATTGAACAGCTTTTTCAAAGGGCTGGCATAGTCACAAAGGCACATATCACCACCTTCTGTGCTCTCAGGTCCTATTAAGTAAAGATGAGACGTGAAGGCTCAGTTAGGGCGTTTGAGAGTTACAAGTTAGCCAAGAAGGACCTAAAGAGAGAGCTAAGAGCCAGGAGGGGACATGAGAAGTCTTTGGCAGGTAGGATCAAGGAAAACCCTAAAGCTTTCTATAAGTATGTCAGGAATAAAAGAATGACTAGGGTAAGATTAGGGCCAGTCAAGGACAGGAGTGGGAAGTTGTGCGTGGAGTCCGAAGAGATAGGAGAGGCACTAAATGAATATTTTTCGTCAGTATTCACACAGGAAAAAGACAATGTTGTCGAAGAGAACACGGAGATACAGGCTATTAGACTAGACAGGATTGAGGTTCATAAGGAGGAGGTGTTAGCAATTCTGGAAAGTGTGAAAATAGATAAATCCCCTGGGCCGGATGGGATTTATCCCAGGATTCTCTGGGAGGCTAGGGAGGAGATTGCAGAGCCTTTGGCTTTGATCTTTATGTCATCATTGTCTACAGGAATAGTGCCAGAAGACTGGAGGATAGCAAATGTTGTCCCCTTGTTCAAGAAGGGGAGTAGAGCCAACCCTGGTAATTATAGACCAGTGAGCCTTACTTCTGTTGTGGGCAAAGTTTTGGAAAGGATTATAAGAGATAGGATTTATAATCATCTAGAAAGGAACAATTTGATTAGGGATAGTCAGCACGGTTTTGTGAAGGGTAGGTCGTGCCTCACAAACCTTATTGAGTTATTTGAGAAGGTGACCAAAGAGGTGGATGAGGGTAAAGCAGTTGATGTGGTGTATATGGATTTCAGTAAAGCATTTGATAAGGTTTCCCACGGTAAGCTATTGCAGAAAATACGGAGGCATGGGATTGAGGGTGATTTTGCGGTTTGGATCGGAAATTGGCTAGCTGTAAGAAGACAGAGGGTGGTGGTTGATGGGAAATGTTCATGCGGGAGTTCAGTTACTAGTGGTGTACCACAAGGATCTGTTTTTGGGCCACTGCTGTTTGTCATTTTTATAAATGACCTGGATGAGGGTGTAGAAGGGTGGGTTAGTAAATTTGCGGATTACACTAAAGTCGGTGGAGTTGTGGACAGTGCAGAAGGATGTTGCAGGTTACAGAGGGACACAGATAAGCTGCAGAGCTGGGCTGAGAGGTGACAAATGGAGTTTAATGCGGAAAAGTGTGAGGTGATTCACTTTGGAAGGAGTAACAGGAATACAGAGTACTGGGCTAATGGTAAGATACTTGGTAGTGTGGATGAGCAGAGAGATCTCGGTGTCCATGTGCATAGATCCCTGAAAGTTGGCACCCAGGTTGATAGGGTTGTTAAGAAGGCGTACAGTGTGTTAGCTTTTATTGGTAGAGGGATTGAGTTTCGGAGCCATGAGGTCAAGTTGCAGCTGCACAAAACTCTGGTGCGGCCGCACTTGGAGTATTGCGTACAGTTCTGGTCGCCGCATTATAGGAAGGATGTGGAAGCATTGGAAAGGGTGCAGAAGAGATTTACCAGGATGTTGCCTGGTATGGTGGAAAGGTCTTATGAGGAAAGGCTGAATGACTTGAGGCTGTTTTCGTTAGAGAGAAGAAGGTTAAGAGGTGACTTATAGAGGCATACAAGATGATCAGAGGATTAGATAGGGTGGACAGTGTGAGCCTTTTTCCTCGGATGGTGATGGCTAGCACGAGGGGACATAGCTTTAAATTGAGGTGTGATAGATGTAGGACAGATGTCAGAGGTAGGTTCATAGAATCATAGAATCATAGAAACCCTACAGTGCAGAAGGAGGCCATTCGGCCCATCGAGTCTGCACCGACCACAATCCCACCCAGGCCCTACCCCCACATATTTACCCACTAATCCACGCATCCCAGGACTCTAAGGGGCAATTTTTAACCTGGCCAATCAACCTAACCCGCACATCTTTGGACTGTGGGAGGAAACCGGAGCACCCGGAGGAAACCCACGCAGACACGGGGAGAATGTGCAAACTCCACACAGACAGTGACCCGAGCCAGGAATCGAACCCGGGACCCTGGAGCTGTGAAGCAGCAGTGCTAACCACTGTGCTACTGTGCCACCCCTCAGGTTCTTCACTCAGAGAGTAGTAAGGGCGTGGAATGCCCTGCCTGCAACAGTAGTGGACTCGTCAACATTAAGGGCATTTAAAGGGTCATTGGATAAACATATGGATGATATTGGAATAGTGTAGGTTAGATGGGCTTTAGATTCGTTTCACAGGTCGGTGCAACATCGAGGGTCGAAGGGCCTGTACTGCGCTGTAATGTTCTATGTTCTATTATGATTCATTGAAACATTTTCAATTCAGTGTGGAGATATTGCATTTTTCAATGATGTTAAAAGCAATGTTCAAAGTGAAGAACATTGTCCCATATCTTCACATTTAAAGAAAGAAGTCGTATTTATTTAACATCCTTTATAATCATGGAACGTCGCAACGCAATTCACAATCAAGGATTTCAAGCTTAGTTATTGTCGTAATGTAGGAAACACAGGAGCCAATTTGTTCTCAGCAAGAATCCACAACCAGCAATTAGATCATGGCTAGTTCATCTTTTAATCGCTAGATAATGATTATTTTTGATTCATTTACGGGATGTGGACTTTGCTGGTATTTATTGTCCATCCGTTGAACTGAGTGACATGTAGGGCAGATCAGGTAAGAATGGTAGATTTCCTTCCCTGAAAGGAGTTAGTGAATCAGATGGGTTCTTACGACAATCAATGGTGGTTTCATGGGCAGCATCGGACTTTTAATTCTAGGTTTACTTTACTGAATTCACATTTCTCCATTCAAATTGCACCATCTGCCATAGTGTGATTCAAACCCAGAGCATTACTCCTGGTCTCTGGATTAATAAACCCAGCTACAATACCAAGATGCCACTCATTCCCCGAAGGATATCAGGGAACTCGCCTGCTCACCTTTGAATTATTATCTCGCCTGAATGATGTTACCTACAACAGTGCAGTCCTCCCTTAAGTGTTTACCTAGATTATGTGCTCAACACTTTGTCGCGGGTCTGGAATCCACCAGCTTCTGGCCCTGTGACCCATTGCTGACACTTGCACTTATGCCTGAATCTCCTGCGTAAAGCACTTTGAATGAAATAGAAGAGCCATGTTTGAAGAAAGTAAAAACAAACATGGATTTATTTGATTTCAACGATAATTAATTCACAAGTACATAACAATGCTTTAAATTTAAAATGAGTCTCCTGGTGTATTTTCAGTCTGTTTATGAGGTTGGGGGGAGCGAAGGGGGTGGTGGGGGGTGAACATCAAGGGATGTTCAACCCATCCAGTTGCCTGTGCTACTTAATTAAAAGGAATTGAGTGTGACAGCCATTGAGAGTCTATAAGAGGAGCAGAGCATTTGCCAAGTTTAGTGCAGCATGAGCTGCAGTCATTGGGGAATTTCCTTGCGGAACTCCCAACATTTTTTAATTCAACCACTCTAAATAATTAAGTGTGTCGTGTTTTATAATTGGATCAGAGCAAATCGTGAGGAGATTGCTTGCCATCAAAAATAGCAAGATGTCCAAGTTAATACACAGTGACTCCTTTATATATTAAATATATAAATCAAGAAGGAATGATTTTAGTCATGTCGCACTTGTTTTTTCTCTCCACGATCTCTGGGGTTGTAGCAGGGGATGACTGAGGGAAGTGAGGAGCTCCACAGTTTTGAAATCTTGAGAAAGAGTGAGTTTATATAAGGTAAAGGTAAGGTTAGGACGGCACAGTGACATAGTGGTTAGCACTGCTGCCTCACAGTGCCAGGGACCCGGGTTCAATTCCAGCCTTGGGTGACTGTCTGTGTGGATTTTGCACATTCTCCCCGTGTCTGCATGGGTTTCCTCCGGGTGCTCCGGTTTCCTCCCACAGTCCAAAGACTTGCGGGTTAGGTTGATTGGCCATAGTAAATTGCCCCTTAGTGTCAGGGTGACTAGCAGGATAAATAAGTTGAGTTACGGGTCTGGGTGGGATTGTGGTTGGTGCAGGCTCAATGGGCCAAATGGCCTCCTTCTGCATTGTATGGATTCTATCAATTTATGATTCCAAAGTCACCATAGTCCCAGATGACCATAGGCTGTTCTCCTCTTTGAGTGGGGGGTGGGGGGAATAGAAGTGACTGAGGCGAGGGGCAGAATTGAGAAGGTGAGGCCTTCTTGAATAACCTCAGCTGGTATGGGAATTGAACCCGTGCTGTTGGTATCACTCCGCATCACTAAGAAATGGTGTGATTAACATTGATTGAGATTCAGGATGAATATATAGAGGAAGAAAATTGTTTTAACGTTTCACCTCTGGAGCAAAACATGAACTAATAAGCACAAAATATATTTATGGGGAAGGAGCAGGCAGGGGAGTTGCCAGTTGGAAAATCCAGAGGTATGGGTTTCTTGGAGGCCCTGCAAATCTATTTTGCATTCCATTCCAGCAGGTCAGCAGCTCGCTGGTCTAAGAGGCTGTCAGATAGAAAGCTTTCAAATGGGTGGCAGAGCGAAGTAAAGAGGGGAAGAGATGATTGACATCTGAGTACATTGCTGGGGGCAGACAAGAATCGATTAGGAAACGAGGTGATGGAAAAAAACTCTCATCACTTAGATCTGGCAGTTCTCACCTCCTTTCACCTGTCTGGTTTTCCAAGCCATGGAAAACCTGTCATTAAATTAAAAGCACACCTAAAATTTGAGGTACACAGACTCATGAAAATATTCAATGAATCGACCCACCTTTGGTCAGCAGGTTAGTTAGTGACACTCGTTATTTGAATAGCCCATTGAGCAGGATTTTCTGCCCATTGTACTAAGCCAGACCAGCTTGGACCATCACTGTGTGAATATAGAATATCCTCCCATTGTCCTGGAGATGCTTAATGGCCAGTTTTCCCTCCCTCAAGGACCTCTGAATCAGCCCCAGTATTCCTTGATCCCATTGTGTTTGAGGTGCACATCTGTTTGTTAGCCCATGAACGTCTTGAAGTGACTGTCCCTATACCCTGTTTGGACCTCACCCCCCCCATCATCTTGAGGCTACTTACATAGTTAAATATACATACTTCCACACACACCCTCAAATATCTTTTCCCATCTGTAAGATGCAGATGCCTCCCCTGAATAAATGTGCCATCTGCAGCCTGTTACCATGCTAGAAACCCCTTGACCAGTTGTGTGATGTTACAAACATACCCTGCACACAACATACTGGGCACATCTGAGACTGACCTCATATGTCCTCCCCCCTCCTTAGTCTGGGACAAGGACAGTCTTTGCAAGCTCAGCACCGTAAACTGAAGCGCTTCTTCACTCAGCGTGCCTCCCAGTCTGGCCTCAAGCAGCTCATGTCAATCTGTAACATTCTGTCAGCCTATTCTAACGCTGAGGACATTACCTCCCACCTCCCCCCCCCCCCCCCCCCGCCGCCACATCCACCCCACATCCACCCCCCAGTCAGTGACACATTCTCAATTCATAACCCTCATACAACTCTAGGCCTGCAGCCCCTTCTTCTGCCTGAGGCAAAGAATTCTTACAATGCAGAAGGAGGCCGTTCATCCCATCATGTCTGCACTGGCTCTCTGAATGAGCACTTCACATGAAGCCATTCTCCTGGTTTCACCAATAAACCTGCACATCGTTTCTTTTCAAACAATCATCTAATTCCATGTTGAATGCCTCGATTGAACCTGCCTCCATCACACCCTCGGGCAGTGCGTTCCAGAACTCCATTTTGTATCAGCCTTCACTATGGAGGATACAAGTAACATCCCAGAAATGATTGTAAAACAATCAGGAATTTGAAGGTAGGGAGGAGCTCAAGAAAATTGAAATCACCAGCAAGAGATACTTAGCAAGTTGTTGGGAGCAATGGGCTGACATATCTTGATGGACTTCATTCTAGCATTTTAAAAGAGTGGCGAGTGAGATAGTTGATGTTTTGGTTTTAATTTTCTAAAACTCTTTGGATTTGGGGAAGGTGCCATTGGTTTGTAAAATAGCAAATGTAACTCCATTTAGTCAAAAAGGGAGGGAGACAGAAAGTTGAAAACTACAGACTTAATATTATAGCTTAATATTTGCCATAGGGAAAATGTTGTAAGCTATTATTAAAAGTGTTAAGGCAGAGCACTTAGAAAGCTGAAGGTGATCAGGCAGAGCCAACATGGTTTTGTAAAAGGGAAATTATTTTTAACCAATTTATTGGAGTTACTTGAAAGAGTAACATGTGCTGTGGATAAAGGGGAAACAGTGGATGTGCTGTACTTAGATTTCCAGAAGGCATTTGATAAGGTGCCACATCAAAGGGTATATAGTGGGGAAAAAATAGCTCATAGTGTAGAGGGAAACATATTGGCATGGAAAGAAGATTGACTAACTATCAAGAAACAGAGGGGAGCTGTAAATGAATCTTTTTCTGTTTGGCAGGATGTAATGAGTGATGTGCCACAGGGATAAGTTCTGGGGCCTCAACTTTTTACAATTTATATAAATGACTTGGATGAAGGGACCAAAGGTATGGTTGCTAAATTTGCTGATGATAAAATGATTGGTAGGAAAGTAAGTTGTGAAGCGGACATAAGGAGACATAGGTGGGTTAAGTGAATGGGAAAAGATCTGGCAAATAAAGTGTAATTTGGGAAAATATGACATAGTCCATGTTATCAGGAAGAATAAAAAAAGGCATTTTAGCTAAATGGTGAATAATTGCAGAGCTCTGAGATGCAGAAGGATCTGGGTGTCCTGGTGCATGAATCACAAAAGGTTAGTGTATAAGTAATTAGGAAGGCAAGTAGAATGTTATCACTTATTGTGAGGGGAATTGAATATAAAAGTAAATAGGTTATGCTTCAGTTGTACAAGACCACACCTGGAGTACTGTGTACAGTTTTGGTCTCCTTATTTAAGGAAGGATGTAAATATGTTAGAAGCAATTCAGAGAGGGTTTACTAAACTAATAACAGGAATGGGCGAATATGGATAAAGGTTAGACAGGCTAGGCTTGTATCCACTGGGGTTTAGAAGAGTAAGAGACAACTTGATTGAAACATAAGATCCTGAGGGGTTATGACAGGGGGATGTGGAGATGTGTTTTTCTTGTGGGAGAATCTAGAAACAGGGGTCACTCATTTAACTAGAGACGAGACAAAATGTTTTCTTTCGGGGGTAGTGAGTCTTTGGAACTCTCTTCCTCAAAAGAGAAGTGGCACGGTAGCGGCACGGTAGCACAGTGGTTAGCACTGCTGCTTCACAGCTCCAGGGACCTGGGTTCGATTCCCGCGGCGGCACTGTAGCACAGTGGTTAGCACTGCTGCTTCACAGCTCCAAGGACCTGGGTTCGATTCCCAACTTGGGTCACTGTCTCTGTGGAGTTTTCACATTCTCCTCGTGTCTGCGTGGGTTTCCTCCGGGTGCTCCGGTTTCCTCCCACAGTCCAAAGATGTGCAGGTTAGGTTGATTGGCCATGCTAAAATTGCCCTATACGTAGGTTAGAGGGATTAGTGGATAAATATGTAGGGATATGGGGGTAGGGCCTGGGTGGGATTGTGGTCGGTGCAGACTCGATGGGCCGAAAGGCCTCTTTCTGTACTGGAGGGATTCTATGAAAAGGTGATGGAAGTAGAGTCTTCATGTTTTCAAGGTAGGGGTGATTGTTTCTTGATAAACAAAGTGAGAAGGGGGAAGGATAGAGGTTCACAGCATGGAAACAGGCCCTTTGGCCCAACTTGTCCATGCCGCTCAGTTTTTACGACTAAGCTAGTCCCAATTGCCTGCATTTGGCCCATATCAAGAGCTAGGCTGGAATGAATGAGTGAATAGAGGAGTGGGTTCGAAGGGCCAAGTGGCATATTCCTGCTCCTAATTCCTATGTTTGCATGTTCTTCACAGCGTCAGTGACCCAAGTTCAATACTGGCCTTGGGTCACTGTCTGTGTGGAGTTTGCACATTCTTCCCGTGTCTGCATGGGTTTCCTCCGGGTGCTCCAGTTTCCTCCCACGGCTGTGTAGATTAGATGGATTGGCCATGATAAAGTTCATTTATTGGTATCACAAGTAGGCTTACATTAACAATGCAATGACGTTACTGTGGAAATCCCCTAGTCGTCACACTCTGGCACCTTTTCGGGCACATTGTGGGAGAATTTAGCATGACCAATGCACCTAACCAGCACGTCTTTCAGACTGTGGGATGGAAACCTGAGCACCCGGTGAAAACCCACGCAGACACGGGGAGAACGTGCAGACTCCGCACAGACAATGACCCAACCAGGAATCGAACCCGGATCCCTGGATCTGTGAGGCAGCAGTGCTAACCACCATGCCACCCGTGGGTTACGGAGATGGGGGGGCGGGGGGGGCTGGGTAAGATACTCTGTCAGAGAGATAAGCGTATTAAACAATATGGACCCATGATCTAAAAAGAGGTTGAAATGGAGTTAAGTTATAGACTAGCTAAGATCTACTTGAATTGTAGACAAAGCTCAAGGGGCTAACTGGCTTACTCCTGTTCCCATGTTTCCAGCAAACCCTTGGCTATATTTCATTGGACATCTGTTGTTCCCTATTTTATGCCAACCCGTTAGAAAATTATGAATCTAGTAACAGTTTAAAATATAACAATCTTCTCTAAAGAATGTGAAGTAGAAATATTGTGGCAATTAGGTTGATAGGAGCTTACAAATATTAAACATGTTTTGTTATATTGTTTTATAAAATACCAACTTTTTCTGAATAATTTAAAATACTCAGCTAAGCCATAACATTGAGATGTTACTTAAATAGTGATGGTTTTGATATGCAGTAAAACTTAATTATCTTTCTGTGTAATTTTAAATCTTTTTGTCTGTAGTTGTGGAATAATTACTTCCATCTGGCCGTGAGCTTCATTACCCAAGAATCCCTGCAGCTGGAACATTTTTCTCAGGCAAAGTGCACCAAAATCCTGAACAAGTGAGTGTTGTTTACCAACGTTTTGTTACTCAGTCCCAACTATGACCCTTTATACCTTGAGGAGAAGCAGCAATGAAACAGGAACAAGTAATTAAGTTCTAATTGTTCCAACAGGCCAGACCAAGGGCTGGATTTTACGGCCTGACTCATCCCGAAACCGTAAAATCCCGCCCGAGGTCAACGGACTTTTCCATTGTCTGCACCGATTCCCATAGCAGGCGGGGTGGTAAAATTTCGTTCCAACAGAGTACCCATTGGTGTGTCCAAAATGCACTCTCTGGTACAAGAGGGCCTGGACAATTCAGTCCTCAAAGCCACAACAGTTCAGATCTATCTGCACTCATGTTTCTTACTTACTGGTTTGTCCTACTTTATTGTCATGGGACTGGTTGTCTGAAAAGCTTTTCTTACTGCTGTTGACTTATTGGTGGATTGATTACCTTTGTCACCTCCAGAAGGGACTATTTTAATATTCCAATAATTCTTGTCCTATCCTCTGTACCCTATCTCACTCTCACACACCATTGCTTCCTTTTTTATCTGTATTGGTTCCCGGTCCTTCAATGTCTCCCATTTAACATTTTAATTCTGGTGTTTAAATGCTTTCATGGTCTCATCTCTCCCTGTTTCCTTCAATCCTCCAGCATCTCTGAGCATTATCTACACCTCTTAGTTCAACCTCAGGTGCATTCTTCACTCCCACCCTTTGCCTCACCATTGGTGACCATGGTCATCTAGGCCCCACACCATAGAACTCCCACTTTAACCCCTTCATTCCTTCACCTCCTTCCCCATGTCTTTAAAACTCACCACTTGGACCAAGCTTTCGGTCACCCCTAATCTTTGTCAAATCTTACTTGGCTCAGCATCAGAGCTTCTTGCCTGATTATGCCTCTGTGATGTAGCTTGAGACTTCTTTTTTCCTGTTAATGGTGTGATATAAATGCCAGTTTCTGATGTTAAGTACAAAACCAGAACATCAAGATCGGTTAGTTACAAATTAATGGAAATTTCATGCTGGCCAAGTTCTCTGGGAAATTGGCAATGAGTGGGACGTGGATTTATAGGACTGGATTTTAGGAACCTCCGACAGGCATGGTTTTAACAGATGGGCACAAAAAAATAGGGTGGGTACCCACGTGGGTACCCACCCCGCCAGTTTCCCACCCACTCACACTCTAGCTCAGCCCCATAACACTGTCGGTGGCAAGGCAGTGAAATTTTTGAAAAATTATTAAGGGTCATTTAGTATATGCTGCCCACGCCATTTAACAAGGGCAGCTGGGCTGGAGTAGGCAGCCCATTTAAAGAAGTTTTCAAGAGGGCATGAAGGAAGAGCGCACTGTCTTTGGTGGATAGCCTTTGAGCATTGGGTATCTCCCTCAAAGATAGTATTTCTTTCCAACCTGCTTGCTCTCTAAAACCCATTCCCCCCACAACCGCCTGATCCTTCTCTCTAAACTGGGCAAACTCTCATCCCCAAGACCCCAAACTTACCCCATTCCAGGATTCTTCTTCATGCAGCTAGGTGCAGTCCCAGCAGCACCAGCTTCTGAACCCTTGGTGCTTCCAGCCAATCGGATTGGCCAGGGGCTACATTTTACAGGGTGGGGTCAGGGGGTCAATCGGATCGGCCAACAGCTCCTGAGGGTGGGATTTCCTCCTTAGTCTTAATCAATTCAACCTTTCACACCGTACTATGGTTCGCACGGAACAAGTCGGCTTCCAGCTAACTTTCCTTCTGGGGGGCAAGCAATCCAACTCCACCCCCCCCGACCTGGAAAATACTTTGTACATGGCCTATGAAGCAGCATGCTGTTATGTTGATAAACAAAAAACTTGGACACCCTGCTCTATTCAGCAATGGACTCTCCTCCATCTACTTATTTTCAGCTGGCAAAGTTTTGCATATATAAATCCCTGAACAGGTAATCAAACCAGACTCCAGAATATTCATCCATTCCCACATCAACTCCATTCTATCCTGAAGGATTGTTCCTGCAGGATTTGCAATGCATGAGCCAACGTGTCTGTGGAGTATTTAAAATCTCAGTTGAAATATTGCCATGATCCTCAATCCTGCTACTGAGATGGTAATTATCTAGCCAACGATGGAACCCATGCCGTAGACTGGATCTTGCTGGAAAAGCAACATGTGTTAACTCCCAGCAAATTTGGGGCTTAAGAGATAAACCATGAGTTGTACATCTGCAGATTTTGCTGGTCAGTTAACATTTTCCATCATCTGTTTCATATAATTATTATTTTTCCCTTGTCCACCTTAGTATTTTTTCAAATTTACCAAATTTGCACAATAATTGTCCATTAAACTCACTGCAGAGAACTAAGACTGGAACTTAGCAGCAGAACCTTTCTAACTGTGATAGCCTGAGTATTGCTGAAAATGGAAATGGCACAGTGGTTAGCATTGCTGCCTCACAGCGTCAGGGACCCGGGTTCAATTTCCAGCTTGGGTCACTGTCTGTGTGACGCATTTTTCCCGTGTCTGCGTGGGTTTCCTCTGGGTGCTCCGGTTTCCTCCCACAGTTCGAAAGACGTACTGGTTAGGTGCATTGGCCGTGCTAAATTCTCCCTCAGTGTACCCAAACAGGTGCCGGAGTGTGGCGACTCCAGGATTTTCACAGTAACTTCATTGCAGTGTTAATGAAAACCTACTTGTAACACTAATAGATAAATCAAATAAATAAATAGAGACATGTCGAAGCTTTTCATCTTGCACTCATCAGGACACATTGCAAGAATACCAGTATGAGGAGAAAACAATAATTTATATTGCATGAGAGGAGAATGCTGATTGGTTGGTGCTGATCTTCTCACAGAATATAAATTCTTGTTTTCCCCTTATATCAATATTCCTGCAAAGTATCCTGATGAGTGCAGGACAAAAAGCTCAATAAGCCTTTCATTTCAGCAATATTCAGGTTTTGTACAACAAATGATTGATGTGATAGCTGTTAATGTCAATCAGCCTCTCTGGCTTCAAGAGGGAACAGTTTAAACTGTTCAATCCCCTTGCTGCATGTTGATAATTGTTGTTCAGGATGCATGTGATGAATTTTACTGCTGGTTCAGGATGTCAGATGATAGGAGTGCATACACAGAGGCCAGGCTGTTCTCGATGGTTTTCCGTCCATTTATTGGATGGAGGGAAAATCACACGGACTGCTGCAATCCCCAATTGATCTCGTGTTTTATTCATGAATGAACCAAAGGGAAAGAAAGATTTGCACCTGTCACAGCCTCAGGGTGTCCTAAGGCGATTTACAGCCATTTTGTTGAAGTATTGTCACTGTTATAATGTCGGAAATGTAGCAGCCAATTTGCAAGTGGCAAGATCGAATAGATAGCAATGTGACAATGACTAGATCATCTACTTTAATGATGCTGTTTGAGGGATTAATATTGGCAAGAATTATACTTTGAAATAAATTGCCACCCACCACCTGAGAGCTGACAAAACTTCGGTTTAATGTCTCATCAGAAAGACAATGGGTGGGAATTTCTCAGTCCTCCCATGGCCCCAGGGTATGCTTTCTTGTGGCGGGTGCGGCTCTCCATTGGATGCAGCTCTACAGAATTCTGTTCCCGCCAATGTCTACAATGTTTTGCAAGGATTGCTCATCCTGCTGGGGAACATGCTATTAGGGGGTGGGGGGGTCACCTTTGGCAGGACCAGAAGATCCCACCAGAGTGCGAGTGGGACTTGAATTCATTACCTTTTAATTCTGAGGAAAGAGTGTTGCCATAGCTGACAGTTGTAGCAAATCTTATTACCCAGTTTTCACTCTGTCCTCCATTTGGATATTATTTTTTTTTCAGGGGCAGTCTGTAACTTGCTCTTATGTTTTGCCTGCAGAGAACGCTGGCCATAGTTCTGTCACTGACACATTCTCTGATCTGAACTTTATGCCACTATTAGCACCCGCCGTATTTATTTATTAATTAGTGTCACAAGTGGGCTTACATTAACACTGCAATGAAGTTACTGTGAAAATCCCTTAGTCGCCACACTCCGGCGCCTGCTCAGATACACTGAGGGAGAATTTAGTATGGCCAATGCATCTAACCAGCATGTCTTTCAGACTGTGGGAGGAAACTGGAGCACCCGGAGAAAACCACGCAGACACGGGGAGATCGTGCAGACTCCACACACAGTCATCCAAGCCGGGAATCAAATCCCCCGCTGTGAGGCAACAGTGCTAACCACTGTGCCATGATCCTCATCCTGAGATTTATTGGTTAAAAATAAATTTGCAGTGAATAAATCCGCACCTCAAAGTAGTCTGCTATCCTAAAGGGCGATGAGGTGCAGGAAGGAGGAGTGGTAGTCATTGTGGGTTAAAATTGTCAAAAATATTTTTAATTACAGTTTTTGGTGGTTCTGCAATAAAGTAATTGAAAACACTCCATTTTTTTTCAGATACGGAGATATGAGACTCCGAATCGGATTCAATGTTCGTGACATGTGGTACAAGCTTGGTGAGTGAAATGTTGTTATGTGATTGTTTTGAATGAGGTGTCTTTTCAACTGTTTAAACTGCTGCTGCACCTTAAGTACAAGACTCTCACTGACTCCACAACATTCGTAATTCCTCAGAAACTGAACTAGTCCATGTCCAAATGCAGCAAGACCTGAACAATAGCCAGGCTTTGGCTGACACATGGCAAGTAACATTTGTGCCACGCAAATGCCAGGCAATGACCATCTTCAATAAAAGAGGATCTAACTATTACCCTTTGTCATTCAGTGGCATTGCTATCACTGAATCCCCCACTATCAACATGCCGGGTGTTGTCATTGACCAGAAACTGAACTGGACGAGTCATATCAATACTGTGACTACAAGTTCAGGATAGAATGGCTCAGAATCCTACAGCAGGTAACTCACCTTCTGATTCCCCAAACCCTGTCCACCATCATGGTCGAGAGCTTCAAATTCTTAGGTGTCCAGATCACCCACAACCTGCCCTGGTCCCTCCATGCCGACGCTATAGTTAAGAAAGCCCGCCAATGCCTCCACTTTCTCAGAAGACTAAGGAAATTTGGCATGTTCGCAATGACTCTCACCAGCTTTTACAGATGCACCATAGAAAGCATTCTTTCTGGTTCTATCACAGCTTGGTATGGCTCCTGCTCTGTCCAAGACTGCAAGAAATTACAAAGAGTCATGAACAAAACCCAGTCCATCACTCAAACTTGTCCCCCACCCATTGACTCCATCTACACTTCTCGCTGCCTTGGAAAAGTAGCCAGCATAATTAAGGACCCCACGCACCCCGGACATTCTCTCTTCCACCTTTGTCGGGAAAAAGATACAAAAGTCTGCGGACATATACCAACCGACTCAAGACAGCTTCTTCCCTGCTGCCATCAGATTTCTGAATGGACCTATCTTGCATTAAGTTGATCTTTCTCTACACACTAGCTATGACTGTAACACTACATTCTGCACTCTCGCCTTTGCTTCACTATGCATGGTATGCTTTGTCTGTATAGCGTGCAAGAAACAATACTTTTCACTTTATATTAATACATGTGACAATGATAAATCAAATCAAATCAAAATCTATTAAGTTCATGCCAGGAGTGTGATGGAGTGCTCTCCACTTGCCTGGATGAGTACAGCTCCAATGACACTCAAGAAGCTCCACACCATGCAGGACAAAGCAGCCTGTTTGATTGCTATACCAATTCCACAAACATTCAATCCCTCCACCACTGACGAATGGTAGCAGGCATGTGTGCCATCTACAAGATGCCCTGCAGGAACTCACTAAGGCTCCTTCAGTGGCACCTTCCAAACTCATGACCTCTTCTATCCAGAAGGACAAGAGCAGCAGATACCTGAGAACACCACTACCTGGAAGTTCCCCTCCAAGTCACTCCCAATCCTGACTTGGAAATATATTGCCGTTCCTTCACTGTCGCTGGGTTTAAATCCAGAAATTACCTCCCTAACATCACTATGGATGTACTTACACCAGAGGGACTGCAGTGGTTTAAGAAGGCAACTCACCATCACCTTCTTAAGGGCAATTAGGGATGGGCAATAAATGATAGTCGAGCCAATGACATCCGCAACCCGTAAATGAATAAAAGAAGCATGTCCACAAAATATGGTACTGAGCTACAAACCCAGTGTGCAAGGATAGTGATGACAACATTACAAATGGCCTGACTATCTTTGGGCTAAAAGGAATGGTAAAAAATCAGTCAGGGTTTCCAGATCTGGCCATGGCTGAATGGGACCCAAGGTTCCTACCCCTGAATACTACTCATGAGGACCAAAGATTCTCACCCCCTAATCACCATCCCCTGGGAAAAGACTCTCACCCCTAATTACCATCCACTGGAACAGGTTATGGGCCTTGCTTCCACAATGATTATGATTCTTTGTCCAAGAACGAAGAGGGAGAACAGTTATTTACTTGACTTAATCAGGGAACGGTGATCAGTTCCCAAGGGCCTGAGGCAGCGGCTTCAGAAAAGGAGAATCAGGAACAAAAACATTGCGTTGAAAATGGAAGTTACTTCTAACAAATAACAAAATTAGTGTTGAAGATGACTGTCAGGTTTGTGGTAAGGAATATTTCAAGGTGCACTATTTCTCATCAGATTTTATGTATTTATTGAACAACAGCTAAAAACAAGATCCACTTCATCCCAGAGATGGTTGGCCCAATCCTGGAAATGACCCTGATTCCAGAGATCGAGCTCCGCAAAGCCACGATTCCAATCTTCTTTGACATGATGTTGTGCGAGTACGCCATGTTTAACAAGTTTAGGAAGGTATGAAGGAAGGCGATTTGCCATTTCTGATTCTGTATGAAACTGGACGCTGGGAGATATTGAAAGGTCACAAGATTGTCAAAGGGACAGTGGGTTGCAAGAATCATTCTTTGTAAATGAACACCAAAGGAGGCAGTGGGAAGGATGGAGCGATGCTTGGCCTCTGGAATTTTATAATAAGGATGGTATCAGTACTTTCAGCTGGCTCAGCAAGATCTCTCACTTTACATAGTTATGCTGGCGGATGTGTGTTCTTAATGATGGATGATACTGAACTCACACCAATGAGCATTGTTGGGAACACAGGAAAATATAGAGGCACAGAATCTTACAGTGCACAAAGAGACAATTAGGCCCATCATGCCTTTGCTAGCTCTTTGAAAGAGCTATCCAGTTTAGTTGCAATCCCACAGGCTTTTCACATGCAACTGTTTCCTTTTCAAGTATATATCCAATCCCCCCTTTAAGATTTACCATTGAACCTTTCCTTCTGCCACCCTTTCAAGCAACGCATTTCAGACAGAAAGGCCCGTCTAGTCATGAATATCCTGCTTTTGGCACCATCCCAATGTTTGAGCCCTCATATGGATGTTCTAATCAGACAGTGGAATGTATCCTGTTGGAGGAACCTCAACCTCCTAACTCCTCTTCCTGCCCCCTTCTCCAAATCCACATTGTGTCCACTGCTTGTCTAGCCATCTGGTTCAGAGGTGTGGGTTAATCTAATTTCCTGTGAACGGCCATACTTTCAATTGCATTGCAATGCAAATCAGAGCCTCAAATTTCTGCAACTGAGCATAACAAACAGCAGCACATAGACAGCCGTTAATTACACAGTGTGAACAAAGCCGTTGTGGTACTTGACAAGACTTGAGTGAGGTACAGAAGGCCCACTGACTTTTGCAAATTGCCATCTTCAGTGCTTGAAGGAGGCGATCCGGAAATGGGTGGAGCTCTGTTTGTATTTGCCTTTGGCGAGAGACCAAATGAAACAGGTTTGGTTTCAAGACTGTATTCATCTTCACACAAAAAACAGAAAATGCTAGAAAATCTCAGCAGATCTGACAGCGTCTATGGAAAGAGAATAGAACCAACGTTTCGAGTCTGGATGACCCGTCATCAGAGCCATATTCACCCTTGTCTGACTCGGGTCCCCGTACAAACATAAGGTTTCTATGAATCAAGCTGCCCCCTTTAAACAGAAGCTAGTGTACTCCAGAGAGGCTTAGTGAGCCAGTAGCAAAGATCAAGTGGATAGCTCCAGCCAGTGAAAGATAGCATCGTGTGATGGGCTGAATAGCCTCCTTCCGTCATATCTATGACTTTTAGATTGAACCCAAACAGTCGAACAAGGGTGGACATGGTTTAACCAATGGCAAATAAAGGTATGACTGATGTCCCGAAGTTCTTCCTGCTAAGACTGGTCTACATGCAGACAGACATCTGGGTATGGTGGTTGGTGGGGGAGGTGAGGAATACTGAAACTTGTTGGAAAACATCTAAACCTTTGTGAGGGGGCAGGAAAAGGAGCAGGAAAGCTGTACGCTGGTGCTTATTGTATAAGCAAGGATGAACAAATTGGCCTTTCTTGTCCACTCTGTTTTTCATGGGTAAGCATTTTATGCCAATCAATGTATCGAAGGCTTAAGGACATCTTGAGAAAGCACAGTGTGAATGACAGTAAAGGGCCTTGAAAGTACTATTGGTGGGATTTTTGTCCCTGTCCACGGTGTGTTTCGCGGCAGCAGAAGGCAGCGCATCGCTCATTGGAGATGGGATCTTATGGTCCCATTGTTACCAACAGGGTTTCCCAGTGAACGAACCTCTCATCGCCGGGAAACCCGCGACAGGGGTGCGCCATTGGCAGGACCGTATGATCCCGCTCGCATGAACGGCACCAGGATTTTGGCGTAAGAATCAATCTAAAAGGAACAGCTGTGAAATAAAGGCGAGGTATTGGGAAATATAACAACTGAAAACATTACTGGTTGATATTAAATATTTCCCACCACCTAAATGTTTCTAACTATTTAGAGTGCTTTCCACCTCTCGGATAACAGTTTCAAAAATTATTGTCCTTCCTCTACTTTTTATTCAGTGTGATTTTGGATGTCTCAAGTAACTAATGATCTTTTTAACAGTTCGAAGATGAAATAATCCTGAAGTTGGATCACGCGGTGGAGGGAGGATGTGGTGATGAGCAGTATATGGAGCTCTTCCAGAAGATGTAAGATCCTGTTTGTTTTCCAACTTTCAACCGAAGCACACAAACACAAAAATAAAATCACACTGAGGAGGCAAATATAGAATTGGAATCACAGGTCGGAGTGAGCAACAGAAAAATTCCAGAATGAAGTAGGACAGAACGCAACAATATTCATTTTACTTAGATCTTTGTTATAGAATCCCTACAGTGCAAAAGGAGGCCATTCAGCCCATCAAGTCTGCAACGACTACAATCCCACCCAGGCCCTATCCTCATAACCCGATGTGCTTACCCTAACTAGTTCCCCCTGACACCAAGGGGCAATTTAGCATGGCTAATCCACCTAAACCGCACATCTTTGGACTTTGTTATAAAGAGTAGCTTCAACAAGCAGCAGTAGTAGCAAGAGATGGTGGAGTGGGGTCGGGTGGGTGGGGGGGGTGGGGGGGGGGGGGTGGGGGGAGGGGGGAGGGGAATGGCGAGGAACTGAAGGGATAGGCAACAATTTAAGCTTGGAAAGCTTTGTCAAAAGGTTGTAGAAAGGCAGTAATGGTTTAGACTGGAATAAGAAAGCCCAGAGGTTGGATGAGTTGAGGGGGCTAGAGGTGGTCTTCATAGAATCCCTACAGTGCAGAAGGAGACCATTCGGCCCATCGAGTCAGCACAGACCACAATACCGCCCAGGCCCTTTTCCCGTAACCCCACATATTTACCCTGCTAACCCCCCTGACACTAAGGTCAATTTAGCATGACCAAACAACGTAACCCACACATCTTTGGACTGTGGGAGGAAACCAGAGCACCTGGAGGAAACCCACACAGACAAGGGGAGAATGTGCAAACTCCACACAGACAGTGACCTGAGGTTGGAATTGAACCCGGGTCCCTGGCGCTGTGAGGCAGCAGTGCTAACTGCTGTGTGCCACTGTGCTACCCATAAAGAATTAGCTTCAATTGGACCTTGAATTAGCTTCAGAACAAAAGGCCACAAGAAGAAACTGGAGCAAATTCGTTGTGGCTTGAAAATGTTTTGCCTCCTGACCCTTGTTCCACGCAGCCCCCGCCCCCACCCCCCCCCCCCCCCCCCCCCAACCGATATCCCTCCCGTCCCCGCCCCCCAACCTCCTGGTGCTCCTATATCAGTTCTGGTGTCCCGTAATCTGATCAATGGTTTCCAATCCAGCACCCCTTCCCCCTCAAAATAAAAGCCCCTGGCCTCCACCCCGCCTCTGGGCCCACTTACCAAGGCTGAATGGGGGGCGGGGAAGCAGGAGCACTGAGATGCAAAGCTCTTTGTTACACTTTGGGTGATTTTTGAGCCAGTCAAAAAGCCTCTTTTCCTATCTCGAATACTTCTATACTGTATAAACAAAAGCATTGATAAAAAATGAACTCAATCCCAAGGGAAGATACGCTCAAACACAGCAAAGGTTACGCTGGATCGTTCAAAAGGTTAAGGCCCAAGTAATGTGTTGCACCCAGTTCTGGCCACCACACTCTAAGAAAGATGTGAAGGTCCTCGAGAGGGTACAGAGCAGATTTAGAAGTGGGGATGTTGGGGTGGGGATGCTGTGGGTTGAGTTACAGGGTTACAATGGAAAGCTGGAATCGTTCTTGTTGGAGCAAAGGAAGTTGAGGAGAGATTTGATAGGCGGTTATGACAAACTTAGATAAGATAGACAAGAAAAAAAACTGTTCCCATTGGGTGATGGTACAAGGATGAGGAGACATAGCTAAGATTCTGGGCAAAAGATATAGTGGAATGTGAGGAAGAACTTTTTTACACAGTGATTGCTAATGCCCTGAAACTCGCTGTCCACAAGAGTGGTCACAGTAAGAAGTCTCACAACACCAGGTTAAAGTCCAACAGGCTTATCTGGAATCACGAGCTTTCGGAATGCTGCTCCTTCATCAGGAAGTCAGCGGAGCAGCGTTCCGAAAGCTCGTGATTCCAAATAAACCTGTTGCCTGGTGTTATGAGACTTCTTACTGTGACCACCCCAATCCAACGCCAGTATCTCCACATCACACACAAGGGTGGTGGAGGCGGAAACAATCGAAGATTTCAAAAGGATGAGGAAATGAACTTGTGGGGGGGGCGGTATTACAAGTCTCAAGCTTGGAAATGAGAATGACTTGAATGTTGCACCGGGAGCCGGCATGGACCTGATGTACCAAATGGCTTCCTTCTGCACCGCAAGTGACTCTATGGGCTGAATTCTAAGGGGCGCCATGGTCCCGTACCACCACCAAGTCAGGGGAGAACCCACCCAGGGGTGGATGGCTGCCCCACAGTCATTCTATGCCAATTGACTGTTAGAGTGCTGGAAGAAGGATATCTGTCCATTAAGGACGGGAAGTCCTACCTCAGAACTGCCGAACAATCGGAGACTGGAAGCTCTCTCCAGTCCCAATAGCTCCAATGGGGATGGTGGCCATTGCAGGTACTGCACTCAGGCAATGAGGCAAGTGAGTTCATAGAATCCTTACAGTGCAGAAGGAGGCTATTTGGCCCATCAAGCCTGCACCAACCACAATCCCACCCGGGCCCTATCCCTTAACCCACTTATATACACTGCTAGTCCCTCTGACACTAAGGTGCAAATTAGCATGTCCAATCAACCAAACCCACATATCTTTGGACTGTGGGAGGAAACTGCAGCACCCAGAGGAAACCCACATAGACATGGTGAGAACTTGCAAACTCCACACAGACAGTCACCCGAGGTCGGAATTGAATCCGGGTCCCTGGCGCTGTGAGGCAGCAGTGCTGAACATTGTGCCACTGAGTTGCATTTTAAGTGTTTAGGAATTGGCGGGTGGTGGGGGCTGGGGTTTTAGAGGGCATGGAGGAAGGGAATCCAGGAGGGTGGGTATTATACCTGCTGGGCTGACTGGTTGGTGTAAAACTCCCATTGATGAAATTAATTCCCCACCAGGACTTCAGTTGGCCCACAGGAGGGCTTACCACCCAACATCACCCATCTACTGATAAAATTGTAATGGGAGCAAGGGTTGGCGAGTCGGCAGCAGGCCGGCGGCACCTGCATACACACCAGTTGGAGAGTGTTACATCCAGCCTACAACTGTATTTTTTTTAATGCCCCCTGATTTGACTTCAGGAGTTGCTCAAAGAATTGAATATCGGCTACTCCACCTGTTGTACAACCTGCCTCACTCTGTGGCCGCAGATCGCCTTATATATGCATTCCTGCTGAGAAAAGCTGCAGTGAACCATAACAATTGCCCTGCTAATGCCAGATTACAATGCTTGTTCTCAATAGAGTCAACCATTTGCATTCTTTTTGCTTTTACTTGCCTCTCCTGCAAGCCCTTCCACAGTGCCAAATGCAGCAGTGCACTGATAGAAGATTGGAAACCCATAACTAGAGATGGAAAACATTATGGGTGCATAGCAAATGCTGAAGACAATGTGTACACCAATGTCAATATTTCATAACCAGTTCTAATGAGGAGTCCCCCCTCAACCATTAACGTGGGCTTGCTCCTTCAGATTATGGGTAGATGGATTGTATTCTTGGCCAACTAAGTCCATGGGTTTCAACTGATGTCTGAACACATTTCACTTGGACAGAATTTCCCCTCCCCTTTACAGCAGTGTGAATATTCAGTAGAATGGGGCTTTTGGCAGCTCCTTGCCTACATCCTGACTCTGTCTGATCTCTGGGGCGAGAGTAATTCACATAATTAGCCTATAGACTCTGCCTCAATTGGGGAGGGAGAGGGAAGGAGAAGGGGGGGTGGAGGGGAGCTACCAGAACACATGTCTTCTTCTCTCCCACTGGTGTGTTTTGAATTTGATTCTTTGCCTAATGTGATTGAAAATGTAAACATCTTTCAAGGGCTTCATGTGGCAAAAGCACCACTCTTTGAGCAATAGCAATCTTTTAAATTGTGCAGGGCACTTTTATATTCTCCCCCTTCTTCTCCAATTCCTCACACCACCAGCATTGGCCACACAGGGAGCAGGTGTAGAGGTGTTTCAGGAGCTGGAATGAGTTTGATTTAGTCCCATTGCTGCCTCGCCAGTGATGCCCACAACCTGAGAATGAATAGTGAAACAAAAGCAAGAGGTAGAGGGACGTGTTTCAAATTACCGCCCCCCTTTCCCCCCAGATCTTTAGGTTATTGATTTACATATGACATCTTCCAACTCTTTCCTCCAGCCTCCTGGAGTGTGCTTCAAATCATCTGAGCATTGCCAAGTCAGTGCAGCATTTCGTCAACCTGGTCAAGGGTCTCCTGGAGAAACTGCTGGATTACAGGTCGGTGATGAGCGACGAAAGCAAAGGGAACCGTATGAGTTGCACAGTTAACCTGCTGGTACGTACAAAGCCTTTTCCATCAGCTACTCTGCTAAACACCTGCATTCTTGTCAATCTTCCAATCCATCCCCACTCCCCCAGCCCAGGACTGATAGCCATGCCATCATGTTTAGGCCCCTAGCCTCTCAAATTCTCCCCTCAAAATACTCTGCCTCTTCCCTCTCTCCTTCCTCAATAGGATGTCCTTTAAAACTTGCCTCTCTAACCAATCTTTTGCTTACCTGCCCCAATATCTTCTCCTTTGGCATGGCATTGTCTTGTTCTAATTATGTTCCTGTGAAGCAGCTCAGGCATTTAACTTTAAAGGATATGAATGAAAGTTGTTGCTTTGCTTCTGGTTGGAACAAAAAGCCAATGTGTAACATCTGTCCCATTATGCAAAATCAAGTTATGAAATAATCCATAGGGTGAGTCACAGTAGAATCATAGAATCCCTACAGTGCAGAAAGAGGCCATTTGGCCCATCGAGTCTGCACTGACAACAATCCCACCCAGGCCTTACTCCCATATTCCTACATATTTACCCGCTAATCCCTCTAACCTACGCACCTCAGGACACTAAGGGGCAATTTTTAGCATGGCCAATCAACCTAACCTGCACATCTTTGGACTGTGGGAGGAAACCGGAACACCCGGAGGAAATCCATGCAGACATGAGGAGAATGTGCAAACTCCACACAGACAGTGACCCAAGCCGGGAATCGAACCCAGGTCCTTGGAGCTGTGAAGCAGCAGTGCTAACCACTGTGCTACCGTGCCGCCCATAGTGCATGAGTAATACTCTCCTCTCGGCTATAAAGAATATCTGGTACCTATAGTCGCTTAGTTGTACAGAACTTGAGCATTGCTGGAGAAAAGTGACATGTTCTCGAAGCTTTTCGTCTTGTACTCATCAGGACAGATACAAGAATGCAAATTTTCAAAGGGAGCAACAATTTATACTGAATTAAAGGAAAACACTACAGATGCTGGAAATCTGAAATGAAAACAGAAATTGCTGGAAAAACTTTGTAGGTCTGGCAGCATCAGTTCAGAGAGACACAGTTAATGTTTTGAGTCCATGTGACTGAAGAAGGACCCAAAACATTAACTCTGTTTCTTTCCACAGATCATGCCAGATCTGCAGAGATTTCCAGCAATTTCAGTTTCTATAACAATTTATACTCCATGAGAAAAGAGTGCTGATTGGTTGGCAAGTTGACCCTGATCGAGACACTGCCATGGAGAATGCACTGAGGAGCAATGGTCCACCACACTTTTGTTTAGTTCAAAAGAGGTGCAATGTCTGCTGGACATGTTCCTTTTGCCTGCAGAGGACAGTTCCGTGTGTATGTCTTGATCAAGTAGAGACTTTACAACGTTCCTGCTTAGGCAGGGAATGGTAGAATTGATGGAATTTGAGCTTGCTGGAATGCAGAAATCTCCATTTTAGTATCCTCAACAAATGTTAGCATTGGGTGCGAACACACTACTTTTTGTATTCAATGGGCAAGTGCCTTGTTGAAATATAAAATGTTGCTAACCTTTTATATAAATACCTGACACCAAAAAGTGACAAAGATATGGCTGGAATACCATTGCCAGCAGAGTAAGATAGATACTTCACCATTTCTTTGGTTTTCTTGCATGGCCTGTGTTTATTGCCCATCCCTATTTGCCCTCGAGAAGGTGGAGGTGAGCCACCTTCTTGAACTAGTGCAGTCCATTTGCAATCAGTACATCCGCAGTGTTGTTAGGGAAGGATTTTGACCCAGCGAAAGTGAAGGAACAGTGATATAATTCCAAGCACAGAATGCAGGGGAACTTGCAGTTGGTGGTATTCTATGCGCTGTCCACCCATGTCTTTCTAGGTGATAGAGGTTGTATGTTTGGAAGCTGCAGTGTCAAAGAAGTTTTGGTGAGCTGTCGATGGTACACACTGCTGCCACTCGGCATTAATGGTGGATGGTTATTGTTGGAGCTGCTCTCATCCAGGCAAATGTATTGTGTTAAGCTCATCTTTGCATTCATTTAAGTTCAAGATTGAATGACTGAGGTGCAAAGCAGCTCATCGACAGCTACAAACTCCAGCTTGCAGACTGACCGAGTCTGGCTTTATCTAACTGAAGCTCTGGCAGCTGTTGACTTAAGGCAGCTATTTCTGGCCGTGGAACCCTTTTGACCTCCCAAGCGTACTGATAGAACTCCTGAGTAACATTCTTATTATATGGAGGAGTAAAATCACAAAAAAGATTGTTTTTGTGCAATAGGCAAACGAACAAAAATAAATGTATAAAATACTTTCTATTTCTTGTATGTGTACACTGATTAGAATTAAAAAGTTCTGTTATTCAACAAAGTACCTTTTCTTTTTGCCATTTTTAATGGGAGGAGTGATACTTCTGTTTTTGCTCAAAAATTTGTTTGTTAGGAGCTGCTGGAGAGCTGGATTCTCATATCAGACACACACACATTCTCTCCCTCTGTCGCACACACAGACACACATGCACAAACACACATACATACACGGACACACATGCACAAACACACATACATACACAGACACTCTCTCTCTGTCGCACACACACACATGCACACACACACAAGGACACACATGCATTAGAGTCATAGTCATAGAGGTTTACAGCATGGAAACAGGCCCTTTGGCCCAACTTGTCCATGCTGCCCTTTTTTTTTTTAAACCCCTAAACCAGTGGTTCCCAAAGGGTGCGGCGCGCCACACTGGTGTTAAGTCTTAACACAAAGAGAGATGGCATGAAAGCTGGAATCTTCTACGGGTTTCTATACATGAATGTTCAAATGTTTCTTTGATTGTCCTTGAATCTTCCCGCCATCCTCTCTCGCCGCACCAGTGTGGCGCACCGCACCCTTTGGGAACCAAACTAATCCCAATTGCCCGCATTTGGCCCATATCCCTCTATACCCATCGTACCCATGTATCTAAATGCTTTTTAAAAGACAAAATTGTACTCGCCTCTACTACTACCTCTGGCAGCTTGTTCCAGACACTCACCACCCTCTGTGTGAAACAATTGCCCCTCTGGACACTTTTGTATCTCTCCCCTCTCACCTTAAACCTATGCCCTCTAGTTTTAGACTCCCCTACCCTTGGGAAAAGATATTGACTATCTACCTTGTCTATGCCCCTCATTATTTTATAGACCTCTATAAGGTCACCCCTCAGCCTCCTATGCTCCAGAGAAAAAAGTCCCAGTCTATTCAGCCTCTCCTTATAACTCAATCCATCAAGTCCCGGTAGCATCCTAGTAAATCTTTTCTGCACTCTTTCTGGATTAATACTATCCTTTCTATAATAGGGTGACCAGAATTGCACACAGTATTCCAAGTGTGGCCTTACCAATGTCTTGTACAACTTTAACAAGACTTCCCAACTCCTGTATTCAATTTCTCTGTCGCACGCACGCACACACACACACAGACATTCTCTCTCACACACATTCTCGCACACGTGTGCGGACACATGCGCGTGGACATACACAGATACCTCACGTACATACATGCACACACTAGCCTCACTCACCCCCTTACTCTCTCTCTCTCTCTGAGACACATACAGACTCACATACACATACTCACCTCTCTCACACACAGACAATCTCTTTCTCACACATACACAGACACACAAGCACACATTCACCTCACATACACACATTTTTTAAAATACTTTTCCAATTCAATCAAATCAAGTCCAATTCAGAGTCTCAACAAGTTGAGACATTTCCGATCCCAGCTGACAAGACAGGGTATGCGACCCTTTACCCTGCCTTGGGCCTGATCTACATGAGCCAAGCTGATTGAAGTAGGCAGACGTCTCCGCCTCCAAGGCTTGATCTCATTTGCATCTTAGCCAAAAGGCCGAGATACCGCTTTTAAAAATTGCTTCATATGAAAATGAAGCTTAAATGCAACCCAATGACCTCAACCAAGTGCAGCATCACCAGACCACACTTGATCTTAGCCAAAAGGACATACACACATGCACACACTTCCCTCTCACACCCTCACCTCTCTCACTCACACACTCGCTCTCTTTCTCTCGCACACACACACACCCTTCTTCTCACACTAGCACTCTTCTCTCCCTCTCACACGCACTCACCTCTCTTTCATACACACACACACTCATCACATACCCCCCTCACTCACATGCTCACCTCTCTCACACACATACTCTCACCTCTCTCTCTCACACACACACTCACCTTTCTCTCTCTCATTCTCACCTCTCTCCCTCCCACAATACACACACAGACACACTAAACACTCTCCCAGCCACACTCTCTCTTTCTCACACACACACACTCACCTCTCTTTCACACTCTCACCTCCCCTCTCTTTCTCCTTCTCTCTCTCATACATACACACACCTCTACTTCTCACTCACACACACACACACAATTCTCTTTCTCGCATCCACACCCTTCCTCCCCCATCCCCTCACTCTCACACACACACCCATACCTACCTCTGTCTTTCTCACAGGGCAGGGGGGGGGGGGGGGGTGCGGGGCGGGAGAGATTGATCACTAACCAACTCAAGATTGATCTTAGTGCAGAGTGCAAGGACCTGGGACTTTGAGGTGAAGTCTCTCCACAATGGACTGGTGCCATGGTACCATGCTCAAAGGTAGATTGGCTGAGGCACTTGAAAGTGTCTGGAGCCAGTGAAAATCTACTCGAGCAATAGTCAGTCTTGTTGAGAGACAGAAAATGCAGCTCCCTAGTGTAATAGCCAATCAGAAGATTACAGACCTCGCCAGCATTTAACTAGAGACAACTAATCTCCAACTAAACTTCATGTGAACTGACAGAATGTTCCAGGAGCTTTATCCAGCCAGAATTGCAGTGTATTTATTCTAGCTATTTGCATAACTTAGCATCTCATTAGGTTGCTGAAATTCCAACTGGCAATCAGTGAATTAACACAACGAACTACCTGATCTTAATTAGCTAGCTGCGTGTATTAATAGTGATGCATGTTGGAGAGTTTGTACATAACACCCTGACATCAGGGAGCTGCTTTGCTTAATTTAACCTCAAGAGGCAACAAGCTGAATAAATCATAGGCAGATAGTCGCAGTGTAATGTTTTCTCCCTTCACCTTTGCCTTTAATTTCTGAAAGAATGCAGGCGGAGGAGGGATGGAACGTTGTGCTTTGAGCTGTAAACTAGGACTTGGGAAAATGATTGGAGTGCTGAAAGATTGCTTCCTGCCTCTCATTCTCCATGACCTTTACTACCCTTCCATTTGAAGGCCTAATAGATCCCGCAGCTATGAGAATTTCAATTCAAAACGACAACCACAATTTGTGCTTATGTAAAGGTAAAGCCGCCATAGTCCCAGATGACCATAGGTTACTCTCCCCTTCAAAGGACTAGTGGTGATTTAACCTGAGGATCACCACACCTCAGGCGAGGGGCAAGTTTGAGAAGGTGGGGCCTTCAGTCAGTATGGGAATGTACCCATGCTGTTGGCATTGCCCTGCATCACTAACCAGTCATCCAGCCAACTGAGCTAAACCAACCCCTTACATAGTTCCTTTAAGGTGGTGATATAGCAAGATTTGATATTGAGCTACATAAGGAGATATTAAGGTAGATGACCAAGAGTTTGCTCAAGAGTTTTAAGAAATATCTTAAAAGAGGAAAATGAAGGAGAGAGGCAGAGAGGTATCGAGAGGAGAGTTTAAGGCCAAGGCAACTCAAGGAATTGGATACCAATGATGAGGAGTGATTCCAACTGGGGATGCACTGGAGGCCTGAATTAGAGGAGCTGGATTATGGGGCAGGAAGAAATTGCAGAGATAAGAGGGTGGGGCAATGGAAGGATTGAAAGATGAGAATATTTTAATTGTGGTATTGCTTCAAGGACGTAACATGGATCAGTGAGCAGTGGTGATAGGTCAATGGGACTTGGTGTGAGTTAGGATAGAGCAGGGCAAAGCTCCCGATTGCTGAGGTTAATCTTCCCGTTTGCTGCTGCAGTACAAATGTGGAAATCAGTCATTCAATAAATAATGGCTGCAAAATGCAGCTCCATAGCATGCTGTTTTAGGTCCAAAATGGCATTCACAGTGCATGCGCGCACACACTCACACTCTCTCTCACTGGGGAGAGGGTGCACGAGATGTCATCTTGGTGAGGACATAAGCATATGCATCGAGTTTCTGGAAGAACACAGTAAGAAGTCTCACAACACCAGGTTAAAGTCCAGCAGGTTTATTTGGTAGCAAGAGCCACTAGCTTTCGGAGCGCTGCTCCTTCGTCAGGTAAGTGGGAGTTGTGTTCACAAAATGGGGCATATAAAGACACAAACTCAATTTACAAAATAAATGATTGGAATGCGAGTCTTTACAGGTAATCAAGTCTTAAAGTGAGAGTGGAGAGAGGATTAAGCACAAGTTAAAGAGATGTGTATTGTCTCCAGCCGGGACAGTTAGTGAGATTTTGCAAGTCCAGGCAAGTCATGGGGGTTACTGATAGTGTGACAAGAACCCAAGATAACGGTTGAGGCCGTCCTCATGTGTGCGGAACTTGGCTATCAGTCTCTGCTCAGCGGCTCTGCGTTGTCGTGCGTCGTGAAGGCCGCCTTGGAGAACGCTTACCTGAAGATCAGAGGCCGAATGCCCGTGACCACTTAGGGCTTACAAAATCTCACTAACTGTCCCGGCTGGAGACAATACACATCTCTTTAACTTGTGCTTAACCCTCTCTCCACTCACATTGTCTGTACCTTTAAGACTTGATTACCTGTAAAGACTCGCATTCCAATCATTATTTTGTAAATTGAGTTTGTGTCTTTATACGCCCTGTTTGTGAACACAACTCCCACTTACCTGACAAGGGAGCAGCGCTCCGAAAACTAGTGGCTTTTGCTACCAAATAAACCTGTTGGACTTTAACCTGGTGTTGTGAGACTTCTTACTGTGTTTACCCCAATCCAACGCCGGCATCTCCACTTAATTTCTGGAAGAATACAGCGTAGGAGGATTGTAATCTCCATCAGTGTGTATGCTGATTTGATGCCAGCATCTTCATTTTGGAGCGAAACACACCAGCTAATACCATGTCTGAAACACACACATGCTGAATCAGAGGGGATCCATACCTGCCCCAACCAGCACTATTTAAAAGGATTATCCATTACCTTCAGGTTAGTTGCATATCACCCTCTGCTATAGCTCATCCTATAAAAGTCCTTGCCTGAATCCTCTCCAGCAGAACTCAGGTGTAGCTTCATTCTGGCATCTAGGTTTGTCCCCTGCCCTGGCTGCAGCCCATTTCTGCTCGGTGTCTCACCATGTGCAGATCCTGCCACGAAGCTATCCTCACAGTTACTTTCTGAGCTGTTGGCACCAAGTGTGAGAACGAGTAATTGCATATCTTCTTCATCACTTTCTTTCTTGGCGGCAGGGTGGCACAGTAATTAGTACTGCTGCCTCACAGCACCAGGGACCCGGGTTCAATTCCCAGCTTGGGTCACTGTCTGTGTGGAGTTTGCACATTCTCCCCGTGTCTGTGTGGGTTTCCTCCGAGTGCTCCAGTTTCCTCCCACTGTCCAAAGATGTGTGGGTTAGGTAGATTGGCCATGCTAAATTGCCGCTTAGTGTTGGGGGGACTAGCTAGGGTAAATGAATGTGGTTATGGGGATAGGGTCTGGGTGGGATTGTGGTTGGTGCAGCCTCGATGGGCCGAATGGCCTCCTTCTGCACTGTAGAATGCTATGATTCTGCTCTTCCACTCTTTCTCTTCCACCACGGTTCAGCCAGGTTAATGATGTTGTGTGTCTGGAAGGACAAAACTACAAGGATAGGATTGTGGTGAAGGTAGAACGGAAAACAAGAGGTGCATTAAATCATCTGGAGCTTGTAAGTCAGAAAGGAATGAAGGAGTATTGAGGTGTGAGAAGGAGGATTAACTATGAGGAGACTGATTGTTGATAGTTTCAGCCCCATTGCTGGTCACAGCTTTAACCATGGACATTCCAACACTATCTCCTCCTTGTGGACTGGGAGGGGGGGCAGTGGGGGGTTGATGTTGCAAACATGATGGTTTCTACTGCTTGGTTCCTCTGACTCCAGTTATGATTCATCTTGTCCTGCAATCGAGAGGGAAATGTATCAAGTGTGTGTGATTTTATATGCTGGGGTGATGTGGCTGACATGGTCGGCAATGAGTACAACCTGTGAGATATGGGTATGAGGCTCGCAGGAGTGTTAAGTGTGTGAGGGTGTGAATTTTATGTGTGAGTTGTGATTGACTGAGTTTGTCTGGGTGAGTGAAGGGAGTGTAGTGCATTGAGTAGTGGATTAGGCTAAAAGTGCAATACGGCATTTGAAGATGTATTCACTGACCTTAACAACTCATGTGAGATTATTGAACTTCTTATGGCACCATCTCCATTCTTGGCTTAATGCCCAGTGGGTACCTGCTGGCATTGCCTTTGCAAAGTTTTGATGTGGAGATGCCGACGTTGGACTGGGGTAAACACAGTAAGAAGTCTAACAACACCAGGTTAAAGTCCAACAGGTTTATTTGGTGGCAAAAGCCGCGAGGCCTTTGCTCGTGGCTTTTGCTACCAAATAAACCTGTTGGACTTTAACCTGGTGTTGGTAAACTTCTTACTTTGCAAAGTTTGTAAGGAGAGCCTTTGTGGATTGAGGAAAAGGGAGTCTATGCCTGGGATTTTCCGGTCCGGCGTAAATTCCCCGCCCAAAGTCAACAGATCTTTGGCTGGTCCGTCAAATGTTCCGTCCCTCCAGCCACAATTCTTGCTGTGACAGGAGCTGAAAATCCCGGCCAAGCTTGGGTTCTCCGGATTATGTGAATGAATGTGTGTTAAGGAAAGACTGGCCCCAGATTCCTCCTTTTGCTTAGGGAATAAGCAGCAACTTATAACAGTGCAGCATCAGAGAACCTCAAAGTACGCTCTCGTCCCTCGTTGCTGTGTCATTCACTTTTCTTCCTGCTCAAACTCGCTTGCATAAACTCTGTACCACCCACTTTGTCTTTACAAAGTGCAGGTTATCTTTAACTGGTGCCTGCTTCTCAGGAACGCGAGCCACCAGTAGAGACGTGCAGCCAGTCAGCAGCACAGACAGTGCTAGCTATACACAGCCAGCATGCAAATCAACAGGCTGTGAAAAATTGGCTTGCTGCCTGCAATGGAAGCAACAAGCGAGGAGTTCATTTGACATTGCAATCCTTGTTTCGGAGAGGGAGGGGGGCTGTAAAATTTAACAGTCTCCCCCCGCCCGCCATAAGTTTAAACATGATACAATCAGAGCTTCTTCCATAGTTTGATGCGTGAAGATGTTTGTTTGTAACCATGCTGAGCACAAACACTGCAGGTTTAATCATCATTCTCATCTGGTGCCACTGAATTAGAGAATTCTACAGCACCGAAAATGGCCATTCATCCCGTCACAGGAGACCGATCCAATCAGTTGCACTCCAGTCCATAGCACTGTCATTTTTCTCCCTTTTCATATGTAAATATTCCTTTGTTGAACATTATTGTTGTATCTGCATTACAACCGTTTCAGGCAGTGTATTTGGGATCATAACTTGTTGCATTAATCATTTTCTTCTTGCCTCCCCCCTGGTCCTTTTCGCAATTATCTGAATTCTGTGTCCTTTTATTACCCACCCTGCTGCTGTGAAACCGTTTCACCCTGTTCACTTTATCAAATCCATGCATGATTTTGACTGCCTCTATTAAACCTCCTTATAATCTGGACTCTCAGGGACTGTCCCAGATTTTGCTTTTAGGATTCCTGGGATGCCGTCTGTCCCAGAATTCTTTCTCCTTGTGGCGGTTATCGTGAATGCCTGTCCATGCACACTGTGCCACTGTCCCTGTGGAGTCCAGAGTTGGCACAGTGTGCGTTTGCAGACACAGCCACAAGGAAACAGTGCCTGGCACAGCCCTGGAACACTCTCCTCCCACCTTTGACAGCTGTGTGTTTGCGGGTGGGGGGGGGGGGGGGGTTAGGAGAATCCTACTCTGTCCGGGGTGGTCGGGGGAGGGGGGGGTAGGTGGAGCAGAGTGTCTGGGTTGGTAGTGTCACTCGGGTCTGAACTGGGGTGGGTGGGTGGGAGTTCACTCCAAAGTCAGATTCAAAGCTGGCCCCCTCAGGCCTGAGGGTTCGGGGGTCCAGGGGAATGGAGTTGGAGGTGAACCATGCAGAAAAATCTACTGGCACAAGACCCCCCCCACTCCCCCCTTGCTCCTCGGGTTTTGTCAGAACTACCTGCCCTCGCACACCCTGCTGTCTGTCCCTCCTCCACCCTCTTCCCAGGCTTTGCTCGCAGAGCTTCCCATCGCAGACATGGGGACAACGTACAAGCTCCGCACAGACAGTGACCCGAGCCAGGAATCGAACCCAGGTCCCTGGTACTGTGAGGCAGCAGTGCTAACCACTGTGCCACCGTGCCGCCCCCTAATTACCGCCTAAATCATGATGAAGGCAGGTCTTGTGGCACAGTGGGTCACGTCCCTGCCTCTGAGCAAGGAGCTCTAGGTTCCAATCCCACCCAGGACTTGATGGCCAAGCAAGGTGCGTCCATAACATGGCAAAACAGGTTGAGTGTCAACCTGCAAAAACCTTCTGACACGCCAATGGCAGTCGGTAAGAGTGGGAGAGACTCCTGGTTGGCCATGCTCGATGCGGAGTGGTGCCCCTCAAACTATAAGCCTCTGATAACAGGCTAGCAGCCTGTTCTGGGAGTTACTAGTTATGGAACCAGACGAAAGTCTGCCTCAGTGCACCACTAGGTGCAGGAAGAGAATTGGAATGGAACTCGTGATGAAAAGTCATGTTGAGTTAAAAATGTAACCATAACACCTCAGTTCTGAAGAACATCAATGTATCCTCCTCGAACACCAAAATAATGGGTGAAATCTCTCTCCTTGAATCTTTTTACATTATGGACATGTCGCAGCCTGAACCTATTTCACATTTCAGCTCCTGTTCTCATCCAGCATTTAAATTCCATCTTTCTGCTTGCGGCTGTCAAATTTTAAGCCTGAGCCTCATGCCATGACATCCTGCATTATTTCTTCTCTCCACACCCATTTAATAGTTTCCCTGTCCCATGCTGATGGCCCCAGTGCTTCAGTTCATAATTATTAGTTTCAGAGCCCTTTATTACGAAGTAAGGAATAATCTCGCGGTTTGTGTTTGAACATGTCTGCCATGCATATAGTTTCAACACTCACAGTTAGCCCATGGAGAAATATCTCTTTGCTCCACTGCACTTCAATTACTTTTTATTGCTTTGATTTGATGCTCAGCAAAATTAGCATGTGAAATTATAACGCATTGTAATTTGGCAGCTCGTTTTCACACAGCAAGCTCCCATGAACAGCATGCGATAATGACCAGATAATCATTTTTTTAGTGATGTTGGATGAGGAATAAATATTGGCCAGGACACAGGGGAGAACTCCCTGCTCTTTTCCAAATGGTGTAATGGGATCTTGTACACCTGTGAAGTTTAAGGTCCAGTTCCATATTTCGTAGGCAATCTCTGCTACCACATCCAAATAGGTAACATTAAAACTGACAAATCCCCAGGGCCTGATGGCATCTATCCTAGACTGCTCAGGGAGACAAGAGATGTAATTGCTGGGCCTCTGACGGAAATCTTTGTCTCTTCGTTGGACACAGGTGAGGTTCCTGAGGATTGGAAGATAACGAATGTGGTACCGTTATTTAAGAAGGGTAGCAGGGATAACCTGGGTAATTATAGGCCAGTGAGCTTGACGTCCGTGGTAGGGAAGTTGTTGGAGAGGATTCTTAGAGACAGGATGTATGTGCATTTAGAACGGAACAATCTCATTAGTGACAGACAGCATGGTTTTGTAAGAGGGAGGTCGTGCCTTACAAATTTGGTGGAGTTTTTTGAGGAAGTGACAAAAACGGTTGACGAAGGAAGGGCTGTGGATGTCGTCTATATGGATTTCAGTAAGGCATTTGACAAAGTCCCTCATGGCAGGTTGGTTAAGAAGGTTAAGGCTCATGGGATACAAAGAGAGGTAGCAAGATGGGTAGAGAACTGGCTTGGCCACAGGAGACAGAGGGTAGAAGTCGAAGGGTCTTTTTCCGGCTGGAGGTCTGTGACCAGTGGTGTTCCGCAGGGCTCTGTACTGGGACCTCTGCTATTTGTGATATATATAAATGATTTGGAAGAAGGTGTAACTGTTGTTCTCAGCAAGTTTGCGGATGACACGAAGATGGCTGGACTTGCAGATAGCGATGAACATTGTTGGACAATACAGCAGGATATAGATAGGCTGGAAAATTGGGCGGAGAAATGGCAGATGGAATTTAATCCGGATAAATGCGAAGTGATGCATTTTGGAAGAACTAATGTAGGGGGGAGTTATACAATAAATGGCAGAGCCATCAAGAGTATAGAAACACAGAGGGACCTAGGTGTGCAAGTCCACAAATCCTTGAAGGTGGCAACACAGGTGGAGAAGGTGGTGAAGAAGGCATATGTTATGCTGGCCTTTATAGGACGGGGTATAGAGTATAAAAGCTGGAGTCTGATGTTGCAGCTGTATAGAACGCTGGTTAGGCCACATTTGGAGTACTGCGTCCAGTTCTGGTTGCCGCACTACCAGAAGGACGTGGAGGCTTTAGAGAGAGTGCAGAGAAGGTTTACCAGGATGTTGCCTGGTATGGAGGGTCTTAGCTATGGGGAGAGATTGGGTAAACTGGGCTTGTTCTCCCTGGAAAGACGGAGAATGAGGGGAGACCTAATAGAGGTGTACAAAATTATGAAGGGTATAGATAGGGTGAACAGTGGGAAGCTTTTTCCCAGGTCGGAGGTGACGATCACGAGGAGTCACAAGCTCAAGGTGAGAGGGGCGAGGTATAACTCAGATATCAGAGGGACGTTTTTTTACAGAGTGGTGGGGGCCTGGAATGCGCTGCCAAGTAGGGTGGTGGAGGCAGACACGCTGGCATCGTTTAAGATTTACCTGGATAGTCACATGAGCAGTCTGGGAATGGAGGGATACAAACGAATGGTCTAGTTGGACCAAGGAGCGGCAGAGACTTGGAGGGCCGAAGGGCCTGTTTCCTGTGTTTTTCTTTGTTCTTTGTTCTTAGTCCAAAAACAAACCGTTTCTTAACTCATAAAGTGTCTAAATAATGCAAGGAATTCTGGGATGAATATGATCCCATTCTAGGACTTTCTCACTTCTTTCCAACTTATCTACAAACCATTAAACATTGAACTCATTCTCTGCCTGTTTGAATTGATATCAACACAATTGACTCTGAAATTTTCCCTGATATTGTTTTTTTCCATTCATTTGGTTCACTCTTGTATCTCCAGAACTGCCACAATCCTCGTTCCCATCTTGGCCACCTTCAACCATGGTGACTCTAATGCTTTCTTGGCTCCACAAATTACAACTCAGTCAGAATGTCAAATATCGTGCCTTTGTTACAATTGAGTCACATCTTCCACGCCAGCTCATTCCTTTCCAAATTCCAGCATCTCTTCAAACAGACTCCAAAATCCTGGATTTGTTTTTGGATGTCCATGTGGTTTTACCTCACCCTACCACAGTCATCTAAACCAGACTCTACACCTCCAAAGCCATCCTTTTCTCCTCAGGCTACTCCTGGTTCCATCATCAATGACTAGTCTTTTAGTGACTGTACTGGACAGAGATGTTGGGAAGCTGTTCCAGTAAATGCTCTGCATTGATACCAGCCTTCTTGCTCCACAATCCTCTTTAAAACTCGTTTTCTAATCCACAATTTTTTTCCTTCCATCCAAAAACCTGTTTTGATTTGAATTGATTTGATTTATTATTGTCACATATATTAATATACATTGGAAAGTAAAACAAGTTGACAGAAACAAGTGAAAACATATTTCTGTCAACTCCCCATCTGTCCATTTCATATTTTACTGATGATGGTTGGACAGGAGGACAGGTTGTTGGGGTTTAGTTTTGTAATCAGGTTGTTTCTTCCACACTGTACAGACAGAGCATACCATACATAGAAAAGGAAAGGAGCTTGTGCAGAATGTAGTATTACAGTCATAGCTAGGGTGTAGAGAATTATCAACTTAGTGCGAGGTAGGTCCATTCAAAAGTCTGATGGCAGCAGGGAAGAAGCAGGGAGCTTCAAGTTTTTAAGTGTCCAGATCACCAACAACTTGTCCTGATCCCCCCATGCCAACACTATAGTTAAGAAAGCCCGCCAACACCTCTACTTTCTCAGAAGACTAAGGAAATTTGGCATGTCAGCTACAACTCTCACCAACTTTTACAGATGCACCATAGAAAGCATTATTTCTGGTTGTATCACAGCTTGGTATGGCTCCTGCTCTGCCCAAGACTGCAAGGAATTACAAAAGGTCGTGAATGTAGCCCAATCCATCACGCAAACCAGCCTCCCAACCATTGACTCTGTCTACACTTCCCGCTATTTCGGCAAAGTGGCCAGCATAATTCAGGACCCCACGCACCCCGGACATTCTCTCTTCCACATTCTTTCCTCGGGTAAAAGATACAAAAGTCTGAGGTCACGTTCAACCAACTCAAGAACAGCAGACTTTTGAATGGACTTACCGTGCATTAAGTTGATCTTTCTCAACACCCTAGTTATGACTACATTCTGCACTCTCTCATTTCCTTCTCTATGAACGATATGCTTTGTCTGTATAGCACGCAAGAAACAATACATTTCACTGTATGTTAATACATGTGACAATAATAAATCAAATCAAATCAAAAAGAAGCTGCTATTGAGTCAGTTGGTACGTGACCTCAGACTTTTGTATATTTTTCCCGACGGAAGAAGTTGGAAAAGAGAATGTCCAGAGTGTGTGGGGTCCTTAATTATACTGGCTGCTTTTCCAAGGCAGGGGTAAGTGTAGACAGAGTCATTGGATGGGAGGTTGGTTTGCGTGATGGATTGGGCTACATTCACGACATTTTGTAGTTTTGCGGTTTTGGGCAGAGCAGGAGCCATACCAAACTGTGATACAACCAGAAAGAATGCTTTCTATGGTGCATCTGCAAAAGTTGGTGAGAGTCGTAGCTGACGTGCCAAATTTCCTTAGTCTTCTGAGAAATGAGAGGTGTTGGTGGGCTTTCTTAACTATATTGTCGGCATGGGGGGACCAGGACAGGTTGTTGGTGATCTGGACATCTACAAACTTAAAGCTCATGTTCCCTGTATCCTTCCCAGCCATACCCAACTAAAGTACTTAGGCATCTTTCCCCATGTGTGAGGAAAAACCAGAAGTGATAGTCTGCTTAGCTTTTTAAGAACAAACTGAATGCAAACCATTAACCTGCTTTCTCTCTTTGCAGACCTACTTCATGCTATTGTCTACTCCAGCCTTGTGGCTGAACTCTCCCACAAGATTTTAAAGCTAGTTAAAGTTGTGTGTGCTGTTTAAATAACCACATGTTATTGCTTCTGCCACAGAATTTCTACAAGGATATTAACCGGGAAGAGATGTACATAAGGTATGGTAAATAATAATGTTCAGTCATGACTATGCAATCTGTCTTCTTTACAAGCTTAGCATTGCAGGCTCATATTTCACTGAATGTTGTGAGATGACACCTGATTCCCATAATCTCTTCACTGGGGTTATATTTGTGGATAAGCAGCAGTATGGAGTCTGAGAGTTGTTTTGAAGTTCAAATTTGGAATGCAATAAATAATAGAGATCAAGAGAGCGCACATGAGAGCTGAGGCAAAGATAGAAAATAAAAGCAGGAGTAGGCCATTCAGTCCTTCGAACCTGCTCCACCATCCATTATGATCAAGGCTGATCATCAAATTCAATACCCTGATCCCACCTTCCCACACTATCACCACCACCACCCATCCCCCTCCCCCCCATATCAAGATGACTCTTAACTGAACTCAGATTAGCTCATTAGTGTGCCTTTGCATCTCTAGCCTTTTCCTGAAGACATCAAGACTCAGGGGGCTTGATTTTCAAAACTCACCCATGCCTGGGATTCTCTGGTCTCGCTGTTATGAACAGGGGTTTGGCTGAGCGCCAAATTCCCCATTCTCGCTGGCAATGAGAATGGAGTGTACAAGACGGGAGAATTTCGGCCAGGATCTGTAGACATCTTTGCTCAGCATCTAAAGGCTTGTGGGGTCCAATATTCTCTGCTCATGGGATTCAAGTCACTATACATAGAGCATTCAAAATAATTCCACACTATTGCTCATCTGCCACTGTCTGGTCACCATGCTATTTGACCAGCATCAATCGATTGGCAATGTAACATCAACAACAAGCTCAAACTCCATTGTGATACCAGGAAAAGGTAACTGCAACTCATCATGGAATTAGTTATTTGTTTTCTCCTAGTTGAACCTTAGTCTCACAAACACAAATAACTGCAGTATAACTAGCACTTCCAAGACTAAGTATAGTCTTATAGATAAAGATACTGTCTGGTCTAATATTTAGTTTACAGACCAAAGAATCAACTCCTTCTTAGGGACAGAGGAAGTGAATAATCCTCTCAACGCTGCTCACTCACCTCTGGAGCTTGAGTTGAAATTCTGGTGATGGTTTGGGTTGAATTCATCTTTTCTCTATATGAAATGGGCAGGTCAGTCCTGATCCTGCTCTAGTGGTTTCTGATCTATACCACCAAACTGTCAGGTACAATTGGTAATCTGACACAGGGAGGCTGCAGTGAGGCCAGTGTGAGAAATGGTGGGAGGGGGAGTGTTCCCACAGGTGCAATATTGAGAACTGTTGGGATGGGTTTTGGGTTGGGGGTGGAGGGTTGAGCCACTTTTGTGGTTCAGAGTTGAGGGAGCTTCACTAGAGTCTGGTTGAGTGACCTGAGCTTGCTTGAGGCTGGGTGCTGTAAAATGAAAAGAAGTTTCATTCAGCACAAACTACATATATTTTTTCAATGTTCTCTACCCCAAGGATATCACTATATTGCAATGTACATCAGATGCTGGGCCATGAATGGGCACCCACCCAAAGATGTGCGGGTTAGGTGCATTGGTCATTCTAAATTGCCCCTTAGTGTTCCAAGATGTGTAGGTTAGGGGGATCAGTGGGGTAAATGTGTGGGGTTAGGGCAGGGTGTGGGCCTGGATAAGATGCACTGTCGGAGAGCCAGTGCAGGCTTGATGGACTGAATGGCCTCCTTCTGAACTGTATGGATTCTGTGGTGCCTCTTGACACTTTCCAGAGTCACATATGGACGATGGTCACTTAAATGTGTCCCAGACCTGCCAGTGAGCAGGGACGTCTGAAAGATTCACCTTGGAGGGGAAAAATAGAGTTGTTTTTGGATAGTGCCTTTCACAGCCCCAGTCATTATATAATCAGTGCAGAAGGAGGCCATTCGGCCTATCGAGTCTGCACCAATTCTTACCCAAGCTTACCCCGTAACCCCATGTATTGATCGCATTAATCCCCCTAAACTATGTATCTTGGGACACTAAGGGCGAATTTAGCATGGCCAATCAACCTAACATGCACATCTTTGGATTGCGGGAGGAAACTGGAGCACCCGGAGGAAACCCACGCAGACATGGCGAGAATGTGCAAACTCCACACAAGTCAGCCACCCAAGGCTGGAATCGAACCCTGGCGTTGCGAGGCAGCAATGCTAACCACCGTGCCACCCCTTTCTTTCAGGGATAAAGGGTATGTGTAGGGCAGGACACTGGAGAATTCCCCTGCTCGCTTCAAACATGTCATGGCATCATTAGCATCAGCTCGAGAAAGCAGACAGGATCTTGATTAAATGTCTCATCTGAAAGATGGCACCTCCATAAGTGCAGCACTCCTTCAGCACTGCCCTGGACTGTCAGCCTGGATGAAGGACTCAAATCTGTGCAATGGGGTTCAAATCCATGACCTCCAGACTTTAAACCAACCTGTCCTGAAGAGAAAGGACATCAAAATTGGCAAAAGCTGTCCACTTCTGTTAACCTTCTTTGTGATGACAACTGGCATCAATCCTGGACTAGTTTTCATTATATAGGGACTTGGATTGATATAGAGGATGTATATATTTAATATTGAAGGGGAAAGCTAATTGAAGAACCATTTCCTGTTCACCAATGTTCACATGCAAATAATTTCTTGATCAAACCTTCAGTATCTGTGCCCCTATTTCCAAGCAGGTCTTGTTTGTACCTTACAGTGCTGGGTCGGGGTGATTAAGCTGGCAATCATAGGCTGTTCCATCCAAAATCAAAATTAAACTCCCACATAAGACTGAAACCATGTATATTATATAACAATAAGATTGCTACACAAAGACAATAATCTAATTCCAGTGCTCAGGTGGAACATATTGGAGTTCTGCTACCATGCTTTCTAATGTAATTGGAGCCTCTCAATTAGATTACTGCTTTGTAATCACTCTTAGGTATTAAACATAAGGAAGTGAAATCTTTTACTAATTTGTCATCTCTTCCTGTCAGTTCCTGTGCTTTATTAGATGTGCTTCCATGCATTTATTTTGTTTCATGAAACTTTTGCTGTCACCCCGGCTGCTTGTGCACCAATGGTCTCGAAGCCTGGAGATCTCGAGGGCCCCCCACCCTTATCCTCCTGTCAGCCGGCATCTGGGATACGCCAGGATTATAGTTTCCAAGGCAAAACATCATGCTGGGTGTGCTTTCCTGTCTTGATCACAATGATCTCTTCTATAACATTGCTGAGGAGTGTAGGATTCGGAAGCGCTGTGATGCACTCCATGGCTTTAACAGCCTTGTCTTGGTGTGCACACTTAAAGAAGGTCAATTGGGTGAAACACCAAGGGCAATAGACAGAGTAACACAGTAAGAATCCACAACTTCAGTGAAGGAGGAGGGAGCCATGAGAAAATCATTTTTTAAACAATGCACATTAATTCTGACAGTCCTGCCATCCATCTCTCTCGCCTTCCATTCATGTAATGTGTCATAAGACTGACACATGCTGAGCCCAACTGAGCTGTATGAAGAATCCCAGCTCGACAGTTAACTTCGCACTATGAATCTTCAAATGCCAATCACAATGGTGTCAATCAGGTGATTCTGGCATGACACCACAGGGCACTCTGTCTCCTAAGTCCCACCCCAGAGATTTGAGCACATAGAATCCATAGAATCACTACAGTGCAGAAGGAGACCATTTGGCCTTTTGAGTCTGCACTGATCCTCTGAAAGAGCACTCTATCTAGGCCCACTCTTCCACCCTAACCCTACAACCCTGCACATTGATCAGGTCCAGTCCACCTAACTTGCACATCTTTGGACCATGGGAGGAAACCAAAGCACCCAGAGGAAACCCACGCAGACACAGGGATAACGTTCAAACTCCATATAGTCAGTTATCCAAGACCAGAATTGAACCTGAGTCCCTGGCGCTGTGAGGGAGCAGTGCTAATCACTTTGTTACCGTGCCACCCAGTTGAGACCAGTGCTCCAGCACAATATTTAATTCAGAGATGCCTCATAAATTGCCCCTTAGTGCCGGAGGACCAGGAGGGTAAATATGTGGGGTTACGGAGATAGGACCTGGGTGGGATTGTTGTCGGTGCAGGCTCGATGGGCCAAATGGCCTCCTTCTGCACTGTAGATTCTACGGTTTCAAATGAGATACTAAACCATCTGCCTTTTCAGAGGGATATAAAAGGTACCATGACACTGTTTAAAGAAAAAGAGGAGAGCTCTAGTTCCCCAGTGTCCTGGGCAACACTTTCCCTGAACCAACATCACAAATATAGATTTTCCAGTCATTATCACATTGCTGATAATGGGAGTTTGCCATGCTTTACAGCATATCTTGAATTGTAACAGCGGCTATACTCCATTGCTGTAAAGTGCTTTGGTTTCGAGAATTTGATAGAAAAACAAGTGCTGGCTTTCCGAGAATATCAAATATTTGTGTACACCTCCATGGAAGGAGTTCAATAATGCATACAATTAAACACCAATTGATGATTGATTAGAAACCCCAATTCTTCACAAAATTGATGAAAAGTCGGTGGAAATAAAGTAGAAGAGGCAATGTTTGACTAATAATCAGGAAATGCTGGATATACCCTAGTTTCCCAGTTTTTTTTAAAGAGTAAGAGCTGATCTTTCCTTTCTCTTTCTGGTTTCTGACTGAGCTTAGATTTCCAAAATTTCCTCTTGCTATAGGGCTCATTCACAGTTTTGCCAGTATTTTACCAAGGTTTAAGGAGTTAATTTCTGAGAATGGTGTATATTTGGTTTGCAGTCCTCGAGTCTAGAAGGTTGGGCGGGGGGGGGGGGGGGGGGGGGGGGGGAGAGAGCGGGGTGGTGGTGGTAATCTGATCAGCAGGGTGGACACAGAGAGGCCACTTCCTCTGGTGGGGAGTTAAGTCTAAGGGCGCACAAGCTTAAATGGTCAGGGCACTTAGACATGAAATCAGTGAGTACCTCCACACACAAAGGAAAGTGGAAAAGTCTCATTCTCTTATCCCCTCCAACAGATGCAAGGGCAAATGAAGACCGAGATTGATGGATTTTTGTGTATAAGGACATCAAGAAATATAGAAAAATGGGTAAATTGTGTTAGGGGAAGTGGCAATAAGGTTAAGGGGAACTAGGAGATGGACACTCAGCCTGGAGTAAAGCAAATGGAGCTAGAAGGGGAGAATGAAGGGGAGTCAAGAGAGGAACATAAAGAGGGGGGGAAACAAGAAAAGAGGATGTAAGGTCTTGAGGATGTAAAAGAGAAGGGCACAGTGGTTAGCACTGCTGCCTCACAGCGCCGGGGACTTGGGTTCAACTCTGGCCTTGGGTGACTGCCTGTGTGGAGTTTGTATGTTCTCCCCATGTCTGCGTGGGTTTCCTTCGGATGTTTTGGTTTCCTCCCACAGTCCTAAGATGTTTAGGTTAAATGGATTAGCCATGGGAAATATGTGGGGTTATGGGGATAGGGCAGGAGAGAGGGTCTAGGTAAGATGCTCTGTCAGAGAGTCGGTGAAGACTTGATGGGCTGAATGGCCTTCTGCACTATAGGGATTTTATGAATAGAAACAAGGGTGGTTAAAAGGCATAAAAGAGAAGAGGAATTCAGAAAGTGGAGATAGCTACTGTGCCACCAAACAATGTTAGCTGTAAGCCTAGATAACTAATCTCTGTTCCACATTATAGATATTCACGAAAAATTCTGGAAATACTCACTTTCTCAGGCAGCCTCTGTGGAGAGTGACACAGAGTTAACCTTTCAGGTCAATGGCCTATTGTCAGGATATCAGGGGTTCTGATGAAAGGTTATCGACCTGAAGAAGTGTAAACTCTTGTTTCTGTCTCCACCGATGCAGCCTAGCAACCTGCTGAGTATTTCCACCATTTTCAGTTTTTATTTCAGATTTCCACTTTCGCTTTTCCTGCAGTCCAGCTCCTCGGTGAGCACTAGTTGTCACATCCCCTCAAACCCTTTAGCCCCTATTCTCTGTCTCAAGGGGGTCGATTTAGCACATATGTTGAAATGTCTGGTTCGTGATATGGAATGACACCAACAGCACGGGTTCAATTCCCATACCGGCTGAGGTTATTCATGAAGACTCCACCTTCTCAACCTTGCCCCTTGCCTGAGGTATGGTGACCCTCAGGATAAGCTATCACCAGTTAGCTCTCTCTCTCTCTCCAAAGGGAAGAGCAGTCTATGGTCCTCTGAGAATATGGCGACTTTCTTTTCACTTTCTGTCTACTACCTTCCAAATAAGAAATTAGAGGGGCTAAAAAAAAGCATTGGTGGGGGCGAGGGGGGTAAGGACAAGGAGGGACAGTGAAAGGAAAGATAGAGAAAGGATGAGATCAGAGGGGAGAATAAAGGAGCAGATGTCAATGCACATTTATAAGATGATAAAAATCCAGGACAGGAGATATGAGCTGAAAGAAACCCACTGCAGAAATAAGTGCTACACGGTGTCACAGAGCGCACCGGGGTGCCAGAGTAAGCAAAGACATTTACTGAAAATTACACTGACTGATGTCATCAGAGAAACACTGAGTGCATTCAGAATAAACTCCCCTCTCTGTCATTTTAATGGAGGCAATAAGCCATTTAAAATAAATGGAGGGGGGTTGGGGGCAGGGGGTCCTTGATGTGAGCATGCCATGCCTTCACACAATAACATCACTGGCAGTAATTTCCAGTCTTTACAAAGCCTTGTTACCAAACATCATCCCAGTATTCCATCCCTTGGGAACAATTGTGTGCACTAACGGATGTTATTTTGACAATACCGATCACTGCAACCTTCCAAATTCAAATCATTTACTATTTTTTTTTCCTTTGAGTTAATTACAGCTGAGTAATTACAGAGCAATAACAGTAATCTTCAGTGTTTCTCACTGTTTTGTTTGTGCTCTGCAGATATCTGTATAAGCTTCGAGATCTGCACCTGGACTGTGACAACTATACCGAGGCTGCCTACACACTCCTCCTGCATGCTAAGCTGCTGAAGGTGAGGAACTTCTTGTTTAAATGTGAAAATGCACAATGCTGAGTGTAAAGGTGGGAAATAAGCCAATGTTCTAACTATTCCCATCCAAATGTGCCATTTGATGAACTATCGTGCAAAAACCGTGGCAGGTAGGAGGTTCATGTGGCGAAAGTGTGAGGTCAACCATTTTGGACCCAAGAAAGACCAAAGATATTTTCTATATGGCAAGAAGCTAGAAACTGCAGATGAACACGGAGATTTAGAGCCTCAATTAAAATACATCACTAAAAGCTAGTGGACAAGTTAAAAGGTCATTAAAATGGCTAAAGGAATGTTGGCTTTCCTGCCAAACAGCATGGCGTAAGCTGAGGTGGAAGACATTTTACAGCTGGAATGTATGTAGAGTAACTGCATTCTGTTCTAGATACCGCACCTCAGGAAAGATATGGGAATGGGTGCAGTGTGGATTTATCAGAATAATACCAGGGCTAAAAAGGATTGCATTAGGAGGACCGATGACATTGACTAATGCCCATAACGCCTGGGATATAGAGGAGTAAGAGATGACCACAACTGCCTATTTAAGATGCTCAAAGCAGTAGCTAGGATCGGTAGAGAGATGCTGATGCCCCAGCTCTCAAGGATGGGACTACCTGTCCCTGAGGGGCAGAGGTCCAACTCTTGAGTAATTAAGAAACCTATAGCGTATTATTGCTGCATGGCAGCTGGATTTAAAGTCAGCCCCTAGCTCAGGGGCTGACTTTTCCGCCTTCCTGTAAAGTCTGCCTCCTGATCTTGAACAATCTTCAAGTTGCTTCAGTGATCTTCATTAATATTCAACATCCACACTTAACTGAGAAATCTTGTGTGTCATCAGCAATGGCATTTCATTTGGGGTCATTCTTTGGAGGAGAGCTCTACCATGGAATGTCTGAAGAGTTTTGGCAAGTGCCTGTGATTCCCCACAATGACACCTCCCAATTTCAGTTAACAGTTGCTAAGTGAATCATAGAATCACTGCAGTGTAGAAGGAGGCCATTCAGCCCATCAAGTCTGCACTGACAACAATCCCACCCAGGCCCTATTCCCATAACCCCATGTATTTACCCTGCTAATCCCCCTGACATTAAGGGACAATTTAGCATGGCCAATCAACCTAACCTCCATGTCTTTGGACTGTGGGAGGAAATCGGAGCACCCAGAGGAAACCCTTGCAGACACAGGGAGAACCTGCAAACTCCATACAGACAGATACCCGAGGCCTGAATTGAACCCAGGTCCCTGGCACTGTGAGGCAGCAGTGCTAACCACTACACCACCATACTGCCCAAGTGGTGGAGAAGGACATCCCACAGGTAGGAAACCACCCTCCAAGCCAGTTCCTACAGGCCCGATTGTTTTGTTAACTAGCAGAGTCCTTTCACTTTCCTCCTTTCTAGAGAAGGTACACCCAGTGCTCCCAAGTTAGCCAGCAAACTACAGCCAGGCAGGCATTAATAAAGGACTAAAGATGTAATGACTAATGCTTCCCAATAAGCCTTCCATGATGGGAAAGACCGCTTAACACTCCAATTATCTCGAGCACTGGTTCACTATAATCATTAGATGTAGCAGTAGTGGGGAGGTGTGGTGCAGAACCATGCACTGTGGATCAAGGGTGGCACGGTGCCCTAGTGGTTAGCACTGCTACTTGACATATCAGGAATTTGATTCTGGATGACAATCTGTGTGGAGTGGCACATTCTCCCTGTGTCTGTGTGGGTTTCCTCCCACAGTCCAGAGATGTGCAGGTTCAGTGAATTAGCCATGCTAAATTTCCCCTTAGTGTCCAAAGATGTGTAGGTTAGGTGGTAAATGCGCAGGGTTATGGGGATAGGGCAAGGGTATGGGCCTGGAAATGATGCTCTTTTAGAGACTCAATGGGCCAAATGGCCTCCTTCTGTGATATTAAAGTGGTGGAGAGAGGAGAAAAATGGATAGAATATTCTTGGGTCTCTCTTGCACCATTCGGGGCAACTGTGGAGAATCTAAGAACATTGAAACAAAAGAGAGAAAGATAAAAAGAATACCACCTGCTACAGGTTATGGAACCATTGTACGTGGGTGGACTGATACAGTGTTCTTTTTTTTAAACTTTAGTGGTCGGATGAGCAATGTACCTCTCATGTTATGCCAATAGACTTTCACGATTCCCAAACACAGCGGCAACTGAAGGAAAATCTGTACAAAACCATTATTAATTACTTTGACAAGGGAAAGGTAAGTGCCAAATGGATAAGATTGAACCTCCAGCAGCGGTGAGATAATTTTGGACCCAACATGTGCCAGTCTGCATGGGTGTCCCAATTATGCTCTCACTAGGTATTTCTTCTTTGTGCTAAGTACAAAGGAATTCTGTCCCCAGTAAGCATGACCTTGAATGTGAAGCATGTGATAAACAAATATGCAGCAGCACAGCAATAAACCCTTTCTTGCAGATAATAAGCCCACTGAATAAAAACCAAGGAACACCTTTTACTGTATCAGATAGGCAAATAACAGGCCAAATAGCATACATTGCAATGTATAAAGCAGATTTTATTGAAAGCCATAAATAAATAAAGAACCTGTCTTTGCATAGGACCATTCACAATCTCACAACCTTTCAATAAACTGTGCAGTCAATTAAATATTTTTAAGTGTAATCACAGTTATAATGTAATAAATGCAGCAGTTAAATTGCACACGGCAAGATTTGACAAACTATAATAAGATAATGGCCAGGCAATCAGTTTTTCATGATATCAGTTGAGTGACAGATATTGTGATAGATACAGATTGTGCCACCACTTTGGACTTTAACCTGGTGTTGTGCGACTTCTTACTGTGCTTATCCCAGTCCGACGCCAGCATCTCCACATCATGATAGATAGTGGCCAGGACGCTGGGTAGAACTCCCCTGATCTTCTTTGAATAGTGTCATGGAATCTTTATTATCCACCTGAGAGAACTGGCAGCGCCTTGTTCTAACACCTTGTCTGAAAGATGGTATGTCTGTCAGTGCTGGACTGCAGTGACAACCAGTTCAAGGTTTAGAGATTGAGGCAGAGAGTGGGAGGCCTTAGGGAGCCTGAGAGATTGGGGTAGAAGGTTTTCTTGTGAGATATGGGAGTAACTCGTGCCCTCCCTAGCCGACCCCCGCACCCCACCACCTCCCTGATCTCTCAACTCTCGCTTTTCAATCACAGCCTCAATCTCCTAGACTTTACACCCCTCCCAGACATGGCCTAGATGCCCACACTCCAACCCCATCACTGACTGCCAAGGACAGTTCAGATAAAACAGCCACCAGTCTTCTTAAGGCAAAGAGCTGGATGATGCATGCCAAAGGGTGTCATGATGTTCAGGGTAAAATACCACCCCTGACGACCAGCCTTAAAGTGGGTTTGGGAGCATTGGTAGGCGGTTAGATTCCCTGTCATCCATGAAGGGATTATCTGAGTACACACACACACAAAGAGATCATAGAAAGATTCACTGGTGTTACAACCTACCACCTCCACTTCTCCCACCCTCTCTAAATGGCCAGACTTCCAGCTGGCACAGTACAGTGGCTGCTTACTGATGATGGATGCTGCTTCTCTTCCAGATGTGGGAAGAAGCTCTGAACCTCTGCAAAGAGCTGGCAGATCAGTTTGAAATGGAAATCTTTGACTACGAGCTTCTCAGCCAGAACTTGGTAAGTGCCCATGAGCAGCTGGCTTGTCGAGGTGTTCCAAAGGGCCAGTGGTCAAGTGGTTCCTTTAAATGATCCAAGGTTTGATATTTCTCTGCTGCTGTCCTTTGCCTAGCTGACCCAAAGAGCAAACACCGGACGCAAGCCTTTTCCCACAGGCTTCGGCTTTAACCTGGGTTTGGGGAGTGGGATGGTGAATAAAATTCTAATCACCTCCTGTTGCATCTTCAGCGCCAGATTGTGGAGTTGCTAAAGCCAAGCACCAGTTATACATTCGGAAGTATATATTTTCTCATCTCTGCTAATCCTCCCTGGTTCTTTAAATGCTGGCTGATGCTCTAGTTAAAGAGTCTTACAGTACTGAAGAGGCCCTTTGGCCCATCGAGACTAGTTCTTGGTCATTTCTCAAGGGAGTCACAAGAAACTGAAGTGTAGCAATTTGCCAAGACTTCTACAGCAACCCACAGCTATGAACTTCACCAGGAGAACTGGGCCTGTAGGTATACGAGAGCACCCTCGGGTTCAAGATCTCCTCCAAGTTGTACACACCATCTCAACTTGGACTTATAGACTGCTGTTGCTTCATTGTCGCTGGGTGAAAATCCTGGAACCTGCTACTCAGCAGGGCTGTGGGGACGTATTATCCATGGGGATAATAGGATTCAGGATGAACTAAATAACCCAGCTCCTCCTCAAGGGCAATTAATGCAGGCCTTGCTAGTGATGCCCACATGCTGAGAACAAACTAGAAGGAAATAAGACCATCTGATTGATGCCAATTCTTGCCCATTCTGAGTTTGAGCATGTCTTTATGAAATTGGGACGATCCTTGGGTGTAAGCTGATATTGGAAAAATGGTGATTTCAGGGGCATGAGTTGTTCACAAGGAATAAACTCTGGAACTGCGGGTTTTCATGCTGAATATTGTAAAGATGGTCGATGTTTTTAATGATTATCGTTGCAACAAAAGGTTTGTTAGTTCGGTCTGAATAACTCCGTTTATGATTCTACGCACGAGTAGTTTCTCTCATGACATGGTTTATTACATTGATTAATAATAGTATTAAACTTCATATAACTGTTCCACAGTGTCATATTAAATCACAAGATGACATGCGAATAATGCAACCTGGTTTTCTGGACCTGACATACTCGCTCTGGAGGCCGCCAGTGTGTTCGTGGGCGTCTGTCTACCCATGAGATGTTAATCTGACTAATGGAAGGAATACGTTTTATCCTTATGCAATTGTGCTACCTTAAGCTACATCTGCTCACAGCTTAGAAAAACACTTATCCTGCATTGTTCGGTATTTACCCACCTTATAATCTATTCAACTTTTGTCTCCGCTACAAGCTTTTTTTGTATACTACAGGAAGTACATGGCTTATCTCTAGCTGGTATGTGCTGTCTTGGAACAAAGACAAGACTCTGTGGGCTCGTTCTCTCACATTAATGCATAATAATGCAAACCAAAGTGAAAGGATGCTGGAATAGCATGACTAGTGAATCATCATAAAGCATCCCAACATTAAATCATCTTAAAACATTCTCATAATGTTCGAGAAAGTTGATTGCAGTTCTTAGCATTTTTTTTCTCCTGCTTATGGTATGCTGGGTTTAGAATTAACTGTCGTTCCTGTTTGCCTACTTGCAGAAACAGCAAGCCACATTCTATGAAAACATCATGAAAATCCTACGGCCGACTCCGGATTATTTCGCTGTCGGCTATTATGGTCGTGGTTTTCCGCTGTTTCTCAGGGTGAGTCTTTGGCTTGTGAATCTTTAGCCTCAGAGGGAGTGAGGCACAGATTGACCAGAGTGGTACCAGGGCTTAGGGGTTTAATTATGACAGTAGCTTGCATAAATTTGGCTTTAAAATCTCTGGAAGTTAAGTAATTGAGGGACGGTCTGATCAAGTGTTTAACATGGTAAAGTTATTTCACAAGGGGCAACAGAACCTTTAACTTATACAGTGCCTTTAACATCACAAAACACCTTAAGGAGCTTCACAGGAATGATTAACAAACAAAATTCGATACATTGAGCTAAAGGCTAGGAATCCTAATGCAAGTTACTCACTTCCTGGCTCTCCAAAGCCTAGCCACCATCTACAAGACACAAGTCTCCCCTTGCTTGGATGAGTTCAGTTCCAACAACACTCAAGAAACTCGTCACTATCCAGGACAAAGCAACCTGCTTGATTGCTGCCCCTTCCACAAACGTTCATTCCCTTCACCACCGATGAACAGTGATGGTACACACTTGTATGTCCCTTAGACAGCACCTTCCAAACCTACTAGCTCTACCATCTAGAAGGACAAGGACAGTAGACACATGGTAACAGTATCACCTGGAGGTTCCCCACCAAGCCACTCATCATCCGAATTTGGAAATATATCACCATTTCTTCACAATCGTTGGGTCAAAATCCTAGAACTCCCTCCCTAACAGCCTACACCTCAGGGTCTGCAGCAGTTCAAGAAGGCAGCTTACCACCAACTTCTGAAGGGCAACCAGGAATGGACAATAAATGCTAGCCTAGCCAGCAATGTCCACTTCCATAAATGAATTACAACAAAATGTAAGGAAATGTTAGAACAGATGGTCAAAAAGCTAGATTTTAAAAGAGCAACTGCCTGGGACAGAGAGAGGAGGGGCAATGGGTATTGACAACAAAGAACAAAGAAAATTACATCTCAGGAACAGGCCCTTTGGCCCTCCAAGCCTGCACCGACCATGCTGCCCGACTTAACTAAAACCCCCTATCCTTCCGGGGACCATATCCCTCTATTCTCATCCTATTCATGTACTTGTCAAGACGCCCCTTAAAAGTCACTACCGTATCCGCTTCCACTACCTCCCCCAGCAACGAGTTGCAGGCACCCACCACTCTCTGTGTAAAAGATCTGCCTTGTACTTCTCCTTTAAACCTTGCCTCTCGCACCTTAAACCTATACCCCCTGGTAATTGACTCTTCCACCCTGGGAAAAAGCTTCTGACTATCCACTCTGTCCATGCCTCTCATAATCTTGTAGACTTCTATCAGGTCTCCCCTCAACCTACGTCGCTCCAGTGACAACAAACCAAGTTTCTCCAACCTCTCCTCATAGCTAATATCCTCCATACCAGGCAACATCCTGGTAAATCTTTTCTGTATCCTCTCCAAAGCCTCCACATCCTTCTGGTAGTGTGGCGACCAGAATTGAACACTATATTCCAAGTGCGGCCTAACTAAGGTTCTATAAAGCTGCAACATGACTTGCCAATTTTTAAACTCAATGCCCCGGCCAATGAAGGCAAGCATGCCGTATGCCTTCTTGACTACCTTCTCCATCTGCTTTGCCACTTTCAGTGACCTGTGTACCTGTACACACAGATCTCTTTGCCTATCAATACTCTTAAGGGTTCTGCCATTTACTGTATATTTCCTACCTTGGAAACCTATCTTGTTCCAGAGTTCTGGAACAAATTCCAGAATTCTGAGTCCTGGCATCTAAATGCATGGCCCCCAATGGTGAAGTGACTAAAATTGGGGATGTTCAAGAGGCCAGAATTGGAGGAGAATAGCGATGTTGGAGGATGGTAAGGTTGCAGTATGGGGAGGGGCAAGGCCATGGAAGAATTTGCTAGTGAGAATGAGAGATTTCAAATTGTGGCATTGCTCAACCTGGAGCCAATTTAAGTCAGCCAGTATGGGTAATTGGCGAAAGGGACTTTGTGTGAATTAAGACACAGGCTGCAGTGTTTATGGAGGGTAGAATGTGGGAGGTGGCCAAGAGTGTGTTGGAATAGTCATGTTTCAAGGTAAAAAAGGCATAATGAGCAGCAGACGACTTGAAGCAGGGGTAAAGTTGGATGATGCTGTGGAGGTGTTCTTGGTCATGTGGTCAGCTATGTGCTTCAGAACAGATGACCAAAGGTTTGTCATTTTGTCTTAGATTCAAAATGACAAGTTTGTGAACGACATGATTCAGTCTCAGACAGTTGGCAGGGTGAGGAATTAATTGAAAGCTCTATGTGGTCGAGTTTATGAGACAAGGACCAAAATCAATGGCTACAGTTTTCCAAATACTCAGTGTGAGGAAATTTCTGCTTATCCAGTACTGAAGTAGTTTGACCATTTAGAGAGTCAAAAGAGATGGTTGTGAGGTAGAGCTGGCTGTTGTCTGCATACATGTAGACCCTGACATTCTTTTTAATTATGGGGTGAATTCTCCCGTTTTCAGGCTAAAGTGCCCACGCTGGCGGGAAAACAAAAATGTTTCCTGTTTGCGCTGGTAGCGTCTTTCAGGTGGGATTTATGCACCTGAAAGATGCAAAGGAATGCGTCTCACCAACACGCCGACCAGCCCCGCTGTTCCGAGACCAGAGCACCCTCTGGTGAATCTCTGGAATTCTCTGGCCACTGAAGTGGTGGAGGCTACCTCGTTGAATATGTTTAAATCACGGATAGTTGGATTCCTGATTGGTAAGAGTGGAACTGATCCACTTCAGATCAGCCATGATCTTATTGAATGGCGGGGCAGGCTCGAGGGGCTAGATGGCCTACTCCTGCTCCTATTTCTTATGTTCTTATGTTCTTATTAAAGGATGTCCTAATCACCATGCTCACAGACAGGCCCCTTTCCCCCAAAAAATGAAATGGTGGCCCTCCAACTGTCCAGGGGAGCATGATCAACCCCTCGCCAAAGAGGGGCATCCCCCCCCCCCCCCAGCCACGGATAATTGCTAACCCACCCACACCACACAGGAATGAACCCAATTGGGGCCAGCGGCGCAGATTGGGTGAATCCCCGTTTCCTTGACGCCCATCAGGAATACCAGTTTTTGGCCGACGTCACATTCTGCGGGGCATCGGAATTCCAGCCGGCTGTCTGAGGTGGTCGGAGAATCGTTCTCTATATCTCTGAGGGCACCTGTTGGTGAAAAAGAGGAGGGACCAAGGATAGATCCTGGGAGATTCCAGAGATAATGGTGTAGGACTGGGAAGAGAAGCCATTGCAGTTGATTCACTGGCTACAGTCAGATAGAGTGATTTATCTCACCCGGCTGGACAATGGATTTAAAGGATTCAAAGAAGTCGTGAGAGATGAGGAAGAATTATTTACCTTAGTCACAGTCATGTTGATTGGAGGGATTCAGACATGGAGTTCTGGGAAAGATGGGCACAGATGTGGGAGGCAACAACATGCTCAAGGACTTGGGAGAGGAAAGGGAAATTGGAAATGGAGGAGGTGGTTAGTTTGCAAAGACAGTGGTCAAGGATTGTTTTTGAGGAGAGGAGTGATTGTTGCAAATTTGAAAGAGAAGGTGACAGACCACAAATGTGCAGGTTAGATGAATTGGCCATATTAAATTTCCCCTTAGTGTCCAAAGATGTATAATTTAGGTGGATCAGCCATGGTAAATGCATGGGGCTACAGGGATAGGACATAGGAGAGAGCTTGGGTAAGATGCTCATTCGGAGAGTCAGTGCAGACTCGATGGGCGGATGACCTCTTTCTGCACTGTGGGGATTCTATGGTGGCAGTGTCTGGGGACAGCAAAACATGAACAATATCAGCCAACACTGAGGCCAGGAAGAAAAGTTGGCTGATGAGCAGTTTGGTGGAAATAGGGTTAAGGCACCAGAATTCAGGTGGGGTAGGTTCATTGATGAGATCTGCTTGGAATGGGTGTGAGGGGAAGCAGGTAGAAACTAGAATAAAATGGAAGTTCAAGGAACATTTGGTGAAGTTTAGTCCAGTGGGGAAATGGGAAATGGCAAAATCTGCTGCAGGTTGATTCCAGTCATGGTGACAAAGATGGCTGCACTGAGATTGGGGCACCATCTTTAAAGTGCACTCCGAATGGAAGACAAGCATACCTGCCCCCGCACACAAGATCTTTGCCAGTATTCCCACCCTGTCCCCATAATCATTGCCAACCTGCGCTGGGGACAGTGCCGGGGGCATTGTTGGTACACTGCCTGGCCATGTCCCTCTCCCTCGGGGGCTAAACTGACCTTAACACCCCCAGCAGGATCCCCTCAACAAGTTTGCATCTGATGTCACGTCGGCGTGGTATGAATATTTAATGAGGGGGATAATATGACGAGGCGACAAGATATTATATTTAAATTGATTAAAACCTATTAAAATCAGGTTCACACCCCTGATTACGTCAACTACGAGAGACGGGGAAACTTGGAAATTGCAAAACTCACGAGTGAGATGCGCAATTTTCCACTTTCTCCGGGTTTTGCACCCCTGCTGGCAATCCCATGCATGGAGCATGCAGGCTCAAGATCCCACCCATCGAAAGTAAAAATGAGGATAAAGAATCTGGATCCAAGGAAAGTAGAAGACTATCACCATAACTTCTTCATTTAAGTATGGAAATTCAGGTTTCAAGCTATCTAACCATCATTCATGCGCATCAGGTACTTCACTTTTAAGAACTCTGCAACTGAAGAAGCTTTTCAATTTTTAATATGAGTCATTCTAATGCCATAAAAATGCATTAATAGACAGAAAATACAGACCAGCTTTCAGCAAGGATTTTGTTTTAAATCACTTAAAACATTGCAATAAAATACCATAAAATAACTTGGCTTCCTGATTGGGAGTGAAATATTCCAGGTCTTTAGGGAGGATAGAGAAATAGGAAGAGAAGAAGCTTTAGTGATTAAAGATACCATTACAACATTAGTAAGAGAGGATAGAGGCATGAGGAAGCAATCAACTGGGACTTTGTGGATAGAATGAAGGAATAAGAGGGAACTTAACACTGTAATGGAGGTAATCCATAGGCCTCCTGATAGCAGTAATATAATGGCAGAATGTATAAATTTAGACATTAGAGTGGTTTATAACAAAGTTGTTATAATGGGAAACTTTAATTTTCATGTAAACTAGAAAGAGCAGAGTAGATGGAGTTGGAAAGGTAAAGTTGTGAATTTCCTGAATCCATTTGAAATAGTTTTTTGGGGCAATGCCCCGAATCTTAACCCTAACTCTACAAAGATGGCAAGATCTCATTAATAATTTAATATTAAGGGAGAATTTAGCAAAAAGTGATTGTAATATGATCAAATTTAATACCCGTCTGGAAAGGAGAAACTTAACACTTTGTTGCTAAGATTTGAGATATCACTACAGCTAACTTTAAAGGGATGAGACAAAGGGCAGATTCTCTGGTCTTGTTCATCCCACCCCTGATGCCAGCGAGAATGGAGAATTTGACACTCAGCCATTCATTGCAGCGGCACTGGCGAATCCCAGCCGCGGATGATGTCGGAGGCTTCCGACGAAAGACTGACAATAGTCTCTGGTCAAAATGGGTACCAGGTAAAATAACCGATGAATAGTAGGTGGTATTCAAAAAACAGGATCATTACATTCTTCAGTGGATCAAGAGCTCTATTTCACAAATAAAGCAGCTACCGTTGACAAAAAAGATGAGAAATAGTATAAAAACTAAAGAAAAATTACGTAGGACATGATTTTACGGCCTCGCCCGAGCGAGACCAGAAATTCCTATCCGAGGTCAATGGACATTTTCATTGTCCCCTTCTTACCTGCACCAATTCTGTGGCAGGCGGGGCAGTAGAATTCCGGTGGTAGAGATGCAAGGAATAGTGTAGATCTCAGGAAACAGAAAAAGATACAAAGAATAGTAAATGAGGACTATAAAAATGATAGTAAGAGCTACGAAAAGGGATATGAGAAGAAATTTGGCATGAATATCAAGATTAACACAAAAAAAAGTTACCATTATATTGAACTAAGAAATGCAGTGTAGGGTAATGGCACCTTTTATAAATAGACGCTAGTAATATTGAAACGAAATTAAGGAAATTGCTGACCTGTTGAATAATTGCTTTGCGTCAGTCATCACGGTAAAGAAGGAAGCAAGCAAGGAAATTGCTACATAGAGCTACTGTCACACTAAATTGGAAAATTACAAATCTAACTCCATTGTTTAAAAACATGCGTGAGAAAAACTGTGAGAAAAACCAGGGAATTATAGCTCTGTTGGTCTAATAGCTGTTGTGGGGAATTATTGGGATCTATCATTAAGGATGGTGGGTTTATGTACTTTAATTGAAGCCCCAACACACTTCCTTGCAAGACACCATCATAATTTCTGACCAATTGATCACTATTAACGGCTTATATAATACATTAGAGAGCCATACATTAAGGACAGCACTTGGAGATTAATTGAAGAGAGTAAATGTGGATTTATAAGAGGTAGACCATATCTAACAAACATAATTGAATTTTTTGAAGAAGTAATTAAAATGGTAGACAGGGAAATGTGTATGGGTGTCATTTATATGGACTTCAAGAGGCACTTGGGAAAGATTCATGTAAGAGACTGTTAACTAAAATCAAAGCTCACTGAACTGAAGGGAAATGATTGAACTGGTTAAGGGATTGGTTAGATGGTAAAAGACAGAATAACTTTAAGGAACCGTATTGGAGCCTCAACTAATCACAATTAATGACTTAGATAACACAGTAGAGAGCCATACATCCAGGTCTGCCAATGAAACAAAGATAGGTGGCAGAGTAAGTGGTGCAACTGAGATGCATAAAATTAGAGAGATATTAACGGATGAAGGGAATGGAAGAAATTGCAACAAACGTATTTCAACACAGACACGAGTGAGGCCATCTATTTTGGATCCAAGCACTTTGTAAATGGTGAAAAGCTAGGAACAGCGGAGTTTCAACAAGATTTGGGGCTCCATGTGCACAAATAATTAAAATATAGTAATGGAGTACAAAAAAAACAAAAAGGCTAATCAAATGCTCGGCTGATTTAAAAGGCAGGAATGTAATGGGGACAGTTGGTTATGGTGATACGAAACTCTGGTTAGACCAGATCTGCAGTACTGTATACATTTCTGGACACGGCACTTGACCTTAAAAGGAGTGCGGTGCAGATTCACCAGGCTCATATTCCCCACGACATAAAATGTTAAAGTGTGACTAGGCTGAGGTTTTTACAACATTGGAAGTCGAGGACTCAAAACCTTAAAATCAAATCCAAACCATCCAGTCGAGAAGTTGGGGAGTAGAATCATAGAATCCCACAGTGCAGAAGGAGGCCATTCGGCCCATCGAGGCTGCACCGACCACAATCCCACCCAGGCCCCATCCCCATAACCTCATGCATTTACCCTACTAGTCCCCCTGACACTAAGAGACAATTTAGCATGGCCAATCCACCTAACCCGCACATCTTTGGACTGTGGGAGGAAACCGGAGCACTCGGATGAAATACACGCAGAAACGGGGAGAATGTGCAAACTCCACACAGACAGTGAACCAAGCCGGGAATCGAACCCAGGTTCCTGGCGCTGTGAGGCAGCAATGCCAATCACTGTGCCACCATGCCACCCACGGAGTGCTTCTTCATGCAGGAGTGGTCAAAGTGTGGATCTCTCTGCCATTTAAATCAGTAGGTACTAGTTCACTGAACAATTTTAGATCAGAGATTTTGACTAGTCACAGGCATTAAGGGATAGAGTCAAGGCAGATGGATGGAGTTGGGAAACAAGTCAGTCCTGATCTAAACAAATGGCTGAATGGAGTGTTAAAGTTTACTTATTAGTCACAAGTAGGCTTACAGTAACACTGCAATGAAGTTATTGTGAAAATCTCCTTGTCGTCACACTCCGACGCCTGTTTGGATACACCGAGGGAGAATTTAGCATGGCCAACGCACCTAACCAGCACATCTTTCGGACTGTGGGAGGAAGCCGGAGCACCCAGATGAAGCCCACGCAGACATGGGGAGAATGTGCAAACTCCACACAGACAGTGATCCAAGTCTGTAATCGGACCCGGGTCCCTGGCACTGTGAGGCAGCAGTGCTAACCATTGTTGCGAAGCTGTGCTTGAAAATCTGGACTTCAATTTTTGTCAGTTTGAAGCAGCTCAGTTGCAGGATAGTTATGTACACCTTTCCTGAACTTGAGGCAGAGCTGTTCGCAATCATGGATTGAGAGGCAGGCAAAATCAATTGAGGAAAGTACAGATTCACATAATTATGTTCGTAAATCACTTTATGGACTTTGGTTTCCTTAGTCACTTAAGTCAGTTATTTGATTTGCACCCCAATTACTTAAGTCACTTGGGGCAAGTAGATGAGAGAATTGTGAGCACTATAGCATCAGTACACCTAAACACAGGGCACTGGATGAAATTAGGCTCAATGGTGCCTGTTTTTTGGGTGTTATGAGTGCCTTTAGAGTTCAAAAATAGCATCTGTGGTGCAAACCTGTATATTCCTAATGCAAAGCTCACTGAATGCCATGTTGGTACAGAGGTTAGTGTTCCCCGGAGGCTCACAAATCAGGAAGATAGTGACATCAGTCACATTTCCATCGTTATTTCATAGGTCCACGGGGAATGGTGTGGCACATGCTGAAGTAGATTTTACTGGCTTCATTAAGGTTTCTGCACAGATCAGTTAAACCCAGACAGGGGTGCAATATTGGGCCTTCCTCTGAATATCAAGCGTGACTGGAAAGAGCAGAGGCGAGGAGAAACAGAACCGGCTTCTAGAGGAAGAAAGGCGGCAGATGATGAAAGAGGCCTAGTTAGTCGATTTCTGCCCAGGATGTACATGAAGAACTTAATTCAAGTGCAATGCCCAATACACCCAATCCTCCATTCACCAACAAATCCACATGCCTTAACTTCCCTCCGACACTGACCCACATGTCATTCTCTTGACCTCAACGCAAAAGTAAAAGCTAACAAAAAAGCACCTTCCAAACCAGATTTATGAATTATACCATACTTGCTTCATACAAACTTCAACTAATCACCCTTTTGTGTTCTGTTAGTGCATGTCTTCCATGTGCATTTGCCTGTCCTACTGCTCCTATGTGGAGTTATATGTTCATGTGTATGTAGCCCATCTGGCTGCTGCTAGCAATTGAGTTCCAGGATTGAGGAACATAGGACTTTGGAGCAGGAGTAGGCCATTCAGCCCTTCTCGCCATTCGATGAGATGATTTGATTGTGGCCTCAACTCCACCTTCCTGTCCACCCCCATAATTTTACCTCTCTTGTCTATCAAGAAACTATCAAATTCAGCCTTGAAAAAATTCAATAACTGAACCTCCACTGCTTTCTGCAGAAGAGAATGCCAATAATTAATGACCATCTGAAAGAAAAAAAAATTCTCATCTCCATCTTAATTCGGAGACCCCTTATTTTGAAGCTTGATCCCCTAGTTCTTATCCCCACACAAGAACAAACAACTTCTCAGTATCCACCCTATCGAATTCCCTGAGAATCTTATGTTTCAATCACATCATTCTCATTCTTCTAACCTCCAATGGGTAGAGATCCAACTTGCCTTCCTCTTGGTATCAAGCATGACTGGGAGAAAGAGCAGAGACTGGGAAAAACAGATCAGGCTGCTAGAGGAAGAGAGAGAAGGAAAGGATGATGAAGAAGAGGAAGGGAGGCCTTGGAATGAATCGGGTGAACCTTGTCTGAACTGTTTCTAATGCAGTTATAACTTTTAACAAATAACAAATACTGCACACAGTATTCCAGATGTAGTCTCACCATGATCCTGTACAGCTGCAATAAAGCTTCCCCACTTTTATATTCCATTCCCCTTGCAATAAATGCCCAGTACATGGGAGGGGTTTTAGAGGCACAAACATGAAGGGCAAAGGAAGGCAAAGTTTCAAAAGAGGTCATTGGTACTTTGGATCTCCTGAATTCCCTTTGCTAGAAGGTTCTTAGACTTTGGCCTAATGACTGCAATATTCTAACTGTGGTGATTCGTGGTGATAATCCATTTATTTAAGGGCAACACTGCAGAGTAAATGTCACCTGGCTTGGGGGACCAATCAGGACTGAGAATGGGTAATTACTCAAGGGGTGGAGTCCTCTCTTAGGCAATATATGTGTAGAGGCGGCAACCACAAGAAGGAACACATGGAATGGACAGAAAAATTGGAGAAAACTCCAAAAAGAAGTCCAGAAGAAGAGCACCACGACCATTCCTTCCATGTGACAGACCAGGACAGAACTGTCAAGACATAAGATATTATGTGCCAACATGCATTATAATGTAAGGTGCTCGGCAGAACCAACATCAACTTGGGACTGGAGAGAGGCATCACCCATAGACTGAAGTAGTCACATGATTAGAGAACCGTCTAGGACAGAACTCAGTAAGTAGCAAGCCTGTATGGAAGAGCTCTTGCAAGACCATATTTGGAACTATACATAGTTAAACCCTTCCAATAAAAGTGTTTATGTTTGAACACAAAAGCCTCAAGGTCTCATCAATGAGCAATCACCACTGTAACAACACCAAAAACATATTGGGCGGGATTTTACGGCCTTGCTCGTCCCGAAACCATTAATTCCTGCCATGGTCAGCGGACCTTCCCATGCTCTGCCCCTCGCCTACTCCGATTCCCATGGTGAACGCGTCGGTAAAATTCCAGCCATTAAGCACATAATATGACCTGGTGTCAAGATATGAATCTTCGGTAGTGGATCAAGTTGGAATGCCGGAATTATTGTCTCTGAGACCGGGCCCCTGTCGTACCAAGTAGGCATAGAGGGACAGATCGTTCATAAACACATGGATCACTTGAGTAGTGAGATGCTTCAGTGGACAGAATATGTTTTGACCACATAAGCATCAAAGTAGCTGATCAACCTGTTATAAATATAATTGATGTGTCTGGAGAAGCAAGTAGTAATGAACTGCCCGTTCCAGAAGAGGTACCTGTTATTGCAGTTCCTGTTAATATCAATCTTTTGGAAGCATCTCAGACTACAGAATTATGCCAATCTACAAGAAACAGAAAAACCCATCAAAGACTCAATTATAATTGTCCAACTCGTGTATAATGTTTAGGTAGAATTTAGGACTGAGTAACTTAAGATTGTGTAAAGGAGTTAAAGAGAGGGGATGAGGTGACTTGTGGTTATTGTCCCATTACGGGCAACATAGCAGAGTAAGGGTCACCTGACTTGGGAACCAATTGGGACTGAGAGTGGGTAATCACTCCACGGGGCGGAGTCCCCTTTTAGGCAGTAGGCATGTAGGGGATTAGGGCAGCCTTGTGGGCTGTTGTACAGTTTTGTTTTTAAATTAAGTTATTTTTGTGTTTCTAATGTAGTCTGTGAAAGTGCATCATTATACTAACAGTGCCATGATGCACTGCCAGACTTGATTTCCCCCACTCCCCAATACATCTATAGCCCAAGGAGCAGGACTTTTCACACTGCTGTCAGATCATGGACCCCTTCACAATACTCACAAACACGCTGACTGCATTCCAACCCAATCCTTAATCCAAGCAACAACCTTAATGACCCCCCAGGTTCTGAAATCATCTTGGTATTCACAGATCTTAATGCCCACTCTTCTTTTCCTCCTCTGCATTGTACTGTTAGATGCTAGGAACTCCATCCAGAAATGTTAGACTCCTTCCCAGTGCTCTGAGGGTTATCCTGACGCTGATAATTTAGTGATGTCTGGCATTACTACTTGGCATTGTGCTCCACTTCTTACAAACCCCCTGACTGACAAGGCCAATACTGAGGAAGACAAGAGGCCTGTATGTATATAGTTAAAGTTACAATGATGAATATTGTTGAATACAAAATTGGGTGGCACAGTGGTTAGCACGCCACTTCACAGCACCAGGGGCCAGGGTTCAATTCTGGCTTTGGGTTACTGTCTGTATGGAGTTTGCACATTCTCTCCGTGTCTGCGTGGGTTTCCTCCGGTTTCCTCCCACAGTCCAAAGATGTGCAGGTAAGGTGGATTGGCCATGTTAAATTGCCCTTTAGTGTCACAAAGATGTGTAGGTTAGATGGATTAGCCACCTAAATGCGCGGGATTAATGAGAAAGGCCTGGGTGAGATGCTCTTTTGAGGAGTTGGTGCAGACTCGGTAGGCCGGGTGGCCTCCTTCTGCACTTTATGGATTGTATGATTCTATGAAAGAAACAAAGAGGAATATATTGTGGGAAGAAGAAAAATGATCAAATGTTCTTTTAATTTTCTCTCTTCTATCCTGCTACCTTGCAGAGCCGGAAGGGCTCAGATCCCCATAGGCTAATCTTAGCCTCGGCAATCAGCAGTGGTGGGCTGTTTGACTGCATGGGGCATAACATGTCAAACCAATCTTAACCTCAGCTAACGTCTAAGAACACAAGTTGCAACAAAGAGAAATCGGGAGCCAAGGTTTTACTTCCATCCCTAACCCAGGACAGTGGAGCTTAGGTTAAACATTGGGACTGAACTTAAGGCTTCCCTTCTCCTTTACAGCCCAGTGCTACACTAGACAGTGCCCTTACCCCTTGCTCCCACAGGCCCCTTACTTTTTCTAATAATTTGCAGTCAGTAACGTGTTTTGGAGATTACCAATTTTGTTCCAATGTAAACCGACATTTGTCCCAATAAACATTGCACATGATGGATGTTGTCATTAAAACCACCACTCTAACCTCCTGTGTCTATCCATCATGGGTTATTTACTGGTGTAATGAACTGTGGTCTGCTTTGTCCCTTCATCTGGTCCATTAGAAGGTACATGTTGACAAATGGGGTACGAAAAAGAATGATTATTAAAAAGGGTGGAACTGTAGACTCACTGAACTGCAAAAACAAATTCAGCTTCTGCCTCCGTTTCTAAATCCCCCAGAGACAACATCCCAGGCAGCCATGTTCTGTTGCTAAGAGAACCGAACCTCCCCTTGATGGTTAGTATTTATTTTCCTTTGCTAGTTCATCTGAAAGCACCTGAGATAGTAAAAAAGACACAGCATCATAGCTTGAACTCAACAGTTCAGGGTCTGAGGATCAGCATGAGACAGTGCCTTCTGAAAGAGAGAGGAAATAGAATCATATAAATCCTAGAAATCCTACAGTGCAAAAGGAGACCATTCGGCCCATCAAGTCTGCATTGACAACAATCCCACCCAGCCCTATTCCCGTAATCCCACATATTTACCCCAATAATCCCTCTAACCTACACAGCCCAGGACATTAAGGGTCAATTTAGCATGGCCAATGCACCTAACCCACACATCTTTGGACTGCGGGAGAAAACCGGAGCACCCAGAGGAAATCCACGCAGACACAGGAAGAACGTGCAAAATTCCACACAGACAGTGATTCAAGCCGGGAATCGAACTCGGGTCCCTGGAGTTGTGAGGCAGCAGTGCTAACCTCTGTGCCACCATGCCATAATTGTAAAAAAAAATGTAAATACCACACTGAGCCAACATCGAGACTCAAGCAAGGTTATAATTATAAAGGTGCCTAACAATAACTAAAATCACCTCCACAGCCAATAAAATTGCCTAAATTTCAACATCTGTACTTTAATACACATTATTATTATACACAACTACAGATAGCTGCTCAAACAGTCAGAAGATGTGGATTCCAGTGGAATCCTGCATTTAAATCTTGATTACTTATTCACTTAATCCAACATTTAAAGTTCCATTTTAAAAAACAAATTCTCCAAATTGACTGCCACAGTCTCCTATGTTGTAACAGTGTTCCATTGCCTCACAGTGCCAGGTACCGAGTTTGATTCTGGTCTTGGGTGACTGCATGGAGTTTGCACATTCTCCCCATATCTACACGAGCTTCCTCCGGGCGGTTTCCTCCCACACTGCAAAGATGTGCAGGTTAGGTTGATTAGCCATGTCAAATTGACCCTTAGTATCAGGGGGAATAGCAGGGTAAATACGTGGGGTTACAGGGATAGGGCCTGGGTGGGATTGTTGTCAGTGCAGACTCGATGAGCTGAATGGTCTCCTTCTGCACTGTAGAAGGAGACTATGATTCTATAGCATTTTAGGATAAGGTGCCATATAAATCAAAGTTATTTTTTTAAAGATGTTGAGGCAAATTGTAGTAACAATCCCTAGATTAGAAACTGAACATAGAGCATAGATTGACCTGGAATTTTCAACTAGGGTATGTAGCTAAGAGCTACTTTGAGCAGTGATTGTAACTACCGAAACATTGAGAGAGTTCACAACTATTCAGCAGTGACTACAACCATGAAGATTCAGATTCTGTGGATGCATTGCATGAAGAGAATCATTCAGCTCTTTGGCTTGGAATGGAAGGAGAAAACTGACTTTTCTGTGAAAGATCAAGAAAATCCTTTGAGTAAATGTGTTCAGCCATGATTATATTGGTAACAGTCTTGTCTCTGAGTCTGAAGATTCTGGGTTCAATTCCCATTACAGGACTTGAAAGCTTAAAAAAAGATAACGCTGACACTTAAGAGGATAGATAGGGCCTCAATTTAATTCCCATAGATGACACCTCAGTTTGTAGTGCACTCCCTCAATACTGAATGTTGGCCTAGATCTTTTGCACTCAAACCTTCTGACTTGGAGGCAAGAATCACACCAGACAAGACACAAAAGGGACATTCAAGTGGTAGGCTATTTGGCCCTTCCACAGCACCCAACTCTTTCTTAAATGTTGGTTTAACAGCTCATGCAGTTTTTAGGTGAGACAGTAAATATTTCCCTTTTCAGGTAGATATAAAATATCCCATGGCACTATTCCATGAAGAGCAAGAAAGCTCTTGGGAACATAGATATTGCTAGATTGATAAAGACCGAAGTCCATCTAGGTCACCTTCTACCATCCTTCTAGTCACATTGGCGCGCACGGTGGCACAATGGTTAGCACTGCTGCCTCACAGCGGCAGGGTCCCAGGTTCGATTCCCAGCTTGAGTCACTGTCTGTGTGGAGTCTGCACGTTCTCCCTGTATCTGCGTGGGATTCCTCCAGGTGCTCCGGTTTCCTCCCACAATCCAAAAGACATGCTGGTTAGGTGTATTGGCTGTGCTAACTTCCCCCTCAGTGTACCCGAGCAGGTGCCAGAGTGTGGCGACTAGGGGATTTTCACAGTAACTTCATTGCAGTGTTAATGTAAGCCTACTTGTAACACTAATAAATAAATGTTTCTTTTTTCTTTCATGGGATGTGGGTGCCACTGGCAAGGCCAGCATTTGTCGCCCATCTCTAACTGCCCTTAAACTGAGTGGCTTGCTCGGCTATTTCAGAAGGAAGTTAAAAGTCAACCACATTGCTGTGGGTTGAAGTCACACATAGGCCAGACCAGGTAAGGAAGGAAGATTTCCTTCCTTAAATGCGTAAGTGAACCGGATGGGTTTTTACGCCAATGGGCAATGGTGTTTCATAGTCACCATTACTGAGATTAAATTCTCAATTCCAGGTTTATTAACTGAATTTCAATTCCACCAGCTGCTGTGGTACTTTTCGAACCCATGTCCTGAGAGCATTAGCCTGGGCCTCTGGATTACTAGTCCAGTGATAAACAAATAATGAAGGTTCTGACTCATCTTTCCAGCAACAGCAAGGATTTGATTTGATTTATTATTGTCACATATATTAGTATACAGTGAAAAATATTGTTTCTTGCGCGCTATACAGACAAAACATACCGTTCATAGAGAAGGAAAGGAGAGAGCGCAGAATGTAGTGGAACAGTCACAGCTAGGATGTAGAGAAAGATCAACTTAGTGAGAGGTAGGTCCAAACCTGTAAGAGATTGAATTAGAGCATTGTTAGAGAGTTTAAGAGTTAGAATTAAGTTTTAGAAGCATAGAACCAGCGTAAAAGATAGAATTAGAAGGTATGCTGGGCACAGCTTGCAAGAAGTCACCTCATTCTGGTGCCATCTTGAGAAAAAAAACGGAAGGGGGGCTCAGCGGGTTGGAAACCTGTGGCGGGTGAAGCTGGAAGCTATTGACAATGAGAAGGGTTTAAAATAGTATTTTGGGGAGGAAGTTTGGGTGGGATGGCGTGAGGGTTGTGGGACGGAGGAAGGGGTGCCAAACTTCCAGAACTGACCTAGAATCTCCAGGAATAGAAGACTAATCTCAAGGACATTGGAATGAGAAACTGGAGGGAGAGGGGTGAAATCAGTGAAGCATTAAATAACAATTGTGTTTTACTCCTTTAAATAGATTCAATAGATTAAATAGATTCACTGATTAACTATTATCATGTGCTGGTAGGAGCATGTTGGGCGGCACGGTGGTACAGTGGTTAGCAGTACTGCCTCACAGCACCAGGGACCCGGGTTCAATTCCAGCCTCGGGTCACTGTTTGTGTGGAATTTGCACGTTCTCCCCGTGTCTGCTTGGATTTCCTCCGGGTGCTCCGGTTTTCTCCCACAGTCGAAAAATGTGCAGGTTAGGCGGATTGGCTATGCTAGATTGCCCCTTAGTGTCAGGGGGACTAGCTAGGGTAAATGCATGAGGTTATGGGGTTAGGGCTTGGGTAGGATTGTGGTTGGTGCAGACTCCATGGACCGAATGGCCTCCTTCTGTACTGTCGGATTCTGTGATTCTATGTCCTAAGAACATAAGAACATAAGAAATAGGAGTAGGAGTAGGCCATCTAGCCCCTCGAGCCTGCCCCGCCATTCAATAAGATCATGGCTGATCTGAAGTGGATCAGTTCCACTTACCCGCCTGATCCCTATAACCCCTAATTCCCTTACCGATCAGGAATCCATCTATCCGTGATTTAAACATATTCAACGAGGTAGCCTCCACCACTTCAGTGGGCAGAGAATTCCAGAGATTCACCACCCTCAGAGAAGAAGTTCCTTCTCAACTCTGTCCTAAACTGACCCCCCTTTATTTTGAGGCTGTGCCCTCTAGTTCTAGCTTCCTTTCTAAGTGGAAAGAATCTCTCCACTTCTACCCTATCCAGCCCCTTCATTATCTTATAGGTCTCTATAAGATCCCCCCTCAGCCTTCTAAATTCCAACGAGTACAAACCCAATCTGCTCAGTCTCTCCTCATAATCTACACCCCTCATCTCTGGTATCAACCTGGTAAACCTTCTCTGCACTCCCTCCAAGGCCAATATATCCTTCCGCAAATAAGGGGACCAATACTGCACACAGTATTCCATCTGCGGCCTCACCGATGCCCTGTACAGATGCAGCAAGACATCTCTACTTTTATATTCTATCCCCCTTGCGATATAGGCCAACATCCCATTTGCCTTCTTGATCACCTGTTGCACCTGCAGACTGGGTTTTTGCGTCTCATGCACAAGGACCCCCAGGTCCCTCTGCACAGTAGCATGTTGTAATTTCTTTCCATTTAGATAATAATCCGATTTGCTATGATTTCTTCCAAAGTGAATATCCTCGCATTTGTTAACGTTATACTCCATCTGCCAGATCCTCGCCCACTCACTCAGCCTGTCCAAATCTCTCTGCAGACCTTCTACGCCTTCTATGTCCTAGCTGTAATTTTTTTTTAAAAACACTGATGATAAACAGTAAGGGATGGGAAATAGAGTTTCAGTTCTCTCTCATCCCTCTCCAGAATTGGGAGCTGCATCCTGGATCTAAATAAATTGGAGTCTGACATCAAAAGAATATATTAAGAACAAAAGGGAAAGTCCAACAGATTAAATTGTTTCTTTAAGTAAAGGGACTACAACAGCAAGCTTCACGTATGGTAATGCCAGAAAATAGAATGGCTGACTTCAATGTGAATACACTTGTAGAAGAGGAGGACTTAACTTGGCATAAATTTACAATCTGAGCATCTCAACAGCTTAAAGCCACAGCTCAGCAGGTGGAGCAAGGAAGACGACCGGAGGTGCTAAACATACCAGCTGAGCAGGTTTCCCTCACCCCGGAACTGGAACAGGTGGAAGATAGAGAATCTAAAACAGGCCAGGTTCCCTTCGCACAAATTCACCTGACGCAACATGAGCTAGAGTTAGAATTTCGGGCAAGAAAAAGGGAAGGAGAATGGAAAAGGTAGAATGGATAAGGCAGGAAAGAAGAGTGGAGACAGAATTCCAGGAGTGAGAAAGAGCCTCATCGAGGGAAAAGTTTGTGAAGGAATTTCAAGCACAAAAGGACAATGGAATAAGACAGATTGTTTTGGCTAGGGAAAAGTTGTGGGGAATCTTACCAAAGAAAGCAGAATGTTGTTTCTGGTGAAAAAACTGACGTGTTTCTACCAAGAGAAACACTCCTCTCCAGGTCTTATGACACTCTACCAAACAAAAATCAAGGTGGGGGCATGTTTCACACCATCATTTGGGGGGGGGAAACAGGGCATCAACACACCAGCAAAGCCCGGCTCCACAGAGACCGTAACCTGTATGAACCTCGCACCCTGCCCCCAGCCCACCACGGAAGTCTCAGGGTCTCCCCTCCCCATCCCTTTGCCCCATGAACCGAGATGGGTTTGTGAGAAAAGGAGAGCAGGGTAGATAAAGCAGGTCAGTCTCCCCACTGTTAAAAGCAGGAAGCTGGTTGGTAAACCAGCTGGAGCACATCCAGCGTGGAACGACTGTACACAATAGGGAGAATTATTGGCATTCCAAAAGACCAATAGGGGAAATTGCAGTCAAGACAGTGGGTGGCATTCTCCCAAAATAATTCTAATTCTAAGAGTTGAATTCACGTAAAAACTGGAGTAAATCACGCTGGTTTTTTCAGCAGGATTTTCAAAATGAATCTCCCGTACTCTGTGCATCACAGAGTGCACTAGCGTGAATCACACTGAAAATCTTTGGGCGCTGGAGAAGCTGGCACAGTAGAGCTGAGTGGGCTACTGCGCATGTGCGATCTGTCAACGCCAAGATCGGCGCATGTGCATTGACCATGTGACCATCCCCACCCCCCCGAATGTGTCTGGGCCAGCCTCTGCCAGCCCTCCCCTTCCCCAGCTAGCCCGCCTCGATCTCCTCCGCCCCTCCAGCAGTCTCGATCTCCCACCCCACCCCACAGCCCCACCCCCCCCACCCACTCCCCCAGCAGGCCACCCTACCCACTCCCCACCCCGATGGACAACCCTGATCGCTGGCCTCCCTCCCTCTGTCACTAATCCCAATGCAGAGTGGCAGCAGGACCCCCCCACCAATCGCAACCCAGAGACCCCACCCTCATTAGGCCCTGCCCCCTTGACATTGTCCAATGACCGTTGGGCAGTGCTCAGGTGCCCCATGGGCAGTGACGGGGCCAGACTGGCACTACCAAGCTGGCAATGCCCAGGGGCACCCCACTTTACCCTCCTTGGGGGGGAACCTCAATGCCCCCCCCCCCACACTCCAAAGAAGTCAGGCCACCAACTCCCGACAAGTGGGAGCTACTGCAAACCCCGCTGGAGTGAAACACTCCTGGCGGAGGGGGGGAGAAAGATTCTAGCGGGCCCAGAGACTTCAGTCCCGGGCCCGCTAATTAGATTGTAATTCAAATTTAAATGCATTTAAATGCATACAGCTCCGTGCCAATTTTTGGCGTGGAGCTGGCGATGCCGGCAATCTCGCACCTGGAGACTCGCAGAGGTCATTGTGCCCAGCAGGGAGCCCACTGAACGGCCTCTGCTTGAGTCTCCTGGCCCAACGCAACAGGCTGTGAGAATTGCACCCAGTGTCTTAGCCATGAGGGTGATGAACCTGCACTCAAGTGAAGATAGGGAAGGCCAGGATCCCTACCAGAACTTTTTGCACGAAGGGGTAGTAACTCCTTTTGTATCCCAGGCACCAGGAAAAGAGATAACCATCCTCAGGTTCATGAGTTGCATCCAAGTCCTTCTAGTAGTAAAGGTTGCAGAGACGCTACCCAGACGCAAATACCGTAGTATTGATAAAAGGGCTCAATTGCAAATGGTTGAACCTTTTCTTAGTTAAGATGTACCTGCAGAGAAAGATAGTCACTGGTGTAGTGACGATCAGGGTTGTTCCAAGCTTGCCAGTGCTGTGGGTCGAACTATTGCTGGGCAGTGACTTAAGGGGAATGTCAGGTCTGGTGTCCAGAGAGTCCGGAGCACAAGGGAATCTGTAAAGTTTATTTAATAGTCACAAGTAGATTTACATTTATTGTGAAAATCCCCTCGTCGCCACACTCCAGCGCCTGTTCAAGTAACTGCGGGAGAACTTAGCATGGCCAATGCACCTAACCAGCACATCTTTCAGACTGTGGGAGGAAACCAGAGCACCCGGAGGAAACTCATGCAAACATGGGGGGATCGTGCAAATTCTGCACAGACAGTGACCGGAGTCGGGAATCGAACCCGGGTCCCTGGCGCAGCAGTGCTAACCACTGTGCCACCATGAGGGGAACCAGCAAACTTCTGCACAGCTGCCAAAGGCTGAGGAAGTCTAAGAAACTCCAACAGGTGGCGAAAGAGCCAGTAAGGATGACTGAGGCCAAAGGAAGGCAAACAGAATCTAATGAAGCCATGATAAAGCCAGTAGAGTTTAAGGAGGACAAGATGGCACTAGAGGTAAGCAAAGGAGTTCAGAGAAAATCCTCAGTGGTTGAAGGCAATTCACCTGAAGCAGGGTTGGCAGAAACAAGACTTTACGTTGGGACCAGAAAGGTTCCCAAACAGAAAATAATGGAGACGCCTCACCCAGAGTACATTGAACAGATTGGGGAGAAAATACATCCCCAAGATAAAGGAAAAAGGGAGGTTAATATACCACAAGTTGAAGAGCTCTTGTGAAAGTCACATGGGATATAAGAGTGAAGATGCCGGCGTTGGACTGGGGTAAACACAGTAAGAAGTCTCACAACACCAGGTTGAAGTCCAACAGGTTTATTTGGTAGCAAAAAGCTAGTGGCTTTTGCTACCAAATAAACCTGTTGGACTTTAACCTGGTGTTGTGAGACTTCTTACTATATAAGAGTGAAGGCAGTGCAAAATTAGTCACTGGAGAGTCAACTGATTGTGTTCTGAACTCAAATCTAACGATTCAGCTTCAGAATCTAAGAAAGACAAAGTGCAGTGGGACAATGTGCCAGAACCTGAAACATCAAACTGGAAACAGCAATTAAGGGGTTAAAGACTTTACAGCCAATGCAGCAATGCTGTAACCAAATTTTTGCATAAAATAAGCCTTGAAGCAGAGGGGATATATCCTTTCAGCAGCCTGTGAAATTTAATTCACTCCAGGACTCCAGAGTCAAATTTGAATCTCCGCTAAACCCAAAGCTTACCAAAGCACACATGTCTGTTGGTATTAAAATCCCAAAACCCTACGAATGAATATATTGAAAATTCCAACCTGCCAGAGAACACAATTGAGATTTAAAGGTGCGAAATGGATAGGAGGTACTCAGCTCTTGAACAAAAGCTTTCCTTCTGAAGACCAGAAGAAATTCAATTATAGTTGTTCTTCATCCAACAATGAAGATGAAAAATGTGAGTTTGAGGCAGGACAATGGTTACTGTAGACTAATCGAGCAAGTCTAAGATTGATGTGTTAACGGTAGACTGGGTGGCACAGTGGTAGCACTGCTGCCTCACAGTACAAGGAACCTGGGTTCAATTCTGGCCTCAGGTGACTGTTTGGAGTTTGCACGTTCTCCCTGTGTCTGCGTGTGTTTCCTCCAGGTGCTCTGGTTTCCTCCCATACAGTAAGAAGTTTAACAACACCAGGTTAAAGTCCAACAGGTTTATTTGGTAGCAAAAGCCACACAAGCTTTCGAGGCTCTAAGCCCCTTCTTCAGGTGAGTGGGAATTCTGTTCACAAACAGAACTTATAAAGACACAGACTCAATTTACATGAATAATGGTTGGAATGCGAATACTTACAACTAATCCAGTCTTTAAGAAACAAAACAATGGGAGTGGAGAGAGCACTTATAAACTTCTTACTATGTTTACCCCAGTCCAACGCCGGCATCTCCACATCATTCCTCCCATACTCCAAAGATTTGTGCGTTAGGTGGATTGGCCATGCTAAATTGCCCCTTAATGTCAGGGGGACTAGCAGCGAAAGTGCATGGGGTTACAGGGATGAGGCCTGGATGGGATTTTTGTCAGTGCAGTGGGCCAAATGGCTTCCTTCTGCACTGTAGGGATTCTATGATAATTGGTGTGCACAGAACAGTTTTCCTTGCTTTATTATTAAAGCAATAGAAAATAAGGTAATCAACATTCAGTTTTTTTCTTGTGTAGAGGAGGTGTAGCATGCCCATTAGAGGCATGTCCTGCCCCTAACTTTAAAAATAAGACACTGATTGTGGACAAAGGTTGCGGAGATGCTAACCAAACACAGAACAAATACCATAGTATTGTTAAAGGGCTTAGTAGCAAATGTTTGAATGTTTCCTTAGCTAAAATGTACCTGCAGACTTAGTTAGTCACTGGTGTAGTGACAGTAAGGGTTATTCCAAGCTTGCCAGTGCAGTGGGTCAACGTATTGCTCGGCAGTGAAGAAAGAGAACAGAAGTTTCAGTTCTATCTCATCCTGTCCACAACACTTGTAAAAGAAAAATGAAATAGGAGGAAAAATATGCTGCTTGATTAAGAATCATCCAGTCAGTTAATGAAGAATTTCCCACTTCAGTGTGAAGAAAAACAGGGAGCGTCAACATGGAACTGGAGTTTGGCTAGCCTCATTAAGCAACAGTTCCAATTCTGAAGCAGAGAAGAGATCACATTACCCAGAAGTGTAAAATTCAAAGATTTCCAGAGGTGAATGTCTAGAAATGCTCCCATGAAAGACAAACTGCAGGGGGAGAACCCAACTTCCTCGCATGGGTTTAAAAATATTCTATCACCCACTGTCACCCTGTGATTAAGAATTACCAATGTGCCAGAACTTGAACTACTAAACTCATGGGTTGTGGAAGCAACAATTAATTTACAAAGTAGCAAGTCTCCCCTGTTATCACCTACATAAACTTTACTTCACTCAAAACATTTAATCAGGGGTGGCACAGTGGTTAGCATTGCTGCGTCACAGCGCCAGGGACCTGGGTTCGATTCCTGGCTTGGGTCACTGTCTGTTTATAGTTTGCATGTTCTCCCCGTGTCTGTGTGGGTTTCCTCTGGGAGCTTCGTTTTCCTCCCACAGTCAGAAAGACGTGCTGATTCGGTGCATTGGCCATGCTAAATTCTCCCTCAGTGTACCTGAATTGGCGCCGGAGTGTGGCAACTAGGGGATTTTAACAGTAACTTCATTGCAGTGTTAATGTAAGCCTACTTGAGACACTAATAAATAAACTTTAAAATAAACTGACATTTCTTGTCCTAAGGCCAATCAAACCAGTTGAGAACTTGCGCTGCATAGCACAACGTGAAAGCTAAGATGGAATATTTTGGAGTGGAGAAGTTAATGTATCTAATAGAGGTATCAGAAAATTGTGGAAAGTTTTGAGAGGCAAAATATTGAAAAAGTATTTCACCTCGTGAATCAGCCAACTCTGAAATCGCCTTAGAAATATAAAATCGAAAAGCTAAAAGGAATTTATTTAATTTATTTAAATATTACCATAATCTATTGAGTCAAAGTTGAGCACAGGACTGATGGAGCTCTGCGCTTTACAGCTGCCAACTTTCAGATGAGATATTAAATCGATGGCCTGGGTGGGATTTTCCAGTTCCGCTCGCCACTGAGATCATCCGGTCCCACCAAAACTCAATGGGCTGGGCCACCGAATTCCTCGTGGTGGGTGCTCTCATCACAAGGCCGGAAAATCCTGGGGCTAGTCTACCCTTTCAGGTGAATGTAAAAGGTCCCATTGTACTATTCAAAAAAGACCAGGGGAATTCTCCTTGGAAACCTGGCCAATATTCATCCCTCAATCAACATTACTAAAACAGGTTATTATCAGACTGCTATTTGTGGGAGTTTTTAAAAATTGGTTACCATGTTTCTGTCATTACAACAGTAAGTACAATTCAATACTTCATAGAGTGTAGATTGCTTTGGCACATTCTGTGGATGTGAAAGACGCAATGTGAATAGCAATTTTTTCTCCTCTTCTACATGACTGGAGAGTCAAAGGATTTGCTAAATGAATGGAGACCAGTGTAGCTGAACTCCAATCAGTCATGGAAGCTTCTTTATTGGGCAAGCATTTTACATGTTTGAAACATCCAACTGGCCACAGCCACTAAATTGGTCTACTAATCAGTGTAGAAGCAGACAGGCAACACTGTTGTTAGCTGACAGACTGTTTATCTTCTAAGTTAACTGTAAATTAGTTTTGCCTGGGAGGAAGTAGGTCAAGGTAACCTTGATGGAGAATGTTTCTGATAATGCTGACAATACCATGGATGGGATTTTCCAGTCGCACACGTGCCCCAAGACTGGAAATGTCTACCCGAGATCAATGGAGCTTTACATAGAATCCCGACAGTGCAGAAGGAGGCCATTTGGCCCATCAAGCTTGCACCAACAACAACCCCACCCAGATGCTATCACTGTAACCCCATGTCTTTATCCTATTAATCCCCTTGAATAAGGGGCAATTTAGCTTGGCCAATTCACTGAACCTTTGGACTGTGGGAAGAAACTAGAGCACCTGGAGGAAACCCACGCAGACATGGAGAGAACGTGTAATCTTCAGACAGTCACCTGAGGCCGAAATTGAACCCAGGTCACTGGCGCTGTGAGGCAGCAGGGCTAACCACTGTGCCAACGTGCCGCCCAAATACACGGTCCACCAAATTTTCTGTCCCGCCCTCTACGATTCCCACAGAAGGCGAGATAGGAAAATTCTGCCCCATGAGTTAGTTCCAGTGAAGAAAGGCCTGTCAACCCACCAACAACTTGATTTATTTAAAGTCGGAGAGCGGTAGAGAATCGGAAAGATTTACCAAGTGAAATCCAGAGTGAGGAACTCAACAGCTGAAGTCATGGCCACTATTGGTGGAGTGTAGTAAATCAGGAACACACCAGAGACCAGAATTGGAGGAGCGCCGAATTCTCACAGGAGGAGGTGGCTCCAAAGATGAAGAGGAGAGACGTCATGGAGGGATGTGAAAACAAGGACCCAAATTTTCAAACAGATGCATGGGCAAATTGCCAGAGCAGTTATGTTTGCTGTGGTGTTATGAAGTAGATATGCTTTAATGCAATGCCTAAGGACTCATTCAGTCCCTCGGATCATTTGCTGTACAGATTAGCAGCAGAGGCAACCTGTATAGCAGAAGATATAACAAGGCAGCTGACTGCTGAGAGCACCACTTCCCAAGGCTTTTCAGTTGCTTACCAATTATCCTCTCAGCTTCAACATTCTCCTGTAAAATTGGCAGCGTCTTCAGTTAGTGTGAATTAGTTGTCCCTCCCCAGAGGTCTTGGGTTCACCTTCAACCTTCTTCCTGGTCTTTCGCCAACATATCTGGGAAACAGCCAACTCTCTCCCTGCCTTCTCTGTCTACAATAAACACATCAGTCTCCTGTTCCCAAGCATTGGCCAGTCTCCTGTGGTGCTGGCTGTGGGCAGTCAGACGCATTGGGGTTTCATGGTTTAAGTGTTAACATGGTCTCTTGCCATGGAGCAACATGATCTAAACTGGCAAGTGCATCAGTCATTTTAAACCCATGAGGCAGTACAAAATGCATTTGTTAACTGTGTGTAAAATTCAGGATCCCGATCAATGACCACCTCTTTTTCTTAATTTTAATTTTTTTTTGGCATCTGTAACAAAGTGCACTGTTTAGAAATCCTTTATCCGCAATTAGAAGAATGAAAACAAGACAACAAGACTCTTCTTGATGTCTGTAATACCAGGAGTCCTAGTGTTTCCTGTAGGCAAGCTCTCATTCTGACACTATCTTTGTGAGTGATGGACAGGGTAGGCCGACAAAAGAATTTTCAACACTGAAAATGCCTTCTAAACTTATTCCTCTCGTATTGTCACAAATGTTAGTCACTTGCCCACTGTAGCAGTGAGTGGAAGCGGGGTGGGGTGTGGCAGTGGGAGAGAATGGTCCTTGATGTCTTCAGCTGAATTTCCATTCTTTCCATTTCTTAGTTGCCGATCCTCAAAACGAAGTAATGAAACAAGGTGGGCTGTTTGGGGCAAAGGGGGAGTGGTGATGGTGTGGACTGGGGGAAGACATGTAATAGGGTGGGGAATAGTGGCATCAAAAGTTGAGAAACAGCCACCTCTGTTTTTCGTACCATTCAATAAGCTCGAGCACTGGTACTGAATTTTGTGTCCAAAAGCCCTTCCATATTTCATTCAACACTAGCTAGGGGTCCTTCTGCCCTTTCATCATCATCCTCACTGCTTTTTATTGCCACACACCCTCTGGAGAGCTGAGGCACTAACAGGAACCTGTCCTATTTCAGTAGTGGCTCTCAATCCGGAAAATGGGTGACAATAAGATAGATGGGCTGAGATCCTAGTCTGCTTCAAAAAAATCCAAAACTTCAAGTTTAGCTGGCATCACACACCACTTGTAACATTACACCTATGTCCTGTCTATTTCTTATTGACAGTCATTATGCTGGTAGCAAACAGCATATTTGACTCAAGTTGAGAAACTCCACGGGTCCATTGCTAATATGTAATGAATAATTAATCTTGAGAAATGCAGAAACTGGGTTTGCAGTCTATTCCCCGTATTTTTATGCAGTGCTACATATGATATTTCTTGTCTCCCTTTCTCCATAAATCCATTTTTCCTGTCCTTTCTGTCAATGGTATAATAAATAATACACTTAATGGTGATGCCCTAAGCAATAGAAAAGTATAAAGATTTGGAATGCGCCAAATGGATAGAGATCTCAGCTGGAGTACTGATGGAATATTTATCTTATTGGAAAGAGGGAAAGAAAAATTAAAATTTATTTATTAGTCACAAGTAGGCTTACATTAACACTGCAGTTAAGTTACTGTGAAAATCCCCTAGCTGCTACACTCTGGCACCTTTTGGGTACACAGAGAGAATTTAGCATGGCCAATGCACCTTACTAGCATGTCTTTTGGACTGTGGGAGGAAACAGGAGCACCCGGAGGAAACCCATGCAGACAGGGAGAATGTGCAGACTCCGCACAGACAATGACCCAAGCCGGGAATCAAATCCGGGTCCCTGGCGCTGTGAGGCAGCAGTGCCACGATGCCACCCTAGAAGAAAGATAGTAAGGATGGATAGAAAGAGTAAGGAAGAATATAAGGAAAGAAGAGTACCATCATCAAGATCCTGTAAGATTTCAGACATCATCTGTAGTCACAAGAATATTCAAGGGCTGGATATTTCAGGGCCACCATTTATTGCCCATCCCTAATTGCCCATGAACTGAGTGGCTTGCAAGGTCATTTCAGAGGGTAGTTGAGAGTCAACCACATTGCTGTGGCTCTGGAGTCATATGTAGGCCAGACCAGGTAAGGATGGCAGAGTTCCTTCCCTAAAGGACATCAGTGAACCAGATGGGCTTTTCTGACAATGGTTTCACGGTCATCAGTAGATTCTTAATTCCAGATATTTTTGTTTATTGAATTGAAATTCCACCCTCTGCCGTGGCAGGAATTGAACCTGGATCCCCAGTAGCCGAGTTTCTGGATTAATAGTGTAGTGATAATACCCCATGGGGAAGAATTTCCTGAGGGAGAGTGGCAAGGGGAGGTGGTGGGTGAGGCAGAGAGGGTTGTCTTTGGAGGCCAGGCTGAGAAGCTCGGTGTGAGGCATTACATCTGGGGGGGGGGGGGGGGAAGACACTCCTGAGGCACCACAGGACACCCCTTGAATAATGTGCTTCCCTTTCTTTCTGCCTTTTCACCAAAGTTGTTAAAAAACAGCCTTCCCACTCTCACATGCCTGCCACTGCCTAGCGTATTATGGCAGTGGAGGTGGGTTGAGGGCCTCAAGTGGGCAATAATTGGCCACATTATGCCCTCAGTGTGCCTGGGGTGGGTGGGCTGCCTTATTCCAACCCATCCACCCTGTTGTATGAGGACCAGGTCAAGGGTGAGCAGGAAGCCAGAGGGCTAACCAGCCGACTTATTTTAAATGCCTGCACACCCGCTGGAATTGGGGGTATGGTGGCGTAGACCCCAGCTCCATGAAAAAAAAAGCACAATTAGGGAAAGGGTGTTGACATAAATTGTAACTAACTTCTAGACAAAATATTTTTTCGCGACACTCTCTTCAAATTGTGTTTGAAATGATTTGCGAACTACGTTTCAAATGCAACCTGCTTGTCCATCTGAATCACTCGTGTGTTTGAGGCTTGTAATACAGGACAGATCGAGATCAAGCTTGACAATGTTACTAAGTAAATACAAAGCAGTACATTGGCCCCAAGCAGTTTTCTTCAGACAGACGGCGACCACAGAATATTGCATTATTTATATAAACACCCCACGTCCACAATACAAAGCACCAGCCCTGAGTGCACATTACGAAAGAGTTGGAAGCTTGTGAGAGACAGTTAAATACCAGGGATCAGCTATAATACCATCACGGAACGAGTGAAGTGCATAACAGTTCTAGCACATTAAGATTATATCATCACGTCTTCTGCTGTCAGCAGGCACATCCATTCTGAAGTTACTTTTTATTCATTTTTTTTCCACATCCTCATTCTTTGTCTTTTGTATTTTCATCAACCCTTTCTTTTGATTGTTGTAACATCTCTCTCACTTCTCTTACTGATCAAGGTTCTTTAATTATGCAAGAGGAGCACTAAGTGGTTTGCACAACATCTTGTATTCTACAAGATACATCTTGGAATACTTTCCACTATTCACCTGCAGTTCTATTGTTAATCGCTCAAATTGAGCTGACTGATTGTGGCAACCTAACACAGCAGAAAAAAAATCGAATCTCTCCCGATGTTAAAAATCTAATCTTGAATTTGCACTTGCTTGCTGTTATAACAATTCCGATGTTACAATTGTTGTGGTGGACTTCTTCCAGCTAACCACAGGAGACTCAGCGACAGGTTACAATCGTTTATTTATGACTCAAGCACAGAGGGAACTACCCCAGAGAAACTTCTGAAGCAGCACTCCTCTCTATTACAGCTCTCACAGGGAGAGCATTCTAATATAACTCTCTCCACCAAGTCACAGATACAGACTGCTTACATAGTTAGTCAGTACACCAAACATTGTTTAATTTCCAATCTTCCAGTTAAACCTTGACTGTTATTGCCTACCTGGAGAATATCTGTTTCTCTTACAAGTAAACAACCTTTGCTGGTGAGTTCTCCCCCCCTGTTGGTGACCGGTACAATCCACAGCCACACCACTGAGCCGCCTTCCATGTTGCAGAATGGTCATGTGCTTCTGATGTCACTCGCATTCTGACGAATCAAAATTAGTAAGAAGTCTCACAACACCAGGTTAAAGTCCAACACGTTTATTTGGTAGCAAATACCATAAGCTTTCGGAGCGCTGCTCCTTCGTCAGATGGAGTGGAAATGGAATCAAAATTAAGCAGACTAGCAAAAAAAACCGAAACAGCGGTTCAAGTTTTGTTACCAACACACAGACATGATGGGCTGAAGAACTTCCTTCAGTGCTGGAACCATTCCATCATTCTGAATATAAGCTTGTTCAGCAGAAAGTACACTTACACCCATGATTAATTAAGTTGCATAATTTATGTACCATGAACACAACAGTTTTAAGAGTTACTTGGACCTCAATGAGGTGACCAATCAAATCAGTATCTGTGATCCAATGCACTGGGGTGAATATTTCCCTGCAACCAGATTAGCAGTCCACCGCTGCTATTTTTGTCCATTTTTGACCCAATCTTATTCCTTTTCTCGCTTGAAGCCATTGCGCAAGAAATCGGGCATGCGAGCATCAGTTTTTGGGAGCTACATCTACGAACATGCACCCACGGACTGAAAGTCAACTGAAGATCATGATCTGAATCAGCAAAGCAGGTCAAGTGACGAGGGAGGAGCAGGTCTCTTTCTTGGCAGCAGGTCAAATCTGTCCAGGGTACTTGGGCAGCAATGTGGCTACCTGAACTTCGTAAGGAACAGTGGGTGGAATTTTCCCATAATTTGTCAGAGTGTGAGGCTCTGACTGAAAACCGGCACACATCTCTGCAGGTACACAGCTCAGTTTCCAGACCAGGTCTTCTGACACTCTGAGTAATAAAAATTTGGGGGCATGGCTCAAACTGTCACTGTGGAGGGGCGAGCTGAAGGCCAGCTCCACGGGCGGGCGGGGTCCCGTACTCCCACCCACAAGCATGAGGGATCCCCCCCCCTCCCCCACCACCCACAAACATGGAGGGCTCTCTCCCCACCCACAAGCACTGGGGGCTCTCCCTTTCCCCACCAAACACTAGCATTGAGGGCTCTCCCAGAGGCACATGCCCAGGCAGTACCCTGGCGCAGGTTGGCACTGCCAGGGGGCAGTGTCATGAGAACTGCCCGGGCATGTCCCTCATCACTCCCTCCAGCCATTCCCCCGCCCCCACCCACTCCAGGGGCTATACTTAACCTTACCCCCCCCCCGGGAAATTTCCTCAACTGATTCATACCTTTATATACCTAGTCTAAACCTTGCCAACGTCACGTCACGTCATTAAAGCATGAGAATCAAGTTGGGGGGGGGGGAATCACGTGGCAGTGGAGCTTATTAACGACATTAAAACATTCTTAAATGTATTGCAATGAGCTTCTCCCCATTTGTGGGTAGGAACATCATACATCATCGGCGAGGAGTGTGGAAAATCAGGAAACGTGATCTTTCCGGCATTTCCCAGTGATTGCAGGATTTGCGCTCACTCATTGTTCTCTTTGACGGTGAAGGCAGATGCAAAATTACCCCCAGTGTATCAGGCAGCTTTGCTTTATTAAGTAGGCCCTGACTGAATTCTACTACCTGCTGCAGCCACAGCTACATCTCCAGAGTATGGCGACATTGTCGTTGAGGCGACCATGGTGATGGACTGTTAATCAGCTGACTCCATCCAGCGTGAAACTGAAAATGTTGGTAGCTCACAGTTTGTCATCCACTGCTGCTTCAAGGAGGTCACTGAGACTGTCTATTTAAGAGAGCTAAATACATTCATTCACTCTCTCTTGTCAGAGAGAAGCAAGGGTAAGTGTATGTGCCTTCACTAGGATTGACTTCACGCCCAGCATGTCAACTTTGCCTGGTACCAGAACTGAAAAAGATTCAATTTCCTCACAGCCCAGATGGTGTGTGACCATAGGCCACACAAGCCCACCATCCTGGCAGCAAACCTGACATCTTCATTCCATGTAAGAAGTTTAACAACACCAGGTTAAAGTCCAACAGGTTTATTTGGTAGCAAAAGCCACACAAGCTTTCGGAGCTGCAAACCCCTTCTTCAGGTGAGTGGGAATTCTGTTTGTGAACAGAATTCCCACTCACCTGAAGAAGGGGTTTGCAGCTCCGAAAGCTTGTGTGGCTTTTGCTACCAAATAAACCTGTTGGACTTTAACCTGGTGTTGTTAAACTTCTTACTGTGTTTACCCCAGTCCAACGCCGGCATCTCCACATCATCTTCATTCCATGGCAGTCTTCTGTGCCAACTTCATCAGAGGCACAATGACAAAGCAAAGAATGGCTACTGGATCACAAGGGCGACCTGCTGATCTCCAGGCTGATGACCCTGGAATGCATCACACATCCACGAGCAATGCATGCTTACAATAAAAATCATACTGTCACATAAATGTGATGAAGCAGACTACTGGCATGCTATCCTAGACCTGGTCCTGTGTAATGAGACAGGAATAATTAAAGATCTTACAATTAGGGATCCTCTCGGAAGGAGCAATCACAGTATGGTTGAATTTAAAATACAGATGGAGGGTGAGGAGGTAAAATCCAATACTTGGATTAAACTTGTGCTTAAACTTGTGGATTAAACTTGTGCTTAAACAAAGGAGACTACAATGGGATGAGGGAGGAGTTGGCTAAGGTAGACTGGGAGCAAAGACTTTATGGTGGGCCAATTGAGGAACAGTGAAGGACTTCCAAAGTGATTTTTCATAGTACTCGGCAAAAGCAAATACCAATGAAAAGAAAGGACTGTAGGAAAAGGGATAATCAGCCATGGGTATCTGAGGAAATAAAGGAAGGTATCAAATTGAAAGAAAATGCATACAAAATGGCAAAGATTAGTGGGAAACTAGAGGATTGGGAAATCTTTAAAGGTCAACAGAAAGCCACGGAAAAAGCTGTAAAGAAATGTAAGATAGATTATGAGAGTAAACTAGCTCAGAATATAAAAACAGATAGCAAAAATTTCTACAAATATATAAAAAGAAAAAGAGTAGCTGAAGTAACTGTTGGTCTTTTAGAGGATGAGAAGGGGGATTTAATAATGTGAAATAAGGAAATGGCCGAGGCATTGAACAGGTATTTTGTGTCAGTCTTCACAGTGGAAGACACAAATTAGATGCCAAAAATTGATGATAAGGAGGCTATGACAGGTGAGGACCTAGAAACAATCATTATCACTAAAGAGGTAGTGTTGGGCCAGCTAACGGGGTTAAAAGTAGACAAGTCTCCTGGTCCTGATGGAATGCATCCCAGGGTACTAAAAGAGATGGTGGGGAAAATAGCAAATGTGCTATTGGTAATTTACCAAAATTTGCTGGACTCTGGGGTGGTTCTGGAAGATTGGAAAACAGCAAATGTGATGCCACTGTTTAAAAAAGGAGGTAGACAAAAGGCAGGTAACTATTGGTTAGTTTAACTTCTGGAGTGGGGAAAATGCTTGAATCTATCATCAAGGAAGAAATAGCAAGACATCTGGATCGCAATTGTCCCATTGGGCAGATAAAGCATGGGTTCATGAAAGACAGCTCATGTTTAACTAATTTACTGGAATTCTTTGAGGACATTACAAATGTCGTGGACAACGGGGAACCAGTGGATGTGGTGTATCTGGATTTCCAGAAGGCATTCGACAAGGTGCTGCACAAAAGGCTGTTGCATAAGATAAAGATGCACGATGTTACGGGTAATGTATTAACATGGATAGAGGATTGGTTAACTAACAGAAAGCAAAGAGTGGGGATAAATGGTTTTTTTTGGTTGGTGATCAGTGTCTAGTGGTGTGCCTCAGGGATCAGCGTTGGGACTGCAATTGTTTACAATTTACAGAGATGATTTGAAGTTGGGGACCAAGTGTAGTGTGTCAAAGTTGGCAGATGACACTAAGATGAGTGGTAAAGCAAAGTGTGTAGAGGACACTGAAAGTCTGCAGAGGGTTATAGATAGTTTATGGCAAGGGTCTGGCAGATAGAGTGCAATGTTGGTTGGAATAACAGCAACATGGACTATGATTTAAATGGTAAGAAATTGCAGCATGCTGCTGTGCAGAGGGACCTGGGTGTCCTTGTGCATGAATCACCTTGCAGGTGCAGCAGGTAATTAGGAAGGCAAATGGAATTTTGTCCTTCATTGCTAGAGGGATGGAGTTTAAAAACAGGTAGGTTATGTTGCAGCTGCATAAGGTGCTGGTGAGGCCCCACCTGGAGTACTGTATATAGTTATGGTCTCCTTACTTGAGAAAGGATGTACTAGCACTGGAGGGGGAGCAGAGGAGATTCACTAGGTTGATTCTAGTGTTGAGAGTTTAAAGTTTATTTATTAGTGTCACAAGTAGGCTTACATTAACACAGCAATGAAGTTACTGTGAAAATCCCTTAGTCGCCACATTCCTGCACACTAAGGGAGAATTTAGCATGCACTTAACCAACACGTCTTTCAGACTGTGGGAGGAAACCGGAGCACCTGGAGGAAACCCAAACAGGCACGAGGAGAATGTGCAGACTCCGCACAGACAGTGACCTGAGCCGGGAATCGAACCCAGGTCCCTGGTGCTGTGAGGCAGCATTGCTAACCACTGTGCCACCGTGCTGCAGAGGGTTGGCTTATGAGGAGAGACTGAGCAGACTGGAACTATACTCATTAGAATTTAGAAGAATGAGGTGGGATCTTGTAGAAACATATAAAATTATGAAGGGAATTGATAAGATAGAAGCAGGGAGGTTGTTTCCACTGGCGGGCGAAACTAGAACTAGGGAGCATGGCCTCAAAATAAGGGGAGCAGATTTGGGACTGAGTTGAGGAGGAATTTCTTCACCCAAAGGGTTGTGAATCTGTGGAATTCCCTGCCCAGTGAAGCAGTTGAAGCTACATGGTTGAATGTTTTTAACACAAAGATAGATGGATTTTCGAACAGTAAAGGAATTAAGGGTTATGGTGAGCAGGCGGGTAAGTGGAGCTGAGTTCACGAAAAGATCAGCCATGATCGTATTGAATGGCGGAGCAGGCTTGAGGGGCCGGATGGTGAACTCCTGCTCCTACTTCTTATGTTCTTATGTTCTATCAAATAATGTTGCTTAGGCGCCTCTGTAGGAGCTTACCAGTACTTAACACGGCACATAATTTACAAATATCAAAGTTAATTAATTTATGTAATTAGTATATTGTTACGAGATGCCATTCTCATTAGAACATGGAAATTGTCTTTAGGAATAGGTAATAAACACTCTAGATTTCAAATTGGTGAGCAAGACAAGCACACCAGTACTTAACACAGCACATGTAAAGATTCTTTGTTATTTGCTGCCAACTGCACAACCTTGCTTTAATGACAGGACAATTGTTGTACCAGTTAGATGGCTCAGGAGGATGAGGAGAAAGAGGGTGGAAGGACGCAGCCTAGACTGTCCATTTCTGCCTGGTTTGTGACTGAACAGTTTATCACAGTGTGGTACCAGTCACGATAATCGCAACTCCCTATCCATTCATAACCCGACACTTCACCTTCCTTCTGTCGGTGACCAACACTTCATCTGTTTGGCCACAAAGCAAAGATAAAAGCCACCACAAAACAAACATGCTACATTTCTAAATGCTGTTGTGTCATATCACATACAAAAATTGGTCAATCTTCCCCATGCATTCACTTACTGCCTGTCCCAGTGCCACTACACTACTCTATGGCTGCAACATGGCTGGAGGAATGCTGCTGACTTTCAGTGAGGTAAACTATAGATGGCCTTGGAGGGTTGCCTTGCACAGATCTGGACTGGGAAGTCCAGGTTACAGACAGCAACATCTCTGCCTGGGCACCTGCAGCCTGGGCTGGGAGGCTGACAGGCAAAGGCATGAACACTGGCAGAGTTGCAGTGGTAGGAAGACAAACGGCATCTTCTTGAGAGAGGACAGTGGTTTTGAAGGCATGGAGCCATTGACATTCCCCTGAGAATGCTAATAATCTGCAGGACAGATTGCTCCACTCCTGTGACACCACACAAGCCCCATTGAACATTGTAATCAACAGCCATGATGGCTGCACTCAGGGTCCACAAGTGTGCGAATGGAGCTGGCCACCACTTCCAAGCTGGGAAGATGGGCTCCAAATTCTGCACAAAATCCTCTGCCAAGTTAGTGCTGGACTTTTCCATTCTCCTTGACATTGAGTGCAGGCTTTCTGACAGACTTCCCAATGTGGCAATCCTTTCTGTGTGCATGCCCATCAAACCTCTTCTGTAGACCACCCATCAAAATGCTCAACTGGGTCCTCTGCAGCGGAACTCACATGCCACTTCACCGGCAGCATCTTTGCCCTGCTCTGGCTACAGTCCACTCATGCCTGGTGTCTCACCATCTGTAGATCCCACCTCTAATCTATCTGATAAGCTACACGCAGTGTCAATATCTAAGCTGGTGATGGTGAGTATGAAATCATACCATGGTGCTCTAACTTCACCATTACTCTCCTCTGGCTCTTGCTCTACTGACTGACCAGACTTCAGTCCTTGGGTATCTGAAATGAGAAAAAGCACAAGGGTAGGACTGTAATACGGAGATCAGGGTGAAAATGAGAAGTGCAAGGTTACACCACCTGCAGCTTATGAATCAAATGAGAGAAAGGGAATAGAGTGAGATGGAATGTCAGAATGAGGATCTTGCCCAAGGATACTGTCATCATCACCGGCTTCAGCCCTGTTACTGGCCAGAGCCTGAGCAATAGGCTTCCCAATAATGGCCAGCGCTGTCTTCTATACAGGGGTTAGAACATGCCTGTCCACATCCAATTAACTCCTGCTGCCCTTGGTTCTGTGCAACCATGTCCTGCAGGGAAGAAGAAATCGTGTGAGTGAGTGTGGTGCAGTAAATTTTGGAGAAGTGGTTGTCATGGTTGAATACCGACAAGCTGTGAAATTAAGTGGGCAACATGCAGAAATGCTCAGTGTGTGAGAGTGAGGTGAAGCGTCTGAATGTCAAGTGAGTCCTTTATGAGAGAGATAGTTAGTGGCCACCCGCCACAGGAATCGGAGCGGGCGAGAGGCGGACGATGGAAAGGTCCGTTGATCTCAGGAAGGATTTTACAGTTTCGGGACGAGCGAGGCCGTAAAAGCCCACCCATTAGGTGAATGATGGGGGTGTGGTGAAATGAGTACACTTGAGGTCTGTTGTGGTATGTGGCATTTGATCATTTGATGAATTCACTGACCTTGCCTAGAATACCTGTGTGAGGTCATTGAACGTCTTGCAGCATTGTATCCAGGTTACAATCCTGGCACTGATCTCCATGGTTATCTATTCCTGCTGCCTGCACCATGTTTCTGGAGGGGCCTGGGCCTTCCAGAAGCTGGATTCTCTTGGTGGCAAGGCCTTGGTGGAGAAGACAGAAACATGGTGAGAATCTAGCTTCTTGGAACACGTGGTGCCCTTTAAGATTTTCCTATCTGAGATTTGGTTCCTGCAAGTTTGTCACAGTACACCTTTTCTTTATGAGTTGCAGGCTAGCTTTAAACACTGGTGCTAGCAAATTACAATTTTGGGCCCAGTGTTGACTTGTGCAGTCAATGGACAGCACAATTAGTCCTGGCTGCACACAGCAACAGCAAATGAGTAGAAGTTGGCATGCAGACTACATTACATTGAAAGGATGCAGGTTAATCACCCATCCCCATCTCTCTGCCTGTTTTTGAGGGTTATCCAATCATCACTGATTCTACTTGGGAGATAAATGAATGCGGAATTTAGGAAGAGTTGAGGTGTGATTTTGTGTTTTCACTGAGGAAGAAAATAATTCCCAATTCTGCTCATCACTTCCAGTACATGTTCCAAGATTGAAAAAAAATGGACAAATTGTTTTTAGGCCTGGTTTAGATTTATATTTTTTCCATGTTTTTAACATTGCAAATATAGATATTTTTAAATTAATAATGCAGGCTGTGAAGTGAATCACAGAAGGAGTTGGCTGTTGCTGTCAGGGCAATGATGCTGGTGAGAAAATATATTTATATCTTTTCAATGGAAAGAGAGGGAAAACGTCAAGGAACAGCAAATTTGAACTATCTCCATGACAAATTATTAAATATATAGGAGTGAATAGGAAGAGAGAAACAGGTGGAGATGATTTTTAATCCTGAGCATCTATTCTACTATTTAATTAAATCATACACAATGATCTGTTTCTCAACCCCATTTAGTCACCTTAGCCTAAGATCCTTTGCTATCCCTGCCCAAAACGAATCTAGTAATCACAGTCAGAAAGTTCTAATTTACCCCAGCATCTGCCAGTCTCTTATAGATAAATAACAACAACTTGTTATCATACAGCATCTTTCACATAGTAAAACATCCCAAGGTGCTTCACAAGAGCATTAATGAAACAAAATTTGATAATGAGATGCATAAGAAAACATTAGAACAGATGATCAAAGCTGAGTCAAAGAGGTAGGTTTTAAGAAGTGGCTTAAAGGAGCAAAGGGAGGTTGAGAGGCAGAGCAGTTTAGGGAGGGCCTAGACAGCTGAAGGCATAGCCATACTGAGCATTTCTGCATGTTGCCCACTTAATTTCACAGCTTGTCGGTATTCAACCATACTAAAATCAAGGGTGCTCAAGGGAGCACTGTTTGAAGAGTGAGGATATCCCGGAGGTTGCAGGTCTGAAGAAGATTACAGAAATAGGGAGAGGAAAGACCGTGGAAAGGTTTGAAAACCAGGATGAGAAGTTTAAAATGGAAACATTGCTCAAATGACAAAAGGGGACAAAAGAAGAAATAACTAAGTCCTGCACTTTTGTTCTTTTCCCGTCATCCCACCACTTCCACTTTCTCAAAATCCATCACATTTCTAACATTTACCAGCTCTGATGTAAGGTCATCAACCTGGAACTGTTGTGTTTTTATAATGACATAAGGGCACCAATCGCTTATAAGGGATTGTGCAACACATGCTGTGGGTTCATTCATTGTGACAAGGCACATGGAGACATTTATACAGAGGTGTAAGACTTGAAGGCTGTAGAGCTGTGCATGTGTACTGAAAAGCAAAAGTGAAACTAAAACTGGATCACACGACATGCTTCCTTCCCAGTGATGTCATGTTGCAATTCCTATAACAGAAACATCATTCGACTCTGTTTCCAAAGATGATGTCAGAGCTGCTGAGTATTTCCAACATTTTCTGCTTTTATTTCAAAAGAAAAAAGTACTGCCCACTCTCTGGGTAGAAATGCAATCTCTGGCTCTTCCTGGTCTTCTATTTATTCCAATGAATTTGACGTTTCTCTCTATTATATCCTGTTGACCTTCCTGCTCAGTCCTTTGTTCACCCAGGTTTAGCAACTCCACAATAATATCTTTCCTGTCTTTCACTTTACTTTGTGTGAACACCTATTTAAATAACATGCAAACTCACATTTGGATTATGTAAAAATCATAATCTGCTTTAACTTGCCTTGACTAATAACCGTCATGCTGTGCTTAAGTGGTTAACAGCCCATATAATCTGTTCAAATAGTCCTCTTATCATTTCATCCTACAGTATGCACAAATAGGGTTAATATTTAACAGCGACAGCCTTTTCGGCCATTGGCCTGAAACGCCTGTTTCTCTCTCCGCAGATACTGTTCAGCTTGTTGAGTATTTCCAGCATCTTTTGTTTTTATTTCAGATTTCTAGCATCTGCAGTATTTTGCTTTTGCATGATCAAATAGTTTTCAGTTTACTGTTGCATCACCTGAAACTTATTCAAACGTCATGTTGCATCATATGAAACTTATTAACCTCGTATTTGCTCCAAGGTGATTTCTAAGATGAAGTTCTACTCTCTGACCTGCTTCTTTAGAATACCTCTGTGCCGGTTTTTCGTACACTTGGACTTTCAATTCCCTTTCTCCCTTCACAGTTTCTTGTCTCTCACTGTGATGAAAATATTTGAATTGTCATCCTTAGATCCAAAAGTGGATGGCCTCATACCTCCCCACGTTGAACTCCATCTGTTACAGTTTTACACAGTCACCCAGTTTGCCTTTCCCCCTTTGGAACACCTCCTCATAACTGCAGAATTTACCGTGCTTCCGAAGTTAGTCATTTGAAAATGTGGACTCTAGCTCTATCTTCATCCCAACCATGATTAAATATGGTGAAAAACTGAATCCCAGGACAGATCTCTGGGAAAACAATTCATTGTTCCAATAACTTCTTGTGTAGAACCTCACCAAATGGATTCTGGCAGTCCATATAGATAACATCCACAGGCACTCTCTTATCCACCATATGAGTGACTTCCTCAAATGATTCAGCTAGATTAGTTGAACATGAACTAGACTTACAAAGAAGACTTAGGAAATTTGGCATGTCAGCTACGACTCTCACCAACATTTACAGATGCACCATAGAAAACATTCTTTCAGGTTGTATCACAGCTTGATATGGCTCCTGCTCTGCCCAAGATCGCAAAAAACTACAAAGAGTCGTGAATGTAGCCCAGTCCATCACGCAAACCAGCCTCCCATCCATTGATTCTGTCTCGACTTCCCGTTACCTTGGAAAAGCAGCCAGCATAATTAAGGACCCCACACATCCCGGGCATACTTTCTTCTACCTCCTTCCGTCGGGAAAAAGATGCAAAGTCTGAGGTCACGTAGCAACCGACTTAAGAACGGCTTTTTCCCTGCTGCCATCAGACTTTTGAATGGACTTATCTTGCATTAAGTTGATCTTTCTCTACACCCTAGCTATGACTGTAACACTACATTCTGCACTCTCGTTTCCTTCTCTATGAATGGTATTCTTTGCCTGTGTGGCACGCAAGAAACAATACTTTTCACTGTATACTAATATATGTGACAATAATAAATCAAATCAAATCTAAGTTGAGTTCAGTGATCAGGTCACACTTGTTCAAATGCTTACTCTGACCCTGATGATCTGTGATACCTTGCATCTCTATATTGAATGTCTTCCAATAAAGCTTTCAAAATGGTGGACAAAACCTTCCACTTAAGATGATAATCATCCAATAACTTGGAAGATTTTAATCCCTCCCCCCACATTGATTGAAACATGTAAGAACCTGAGGAGACATGACCGGGTCAATATGGAAAGGATGTTTCCTCTAGTGGGAAAATCTGGAACTAGCTACTGTTTAAAAATAAAAATTGCACATTTAAGACTGAGATGAGGAGAATTTTTTTCTCACATGGGGTTGAGAGTCTTTGGAATTCTCTTCCTCAAAAGGTGGACTTTGAATATCTTTAGTGCAGAAGTGGGTAAGTTCTTGATAAACAAGGGATGTAAGGTTATTGGGGAGATCAAGGTTAAAATTAGATCAGTCACGATCACATTGAATAGTGGCGAAGGCTCAAGGACACAATGGCCTACTCCTGCTCCTAATTCGTATGTTTGTATGTAAGAAACTTCACTTTCAACCAACAGGAAGAGAATTGGCAACAAAATATTGTGCAAGATTTTAAACCACCATCTAAATTTATAATAGTCCTAAGTGGAACATAATTAGTTTAATAATGAAAGCAAGAGATGATTTGGCTTTACTTTGAATTGAAAACAAAATACATGGTGGGAAGTTCTTGAATATGGAATGTTGACAAACCAGTGAGTTCAGCCCACGCAAAAAGTGCTTTGTACCTCATGAATATTCATTCTCCTTCACTTTCTCGATCAAATTTTTGTTGGATGATGAATCATTGCATCTCATAAGGTTACACGGGTACTGACGAGGAAGACCATTTGATTCAATTTCGCTCAACCTTCCAGAAAAACCCAACAAAACATCTAACTATGACTTTGATAAGCCTGAGGCTTGCATCTCTGGCTCTCCCTAGAGGAGTAAGAGTTTTAACAACATCAGGTTAAAGTCCAACAGGTTTATTTGGTAGCAAATGCCATTAGCTTTCGGAGCTCTGCTCCTTTGTCTGATGGAGTGGATATCTGCTCTCAAACAGGGCATACAGAGACACAAAATCAAGTTATAGAATACTGATTAGAATGCGAATCTCTACAGCCAACCAGGTTTTAAAGATACAGACAATGTATCACACCTCCTAGACTTGCAGAATCTCACTGGCTGTCCTGTCTGGAGACAATGCACCTCTCTTTAACTTGTGCTTAATGCTCCCTCCACTCACATTGTCTGTATCTTTAAGACCTGGTTGGTTGTAGAGATTCGCATTCTAATCAGTATTCTGTAACTTGATTTTGTCTCTCTGTCTGCCCTTTTGAGAGCAGATATCCACTCCATCTGACGAAAGAGCAGCGCTCCAAAAGCTAATGGCATTTGCTACCAAATAAACCTGTTGGACTTTAACCTGGTGTTGATAAAACTCTTCATATGGATATACTAGTGAGCTGTGCCAGCATAATGCCATAGAGGCTTTCCCCCCTCCTTGTGAAGAGGAAATAATAAAGGACTGCAAGACTGACCAAATCAAAGATAGTGATGCTTTATCCCAACCTCCTGCCCCTTCGGTTGTCACCCTTGGTAGTCTTGGTAGCCATCTTGAAGCGGTGACCAAAGCAGGATTCAACACCCTGCTATTCCAGATAAGCTGGAAAAAGGAATGCTATTGAGATATAGGAATTTTCCAGCTACCGTACAGTAAGGATACCAGAGCCTGTTAAGATAGGCCTCTTGTTTCTGCTATTTTGATTTCAGTTTAAAAAAAAATTAATTTATGGGACATGGGCCTCACTGGCTGACCAGCATTTATTGCCCATTTCTAGTTTTCCAAGGGCATTTGAGAATCAATCACATTGCTGTGGCTCTGGAGTCACACGTAGGCCAGACCAGTAAGGACAACAGATTTCCTTCCCTCAAGGACGTTAGCGAACCAGATGGGCTTTTCTGACAATCGTCAACGGTTTCGTGGTCATCAGTAGATTCTTAATCCCAGACATTATTTTTTAACTGAATTCAAATTTCACCATCTGCCATGGCAGGATGTGAACCCAGGTCCCCAGAACATTAACTGGGTTTCTAGCGATAATGTCTCCCTAGAGGTCCAATACAGGTGATTACTAGCCTTTCTGTAACCTCATGACGTTGTGGAAGCCTCTTCACCACAGGGTATTACTGTGATACAAGAAGAAGGCCCATCACCACCATCATTTAAGGGCAATGGTCAAAACAATGCCAGTCTTGCCCATTTCCCAATAGAGAATTTTTTTAAAAATGAAAATGGGCTGGGACATGTGAATGTAAACGGTGAGTTCAACTGGGAAGGCAAGGCTATGAAGGGTTTCAGAACTTTTTTTATTTTTTGCTCTTGCCATGTAGGCATCACTGGCAAGGCCAGCATTTGTTGCCCATCTCTGATTGCCCTTGAGATGCTGGTGGTGTGAAATAAATAACAATAGTGTTTTACTCTTTTAACTAGATTCAATGGATTAAATATATTCACTGATTAACTATTCTCATGTGCTGGTGGGAGCATGTTGGTTGGCACCGTGGTTAGCACTGCTGCCTCACAGCATCAGAGACCTGGGTTTGATTCCCGGCTTGGGTCACTGTCTGTGTGGAGTTTGCACATTCTCCCCGTGTCTGCGTGAGTTTCCTCCGAGTGGTCCGGTTTCCACCCACAGTCCAAAGATATGCGAGTTAGGTGGATTGGCCATGCTAAATTAGCCCTTAGTGTCAGGGGGACTAGTTAGGATAAATGCATGGGGTAATGGGGATAGGGCCTGGGTGGGTTTGTGGTCAGTGTAGACTCGATGGACTGAATGGTCTCCTTCTGCACTGTTGGGATTCTGTGATTCTTGAGTGTAGGTACACCCATGAGTGCTTTTAGGGAGCGAGGTCCAGGATTTTGATGCAGCGACGGTGAAGGAACAGCAATATATTTCCAAGTCAGGATAATGAGTGGCTTAGAGGAGAATGTCTAGGAGGTGGTGTTCCCATGTATCTAATACCCTTGCCCTTCAAGACGATAGTGGTCGTGGGTTTGGAAGGTGTCTTGGTTCCTTGCCTCCATCTGGATCTATGTAGTTTCAAGGTTTCATTTGTCTCCTTTCCAATAATATCAAGGTTCTTCCATTCCTTCTGATATTTCCCTTATCTGCCTCAATTCTATAAGATCTCAGTGTGGAGCTCTCTCCCTATTACATAGCCTTTTTCAGTGGTTCTCATATCCACACTCTCTCCCTGGGCTGTAGCAGTCACAAGTCTCATACTCTGTGCCCAAAGTTTAAATTATGAGCTTGACTATATCTATGTTGCTCCTCACATTTCCTAACTCTCACGACCAACTGAGGTAATATTAGGTTGGAAGGCTTGTTATGGAGCTGGAAGTTGTGTTTGCAGCTGTCTTCACATCAGGAGCTCTGATGGCGAGAACCTGTTTTTAAGCAGTGAAATTCTGTGGTTATGAAGGGCTAAGTTAATATTGTTGTTCTTTTATCAATTCCTTGATTGTTTGAAATCCTCTTTCTGCTTCTTCATTGAACTGTGAAGATCTAGGCAAACTAGTTAAATGCATGAAAGCGTATTCCCACGCAGTGACGAAACAGCTCATTAGCAAACTGACAGCACAAAGTCCTGGATGTCATATGTCACAAAGATTCTTCCTAGTGATGTACTGGCTACCTCTGCTGTGGTGCTATGCAGTCTACTCACTTCACACAGTCTGGAGTAGCAATCAATAACAATGATAAAAACTTTGCCCCCGAGCTCAAATAAATCCATTCCCAGGCACTGCCATGGCCTCAAAGGAAAAGTGTAGAGCATTGGTGGCTCACTGAATATATAAGGCGATTTATGATTAACTCTTTAATGAACTGACTCATGCCTGGTCACCAGACTGACTGTTGAGCTTGTGCTCAACATTCTACTATTCCCAAGTGACTTTGATGGATTTTCTGGAGAATGTCAATCAAAGCATTTTAGGGATGACTAGCCTGTTGTTAAAGACTAAGAAATCATTTCTAGTCGAAGTATTGGCAACGTGCTGGGTTGTTAGGATCATAATCAGGTCATCCATTCTGGCAATATTCTTTTATTTGGATGCATTCATCAACCTGTTGTTTGTTTACTTTCTTGTAGTTGCTTCTCAGTGCCTGTCAGTGCTTATTAATGAGTGAAGTGTCAGCTTACGCTTCTTCAATAAAATTTAAATCTCCCAGTTTGACTCCTTCCACTGGTATTCTGAATAATACATCTGCCGTCAACAGGTACTTCCCTTAAACATACTCAGTAACAATCATATCTCTTGAGTCTAAAATCTTGAATTCGAGGTGACATTTTTGCAATTTCCTTTAGATTAAAAGTAACTAAATTGTTATCGGTTTTAAACAATAATCCCACTATATATTCGGAGAACTTCACATTGGCCCATGTGGCGGCTAATACTTCTTTTCCACTCGTTGCATATCTCTACTCTGTGGCTGAATGTTACAGCTGTTCACGCTGGTAAGATTTTCCCATCCCGGTACAGTGAACAAAGATTTGGCTGGACGCCAAATTCTCCGACTTCACTGCAGCAGGAGTGTGACATGAACAGTCGGGAAGATCTCGTCCTGTGTCTGTGAGTGTAATAAATTGGTCTTCTTTGTCCATCCTTTTGAACTTGAAACAGAATTGCATCTAAGGCTTCACATGATGTGCCCACTGCTGTAATTGTTGGCAAATGCAGATCATAAGTGCACTCGAATTTCTGGGGAGATTAGGAATTTTTTGGGCTGGAATTCTCCAACCTTACATATGGCTGCGATTATCCGGTTCCGCTGCTGTGAATGGAGATTTAGCTGAGTGCCAAATTCTCCGTTCTCGCTGGCAGCGGTAGCAGAGTGTGAGAGACCAGAGAATTCTGGCCTTGATTTTTTTGAAAGCATCTTGCTATTTTTCAGCACCAATGTTGACCTTGTCTAAACAGCTGCCTAATTGATTGACCATCCCCAGGAATTTTTGTAATTCTTTAACATTTTTAGGCTGTGGGAACTCTCTAATGACCTTGGTTTTCTGCAAGTCAATGCCTGCGGCTTGCACGATATGCCCTAAGAATTTTATCCTCGGCTTTGCAAATTCACATTTGTCATTTAATGTCAAACCTGCTTCCTGTCAGTCTTTGAGGACTGCTCTCACTCAACAGTCATGTTCTTCCTTTGCTGAACCAAGTATGAGAATATCGTCCATGTGGAATATTACTCCTGCCACGCTCTTCAGGGTCTGAGACATTATCGTTATTCTTTGGAAATCTCAGGTACAGAAGCAATCCCAAATAGTAATCTGTTTAAACAATAATGACCAAATTGAATGATAAAAGTAATTAATAATCACGATTCTTTCTCCAGAGATGCCTGGCAAAAGGCACTGTGAACACCCAGTTTTATGAAGAGACTACCTTTTGTTAATTTAGTGAGATTTTCATCCACTATTGCTATTGGGTGAATCTCATGCTCGACTTTACCTGTTTAATTGAGTCAAACCCATGCAGATTTTTACTGAACCATTAAACTTTGGCACTGTGACCACTCCAGAACACCATTTCATCGATATAGCTACTATTGTAACATGTGTTCAGTTTCACCCTTGACTTTCCTTCCTCATCGTGAAGAGACGTATTTGCTGGAATTCTCCAACCTCGCCCTCGGCTGGGATTCTCCATTCCCGCTGCAGTGAATGGAGTTTTGGCTGAGTGCCAAATTCTCCATTCTCACTGACAGAGAATTCCAGCCATAGACTTAGCATTTGCCTTAAAGGTTATGTGGCAATGTAGTTTCAGCTTTTATAAGCCTGAAAATAGGGATGGTAATTCATTTCTGAATGTGTTACAGGACCGTTCATTAGCAATTTAATTAACCTTATAAATCAGCCTTAACTGCAAGCATGGTTTTCTGCTCAATAATGATGGTTTTGTGCAGTGGTTCAATTATTTATTTATCTTTGTATCTTAACCTTGCAAAGTGTAAGCCGATTACTTTTAGTGTAGTCCCTCTTGGATCTTGAAACTGGATGGAAGATGGCTGTAATATGAGATTTGTAAAGCCATTTTACTTCATCAGATAATGCTGAAACACCTGTGCCTGTATCCAGCTTGAATTTTGTGGGGTGGCCATCACCTTCTAATTTAATGGTCTAATTTTATGTTTTATTAACTTCTCCTATGAAGGCTATTTGTTTTTTTTTCTGTGGCTCTTCCACTTCTCAGGTTTTACTTTGTTTCATTGTTATTTTTCTTCTGATCAGCCACAAACTATTTTTAAATGTCCCAGCATCTCACAGTTGTGGCACTCAGCTCCCCCTGCTGGACATTCACCTCATTTGTGCAGAGTTTCCGCCGCACCAAGTGAATCTCAGGATGGCGGTTAGCACGCCTTATCTGATTTCATATGTTTCACTGTGCTTTTTCTTTTTTGTCTGATACATTGAAAGGCTTCACTCAATTTTTTCACAGCACTCAGGTGGCTGTTTGTGTGGAGTTTGCACATTCTCCCCGTGTCTGCGTGGGTTTCCTCCAGGTGCTCTGGTTTCCTCCCACACAGTAAGAAGTCTCACAACACCAGGTTCAAGTCCAACAGGTTTATTTGGTAGCAAAAGCCACGAGCTTTCAGAGCGCTGCCCCTTCGTCAGGTAAGTGGGAGTTCTGTTCACAAACAGGGCATATAAAGACACAAACTCAATTTACAAAATAATGATTGGAATGCGAGTCTTTACAGGTAATCAAGTCTTAAAGGTACAGACAATGTGAGTGGAGAGAGCATTAAGCACAGGTTAAAGAGATGTGTATTGTCTCCAGACAGGACGGTTAGTGGGATTTTGCAAGTCCAGGCAAGTCGTGGGGGTTACAGATAGTGTGACATGAACCCAAGATCCCAGTCCTCATGTGTGCGGAACTTGGCTATCAGCCTCTGTTCAGCGACTCTGCGCTGTCGCGTGTCGTGAAGGCCGTTTTGGAGAACGTTTACCTGAAGATCAGAGGCCGAATGCCCGTGACCACTGAAGTGTTCCCCAACAGGAAGAGAACACTCTTGCCTGGTGATTGTCGAGCGGTGTTCATTCATCCGCTGTCATCGCGTCTGCATGGTCTCCCCAATGTACCATGCCTCTGGACATCCTTTCCTGCAGCGTATCAGGTAGACAACGTTGGCCGAGTTGCAAGAGTATGTACCGTGTACCTGGTGGATGGTGTTCTCACGTGAGATGATGGCATCCGTGTCGATTATCCGGCACGTCTTGCAGAGGTTGCTGTGACAGGGTTGTGGCTTTTGTTACCAAATAAACCTGTTGGACTTTAACCTGGTGTTGTGAGACTTCTTACTGTGATTCCTCCCAAACCCCAGAGATGTGTAGGTTAGTTGGATTGGCCATGCTAAATTGCCCCTTAGTGTCCCAAGCTGGAGAATCTCTTCTCCCAAAGTCCCAATGTTGATCCTTTTGCCAGCCTTCAGTGCTATGAAACAGCTCTGGGAGGCAAGGCAAACTCCATGCTCATCCTAAACTGCTGCTTCCATTATTGAGCTTGTAGATTATGTACTCATTACTGTATAGTCTGTATAGACTATAGGTGAGTCTTAAATCTTTTCTTTTCTTGTCCCTTTTCCAAGGATTTGCAGGTCTTTCAGGTCAGCAGTCTTTTCTTGAAGTGTTTCTGGGTCTTTGCCTTCTTTCCACTTCCATCACATTTCATCTTGCTTTCTTAGTCTAGATTTTGTTTCATTATTGTCGCACGTATTAGTATACAGTGAAAAGTATTGTTTATTGCGCACTATACAGACAAAGCATACTGTTCATAGAGAAGGAAACGAGAGTGCAGAATGTAGTATTACAGTCATAGCCAGGGTGGAGAGAAAGATCAACTTAGTGCGAGGTAGGTCCATTCAAAAGTCTGATGGCAGCAGAGAAGAAGCTGCTCGAGTCGGTTGGTACATGATCTCAGAGTTTTGTATCTTTTTCCCGATGGAAGGTGGAAGAGAGAATGTTCAGGGTCCGTGAGGTCCTTAATTATGCTGGCTTACTATCGGGCTTATTTCGGTTTCACCTGTTACGCTAAGAATGGTACCGTAGGCCGTTATTCATAAAAACCAGCCTTGTTATTTACAGATCTATATATGTCTCAGTACTCTACACAAGATTGCATTTTGCGTCCCAGCAGATCTCAGTCTCTTAATCATGTGACATTACATCATGGTTATATTAATAGTTACATTAGTATCAGGTGCTCCTGATGTCAACCCTTTACTCTACAATTTGCATCGTAATCATGAAGCAAAATATCATCGATCCTGAATAATCTGAAATAAAGACAAAGCTGCTGGGAACAGATCAGGTCAGACTGTACCTGGGAAGATTGGAAAAAGGATGGAGGACAACATTTCAGATTTATGACCCTCTTGTTTGTGTCAAAGCTTATAGACCAGAAACTTAATTTCTTCATAGTTCTTTTCTGACTTGTGAACAGGCTTTGATTTGCAAAGCTCCTCCTGACTGAGTTACTAAAAATTCAATTTCTTTGCCATTAAGTATCATGTTTACAACGATGGGCTAGAGTTTCTGCGTGGGTGAAATTATCGATTCTGGCAGACATTTCACCCCAGATTGTACCCATTTTGAACAGTGTTTATTTTTCCCTGTGAGTTTACCTTGAAACTGTTGTGTGTTCAGCCAAACACAAAGGCTGGAATTCTCTGGCCGTTCACGCCGGCAGGGTTCCCCGGTCCCACCGGCAGTGCGCCCCCGCCCATGGATGTCCCACTGGCGAGGGGTAACATTAATGGGAATTCCTATTGACAGCAGTGGGACCAGAGCATCCCACCACCTCCCTCCGGCGGGAAACACATAGCTGGAAGGCCAGAGTATCTCGCGCAAGTTCTGTATCAGTCACTGCAATTGAGCAGAGTTTTAAAATGCGATTTTCTTTTCAACTGCGCTTGAAAATAATTCCTTCATATATTGAGAAGTGGTAAGTTGGTGAAGCTTAATGAAAGAAACTAGAAATAGGTTGGTCACAAAATGGAAGAATTTTCAATTCAGAATCACAGAATACAGTGTAGAAGAGGCCCTTCAGCCCATTGAGTCTGCACCGACGCATGAAAGGTCCTGACCTGCCCACCTAATCCCACTTACCAGCACCTGGCCCATAGCCTTGAATGTTATGGCATGCCAAGTGCTTATCCAGGTACTTTTTAAAGGATGTGAGGAAGTCCGCCTCCACCACCCTCCCAGGCAGCGCATTCCAGACCGTCACCACCCTCTGAGTAAAAAAGCTTTTCCTCAAATCCCCCTTAAACCTTCCACCTCTTACTTTTAACTTGTGTCCCCTCGTAACTGACCCTTCAACTAAGGGGAAAAGCTGTACCCCATCTACCCTGTCCATGCCCCTCAGAATCTTTAACAGCTCAATTACAGCATCAATCCATCACCCATGAGTCTTTTTTGGCAATCACTCAATAACAAGTGTGATTGTACACCTAAGAAATGCCATGTTATTGGATATGGTTTCTGTGAGTTCTTATGTGGCTGGTGAGCCCAATCCTAGAGCTACATCCCCGACCATACATTTGACAGATGTTTTCAGGAGGTGGGATTGGTCCTTTTGCTTGAGATTGCTGGCATTTCTTTCTCAGGCTCCTTTTCCGCACCTCCTCTTACCATCAGGTGTCCTCAAAGAATTGTGCCCCTTCAATCAGGAGGTTCCTCCAGGTAGGTCTCTTCTGAGCAAGGGTCTTCCAGGCATTGAGGTTTATGTTGCATTTCTTGAGTTAAGTCTTCAGTGTGTCTTTGAAGTACTTCCTTTGTCCTCCACTTGTTCCGGAGCCTTCCTTGAGATGGATGAAGAAGATTTGCTTTGGCAGTCGGGACCCTGACATCCTAAGCAAATGGCCAACCCAGCAGAGTTGGTTTTGGATGACCATGGCCATGATGCTGGTGCTCGTAGCTCCTTCAAGGATGCTGATGTTAGTAGGCCTGTTCTCCCAGCTGATGTGGAGAATCTTTTTAAATGAGTGAAATGTATTTATTTTTTAATCAAACACTATTTTCCAGTTATAGTGTGGCACATTAGTTGGGTGCTTAGTGAGAGAGACTGGAGAAGCTGGGAAAAGAACATTTAAGGAATATTTAATGAAGATGTTCAAAATCATACAATCCTACAGTGCAGAAGGAAGTCATTTGGCCCATCGAGTCTGCATGGACCGCAATCCCATCAAGGCCCTATCCCCATAACCCCATCTATTTACCCTAGCTAGTCCCCCAACACTAAGGGGCAATTTAGCATGGCCAATCCACTTAACCCGCACATCTTTCAACTGTGGGAGGAAACCGGAGCACCCGGAGGAAACCCACGCAGTCACCGGGAGAACGTGCAAACTCCACATAGACAGTGACCCAAGCCAGGAATCAAACCCGGATCCCTGATGTTGTGAGGCAACACCGCTAACCACTGTGCCACCGTGTCACCCTTTTGTTGAAGGCAGCACGGTGGCACCGTGGTTGAAAATGTTGAGATTAGTTGGAATAGAAAAGGGGGGAACTCTTTTCTGTGGCTTGAGGGTTAGCAACCAGTGGGCACAGACTTAAGATGATTGGCAAAAGAACTTGGGGGGTGGGGGGGAGCAATGAATGGAGCATTTTTTCAAAGCTGCAATACACGGTATGAAAAAGTAATTGAAACTGATTCAAGAGTGATTTTCAAAGGGGGATGGGACATTTCCTGGGAAAGTTCAGTACCCTAAATCTATCCCATGCTGCACCCAAACTATGGCGGCGAATGAATGTGAAGAAAAGATACAGAGAGCGTTTTCATTCGCCCTCACAAACATCAGTTATCATCAGAGAACAGGAGAGTGGAGAGAGGGAGATAACTGGGGGAGGAAGAAAATTGTATTTTATATGGCTGTAACTTGGAATTGAGAATTCTGGTGCAAGTACATTATTCAAACAGACAGGCATTCTAAACAGCTCTCAGTCACATCTCATTTGTCCCGAGTCTTAATCCTTTGTTAGCTGTATGTTGCTGCTCTTGCACCTAATAAGAGCTTTTTGTTTCTGCTGTGAATGGTTGCTAAGTTTAATTCTAAACTGAATGCCTGGGTTGATTGAGGATTTGCTCCATTGTACCTAATCCAAAGGTTGAATTGCTCTTTCCTCGGCTTTTATCAGTTCCAGCCTGAATTGCCAAACCAGTGTCAAGGAGAGGATCGGTGGGGACAGCAGCTCCCCAGTAACAAGAAGCAATGTTTTGTTTCTGTTTGGTTAAAAAAGAACTTGCATTTCAATAGCATCTTTCAAGGCCTAATGATGTTTCAAAGTGCTCTGCAGCCAATAAGGTCATATTGAAGTTTAAAGTTTATTTATTAGTGTCACAAGTAGGCTTACATTAACACTGCAATGAAGTTACTGTGAAAATCCCCCAGTCGCCACACTTCGGCACCTGTTTGGGTACACTGAGGGAGAATTTAGCATGGCCAACGCACCTAACCAGAACGTCTTTTGACTGTGGGAGAAAACCGGAGCACCTGGAGGAAACCCACGCAGACATGGGGAGCACGTGCACGCTCCGCACAGACAGTGATCCAAGCCGGGAATCGAACCCAGATCCCTGGCGCTGTGAGGCAGCAGTGCTAACCACTGTGCCACCGGGCCGCCCATATAGTCACTGTTGTAATAACTGTGGCAGCCAATTTGTGCACAGCTAGCTCCCAGAAACAGCAGTTCAACAATCACCAGATAATGTTTTTTTGGATTACTTGTTGAGGAAATCAGTGTTGGCCGTTACACAGCGCCCTTCCTGACTGCACTGTGGGTGTCCCTACCTCAGGGACTGCAGCGGTTTAAGAAGCCAGCTCGCCACCACCTTCCCAAGGACAATTAGGGGTGGGCAATAAATGCTGTCCTAGCCAGCGAAGCGCACATCCTCGAAATGAATAAAGAGAAAAAGAATTTCCCTGTTTTCATTTGAAACATGCCATAAGGGATCCTGAGAGGGCAGCCTCCTTTATAACAAAAATCATACCTCTGATGGTGCAGCACTCTGTCAGTGCTGCACTGAACAGACAGTCTGGGCGGGGCTTCAGCCCACAGTCTTCAATTTCAGAGACTTATATAAGGTATGAGGCAAGGAACAGTGTCTCTATAGTTTTTTTGAGCCAATCCCGTGACCAAAGTCCCTCGTCTGTTTCCCTATTCAGAGCTAACTCCTCTCTAGATAGTGACCGTGTCCATTCTTGCCTCAGTTCTAAGTTATATCGTGTTATAAAATCACAAATATTAGCCTTTGGACCCTTCGTTTAGAAAGCTTGATTTTTAAAAACTTCATCGCACCAAGAAGCATAATTTATAGACGCTTGTAATGTAATTCTTGGCATACAATCACCACCATTGAAAATTCACCACGGAGTCCTTTCTTTCTGTGGCAGAGAGTAATACTGGCAGAAGATTGGCAGCTTTTCATCTGATGCTGTTTCCTGCTGATCGCTGTGTAGGGTTTGTGGAAAGAAAAATAACCAATCAGCAGCATTAGACGATTAATTTCCTCAAGCAGCAGAGAATAATCTGGAAAATGTTTTTTAATTTTATTCTTTTAATGGGATGTGAGCGTCACATTTTATGGGATGTGGGGTGGCACGGTGGCACAGCTTTGCTGCCTCAAAGTGCCAGGGACCTGGGTTCAATTCCTGGCTTGGGTCACTGTCTGTGTGGAGTGTGCACATTCTCCCCGTGTCTGCGTGAGTTTCCTCTGGGTGCTCAGGTTTCCTCCCATAGTCCAAACGTTAGGTGCATCAGCTGTGTTGAATTCTCTTGGATTTTACAGTAACTTCATTGCAGTGTTAATGTAAGCCTACTTGTGACACTAATAAATAAACTTTTAACTTAAACTTCACTGGCTAGACCAGCATTTATTGCCTATTCCTAATTGCCCTTCAGAAAGTGATGGTGAGCCACCTTCTTGAATTGCTGCAGTCCCTGTGATGTAGGTACACCCACAGTGCCATTAGGGAGGGAGTTCCAGGGTTTTGACCCAGCGTCGGTGAAGAAACGGCGATATAGTTCCAAGCCAGGATGGTGAGTAGCTTGGAGGGGATCCTCCAGGTAGTGATGTTCCCAGGTATCTGCTGCTCCTGTCCTTCTAGATGGTAGCGGTCATGGGTTTGGAAGGTGTTGCCTAAGGAACCTTGGTGAGCTCCTGCAGTGCACCATGTAGATGGTACACATGGCTGCCACTGTTTGTCAGTGTTGTAAGAATTGAATGTTTATGGAAGGGGCAGCAATCAAGCAAGCAGCTTTGTCTTGGATGGTGTTGAGCCTCGTGAATCTTGTTAGAGCTGCACTCATCCAGGCAAGGGGAGAGTATTCACATTAAATCCCTGACTTGTGCCTTGTAGATGGCTTTGCGGAGTCGGAGGCAAGTTATTTGCTGCATGATTCCTAGCCTCTGACCTGCTCTGGTAGCTACAATATTTGGAGGTGATGGTCCAGTGGTATTATCGCTAGACTATTAATCCAGAAACTCAGCTAATGTTCTCGAGACCTGGGTTTGAATCCCGCCGCAGCAGATAGTGGGATTTGAATTCAATTTTTAAAAATCTGGAATTAAGAACCTGCTGATGACCATGAAACCCATTGTTGATTTTCAGAAAAACCTATCAGGTTCACTAATGCCCTTTAGGGAGGGAAATCTGCTGTCCTTACCTGGTCTGGCCTACGTGTGACTCCAGAGCCACAGCAATGTGGTTGACTCTCAACAGTTAGGGATGGGCAATAAATGCTGGCCACCCGGCGATGCCCATGTCCCACAAATGAATTTTAAAAAAATATTTAGATGGCTGGTCCAATTCAGTTTCTGGTCGATGGTAACCTCTAGGATGTTGCTGAATGCTTTTGAATGATGGGACAGAGAATTGTCTGGAATCTTCAGCACGGAAATGTGTTATTCTGCCCAACTAGTTTGTGCCAATGCTTACATTCCACACTAGTCACCTTCGATCCCTTTTTATCTCACCATGTTAGCGTATCCTTCTATTCCTCTCTCCCTCATATTTATATATTCTTCTTAAGTGCATTTATGCTATTTATCTTGTTACTTCCTGTGGGAGAGGGTTTGACATTCTTGCCACTCTTTTGTATCAAGGCATTTCTCTTGATTGCAGAGTTCAGGTCTGTTTTCCTTGGAGAAAGGAAGACTAAGAGGAGAGGTGCTTAAGTTCCTGAGGGGTAAATAGTGAGGAACTGTTACCTCTCACAAGAGCATCAACAACTGGGGAGCACAGATTCAAAATAATGGACAAAAGGAGTAAAGGTGGTGTGAGGAAAAATGTTTTCACCAAGAACGTGGTTGGAGTCTGGAACTAAATTCCTGAGAGGAGGCAGGTTTGATCGAGGTATTCAAAAGGGAATTGGTTTGTTATCGGAAAAGAGAGAATGTGCAAGGTTATGGGGATAAGGAAGCAGAGTGGAACTCTGGTTGAAGGCTCCCTCAGAGAGCCAGTCGAGACTCGATGGGCCAAACAACCTCCTTCTGCACTGTAAAGATTCTCTGATATCTACCCTATGTCTACCCTATCAAACTGATTCGTAATTTTTAAAGACATAGGGCGCTATTTTCCGGTCGTCCCAAAGCTGGAAATTCCCGCCCAAGATCAGCGGACCTTTGCATGGCCCATGTCCAGCCCGTTATGATTCCCGTGGCAAGTGGGATGGGAAAATTTCACCCATAGTTTCAGTTTAATTAATTTTACAGTGTGATGGAAATTTCCATTATGTTGGAGAGTACAAGCCAAGTCAGATGGAAGTTTGCATTTAGGTAGAGACGGTTACAGGAACCAACCAGTTCAGTTATTGAAGTTGCCCAGTCAGTGTATGTTCTTTTCCTTGCTACCGTCAGTGCTTCTTCCAAGCAGTGTTCAACAATATAGGAACATCATATCATTATGTATGTCTGAATGGGGAGGCAGATGGCAAGAAGCTGCTGTTGTGGAACTTTGCTATTTACAATCCATGTTAATGACTTAGATGAAGAGACAGAGAATAATGTATCTAAGTTTCTGATGCTACAAAGTTAGGTGAAAAGATAAGCTGTGAGGAGGACACGGTAAGGCTTCAAAAGAATACAGACGGATTAAGTGAGTGGGCTACAAGATGGCAGATGGAATACAATGTAGGGGAAGTGTGAAGTTATTCACTTTGCTCATAAGAATAGAAAAGCAGAATGTTTTTTTAAAAAGTGAGAAATTTGTAAGTGTTGATGTTCAAAGAGACTTGGGTGTACTGATGCATAGAATGCAGAAAGTTAGCATGAAATTGCAAGCAATTATGAAGGTAAATGACTGGCTTTTAACTGTTGTAAGTGAATTGGAGTACAGGAATAATAAGTCCTGCTACAATTGTAAAGGGCTCTAGTGAGACCACACCTGGAGAACTGTGTGCAGGCTCCTTAGGCGGCACCTTCCAAACCCACGACTGCCACCATCTAGAAGGACAAGAGCAGCAGACACATGGAAACACCACCACCTGGAGGTTCCCCTGAAAGCCACTCATCATCCTGACTTGGAAATATATCTCTATTCCTTCACTGTCGCTGGGTCAAGGTTCGCCCCCATTCCCACCCTCACTCCCATGGGTGTACCTCAGTGTTGAAGGAGGCCATTTGGTTCATCATGTCTATGCTGGTTTTCTGCTAGAACAACTCAGTCAGACCCCCAGGCTACTCAGCCAAGAGCTTCAAGGGAGCACTAACAGTCAGAGGCTAGGATAGGCATCAGTTCATTTTGTTGCAGAATGGCGCAGCACGAATGCAACTTCCAGATTTTTGGGTTTAACTGTTAATTTGCACCCACATGTCCAATTTCGGAATAAATATCAATGAGTGCCATTAGCATCACCATTCTTATTAAAACACATTCCGCTCGTGGATGACGTTGGTAAATAAAGGGAGAATTCATATAAAACCTTACAATGTCATCACAATGGGTCAAAACACTTCATTGAAAAGGATTACTTCTGAAGTGCAGTCAATGTTGCATTGTAAACAAATATAAATCAATCAGAGCACAACAAGGTCCCAAAAGCAGTAAATAAACATATCTCCAATCTTGTGTAATGTTGACAGAGGTCAGAATGTTGGCTGGGACACATCGCTCTTTAGCAAGAGACACATTCTGTACAGTCAGTCTCAACATTACTTTAATATCTTATCAGAAGGTGATGCCTTTGGGGAGTGCTGCCTCAGTATCACACTCAAATATCCATCTGGATTCTTTTTTGGAGTTCATATTCTTTTGTTTTTTTCATTCATGGGATGTGGGCATCGTTGGCTAGGTCAGCACTTTTTGCAAATCTCGAATTGCCCTTGAGAAAGTGGTGGTGAGCTGCTTTCTTGAATCAGTGCCGGTCATACAGTGTAGGTACACCCACGGTGCAGCTAAGGGGGGAGATCGTGGTGATAGTGAAGGAACTGCAACATATTTCCAAGTCAGGAAGGTGAGTGCCTTAGAGGGGAATGTCCAGGTATGAGTTCCCATAGATCTGGTGCCTTGTACTTCGACGTGGTAGCAGTCATGGATTCGGAGGTGCCATCAAGGAGCGTTCGTTAGTTGTTGCAGTGCATCTTGTAGATGGTACACACCATCCAGAACAAAGCAGCTTACCACCACCTTCTGAAAGGCAACTAGCGATAGAAAATAAATGCTGGCCTAATCAGCAACACCCACAGCCAGTAGGGATTATGCCGAGCTTCTTCAGTGGTGTTGGAGCTGTACCATCCAGGCAACCAGAGAGTATTCCAGCACACTCCTGACTTGTGCCTTGTAGATGGTGGACAGGCTTTGGGGAGACAGGAGGTGAGTTACTCGCTGCAGAGCCCCCAGTCTCTGGCCTGCTCCAGCAGCCACAGTATTTATATGGCTAGTCCATTGTTCCAATCAGGCCTACAGTCCAATCCACAAACATACCACAGAAATGGCTAGTTACAGTTAGTCTTTCTTAGACAGGATTCGAGAACTTGGCTGAGGCAAGGAAGAAATATTTCTGGCTGATTCACCAAATGGAATTTCCTGACAAGAAGTGACACTTGCAAGGTGCAGTCTTTGGAAACTCCTGGTCCTCACAGCTGGATTTTATATCGATTTAGGTTCCAGCCTTTGTTCAGTTGGAGGTACTCTTGCATAAGTCAGAAGACTATCAAACCACTGATGCAAGAGACCTGAGCACAGTCTAAGCAGCACTCTGGTGCAGTACTGAAGGAGTGCTGCACTATCAGCGGAACTCTTGGACGAAACAATGAGCTGAGATCTATCTGCTTTTTGTGGATATAAACGATTCCACCATTGAGAATTTAAAATTCAAAATTCTCCCAAATTCATCAACATTTATCTCTCAAAGAACATTACCAAAAAGAGGTTTTCTTGCCACTTAATGCCATTGCTGCTTGTGGGATTTTGCTTTGTGAAATTCTGGCTGCCACTTTGCCTACATTGCCACAGTGATGGCCCTTCCAAAGCTGTAATTACAAAGCTCTCTGAGACATTGTGAAAGTCATAGGCCAGAATTTTATAGTCTCCTACCAGTGGGTTTTTAGGCAGCGGGGATGGCATCAAATTGAAGGGATGGGTTTTCCTTCTAGATCCTGCCTCACCGCCACCCCCACCCCGTGACCACACAGCTGGGGCAGGGAGGGTCTCAGACGGGAAGCCCGTCTTTGTGCCAATATTGAGGCTGACAGGTGGACTGGACTCCCATGGGGATAGCCAGAAGAAGAACAGAGTTGCATCTTGAGTTGGGAGGATGGGAGCTCCATCAGAAGCTCCCTTGTGAAGTCGGGTGTCCCCACTTAAGGTCCAGTTGTCTCTGGACTACCCCCCCCCCCCCGCAACTCCCCCCCCACCCCCGGCCTCGCCTCCAAAACCCCTCTCACCCCCTTCACATTTTTCCGGGCCTTCCCTACCCTACCCTGGAGCCCCTTGAACTTACAAAGGCCTCTGGTACTCAAACTTCGCCTCTGACATCTTCCTGCATTTCTTCTTCGGTCCACCGTAGCACTATTGCTGGAGGAACCAGAGACCTGCCAGCCAATTAGATTGGCAGCATTTCCTGAAGGTGGAACTTCCTCCTGAGTGAAGGGTGGAAGCTCTGCCTGTCGCCAATCACTGCTCATTTGAGCAGGCATTGCTTTGAGACCCTTGGGATGGGATTTTCCAGCCATGCTCACCTCAAAACCAGAAAATCCCACTTGAGGTCAATGGACCTTTGCATGATCCACCCTTCCCCCTGCTACGATTCCTATGGTGGATGGGATAGGAAAATACCCCAATGGAGTTGGTGGGGATGTGTTTCCTGTCAAATCTTCAGATGGCAGGAAGCAAGACCCAGCCAAAAGAAAATTCAGGCCATGATATAAATGTACGTTGCTGCTTTGTTTAAATTGATTTGTAGTATATCAGAGCCTGCAGACCGATGTGTTCTGGAACTTTCCTTTGTGTGGGACATCTCACCAGAGGCCCAGGTGAGGAACACCAGTTGTCTTGTGGGAAAGAACTCAGGTACAGACTCAATTTGGAGGAGTATCACTTTGTCCCACATAATTCAACAATTCAACATGTCTTACCTCTGGCCATATGACAAAGACTGAGTTGCATTTATATAGCACCTTTTATAACTTCAAGATATCCCAAGATCTTTCACAAGCCAATGAAATACTACTGAAGTGTGTAGCTGTAATATAGGGAAGGTGGCAGCCACTTATCATAGAGTCATAGAATACCTACAGTACAGAAAGCGGCCATTCGGCCCATTGAGTCTGCACCGACCACAATCCCACCTAGGCCCCACTCCCACAGCCCCAAACATTTACCCTGCTAATCCCTGACACGAGGGTCAATTTATCATGGCCAATCAACCTAACCTGCACATCTTTGGACTGTGGGAGGAAACTGCAGCACCTGGAGGAAACCCACGCAGACATGGGGAGGATGTGCAAACTCCACACAGACAGTGACCCGAGGCCGGAATTGAACCTGGGACCCTGATGCTGTGAGGCAGCAGTGCTGCCCACTTATGTGCAAAGCAAGTGCCCACAAACAGCAAAGCAATGCTGAGCAGATAATGGGTGGGATTTTCCAGCCCTTCCTGCCGATGAGATCTTCCGGTCCCACTGAACATGCCCCCCCACCACCGCACCTTTCGCAGTGGGTTCCCTGAGAGAAGAATGAACAAGCTACACAAAACATCGTAGGCATCGGCAGAATAGGAAGATCCCTCCAGCAGTCAATAGCGGACCACCTCTGCCAATGGACCACATGCTGTGGGGGGTGGTGGGGCAGAAAATCCTGTCCAATGTGTTTTATTGTTGTTGAGGGATAAATATTGCCCTGGATGTGAATGAGAACTCCCTTCCTTTTCCTTGCAATATTGCCCTGGGATACACTCCATTAACCTGAGGGCAAAAAGACATTGGCTTAATCTCACCCTGGACACTGTAGTATTCCCCCCTGTACTGCACTCGGGTTTTAGGTTTATGCACTCCAGTTTCTGTAGTGGGGCTTGAACAGACAACCTTCAGATTTAGAGACCAGTGTGCCTCGGCTGACAGCAAACACGTGACATTTACATTATGACCTGATCATACTAACATAACAAACCAGCTCAGCCCATTGGGAAGGCCAGAACTAAGAGAAAATTAATTCAACAGCGGAAGACATCATGCTGGCTTTGCATCAACATTGGGTTCCCCAGAGGCTGGACAGAAGGCTGGTGAAACCGTATGCTCACACTTAGTGACATTCCTTCAAGATAGCAGCACAAAGAAGCATCATTGATGTCAAGGTGACTGGGAGACTTGTCAATCCAAAGCTTATGTACAGAAAGTGAATCTTACACTTCACCATGACAGCCAGGACCCACGACATAGAACAGACATTTGGCAATGTAGAGGAAATGCAATAGAATCAAGTTTTAACACACATACATTTTGTTACAATGTTACAAAGTTACAATGTCCTCTGTGAAAATGTCGAATGAATTAACTTTGGCCTCCGAATCAAACAGTACACGTGAGCGCAACTCAAGCTTCAACTGGAAAAATAAATATTTAATTGCAATACTTTCATAAAGTTAGCTCACCAGAGAAAATTCAATCCAACAATGGATTGAGGTGATGTTTTCTTCTTGCAACATGAGACGGCACATTGTTCTGCCTGTCAGATACAATTTGTTTTTACAATGAAACTCTCTCAATAGTTCAACAATGGGGCTCCCAAATGAATCATTTAGTATTGGCAGTGCCTAGTATAGAACCGAGTCATACAAGATTGACTGCTATCCTGTGACAAATTGGTCAATCTCAGGTGGAGTGGTAGTAGACAGCTGTTTCAACAGGCTAATGGATTTCTGGACTCACGGCCAAGTCTCATTCAGAATTTTTGGCTGAGTGTCCAGGCATCTAATAGAGAGCTAAAACACCTGATTCCCAGAGGAAACATTTTACTTGATTGACAGCTCAGGCTCTCGGATCTCTGCTTTCAATTTTACAACATTTATGTACACAAGGTTAAGCGGTTTCAAGTGCTTGCATCATCAGCGACTGGAAGTTTAAAGTGTCTGAATGATTAATACCTTTATTGTCCTGTAGTAAAAGGGCTTCTTTTTAACATAGTGGAAAGTTGTTAATGAATGACTTTTTAAAAGTGTTTTTCATTGGTTCTATAGAGTGCAATAGATTCGGATGTCCCACAGCTTGGCACAGGGAGCATGACGGGGCCTGGGGAGTGGGTGGTGGGACATAACTTGGCTTGGGGGTACAAGGGCCCAAGGAATTGTTTGGGGGGGGGGGCAGTTGCATACCTCGGCAAAGGGGCCTTTGGGAGTGGGAGGGGGTATAAGGTGCCATGGAGGAAGCATGAACAAAGGGTGAGAGATGCAGAGCTTTTCTGCTTTTATTATCACTGAGATAAAACTCTACAGCACCAAGTTCGGCTTTTAAACAGCCAGCCTCAGCATCGGGTTGCCCATGTGACTGAATCTTTCCCCTGCTCAGCAGGACCCGAGTGCACACCTGGTGAAATTTTCCTGACTTCCGCTCCCCACCTCAGGGATGAAGAATCCAGGCCATAGTCCTTTGCTTAACCTTTCAGTTCTGGTATCATCCTTCTACATTTTTATTTATTCCTCCTTTATTGTTTAAAGTTTATTTATTAGTGTGACACGTAGGTTTACATTAACACTGCAGTGAAGTCACTGTGAAAATCTTTTTAGTACTATGGAGAGCAGAACTGTGTAAACCAAGTCAATGGTCTAACTATTTGTTAGCTTAGTTCCATTGCCTGCATGTTGGAAAGCTGCGGAATAAAGAAACACTGCAGCCTTGAACACATAATCAGGGCTGCCATTTTAATGCAATAAGAAGTTTAACAACACCAGGTTAAAGTCCAACAGGTTTATTTGGTAGCAAAAGCCACACAAGCTTTCGGAGCTGCAAGCCCCTTCTTCAGGTGAGTGGGAATTCTGTTCACAAACAGAGCATATAAAGACACAAACTCAATTTACATGAATAATGGTTGGAATGCGAATACTTACAACTAATCAAGTCTTTAAGAAACAAAACAGCATGAGTGGAGAGAGCATCAAGACAGGCTAAAAAGATGTGTATTGTCTCCAGACAAGACAGCCAGTGAAACTCTGTGGGGGTTACAAATAGTGGGACATGAACCCAATATCCCGGTTGAGGCCGTCCTCGTGTGTGCGGAACTTGGCTATCAGTTTCTGCTCAGCGATTCTGCGCCGTCGTGTGTCGCGAAGGCCGCCTTGGAGAACGCTTACCCGAATATCAGAGGCCGAATGCCCGTGACCGCTGAAGTGCTCCCCAACAGGAAGAGAACAGTCTTGCCTGGTGATTGTCGAGCGGTGCTCATTCATCCGTTGTCGCAGCGTCTGCATAGTTTCCCCAATGTACCATGCCTCGGGACATCCTTTCTTGCAACGTATCAGGTAGACAACGTTGGCCGAGTTGCAAGAGTATGTACCGTGTACCTGGTGGATGGTGTTCTCACGTGAGATGATGGCATCTGTGTCGATGATCCGGCACGTCTTGCAGAGGTTGCTGAGGCAGGGTTGTGTGGTGTCATGGTCACTGTTCTCCTGAAGGCTGGGTAGTTTGCTGCGGACAATGGTCTGTTTGAGGTTGTGCGGTAGTTTGAAGGCAAGAAGTGGGGGTGTGGGGATGGCCTTGGCGAGATGTTCGTCTTCATCAATGACATGTTGAAGGCTCCGGAGGAGATGCCGTAGCTTCTCCGCTCCGGGGAAGTACTGGACAACGAAGGGTACTCTGTCCACTGTGTCCCGTGTTTGTCTTCTGAGGAGGTCGGTGCGGTTTTTCGCTGTGGCGCGTTGGAACTGTTGATCAATGAGTCGAGCGTCATATCCTGTTCTTATGAGGGCATCTTTCAGCGTCTGGAGGTATCTGTTGCGATCCTCCTCATCCGAGCAGATCCTGTGTATACGGAGGGCTTGTCCATAGGGGATGGCTTCTTTAACGTGTTTAGGGTGGAAGCTGGAGAAGTGGAGCATCATGAGGTTATCCGTGGGCTTGCGGTACAGTGAGGTGCTGAGGTGACCGTCCTTAATGGAGATGCGTGTGTCCAAGAATGCAACCGATTCCGGAGAGTAGTCTATGGTGAGTCTGATGGTGGGATGGAACTTGTTGATGTCATCATATAGTTGTTTCAGTGATTGTTCACCATGAGTCCAAAGGAAGAAAATGTCATCGATGTATCTAGTGTATAGCATCGGTTGAAGGTCCTGTGCTGTGAAGAAGTCTTGTTCGAACCTGTGCATGAAGATGTTGGCATATTGAGGTGCGAATTTGGTCCCCATGGCTGTTCCGTGTGTCTGGATGAAGAACTGGTTGTTGAAAGTGAAGATATTGTGGTCCAGGATGAAGCGGATGAGATGTAAAATTGCATCTGGAAACTGGCAGTTGTTGGCACTGAGCACTGAGGCCGTTCAGCAATGCCATCATCATGGGGGATGCTGTTGTAGAGTGCCGAGACATCCATTGTGACGAGGAGCGCTCCTGGTTCAACTGCTCCATGTGTGCCGAGTTTCTGTAGGAAGCCCGTCGTGTCGCGACAAAAGCTGGGGGTTCTTTGTACAATGGGTTTCAGGATGCCCTCGACATAGCCAGAGAGGTTCTCGCACAGGGTCCCATTGCCCGATACGATGGGATGGCCGGGTGTGTTTGCCTTGTGTATCTTCGGGAGGCAGTAGAGATCTCCAACGCGGGGAGTACGTGGGATGAGAGCACGGAGGGTGTTCTGAAGGTCCGGATCAAAGGTCTTGATCAGAGTGTTGAGTTGACGGGTGTGTTCTTTGGTCGGATCTGCAGGTAACTGTCTGTAGTGTTCCTCGTTGTTTAGTTGTCGGTACACTTCTTTGCAGTAATCCGTTTTAATGCAAAGCAGGGATTGCTGTGTCTCAATCGCTCCCATTGTAATGTGTTCCATGCACCAACAGGCTCATTTGTATGGGCATTTTTCCTAATCTCTTTCCACACTTTATTAGTGACATTTTAAATCACTGTTGAAGTGCAGTCACTGTTATGTTGGTAAACGCAGCTTCCAATCTGAATGACTCATAGCAGCACTTTGGACTTCATTATCGGGGCGTACGAAGTATTACTATGTATTATAAAATATTTTCACCACAGTAGCAGGTCATTTGGCCCAACAGATCCATGCTCACCCCACCCTACTTTGTCTAACCAATAAATATATCCTCTGTTCCGTCTTCTCTCATGTACTTCTCCATATTTCCCTTGAAAACATCCCAGCTATTCACCTCAGTGACTCTCAGTCGTAGCAAGTTTCACATTTTCATCACTCCCAGTGAAAATTGCTTATTAGGAACTTTGTTATATTTATGTTCCCCTAGTTCAGGTCTCATCTACAATTGGAAATTTGGGATGGAATTTAACACCCCCTCCTTTCCACCCCACCCAAGAGATGAGTTTGGAGGCTGTGGAACACGTAATGGCATGAGAGGGTGTGGTGTGGAGACCCCACCACTTTTCTGCCTCTGCCTCATTATATAGGGGTGAGAAGATTTTAGAATGGCCTTCCCACCTAGAAACCAGTTGGGGCTCTTAAGCAGGAAATTGATGACCACTTAAGGGCCTCATTCCACCTCCACTGGTATTGAACCAGCAGTGGATGAGCATGTTGCCATGTGAGAAGCCTAAAAGGTGAACCTCACTTTCTGGAGGTGGGCGGGGGTGGGGGGAGGTGATGGGGGGATCTCATTCAAAGGCACTCCATGACTGATCGAGGGACCTGGCATCGGGAAAGGAGTGGGGGCCACAGAAAGCCACTGTCCTGCCCTTGCATGCCCCCCACTCCTTCTCATGACCTCCCACCCCATGACCCCCCAATCTGCCTTCATTCACCTGTGGTTCCTCGCTGACCATGGGTCTCTGGTTAGTGCAATACCAGCAACAAACACTGCTCCCAGTATCACCGATAGTAATGGAGATCTGTGGACATCTCCTGGAGGCTGGGATTTCTGCTCCTTCTGCCCTGTGGTGAAGTGACTGATGGGTACTTAATACAGCCAGCCTTTTATGATAGAGACAAGGTGAACATCTGCCTGTTCTCCAGCTGGAGAGCGAAGCTCCTGTCACAAACATTAAACTCTGCCCATGTTGTCTACGTCTTCCATTTTAAAACCTTCCAGAATTTTGTCGGTCACAGTCAAATCATGTTTTCACTTATTCTCTTGGGAAAAGAATCTCAGCCTGTTTACTCTTTCCTGATAAGTGTGACCTCTCAGTTCTTGAATCATTCAGGTAAACCCTTTCATAGAATCCCTACAGTGCAGAAGGTGACCATTCAGCCTACTGAGTCTGCACCGACCACAATCCCACCCAGTCCCTATTCCCGTAACCCCACATATTTAACCTGTTAATCCCCTGACACTTGGGTCAATTTAACATGACCAATCAACCTAACCCACACATCTTTGCACTGTGGGGGGAAACCGGAGCACCCGGAGGAAACCCACGCAGACACGGGGAGACTGTGCAAACTCCACACAGACAGTGACCTGAGGCTGGAATGGAACCCGGGTCCCTGGCGCTGTGAGACAGCAGTGCTAACCATTGTGCCACCGTGCCATCCCAGTATCTCTACACCTTTCTTGCACCTTCCCCAGTATCTCTATATATATTTTTAATATTATGATTACCAGAACAGAACACAGAGCTTCAAATGTAGTCTAGCCAGGGTTCTATCCAAGTTTAACGCAGCCTTGTCCATCTAGATATGAACACCAGCATTTTTCTGGCTTCTCTCTCAGCCTTATTAACCTGCAGCTCTGCTTTTAATGATGTGTGTGGCTGAAATCCGAGATCCCACTCTCCATCTATCCCAATTACACATTTATTTTTCAAGAAGTCTGTGACCTTCTTCTTCTTCCTACCGAAACGGTATTATCTGCACTTATCATTATTGAAGTTCATTTGCTAAATGCATGTCTACTGTTCAAGTCTATTAATATCGCCTTGTATTTTATCGCAGTCCCCCGCCCCCCCCCCCCCCCCCCCCCACCCCCCCTCACCACCCCCCCACCCCTTTATTAACTACATTCCGCCAGTTTGGTGTCATCTACGAATTGTGAAATTGTGCTTCCAATTCCTGAGTCATTTGTGCGAAATTAGCTGTAATTTACATTTAGAACTAATCAAATCACTTGAGATCTAGTATTAATTTGCTGATGAATGAGTTTGATTTGAAATTAATTGGTAATTAACTACTGTGTTTTATTATTTACACACAGCGGGTACTTAATGTAAATTGGATCCGTTTACAGTTGGTTTCTGCCACTTATTCAATTTTTTTCCCCCCACGTAGTACAGGAACAGAGAAAGAATGCAAAGCAATGGTTCATCTGCAGGTAGAATAAATACCCAATTTTTTTTAGTAATAAAAACAGAAAATGCGAGATAAACTCAGCAGGTCTGGGAGTGGCTACTTTCCATTTTCTCCCACCTCCTTTTCAGTTCTGACGCAGCGTCATAAGGACTCGAAACATTACCTGTCTCCAGAATCTTAACACCATTCACATCGGTGGGATTTTCCCATCCCCCCCTGAAGTGAACAGAGATTTGGCTGATTGCCAAATACTCCGACTTCGCTGCAGTGGGAGTGTGGCGTGAACGGCTGGTAAGATCGCGCACTGTGTTTCTCTTTCCACAGATGCTGTCAGACCTACTGAGTTTTTCCAGCATTTTCTGTTTTTATTTCAGTTTTCCAGCATCTGCAGTATTTTGCTTTTTCTTAATTTTTTAGTATCTCACTTTAGAAAGACCATTAAAGCCACGGAGAATAAACAACATGAATTCATCAGGACGGCTGTAGAGATGGAAGACCATGGTTGAGTGTAGATTTGAAACACTCAAATCCAGTGGGAGCTGTTTCCACTGGAGCAGAAGATGCTAATGTTTAGTACAGGATTCCTTAACCAAAGGAAATCGACTTTCATTGTCCCACCTTATCAATCTTAAAAATGTTGCTGAAAATTTGGTAATTTATCTCATTGCTCTTTTGTGGGACCTTGCTGGGCACTCATGGAATATAACATTTTTTTTCCCCGTTATTTATTCATGGGATGTGGGCATCACTGGCAAAGCCAGCATGTGTTGCCCATCCCTAACTACCCTTGAATTGAGTGGCTTGCTCAGCCATTTTAGAGGGCATTTAAGAGTCGCTCATTGCTGTGGGTATGGAGTCACATCTAGGCTAGACTTCCTTCTCTAAAGGACATTCGTGAACCAGATGGGTTTTGAAATAACACTTGACTCAGTGAATGGCAGGACACTAGGAAGCTCAGAGGAACAGAGGGATCTCAAGATGCTTGTCCACTGATCCCTGAAGGTGGCAGGACAAGTTAATAGGGTGGTTAAGACTATCTTTATCAGTCATGGCATAGATTATAAGATCAGGGAGGTTATGTCGGAGTTGTACAAAACTTTGGTTAGGCCACAACTGGGGTACTGTGTGCAGTCCTGATCGTCTCAAATAGGAAGGATGTGATTGCACTAGAAAGGGTGCAGAGGAGATTCATCAGCATATTGCCTGGGATGGAGCATTTGAGCTGTGAGAGAGGCCGGATTGGCTTGGGTTTTTTCCCACCTGGTGAAGGGGCAGTGCTCCGAAAGCTTGTGGCTTGTGCTACCAAATAAACCTGTTGGACTTTAACCTGATGTTGTGAGACTTCATACTGTTGTTTCCGACAGAGCAGAGAGGGCTGAGGGGGGACCTGATTGAGGTGTACAAGATTATGAAGGGTATGGGCAGGGTGGATAGGAAGCAGCTGTTCCCCTTAGGTGAAGGGTCAATATTGAGGGGGCACAGTTTTAAGTTGAGAGGCAGGAGGTTTAGAGGGGATTTGAGGATTTTGTTTTCACCCTGAGGAAGGCGGGAGTCTGGAATGCACTGCCTGGGAGGCAGGAAACTCACAACCTTTAAAAAGTGTGTGGATGAGCACTTGAAATGCCATAACATTCAAGGCTATGGGTGAAGTGCTGGAAAGTGGGATTTAGTGTATATTTAGTGAAATTGTGTTGATGCAAACTCAATGGGCCGAAGGGCCTCTTCTGCACTATATGACTCCATGCCTCTACGATGATAGTGTCATGATCACCATTATTAAGGCGAGCTTTATATTTCAGTGTGAAAGACATTATATAAATGTAAGTTTATTTCTTTCACTGTGCGAATGGGACATTTTTCCACTTTCCACCTGAGCCATCCCGAGCGCGATTACGGATGTAATGCTAGTAAATGGTGAATTAGGACTTGTTCGCTGTTGTGGATTGCTGTCCTCCAGAAACTGGACTGAGACTGACTAAACATATTTCTGATGTGGAGATGCCGGCATTGGACTGGGGTAAACACAGTAAGGAGTCTAACAACTAGTGGCGTTTGCTACCAAATAAACCTGTTGGACTTTAACCTGGTGTTGTTAGACTCCTTACTGTGTAAACATATTTCACACAACCCAATAGCAAAAAGACTGGCTAATTAGGAAATGTTTCTCTTTGTCTTTAATAACAGAACAAGGTGTTCATCTACCGGGGGAAGGAGTATGAGCGGAGAGAAGATTTTCAAGGAGAGTTGATGACTGAGTTTCCAAATGCAGAGAGAATGAACACGACATCAGCTCCTGCAAGCAACATCACAAACTCCCCAGGGCAGAGTATCCTTTGGTGTTGGCGGTAACATAAGTGTCATCATTGGGTAGATTACAATCTGCTCCTTACCCGATGACTGGTTATTTTTGGAGTGAAAATCTTTTGTGCCTGTACTCTCAACACTATTGAACACGGTGGCACAGTGGTTAGCACTGCTGCCTCATAGTGCCAGGCACCCGGGTTCGATTCCGGCCTTGGGTGACTGTCTGTGTGGAGCTTGCATGTTCTCCCTGCATCTGCGTGGGTTTCCTCCAGGTGCTCCGGTTTCCTCTCACAGTCCAAGGATGTGTAGATTAGCTGGATTGGCCATGGTAAGTGCACGGGGTTATCGGGATAGGGCGGAAGGGAAGCCCTGGGTGGGTTGCTCTTTCGAAGAGTTGGTGTGGACTCAATGGGCCGGATGGCCTCTTTCTGCACTGTAGGGATTCTGTGCTTCAATGGTAATTGCTCAGCCATGTTGTGGTAGATTTTGTGAGCTGAAACACACAGTGAAAGGGCCTCCCCCATATTAAGGGAGCACCCGATTGAGGCAATCTACTGACCAGGACAACTGATATGCGATACTGCTAGTTATCCAGTGATTCGCTTTTAACAAATAGAAGAATTCAGAGCTCTAAAAAAACTAGGCCCTCTCCATGTTATTCTGCTCCTGTTAGTGGGAGTACAGCTCTACCAAGTTGACACTGTATTCATTAAGATTCGGTGGCGCTTCAGGTACATGCATTGCTGTTTGCAGTGAGAGCCGCACACAGATTACATTCCTCCAACCCACCCACCACCCCCCCCCCCCCCCCCCCCGAAATATACTTTCATAAAAGTATCTGAAAGAAACATTACAAAACATTTCTAATTGCCATAACAAAAAAGCGCACAGATATTCACGTTCTCTAGAGAAATCAAGATGTGCTCATGTGCTCTTAGGTACTTCAATGCAATCATGAGAACATCACAAACATTCCAGTTACAAATTATACACATTGGTCAGGTTGCACTCTGAGGTATTCCAGCACACGGATTAAGACTGTCTCAATTCAATTCCTGGAGTGACGTTGACTCAACTGATCAGTGTCGGTGTGTTAATGTGGTGTGGGGGGGCTACCATAAGCACTCAGTAAACAGCACCTTACTGTGAATATGAATAAACTGTTGTCAATTGTGGGTCAGTCTGGAACAAGGGGGTGTAATTATCAAATAATTGCTAAGAGATCATAAAAGAATTTTGCTAAGAGAATTTGGAGTGGCAGAAACAGATATCTTTCATGCATTTATGGGGAGGCTTAATACATGGCGGAGCAATATGGTGAGGGGTGGGGGGAGAAGTGGCTGAGGTGGTTTTGCAGGGTGGGAAGAGATAATTAGAGTCGGGGGAAAGGCTTAGGAGAAATATAAATGCCACCATAGACTGGCTGTGCTGATTGGCCGGTTTCTATGCTGTGTAACATTCATTACAGCAGCTATGGTTCATATGGATATACCAGTGAGCTGTGCCAGCATAATGCCATCGAGGCTTTCTCCCTCCCTGTGAAGAGGAAATAATAAAGGACTGCAAGACTGACCAAATCAAAGATAGTGATGCTTTATCCCAACCTCCTGCCCCTTCTGTTGTCACCCTTGGTAGTCTTGGTAGCCATCTTGAAGCAGTGACCAAAGCAGGATTCAACACCCTGCTATTCCAGATCAGCTGGAAAAAGGAATGCTATTGAGATATAGGAATTTTCCAGCTGCCGTACAGTAAGGATACCAGAGCCTGTTAAGATAGGCCTCTTGTTTCTGCTATTTTGATTTCAGTTTTTAAAAAAATTAATTTATGGGACATGGGCCTCACTGGCTGACTTTCTAGTTTTCCAAGGGCATTTGAGAATCAATCACATTGCTGTGGCTCTGGAGTCACACGTAGGCCAGACCAGTAAGGACAACAGATTTCCTTCCCTCAAGGACGCTAGTGAACCAGATGGGCTTTTCTGACAATCGGCAATGGTTTCATGGTCATCAGTAGATTCTTGATCCCAGACATTATTTTTTAACTGAATTCAAATTTCACCATCTGCCATGGCAGGATGTGAACCCAGGTCCCCAGAACATTAACTGGGTTTCTAGCGATAATACCACTAGGCCATCACCTCTCCCGTGCTTGCCCTTCTACTGGGCATTTTCCAACAGTTGTGTTATTGAAATTATCCCCTCAACTACAAAAAAGACTGCAGGTACAGTGGCATCACTCAGTACAGTGTTATATCAAGCTCTGTAAGCCAAGACATTATTTGAGATTGTGGCCTGCACAGAAATAAAGAGAAGTAGGTCATCATGAGGTAGAATCAGAGAGAGGGCTGTAACAAATTGGGCAGAAGAAAATTGGTCTTAGACTTTATAATTTGTTCAATGATTTGTCAATGCTATTTATGCGTAAGGGATGGTCAAAGGTTTTCATTTAGTGCCTGTTAAATTCCAGTTAGTTGTAACTAGCTGAGCAGTAACTAGGCTGCTTAATGACTCAAAAGAGCTGTACTATTTTGAGAATTCTGCAATGGTTGCAGTGAGTGGTTTGCTGGCACTGACTGTGGAGTTTGACAAGGAGGTCCAATTTGCTATTTACCTGAGCACCCTGAGTAACCTGACATCGAGCGAAGGATGTGATTCCCCTCTGCATGCGGGAGGGCGAGACGATAATAAGATGGAGAAAACAAGCAGTGGTCACCTTCTATCAGTGTTCTCTCCCTCCTATTTACATAGATAGTGCGCAACAGAAGTGGGCCATTTGGCATAACTGATCCATGCCTGCATTTAAGCTCCACTTGAGCCTCTTCCCATCCCTCCATCTAACCCTAGTAGTATATTCTATTCCTTTCTCCCTCATATGTTTATCTAACTTCCCCTTAAATGTATTCATGCTCTTTGCCTCAACTACTCCTTGTGGTAGTGAGTTCCACATTCAACCACTCTCTAGAAAAAGAAGTTTCCCCTGAATTCTCCATTTTCTCTATGTCTGCCCTATTGAGCCTTCTTAACATCTTAAAGACCTTCACCAGGTCACCCTCAGATTCCTCTTTCCGTTAGAAATAGAGCCAAGGTCTGTTTAATATTTCCTGGTAGGCATTCTCTGTTCAGGTATCATCGCTGTAAATCTTTATTTGCACCTTCTACAGTACCTCTATATCCTTTTATAGTATGGAGATCAGTGCTGTGCATGGTACTCCAAGTGTAATCTGACCAAGGTTCATCTCACCATATTTATTTGGGGGTCTTATCTGTGCAGGCCATGGTACATGCAGGCAAAGTAATACAGCAACTTCCAGATCTGACAGGAATTTTTAAACTTGAAATTCATTATCTGTTATCAGCTCTGAAATTAGGACTCTCTCTATTTTACTGGAATCCTGAATTACAGCTGTCCATCAGCTTGATCACACCCACAGTGATATATCCATTCGTGCTCCCTCCAACCACTAGAGCAAAAATGATGAGAAACATGATTTTTAAAATTCATTTATGGGATGTGGTTGTCATTGACAAGGCCAACACTTATTGCTTATCCCTAATTACCCTTTAGAAGGTGGTAGTGAGGCACCTTCTTGAGCCGCTGCAGTCCCTATGGTGTAGGTAATCCAACTGTGCTTTTAGGGTGGGATATCCAGGATTTTAACCCGGTGACATTGCAAGAATGGTGATATATTCCCAAGTCAGGATGGTGAGTGCCTTGGAGAGGAACTTGCTCGGAGGGGTGGTGTTCCCACCCTTGTCCTTCGAGATGGTAGAGGTCACGAGTTTGGAAGGTTCTGTCTAAGGAGCCTTGGTGAGTTCATGCAATGCATCTTCTAGATGGTATACACTGCTGCCACTCTGTGTTGATGGTGAAAGGAGTAATTAGGAGTAAAGTGGTGGATGGGTTGACAATCAAGCTTTGTCCTGGATGGTGGTGAACTTATCAAGTGTTGTTTTGAGCAGCATTCATCCAGGCAAGTGGAGAATATTCCATCACACTCCTGACTAGTGCCTTGTAGATGGTGGACAGGTTTTGGGAAGTTAGGAGGTGTGTTACTCTCTACAGAATTCCCAACTTCTGATTCTGACTAATTACAACAATTATACCATTTGCTGCATCCTTAACCTGATTCCCAAACAGTCATTCAATGTTTCACTGTCCAGCCAGTCCTAGAGGAACCAACACGCTTCAAGGACAAGCCAGTGCCAGACCAAGTCATAAAGTGAGTATAACAGCAGTGCTATGGTACTCCTAATCTGGTGTGTGGGCTGCATATGGCTTGTATCTGCCTTACCGATTGCCCATCTTCTCAGATGCTATTAATTTGGATTGAGAAGCAGCCATTTGCTTTATGCCAGCCCTCAAAGGATTCTGATATCTAAATGGATTTGTGACTTGATTCATTATTTTTGACCATCTGACTTACCCTGACCCATTGCCCCAACATGTATCACAGTCTTGGCAGGCTCACTGATCCTCATCTCTCTGAAACCCCATTTGTGACCTTTCTAATTGTAGGACGGCAGTAGATTTTAAATTGAGCAATCCCATTCTTCTCTTCTTACTCTGAGAAGAAATGAGGGAGTATAGTTGGGAGGCAGTGATTATCTGTCAGCTGTGGGCAAAGCCCAAGGGCCCCAGTAGAGGCTGCTGTTGTACTGGGATTGAGATCCACGAGGAGAGACTGTTCTGCACAAAGCTATGCTTTTCCTGTCCTGTGCTAATTGCTAATGAAGAGACTGCATGAAATGTTCCAATCTCCACTCAACCCTCACCTCTGTGAGGGAAAGGGCTCAACATTTACATGCCAACTCTGAATTGTAGTCTGAGGTATCAGAGCATTTCTATGGCACTCAGGCAGAGGAATAACAATACAACTGCAGTCATTTGGTCTATAATCTAGGTTGACACTCCAGTACAGTACTGAGGGAGTGCTGTATTGTTGGAGGTGATGCTTTTCAAATGAAACTCAAATGCGAGGCTCTCTTTGCCCTTTGATATGGGCGTTAAAGATCACATGGCATTATTTGGAAGACCAGCCAACAGGTCTGACAATATCTGTGGAGAGGGAATAGAACCAATGACCCTTCGTCAATCATCCTGACTCGAAACGTTGCCTCTATTCTCTCTCCACAGATGCTGTCAGATCTGCTGAGACTTTCCAGCATTTTCTGTTTTTGTTTCAGATTCCAGCATCCACAGTAGTTTGCTTTCACCTTAAGAGTTATCACCAGGGTCCTGACCAACCTTTACTCCTCAAACAGTACTGTGGATTTACTCATTTAATCATTCAGAGAATCAAGGGTCATGGCGATAAGGCGGGAAAGCGGAGTTGAGGATTACATCAGATCAACTGTGATCTCACTGAATGGCACAGCAGGCTCGATGGGCCAAATGGCCTACTTCAGCTCCTATGTCTTATGGTCTTATTGCTGTTTATGGGAGTTAACTGTCTGCAGATTGGCTGTCATGCTTCCTACATTACAATGGTAACCACACTTCAAAAGTAATTCTTTGGCCATAAAGTGCTTTGGGGCAAGTTGAGGTCATGCAATGTTCTATGGAAACATCTTTCTTACTTTTACTGAAATCTTGACTTGATAATCTAATATCACCTTAAAGATTGATCAAAAATTGTGATGCTTTATGTATCCCCAAACCTAACTTTGTCTGTTGTTTGAAGTTACGCCCCACAGGGGAGGTGATCAATAGTTGACTCCTTCATGACTTTGGTTAAAACTGATTTACTAGAGGAAGTTGAAAATTTTGTTCAAACGAGGAACCCAGGAGAAGAATCAGAGCTGTTTTTTTTTGTTACTTTGAACACTTGTTTGGTGTTGGGGAAGAAGGCTTTTAAAAAAAATACCTTTTTCAAAATTCCTTTCCTCAATCCATGCTTTTGCTTCCACTTCCAATTCTGTGTATGTGGGTCTTGTGCCAGCTATTCAAAGGCCAGTTTTACCTTGTGTGCAGCAGGTTTGATCATGGTGTTCAACCATTTCACCAGGAATCCCTCAAACTTCTAAACCTGCACTGCCATCTTGTGCCCACTCCACACAATGTATTTCAGAGTTACAGGTGTTTGACTTCAGGTAAAATCCATGGAAGGAGGAAGTGTTCTGTCCATTTTCATTACACAGTTCATTGCACAGGTTGCTGTATAGAAGTCACTGTGATCGGTTTAAGGAGGCTGTGGAACGCTTTGTGGTCCAAATACAGCTCCTACTGGTCTTAACCTGTAGGCTCAATCACTGCATTCTATGATTAAAGATCAGTAATAGTAGTAACACTATCCTTTTGGAAATTTATTGTGTTATCACTTACCTGTATTGGGCAGCACAGTGACACAGCAGTTAGCACTGCTGCCTCACAGCGCCAGGGACACGGGTTCAATTCCGGCCTCGGGTGACTGTCTGTGTAGAGTTTGCACATTCTCCCTGTGTCTGCGTGAGTTTCCTCCGGGTACTCCGGTTTCCTCCCACAGTCCAAAGAGGTTGAATGGCCATGCTCACTTACCCCTTAGTGTCAGGGGGATTAGGGGAATAAATGCGTGGGGTTACGGGGATTGAGCGTGGGTGGGGATTGTGGTCGGTGCAGGCCTGATAGGCCGAATGGGCTCCTTCTGCACTGTAGGGATTCTATGATTCTAAACAATCTGTGTATTGACACTGAGTAGTACGGGTATCGACATTGGGATAGTGGTACAGGTATCGACACTGGGAGAGTGGTACAAGTATCGACACCAGGTGGGTGATACAGCTATTGACACAAGGAGAGTGGTACAGGAATCAACACTGGGAGGGTGGTACAGGTATTGACACTGGGAGAATGGTACAAGTATCGACACTGGGTGGGTGGTACAGGTATCGACACAGGGAGCGTGATACAGGTATCAACACTGGGAGGGTGGTACAGGTATTGACACTGGGATAGTGGTACAGACATCGACACTGGGAGGGTCGTACAGGTATCGACACTGGGAGGGTGGTACAGACATTGACACTGGAAGGGATGTACAGGTATTGACACTGGGAGGATGGTACAGGTATCGACACTGGAAGGGTTATACAGGTATTGACACTGGGAGGGTGGTACAGGTATTGACATTGGGATAGTGATGCAGGTATCAACACTGGATTGTTGTACAGGTATTGACACTGGGAGGGTTGTAATGGTATTGACAGTGGAAGGTTGTACAGGTATTGACACTGAGAAGGTTGTACAGGTATTGACACTGAGAAGTGGTACAGGTATCGACACTGGAAGGGTTGTACAGATATTGACACTGGAAGGTTGCACAGGTATTGACACGGAAGGTTGTACAGGTATTGACAGTGAGAAGGTGGTATAGGTATCGACACTGGAAGGGTTGTACAGATATTGACATTGGAAGGTTGTACAGGTATTGACACTGAGAAGTGGTACAGGTATCGACACTGGAAGGGTTGTACGGGTATTGACACTAGGATAGTGGTACAGGTATTGACACTGGGATAGTGATACAGGTATCAACACTGGAAGAGTTGTACAGGTATCGACACTGGGAGAGTGGGACTGGTATAGACACTGGGAGTGGTACAGGTATCGACACCGGGAGGGTTGTACAGGTATTGACACTGGGAGAGTGGGACTGGTATTGACACTGGGATAGTGGTACAGGTATTGACACTGGGAGAGTGGTACATTTATTGACACTGGGATAGTGGTACAGGTATTGACACTGGGAGAGTGGTACATTTTTTGACACTGGGATAGTGGTACAGATATCGACACCGGGAGGGTGGTACAGGTATTGACACTGGGATAGTGGTACAGGTATTGACACTGGGAGAGTGGTACATTTATTGACACTGGGATAGTGGTACAGGTATTGACACTGGGAGAGTGGTACATTTTTTGACACTGGGATAGTGGTACAGATATCGACACCGGGAGAGTGGTACAGGTATCGACACTGGGATAATGGTACAGGTATTGGCACTGGGAGAGTGGGACAGGTATTGATACTGGGATAGTGGTACAATTGTACAGGTATGGACTGGGATAGTCACCCTCGGGGAGCAAAACAGGTATCAATATGGTCAGCAGTACATATATCAAAATGCTGAATGGTGTAGGTATTTTCACTGGTAGTGCTTTACTGGTACAATCTATAGAGAAAGGGAGACTGGTACCTTTATCACACTTGGAGATGGACACAGCAATCAGATACAGACAGGTTCTGTGTTGTGTCTTTATCACCCACTGCTCCCCATCTCTCTGGAAGTCCCTCTCCTAAATTCTTCCATTTTATCAAATCCTCCTGCTTTGAAAAAGCCACACACTTGTTCTTTCCAATTGCCACTTCCCTTTCCCCTGCCCCCAGTACCCAGCTGCCCTGGCTCCCGCCCCCCTATCCTCCCTGTAAACCACTGGAAGATTTTGTGTTCAAGCACCCAGTATTGCAGTGACCTCGGTTATTGATGTGAGCTCGCTGCCCCATTGTCATAACAGAAAATTAGTGAAGCAGTTTCCAGCCACAAAAGCATCTCAGCTATAGAAACCATTAATTTTCGACAGGTTAATATTACAGTTGACCAACTCCGCTGTTCTTAAGGCTCATCGCTCTGTCTCCAGATAGATAGCTGGTGTACATGCTCTGTTGTTTAATTCCTGTATTAGTCTCAGCAATGAACTTGTTTGGATGGGGTTGAACAACAACAACAACACACCATCTGAATTGGAGACAGCAGCTCTCCAGCCGCAGTATAAATGTAGAATTAGAGTAGTGTTTTAAAATAATGATTAACATTAACCTGTCATGATTTTTCATTGTTATGATTTTCAGCATGATGAGTTTTCCATTGTCATCAGATTTTGTCATGGTTTCTGGCTTTGGAGCTGATAGGCTGAAAAGTGGATCTGATCCTGTTGATAAACTTCATAGGCATTTACTTGCTTCCCTGCCTTGTGACTCTCCTTGTACTCAGTCCATCTGGCAACACGATAAGACAACAATGAACAGGAGACCCTCCTTGCTCTGAGAAGCCCAGTCCTGAATTGGCCCATTTAAAAACTACCCTGTTGTGAACTCTACCCTTCCTTGTTAATTTCCTCAATTAAAGTTCTGCGCCACAACCTCTATTCCACAAAATTCACCCATTCCCTGCCAATCATGCCAATCATGTCCTTCTGCCCAATATAAAACTGTCCAGTCCTCCTCAAAGGTTTGACGGGTAGATGTCTAATTCGTTATCTTTACCCCGAGACTAAAGGAGTAATCAGCAAATGCCCACATTCGCTGTATTGACCCCCACAAAAAGGGGCAAATGAATGAATATCCCAATTTACTCTACTAAACCCTACACTAAATGGGTAATGGATAAATACCCCCATTCATTGTTCTTACCTCCACACTAAAAAGCTAATCAACAATTACCTCTATTCACTGTAATTATCCCTACTGGGTAAATACATCCATTCACAATGCCCACCCCTACACGAAAGGGGTAACAGGATGAGTAGCCAACATTCACTGTACTTACCCTTGTACTAGGGGTCCAGTTATGGTTAAATTGATCTGATGACCCATATATTCATAAAACTAAGCCACCTAGTTAAGCGAGAGGGGATCACACGTTTAGCTGTATGTTGCAATATGATCTGTATGTCATTGTGCAAGTCATTTTGTGTCTTTGACTTCCCAGCTTCTACAAAGCAAATTACGTGCAGAAGTTCCAGTACTCACGGCCAGTCCGGAAGGGAACAGTGGACCCAGACAATGAATTTGCTGTAAGATACATATTTAATTTATTAATCTAGAATGGAGAGAACAGCAAGGGTTATAATTATTCAGGCAGAAGAGTAACCTTTCTTTGCAGTGTGACTGGTAAGATTAAATACTGAGCACTAAGCATTGCAAATGGAGAAGGAGAGAGAAAAATTCTCTCCTCCACGCTACCAGGGGCAGCTGGTCATGCAATAATAATTTTTCAAAAACGTTTTTGGAGCTGTCATCGGGGTGAAACAAAAATAAAACATTTCTATATTCCATTGAAAGTCAAATTGCTTCACTCCTAAATGCACCATGTCTCTTCTCTTTATATCACTGGTTCCCCTCTGTTGCTATTTCATGGCCTACAGTAGAAGAAGCCCTGTTTGTCCTCCTTTATTAGCCCATTGCTGGTACATGGACAATGTGTGTGTGCATCATACTGTCAAGACAAAGATCATATCGTCATAATTTGAGAACACAACATTTGTTTATCTAGTTAAATCCATTTATTTATGTCTTACAGTCAATGTGGATTGAGAGGACAACATTTGTCACAGCTTATAAATTACCTGGAATCCTGCGTTGGTTTGAAGTCAATTCCAGTTCCACTGTGAGTACAAAATCTCTCAGCGTGATGCTAACGTATTCCCAATGTGCGCTGCTGGGACTCCAATCCTTTGTGCTTTGATAGGAAGTTCCACACACAACCGGTAACTGCAGAGTCCCCAAAATCAAACAGAAATGACTCGCAATGAGCTGTCGTTTGAACCCAAGCATGCCAGCGTGCCCATGAGAAAGAAAACACCAGTACTGTAATCACGTGACCATACACACAGGACTGTCTGTATAGGATTGTGAATATGCAAGTACAGCAAGATATTATGAATGTAAATGGTACATTTGCCTTAATTGGTAGGAGATTAGAGCGTAAGAGTGAAGCATTGCTGAAATTATCCAGCTCACCTGAATAACACAGCACAGCTTCAATCTCTACCTAAGGAAGGATATACTTGCCATGAAGGGATGCAAAAAGCTTCACTATATTGACTGCTGAGATGAATGGACTGTCCAATGAAGAGAGATTGAGTAGGGTATTATCTGTAAATTAGAGGAATGAAAGGTCGCTGAGGCAAGTGAGCCCAGGAGATAGCGTCCCGGGCTCACTAATAACATTTGAATCACTATTTAAATAGATTCAAATATTATAATATGCATAAGGCTGACCTTGCTGGAAATCTAGGCCGGGTAAGATTGCGAGAGACGAGAAACCGTGCACGAATCCGATTTTTCGCATCTTGCGCAATCTTACCGGCTCGCCCTACCCATCGACTGGTGGGACGAGCTGGTAAGATCGCACAGAAAGAGGCCCTTTGGCCATTGTTTTTGTACTGGCTATCAAGCATCTATGTATTCGAATCCCATTTTCCAGCACTGGGTCCATAACCTTATATGCCACAGCATTTCAAGTGCTCATCTAAATGCTTCTGAAATGTTATGAGGGTTACTGCCTCTACCATCCTTTCAGACAGTGAGTTCCAGATTCCCACCACCCTCTGGGTGCAAAACATTTTCCTCAAATCCCTCTAAATCTCCTGCTACTGACCAGAAACCTATGCCCACTGGTTATTGACCCATCTACGAAAGGGGCCGTCTATCCATAAATTGTTCAGGTGGTTAATAAACATATGATTTACTTGGGTTTATAAATATATGCATAGAATATGAAAGCATATAGATCAGGCTAAAACATTCTAATCACAGGGTAGGCGTCAGCTGGAGTATTGCGGAAAATTCTGAGCTCAAAACCTATGGAAAGATGTCAGGCTTCAGAAGAGGTGCAGAGTAGGTTAACGAAGATGGTATCTGGGATGAGGGACTTCAGTTACAAAGAGAGATTAGATCAGGAGAGATAACAGATGACCTAATAGAGATTTTCAGCATGATGAGAAAGAGAGGGAAAAATCTATTTCCTGTGGTGAGTGAGTCAGTAAGCAGAGGCCATAGATTTAAAAGTATTGGCAAAAGATCAAGAGGAATGATGAAGAGAACATTTTTCAGACAGAGAGCTGTCAGAACCTGGAATGATCTACCCAAAAAAGTGGAAACCAATTCTATAAATAATTTTAAAAGGAAGTTGGACAGCCACTTGGCGGTCAGGAGCTCACAGGGTACAGAAAAAAGTAGCGAGTGGGACTAACCGCAACTGCTTTTTCAAAGGTCATGCACAGAAATGATAGGCTGAATGGCATCCTTTGTGCTCTAGGATTCTAAGATTCCCAAAACACCAATATGGACATGGGAGACTTTTTACTTGGACTTCATGTTAGAAATATGGGGCTTCTCCATTTTGATGTTGTAGAGCTGAAAGATTTGTTCCTGCAAACTTACACCAGATGGTCTGGACAATAAGTAATGCCTGTGTTAGTCCCTCTCTTCAGTTTACACATTTATGGCATCTCACCTTAAAATTCCTTTGATTCTCAGCAGCCTATGGTTCTGAACTCAACTGTAATGTACTGAATTCAGGTCAGTTAATTCTGTTTTTATTCTTCCATGGAATGGAAGGGTCACTAGCTAGGCCAGCATTTATTGCCCATCCCTAATTACCCTTGAGAAGGAGATGGTGAGCTGCCTTCTCAAACTGCTGTAGCCCATGCGGTATAGGTATACCCACAGTGCTTTTAGGGAGGGATTCCAGGATTTTACCTCAGCGACAGTAGAAATATATTTTCAAGTCAGGTTGATGTTTACTTAGAGGGCAACTTGAAGGTGATGGTGTTCATATGTGTCTCTTACCCTGCTGTTCTCAGTGGTGAAGGAGCTTGGTAAGATGCTGCGGTGCCTCTTGTAACTTGCACACACTGCCACCACTGGGGGTTGGTGGTAGAGGGATTTAAGGTGGGGGCAAATGGAATGCTGAAGCAGGCTGCTTGGTCCTAGATGGTGTGAAGCTTCTTGAGTGTTGTTGGAGCTGCACTCATCCAGGCAAGTGGAGAGTACTCCCATGTTTGTCATTGTTGTGCCTGCCGCACAGTCTGTTTTAACCCTTATACGGTGGACAAAGAACTGCGAGTAGACGTCTTGTTCGTACAACCAATATTTATTTAAAACAAAAGACCACCAGTTTGCTTTCAAAGAATCTTGCAATAAGTTACATGAAAAGGCTGCTGTGTAGGGAAATCTTTCATTACTTTTTGGTGGCAAGGAAAATAACTCAAAAGTAACTGGGTACATTGCTGGCAATATTCAATTTGCGGTCTCAATCCCTCGACAGACGTTCCATGCCAATTTTCCAAGTGAAGACATTTAAATTCATTAAAAGTCACACAGCTTTTATTTAAAGAAATGTTCAATCCCCATAAAGAGCCAACCGAGTCAACAATTGGATAACAAGATTAATCATGGTGAAAATAGCATTTTAACATAAAGACAAATCAAATTTCATCAGATACTGCTTTCTGCAGTTCCAGGAGCTATTTTAGGTACAAGGTGGGAGGTTGATCCTGAATCTGGCAGAAATGCTTCTCTTGCTGTGATCAGTCTTAGTCCCTGTGTGAGCGGCCTCCGTAACCACCACCACCACCATAGCAGTATCCACCTTGGCCCTTGTACCCACCCGAATAGCTATCCCAGTCTCCCATATCGTACCGGCCTCTGCCATTATAGCCGCCTTTCCTGTCACTATCCCAATAGCCACCTCCTGCTCCTCTCCTGCGGCCACTGATACTGTAGCCGCCGCTACAGCCGCCTCGACCATATCTGCGGCCGCCTCCACATCTATTCTTGGCATGACCCACCCGGATCTGGTGCCCATCGAGGGATTTTCCATTCATCGCCTGCAGTGCGTCCCTGGCGTTCTCTGGGTTTTTGAAAGTGATGAAGCTGAAGCCACGGGACGCCATGGTGTCTTTGTCTTTAATCACTTTCACCTCAGGGATCTGCCCGTACTTGGCGAAAACCTCTTCCAGGGACTGCTCGTCTGTGTTGAAGTTCAAGCCGCCGACAAACAACTTTCCTGCTTCAGTTATGGTGAAGGGATTGCTGCGCACTTGAGTGTGTGAAGCTCTAGGAGCTGGCCTAACTGGTGGAGCCGGTGGTCTTGGGGACCGTGTATGTGGTGGGGGTCTCCTACAGTCTCGGGTGAAGTGTCCTGGCTGCCCGCAGTTAAAATATGTCCCTCTATCTCTCCCCGGGGCTGCTGTGTAAGATGGAACTGCACCTTTCTGGGTGTTGGTGATCCCCTCTGCCCTCGTTTCTCCATACTGGACCCTGGCTAGCCCTCAACGGAAGCATTCTCACCTCCCTTTCTGACCGTGACATTGAGGCTCCCTGAACTTCCTGTTCCCAGACTCGGGCTAAGCATCTGAGAACCCATGCTTCATTGTATGTGGTCTCTGCGGGGTCAAAATTAGCCTCTGATCTTCAGGTAAGCGTTCTCCAAGGCGGCCTTCACGACACACGACAGCGCAGAGTCGCTGAGCAGAAACTGATAGCCAAGTTCCGCACACATGAGGACGGCCTAAACCGGGATGTTGGATTTATGTCACATTATCAGTAACCCCCACAGCTTGCCTCCTGGACTTGCAGGCTGTCCTTTCTGGAGACAATACACATCTCTTTAACCTGTGCTTAATGCTCCCTCCACCCACATTGTCTGTATCTTTAAGATCTGGCTGGTTGTAGGGATTTGCATTCGAATCAGTATTCTGTAACTTGATTTTTGTGTCTCTGTGCCCTGTTTGAGAGCACATTTCCACTCCATCAGACGAAGGAGCAGCGCTCCGAAAGCTAATGGTATTTGCTACCAAATAAACCTGTTGGACTTTAACCTGGTGTTGTTAAAACTCTTACTGTGTCAAAATTAGCGCAGGCTTTCTTGCCTTCCTCTGTGGTGTGCGAGACTAATGTCCTAACCCATTTGGATGAATCAGCCTCATTTAATCTAGCCCGATCTAATTCCCCACATACTCCCGTGAAGTGGATCCATAAACAACTGGCAAAGGCAGTCGGATGTTCCCCTTTCCTCTGTCTACATTTATTTAACCCATCTACAGGATCCCCTTTATTAAACCCTACCACGGTCAATATCGCTTCCTTAATTTCGTTTAAGGTTCCTTCACCGACATTTTGAGGGGCTGGCAGGGCAGACCGTACAGACTTGCTTAAGCACATGACTATCAGCTTCACTTCTTCCCTTTCATCTAGCCCATGCATTATCTTCTGCTGCCTGACATCCTCAAAGAAACTGTGTGGATCAGCCAATGGCTCAAAGGTTGTGATTTTATTTGTGATTTCGGCCAATTGTGCCACCGTAAACGGGGTTGTGTCTGTAACAGCTGGGCCCTGAGACTCTCCTACCCGATGTTCAGTCGTCACTGGGTGCATCGGCACTGGAGGCAAATCTGGGGGCCCGGTGGGTATGACTTCCCCTGGGAAAGATGGTGGTGGACCCCAATCCTCGGTTTGCATAACGTAAAGTCTAGCATTCTCCTTTAACTCTCCCCAATCCGCATTCTCTATCTCCTCTTCCTCTACTGTCCCGAAGGTACACATAAATCCGTTTTGAACCAATAATAGGGATTCCAGCTGTGAAATTTCTTGCTGGTATTTGGAGTGGCCAGTGGTTGCCTGTCTCTGTTCTTTACTGACTTGATGTAGCGCTTTTATTACTGCCTGCAGGTCAGCGCACTGAGCTTCCAATTGTGTTACTGCCTGCTCGGCTTCACCTTTGGCCAAGACAGTGCACTGGGCATCTTGGTAGGCTCTCTCATACTGGGTTTGAAAATTGCCCAGATGTAATAAATTTGCCTGGTTGGTTCTCTTTAACTCATCTACTTCTGTGTCCTTTTCGGTTCTTAATTGTTCTATCCTCTCCTGCTGCTGTTCCTTTAGTTTCTTAATCTCCTCCTCCTTTTCCTCCTGTGTCTGCTTCGATTCCTCCAGTTCCTTACAAACTGTGTTTAATTCCTTTTCTGTTCCTAGCAGCTGTCCTAAGCAGCTCACAATGGCAGTTGCTTTCTCACATTTGACTGCCCGTTTTCCCTGAACTTTCCTTAGATCATCCCAATACTTCTGCCCTAGGGATCCCGGTCCCATCTCAGTATTGGCACAAGATTCTACCCATAGGGGCCACCCTTTCTTCTCAATAAATTCCCTGATTTTTGTTTCCCATATGGGACACCTCTCTGTCTCTGTGCTGTTTCCTGCCATTCTATATTCAACGACAAGGGGTAGGGAGTCGATCGGACTGTGGGTACGGCTTTGGGCTATGCTCCGGTCCTAATCCCTCCGGATTCTAATGCAAACCTACAGAGTTTACCCTATCCTCCTTGTTAGTAACAATACATGCACAATAAACAATTTCCCGAAAGCAGTTGTTTGTCCAATAAGGAGTTTGGCTCTGAGTTTTAAATAATCGTTCAATATAGATTCAGCAGGATTCGATATCGGAGCAACGAAGTTACTTCTTGTCGATGTCCCGGCGGAGTCGCCAATTGTTGTGCCTGCCGCACAGTCTGTTTTAACCCGTATACGGTGGACAAAGAACTGCAGGGAGACGTCTTGTTAGTACAACCAATATTTATTTAAAACACACAATCAATAATCACCCACCCAACCAACAATAAGTTATCTTACAGAAAATACTAAAGTTCAGGTCCAATACAAGACCTTTACTTAACTTTGCGTGACTGGCAAGTACCCAAGCAGATATTGGCCTTTATCTGTGCGCTGGTCTCGGTCGTCCTCTGCGTAGCCTGGTCCTTTGGTCTGGTCTGGCACTCTGGCTCTGGTCTTACTTCCTTCTCGGGCGTGGTGGCTCTCCTCATGCTGGTCGTTGCTGGCGACGGTCACCGTTGTTGTAGCTCGTTCGTGGGGTCAGAGAGAGAGAGAGAGAGAGTTTCTGTTGTGCAGAAGCTTTTATCCCTCCCTGGTTTTGTGTCCTTTTAGGGCGGTCTCCTGATTCTTGTCAATCAATCGATCAGGGCTTGATCACCCTGATCGATAAGAGTCTAATCAGGTGCTGCCACACCGATCTCTGGGTGTGTACCCAACGGCCATGCCTGTAGGTGCTGGAGGCACATAGGTCACATAACCCCTTATTTGGGAGGGAGGTAAGGTAAACAAGTATGTTTGACCAGAAAGTGTCCATTGTCTTTGGGATGGCCTATTTCCTGTGTATTCAGTCGTCTGAGTTGCAGCCTGTTTATCTCTGTCTTTTAGGCTGTAGCCTGTCGTTTTAGTTCTTGCCCAATTGTCCCAGAGTGCTTTACAAATCACCATTTTAGGTGGCGCATTTGGCCACATCATGCACACAGTCCTGTGTTGTAGTTTCATCATTTTGAGGTGTGCTTGGTGCTGCTTTTGGTGTGCTCACCTGTATTCCCCATTGAACCAGGTTTGTTACCCTTGTTTGATAGTAATGGCAGCATGAGCGATATGCAGCTCATGAGGTTGCAAATCATAGAATCCTACAGTGCAGAAGGAGTCCATTCGGCCATCGAGTCCGCACCAACCACAATCCCACCCAGGCCCTATCCCCATAACCCCATACATTTACCCTGTGGTTGTATACAATTCTGCTGCAGCTGATGGTCCATAGTGCCTCAGTTTTGAGCTTTTAGATCTGTTCTGAATCTATCCCATTTAACACAGTGTTAATGCCACACAACATGATGGAGGTGTGAAGATGGGACTTTGTGCCAACGAGAACTATGGGATAGTCACTCCTACCAATACTGTCATGGACAGATACCTCTGTAGACTGGTGAAGCTGAGGTCAAATATTTTTTTCCTCTCATTAGTTGCCTTCCCATCTGTTGCAGGCTCAGTCTGGCTAATAAATTCCTCAGGACTTTGCTGGAGCATTCTGCAGTGGTGCTATCGAGCCACCCTTAGTGATGGTCAGTAAAGTTCAATACAGCTCTCAAATAGGGAATCCCTCCTGGTCTCTATGTCCAAGCTCTACTCTACACAGTTTATTGATGCACTGAGGTGAGGAGTTTGACAGCCCCTTTGAGAGCTGTACAACTTGCAACATGGTTTCCCAGTACTAAAGGGCGCAAAATGATTTCCTCCTGAGTGAGTCATAAGTCCATTAAATGTGAAAGTAGGAGTAAGCATATACCACCCTCCCCGAGCCTGCTCTATCGTTCAATAAGCTCATGGCTGATCATTGACTTCAACTCTACTTTCCCACCTGATCCCTCTACACCTTAATTTCACAGAGTCCAAGTTCCCTCACGTCAAGAGTGAAACTCCATCATTGATTCATTTTTCTCATTACAGAGCTCTATCAGCCCGCTGGAAAATGCGATTGAGACAATGCAGAAGACCAATGAAAAGATCCTCACCTTGATTAGCCAGTACAAGGGGGATGACCATCTTCCCATCAATCCTCTCTCGATGCTGCTCAATGGTATTGTGGATCCTGCGGTTATGGGTGGATTTGCTAAATACGAGAAGGTAAAGGAGACAACGATTTATTATTTCTGCCTTCAACAAAACCAGATCAGGAGGTAATTCTGACAGGGTCCAGTCCAGAAAAGGAGCTTCGATGAAGGTTGGGGAGTGGGGGGTGAAAACAGAGACAGGTTTAAGGGGTGGAAGTTTCTCATTATTTGGCAGAGTGGCGCAGCGGGAGGGAAAAACAAGGTGGTGGAAGCTGCCGGCTCCAAGTTCGACTTTCTCTGCTGTATTGTGAGCCTCTTGGTGAAAAACAATGGCATGCATCGATTGAGCTCACAACACCAGCAACTTAGGTTTTTAAAAGACTGGGGGCAGTGCCAGGGGACAGTGCCAGGGTGCAGTGCTGGGGCAGTCAGGGGCAATGCCTGGGCAGTGTCTGGGGGCAGTGTCAGGCCAGTGCCAGTGGCCAGTGCCAGTACCAGGGGACGGTACCGGGGGCAATACCAGGGGGCAATGCTGGGGCTCTGCCTGGGGGCAGTGCCAGCGGATTGCCTGGGCATGACCCTGTCCTCCCGGGGCTGTACTTACCTGTGCACCTCCGGAAGGTTCTATTCCCCAGGGTTCTACTCATCATAGGGGACCTATCGTGATTCACACTGATGTAAATGGACAATCAGGCAGGGGGATTGGTGGTACCTTGATAAAGCCCTGATGATGATATGAAAAATGCATTTAAATGGGATTTAAAAGTCAGGATTCCCGTTATGCCACTAGCAGGGACAATCGGGTAAAACCCGTCAGCATTAAAGCCATTTTGGAATTCCTGCTGGATTTTCTGTTCCCGCTGTCATTCCCACCCCCGAAACTGAGAGTGGAAGATACTCCCCATCAGACCTATCTGTGATCACATTAGGCTAGCATTCCTGCACACTTCAGCGGCATCAGTGTGGGATCATACACTGAATACTATGAGTGTGGAGTTATGCACCTGTACTTTATTAAGAGAATATACACCTTCTGTGGCAGTGTAAGATCATATACCCATACTGATTCAGTGTGATATTAATCATCAGTGCTGAACTAGTGACAAAAACACAGATTCCATATAGACATATTGCTTATCTATTTTAATTTTGATTCTTTACAATATTTGGAAAGAACTTATATGATCGTGGAAATAGTAAATTCTTGTTGGAATGTTGACGATCCGGCCAACATTTCATGAATTTTATTTTACCACAGAGTGAATCCAAAAACACACACAGGCATACTGTTAACAACCTAGCTTTGACAAAGGGTCATCTGGACTCGAAACGTCAGCTTTTTTCTCTCCTTACAGATGCTGCCAGACTTGCTGAGATTTTCCAGCATTTTCTCTTTTTGTTTCCCATACTGTTTAACAGCTGGACTGAAATGTTTATTTTCTTGATGTGGCCTCATAGGTCACACATAATGCTGTTATACAGAAAGCAACTGATGAGGGCATTGCAGCAATAATTTATTTCCTATTAAATAGAGAATAAGATCCTGTTATAGATGATAAATTATAGTGGTAATATTTAAAAAATCAATAGAGTAACATCAGATGTCCCATTAACGTTCAGGGATCAGGTACTATTAATGGGACTGAAATCATGTGACACGGATTGGTCAGGAAGTTAGTTGTGAATGGAGGATTAGAGGGATGTCACTGCTGGTACAATATATCTAGTCTGAGGCACCTAGCTAATTAAAACTAAACCTTCACCTCTTACACAAGACTAGCCCTGGAAGAACAATGAAAGCCGGTCAACACATTGACAAAAACAAAGCTGGCACAACCAAAAATGAACCAATTTAGCATTGACCCTGCTAGTAAATTGAGGATATGAGAAAGCAAGTAATTACAGCGTAGTTTAACTTTTAGTAATATCCAACATTGATTCACAAATGTTGGAAGAAATAATCCATAAATATCTGAAAGGCTCGAATGGGAGATACAAGCGCTAAAGACACAACGGTTTTCTGGGGTAAGAAATACATAGGAGACCCACAAGCATTGTTTCTCCATATACAATCCCTGAATCAGTTCACATTTGTTTTAATCTGCAATGGGTCATGGATTTGAATGTGCGGGTTAGGTGGATTGGCCATGCTAAATTGCCCCTTAGTGTCAGGGAGACTAGCTAGGGTAAATGCATGGGTTATGGGAATAGGGCCTGGTTCAGATTGTGGTCGGTACAGACTCGATGGGCCGAATGGCCTCCATCTGCACTGTAGGGATTCTATGATTCTATTTAATATTCAGGGGCATTTGGTGAATTTAGTCGAACACGATCCTTTATTATGCAGCTTGAGAATTATTCTTTCTGCTTTACATTTTAAGATTTTTTTTCTGCTGTCCGAAATTTTTAAAAAAGACTTGGTTTATTTTCTTTCTGAGAGAGAAATGCCAACAAATTGGCAGTTTGAACAAAAACAAATTGCAGACACTTTATCTCTGGCTGTCAGTCAGGGCAATTATTTATGCAGAACAGGATGTTTGGCCTTAACTCTTGTGTTTAATTGTTCAATGTTTTCAGGCTTTCTTCACAGAGGCTTATTCACAAGAGCACCCAGGAGACTGGGACAAACTGACTCATCTCAAGGATCTCATAGCTTGGCAGGTAAGAACAAAACTTTGATCACAGACTGTACAGAATCAAAAATCCCAAACCCATTTACATTCTCCATATACAATCCCCATCCCATTCAGACTTGCTTTCTATATAGAATCCCCAAAGCAATTCACAAACACTATTCGGAATCTTAACACCCAAGCACATAGATACACTCTCCATATAGAATCACAACACCCCCATCCATACACACTCTCCATATACATTTTTTCTGAAGTCTAGTCTTCTTGAATTTCACAATTAACTAAAAGTTGCTCTTTGGGTTGGAAGAAGATGAGTTTTAGTTTTAGTTTTAAAACATGGCTGTTTGCAGCTACAATGATTTAATTAGAAATCTAGCTTAAACTGGTTCCCAGGCATTAGATTCACTTAACATTCAAGGATATGGGACAAGTGCAGAAAAATGGGATTAGCGCGACTTTAATGGTAGATATTGTTGGTGCAGATTTGATGGGCCGAAGGGCCTTTTCCATGCTGTATGACTCTATGACAATCCCTAAACCAGTTCACACTCTCCATATACAATTCCTGAAACAGTTCACACTCTCCATATACTATCCCTGAACAAGTTCACACTCTCTATATAGAGTTCCCAACTCAATATAGAATCCCCAAACCCATCCACATTCTCCATATGCGGTCCCCAATTTTATTCACACTCTCCATATAGAATCCTCAATCCCATATACACTTTCCATATAGAATCCCCAAATCCATTCACACTCTCCATATATAATCGCTAAACCAGTTCACATTCTCCATATACAATCCCTGAACCAGTTCATATTCTGAATATACAATCTCTAAGCCAGTTCACACTCTCCATATACAGTCCCTGAACCAGTTCACACTCTCTATATACAATCGCAGAACCAATTCCCACTCTCCATATACAATCGCAGAACCAATTCCCACTCTCCATATACAATCCCTGAACCAGTTCATATTCTTCATATACAATCACTGAACCAATTCACACTCTCCATATACAATCCCTAAACCAGTTGATACTTTTCATATAGAGTTTCCAATTCAATACAAAATCTGCAAACCTATTCACACTCTTCACATGGGATCCCCAAATCTTTTCAACTCTCCATATAGACTCCTCAATACAAAGAACAAAGAACAAAGAACAATACAGCACAGGAACAGGCCCTTCGGCCCTCCAAGCCCGCGCCGCTCCCCGGTCCAGGATTGAATCCTGAATCCAGGATCCCCGCCCAATTTTCCAGCCTATCTACATACCAATATCCTATCCACCGAGCTGTCCCTCACAGCTACGATGCTTTGTTCATTACAACCTATTAACTCACCCCCACCCCCCCATTCCAGACCATGTGATCTCCAGGGAGAGGCGAAAACCCAGAGTGAAAAACCCCAGGGCCAATATGGGGGAAAAAAAATCTGGGAAACTCCTCTCCGACCCCCTGAGGCGATCGAAACGAGTCCAGGAGATCACAATGGCCCTGATCGGAAAATGCTTCCCAACCCTAGTCATTTCCACTTCCACGAACACCATATGAATTCCCTGCCCCCGAGACAGGTTCCCAACTATCCGCAGTCTCGCTCTGTACTGGCACCAGCAAGATGATCATAGAATGAAGCCTTGAAACGAGAAACAAGGAACAATTAGCCCGCGCCGCTCCCTGGTCCAAACTAGACCACTCTTTTGTATCCCTCCATTCCCACTCCGTTCATATAGCTGTCTAGATAAGTCTTAAACGTTCCCAGTGTGTCCGCCTCCACCACTTTGCCCGGCAACACATTCCAGGCCCCCACGACCCTCTGTGTGAAATATGTCCTTCTGATATCTGTGTTAAACCTCCCCCCCTTCACCTTGAACCTATGACCCCTCGTGAACGTCACCACCGACCCGGGGAAAAGCTTCCCACCGTTCACCCTATCTATGCCTTTCATAATTTTATACACCTCTATTAAGTCTCTCCTCATCCTCCGTCTTTCCAAGGAGAACAACCCCAGTTTCCCCAATCTCTCCTCATAACCAAGCCCCTCCATACCAGGCAACATCCTGGTAAACCTCCTCTGTACTCTCTCCAAAGCCTCCACGTCCTTCTGGTAGTGTGGCGACCAGAACTGGACGCAGTATTCCAAATGCGGCCGAACCAACGTTCTATACATCTGCAACATCAGACCCCAACTTTTATACTCTATGCCCCGTCCTATAAAGGCAAGCATGCCATATGCCTTCTTCACCACCTTCTCCACCTGTGACGTCACCTTCAAAGATCTGTGGACTTGCACACCCAGGTCCCTCTGCGTCTCTACACCCTTTATGGTTCTTCCATTTATCGTGTAGCTCCTCCCTACATTATTCCCACCAAAATGCATCACTTCGCATTTATCAGGATTGAACTCCATTATCAGGATTGAACTCCATGTACATTCTCCATATAGAATCCCAAACCCATCCATACTCCCCATTTAGAATCCCCAAATCCATATATACTCTCAATATAGAACTCACAAACCCATAGACACTCTCCGTATACAATCCACAACCCATATACACTCTCCATATAAAATACCCAACCCCATATACACTCGCCATAGAGAATCCCCAAACTCATTCACACTCTCCATATCGAATCCCAAAACACATATGATTTCTCCTTATAGAATCCCCAAACCGATTCACAGCCTCTATATAGAATTCCCAACTTCATATACACTCCCCTTGTAGAATTCCCAAATCCATGCACATTTGATAGAGTGGTTGGAGAGGGTTCAGACTAAAATGGCAGGCATGTGGGAACCTACGTAAGGAGTTAGAGGAGGAGGAAACACAGACAAGAACAAAAGACAGAAAGGAGAACAAGAAAAGTAATAGGCAGAGAAATCAAGAGTGAGAGTCAAACAGGGCCTCAGTGAAAAATAATGGGAATGGGACAAGTAATGATAAAAAGCCTAACCTTAAGGCTTTGTGCCTTAATGTATGGAGCATTCTCAATATAATAGATGAATGAATAGATGTGAATGGGTATGATACAGTCAGGATTACAGAGACATGGCTGCAGGATTTCCAGGTATGGGAACTGATTATCCAGGGCTATTCAGTCAGGGGCGGCACAGTGGTTAGCACTGCTGCCTCACAGCACCAGGGACCTGGGTTCAATTCCCGGCTTGGGTCACTGTCCGTGTGGAGTTTGCATGTTCTCCCTGTGTTTATGTGGGTTTCCTCCAGGTGCTCCAGTTTCTTCCCACAGTCCAAAGATGTGCAGGTTAGGTGAATTGGCCATGCTAAATTCTCCCTAAGTGTACCCGAACAGGCGCTGGAGTGTGATGACTAGGGGATTTTCACAGTCACTTCATTACAGTGTGAATGCAAGTTTACTTGTGACTAATAAATAAACTTCAACTTTTAACTCTTTAGGACGGAGAGACAAAAAGGAAAAGGTGTGGGGTTGCATTGCTGCTTAAAGATTAAATTAAAGTAATAGTGAGGAAAGATATTAGCTCCAACAATGTGGATTTTTATGCGTAGAGCTGAGAAACCCCAACTAAAACATTAGCGGGGGTTGTATATAGACACTCAAACTGTAGTGGTGATGTTGGGAATGGCATTAAACAGGAAATTAGAGACACATGCAATTAAGGAACATCTGTAATTATGGGTGAATTTAATCTACATATAGATTGGGCAAATCAAATTAGTAACAATGCCTTAGAGGAGGAATTCCTGGAGTGTGTGTGGGATGATTTTCTGGACAAATACATTGAAGAACCAATTAGAGAACAGGCCATCCTAGACTGGCGATTATGTAATGGGAAAAGAATAATTGGCAATCTAGTTGCGAGAGGCCCCTTGGGGTTGAGCGACCATAATATGATAGAATTACTCAGCAAGATGGAAAGTGACATTTGTTATTTCTGAGACTAGGGTCCTGAATCTAAATAAAGGAATCTATGATGATATGGGGCGTGAGTTGGCTATAACAGATTGGGGAACATTACTTAAAATGCATGATGATGGATAGGCAATGACAAACATTCAAAGAGTACTTGGGTGTAACAATTGTTTATTCCTGTCTAGTGCAAAAGTTAAATGGGAAAGGTGGCCAAACCATAGCTTACCGGGGAAATTAGAGATACTATTAGATCCAATGAAGAAAAATACAAATTGATTAGAAAAAACAACAGACCTGTGGATTGGAAGGAGTTTAGAATTTAACAAAGGAGGGCAAAGGGATTGATTAAGAAGGGCAAAATAGAGTATGGAGTGAGCTTGTGGGGAACATTAAAAACTGACTGTAAAAGTTTCTATAGATATGTGAAGAGAAGCACAGTGGTTAGCGCTGCTGCTTCACAGTTCCAGGCACCTGGGTTCGATTCCCGGCTTGGGTCACTGTCTGTGTGGAGTTTGCACATTCTCCTCGTGTCTGCGTGGGTTTCCTCCGGGTGCTCCGGTTTCCTCCCACAGTCTAAAGATGTTCAGGTTAGGTTGATTGGCCATGCTAAAATTGCCCAATTAGTGTCCTGAGATGCACAGGTTAGAGGGATTAGTGGGTAAATGTGTCGGGATAAGGGGGTAGGGCCTGGGTGGGACTGTGGTCGGTGCAGACTCGATGGGCCAGATGGCCTCTTTCTGCACTGTAGCGTTTCTATGATTTCTATGAGAAAAAGATTGGTAAAGATAAATGTAGATCAGAAATACTAAGATTACAGTCAGAATTAGGGGAATTTATAATGAGGAACAAAGAATTGGCTGACCAATCAAATAAATACTTTGGTTCTGGCTTCACGAAGAAGGACACAAATAACATGCCAGAAATGTTGGGGAACACTTGGTTTAGTGAGAGGGAAGAACTGAAAGAAACATTTTTAGTCGGGAAATGGTGTGGGGAAATTGATGGGATTCAAAGCCGATAAACCCCAAGGCCTGAGAATCTACATCCCAGGGTATTTAAGGAAGTGGTCCTAGAAATAGTGGATGCCATTGGTGGTCATCTTTCAAGATTCTACAGACTCTGGAAAAGTCCCTACAGTTTGGAAATTATCTAATGTAACCCCACGATTTCAAAAGGGAGGTAGAGAGTAAACAGGAAATTATAGACCAGTCAGTCTGACATTGGTAGTGGGGAAAAAGCTAGAGTCCAATATAAAAGATTTAATAGCAGAGTATTTGGGAAACAGTGGCAGTATTGGATAGAGTCAGTGTCGATTTACGAAAGGGAAATCATGCTTGACAAATCTACTGGAATTCTTCGAGGAAGTAACTAATAAAGTTGATGAGGGGGAGCCAGTGGATATGGTTTATTTTGACTTTTTGGAAGGTTTTCAACAAAGTCCCACATAAGAAGTTAGCATGTAAAATTAAAGCACATGAGACTGGGGGTAATGTATTGTGATAGAAGGAAAAATGGTTGGCAGACAGAAAACAAAGACTAGGAATAAATGGGTCATTTTCCAAAGGGCAGGCAGTAACTAGAGGGATACCGTAGGGATCAGTGCTGGGACCCCAGCTATTCACAATATATATTAATGATTTAGATGAGGGAACAAAATGTAATATCTTCAAATTTGCAAATGACACAAAGCTGGGTGGGAGGATGAGCTGTGAGGAGGATGCAGAGATGCTTCAGTGTGATTTGGACAAGTTGAGTGAGTGAGCAAATGCATGGCCGATGCAGTATAGTGTGGATAAATGTGAGTTTATCCACTGTGGTGGCAAAAACAGGAAAGCAGATTATTATCTGAATGGCTATAAATTGAGAGAGGGGAATGTGTCATCGTACACCAGTCACTGAAAGTCAGCATGTAGGTGCAGCAGACAGTGAGGAAGGCAAATGTTGGCCTTCATAGCAAGAGGATTCAAGTACAGGAGCAAGGATGTCTTGCTGAAATTATACAAGGTCTTGATAAGTTTGCACTTGGAATACTATGCGCAGTTTTGGTCTCCTTATCTGAGGAAGGATGTTCTTGCTATACAGGGAGTGCAGTGAATGTTTACCAGACTGATTCCTATGATGGCAGGACTGACATATGGGGAGAGATTGAGTTGGTTAGGATTATTTTTGCTCGAGATCAGAAGAATGAGGAGGGATCTCATAGAAACTTATAAAATTCTACAGGACTAGACTGGGTAGATGAGGAAGGGTGTTCCCGATGGCGGGGAATCCAATACCAGTGGTCACAGCCTAAAGATATGAGGTAAACCACTTAGGAGATGAGGAGAAATTTCTTCACCCAGAGAGTGGTGAGCCTGTGGAATTCTCTACCACAGAAAGCAGTTGAGGCCAATTATTGTATGTTTTCAAAAAGGAGTGATGTAGCTCTTGGGATCAAAGAATATGGAGGGAAAGCAGGAACAGAGTATAGAGTTGAATGATCAGCCATGCTCATAATGAATGGCAGAGCAGGTTTGAAGGGCCAAATGGCCTACCCATACTCCTATTTTCTATGTTCTATGTTTCTCTATATGGAGTTCCCAACCCCATATCCACTTTCCATATAGAATTCCCAACCCCATATCCACTTTCCATATAGAATTCCCAACCCAATACACACTCTGGATAGATTACGTTCAAAAATTGCTGTGTAAATCTGGTGTCCAATTGAAATGAGGTGATTAAGAATGGAATCCTCAACCAACCCAGTATGACCAGGGCATAAATAGGTAACTAAGGGTTGCCAACTGTTTGGATATCTTCTTTTATGTTACATCGAATAGCTTCTTTTTTCAGAATATAAATATTTGTATAATTAATAAACTAAAATGTTCAAAGAACAAAGGGGAAAAAAAGCACAGTTTTGTTTTAAATGATCTGTCCCCTGGATTGGTTGCCAGTGTGCTCTGGATGTTAATCATCGCTTCCTGAACACAGGTCAGGCAATTGGCGTTACATCTGTGCAGCGCCTGGCTCTGGAGACCTTGGTGAATATTTCCATTGGAATCTAATCACATTAGCAAAAAATAATTTTCCTAAATGGACACGCAGCGGGATTTTATGACCTCACTCGGGCGAGGCTTGTAAAATCTCACCCGAGGCCAGTGGAGAATTCCGTTCGCCCGGGGTGGGCAAGGCGGTAAAATTCCGGCTGCAGTATTGGCTGACTGGCTCACGCTAAATGGTCTCGTGGATGATTCCACAGGACGTGCCTCTCAGATTTGCTAATTTTTAAATTTTAGGCCTGTATTTGAACATCATCAAAGTTGAAAATTGTCCTGCCATTGCCCCCCACAATAATGTGCTGCACTGCAGCCATACTCCACTAGGTGGCAGTCAATGATTGCAGTTTGCCCTTCTATTCTTCAGGATTAAAAGTAGTTTTTGCAGATTAGTCTGTTGGTCCATTCAGTCTCAATCCTAACCGATCTCTCGCTCGAAGGTTACAGTACTAAGGCATCGGGGAGGTGGTGGTGCAGTGGTATTGTTGCTGGGCTAGGAATCCAGGGACCCACGGTAATGCTCTGGGGACCTGGGTTTGAATCCCAGCAGGGCAGATGGTAGAATCTGAATTCAATAAAAATCTGGAATTTGACCCCATGAAACAATGTAGTAAATGTCCTCTGAAATGCAGGCCACTCACCTGTTTCAAGGGGCAATTAAGAATGGGCAATAAATGCTGGCAACCCAGTGGTTCTGGTGTTGGGATGGCTCACCAAGGTGTTGGAATCAAGTCTCATCAAGGAAGGTTGTGAAATTGTAGTGATTTGTGGGGGTCAGACCACACAAAATAAAATGTCCAACAAAACTGTCAGATTGTCAGTAAAAACCCAACTTGTTCACTAACAGAGGAGTTACAACGCAGAAATACACAAATCATGCTGGTGTTTTTGCTTCAACTGCACATTCCTCCTAATTCCTGAGTCCAAATCCATTTATGTAAATGGTGAACACCACTTCACGCCATGGGCCCCATCTACGATGAAGGCCAACATCTTAGGACAACTAAGTGGTCCAAACTATCACGTTCTTTTATTCTGACATGGGCTGTGGGCATCACTGGTGAGACTAGCATTTATCACCCATCCCTAATTGCCCTTGACAAGGGGCGGCATGCCATATTCTTGAACCCCTTGGGCAGCATGGTGGCACAGTGGTTAGCACTGTTGCCTCACAGCGTCAGGGACCCAGGTTCAGTTCCCGGCTTGGGTCACTGTCTCTGCGGAGTCTGCACGTTCTCCCCGTGTCTGCATGGGTTTCCTCTGGGTACTCCGGTTTCCTCCCACACTCCGAAAGACGTGCTGGTTAGGTGCGTTGGGCCATGCTAAATTCTCCTTCAGTGTACCCGAACAGGCGCTGGAGTGTGGTAACTAGGGGATTTTCACAGTAACTTCATTGCAGTGTAAGCCTACTGGTGACCCTAATGAATAAACCTAAAACTTAAAACACCCCGCAGACCATCTGGTGTAGGTACATCCACAGTGCTGTTAGGAAGGAGTTCCAGGGTTTTGACCCAGTGATCTCCGCAATGAAAATCACTGCCCCAGGGAAAGTAGGGATGGCCAATAGACATGGCCTTGCCTGTATCACCTATACCCCAGTTGCCTCAGTTGGCCTTTCACTCAATATCCCACTGCCAGTCAGAGAACAGGGCAGGAGGGCTGGGACTGCACTCATTCCTTCTGCTGCATTTTGAACAGCAACGTGCTAAGTATTTTCCGCTCTTGCTCTTCACAAGGTCCCACTGCTTGAAAGAGGAATAAAACTTCACGGGAAAAGAGTGCTGGATGATCTTCGGCCTTTCCACGACCGGATGGAAGAATGTTTCAAACAGTTAAAGATGAAAGTACAGAAGGAGTATGGGTTAAGGGAGCTGGTAAGTGAACTGGGATCAAGATACTTGGGTTCCCTTTGTGTTCCTTTAATGTGTACACTGATGTGTTGCGGGGGGTGGGGGGGGGGGGGGAAGGTGGGAGTGTGCAGGGAGAGAGCTGTTTCCCCTCTCTGACCCTGGAGGTTTCTATCTCCCGCTCCAACCCCCCCCCCCCCCCCCCCCCCCGCCCCCCCCCCCCACCCCGCTCCTCCAATACTGGGCCGCCGATTCACAGTGTTATGACCAGCCTGAGGTGAGTTTCCCCAAAAGTTATTGATCTGGGTGAGACCCCTCGATTTGTAACCAACTTAAGAAAAGAAAGACTTTGCATTTAGATAACTCTTTTCACCACCACTGGGCATCTCAAAGCGTTTTACAGTCAGCGAAGTCCTTTCAATGCTGTAACAATGCAGTGGTCAATTTGCACGCAGCAAACACCCACAGTCATGTGTCAGTAACCAAATAATCCGCTTTTGTGATGTTGATCAATGTATAAATACTAGCCAGGACACCGGGGATAATTCCCCTGCTCTTCTTCAAAATAGTGACTTGGAATTTTTTAATTCCGGCCAGGTAGGCAGATAAGGCCTTGGTGTGACTTTTTATCCTAAAGATGGCACCTTCAACCATGCAGCACTCCCACTGTACTGCACTGGAGTGTCAGCTTTAGTTTTGCACTCCTGCGCTGGAGTGGGGGGAATTGGACATGAAATCTTGTGACCCAGAGACAAGAGTACGGCGGATTTTATTAGCACAGCAGGGAAAGGAGTAGTTTATGAATGTTAGAAGAAATAAATCAGCGCACAATAGCTAAGTAGTTCATACTTTCTTTGTTGATGTTAGTTGAGAGGTGAATGTTGGCCAGTTGCCATAACTTCCTGTCCTTTATTGAAATAGTGCTGTAGGATCTTTAACATCCGCCTGAATAGGGATTTGCTTTAAGTCTCATTAAAAAGTCAGCATATCCACCAGTGCAGCATGGAGAAAATTAAGGATTGTTTCTCAATAAAAGCCCCTGGGCAGAATTTTGTCATCCCTCCCGCCACAGGAATTGTAGCGGGTGGGACACAGACCGTGCAGAGGTCCATTGACCTCAGACGAGATCTTATGGCTTTGGGGCGAGCACGGCTGGAAAATCCCGTTCCCTGACTTTCTGGCAATAAGTGTTGCCAGTTTGCACACAGCAAGGTCCTACAAGCAGCAAGGAGATAAATGACCTGATAATCTTTTTTTTGGGGGCGTTCGTTGAGAGATGAAAATTGGCCAGGATACTGGGGGAACCCTCCCCTCTTCTTCATTGAAGAAGGCCGTGGGATCTTTCCCATCCAACTGACAGGGCATCGGAGCCCTGGGTTTAAAGATTTGTCTGAAAGACGGTGACTTTGGCAGTGCCGCACTCCCTCACTACTGCACCAGGGGAGTCAGCCTGGATTAGACATTCTGACTCAGGTGTGACAATGTACCAAGGCTGACCTATAACGCAACCTTTGACTTCTCACCCCTGAATTCTTCCCTGAATTTGTCGTGTAGCCCGATGTTGATGACAAGCGGACAAGCCGACCGAGGTCCATGCTGAGATCCTACCGGCAAGTATCCATGATTTCCCTTTCGTCCATGAACGCTGAATGCCACACGCCAACCAAAATGACTGCGGACAGGTGAGGCACAAACAATGATTTCACTGTGGACATTGCTCATCACTTCTTTAAAACCTCAGACTGGAAATACCACCTTGTTACCCTCTGTGGGATGTACACTCTGGGAACCAAATGTATTAAGATTGACGTAACTGAAGAGGCTTGTACAGATACTCTTACCCACCCTCACTCTCACCTACTGTATCCCTCACTCCCACCCTATCCCTCACTCCCACCCACCCTATCCCTCACTCTCACCCACCCTATCCCTCACTCTCACCCACCCTATCCCTCACTCTCACCCACCCTATCCCTCACTCCCACCCACCCTATCCCTCACTCCCACCCACCCTATCCCTCACTCCCACCCACCCTATCCCTCACTCCTACGCTATACCCCACTCTCACTCTACCAACCTATTGCTCACTCCTACCTCACCCAGGCTATCCCTTACTCCCACATTCTCCCCCTCCACCCCCATCCATTTCTGGTCTTCTTTTTCTCTAATTTATCTACTAATCCCTTAAACTGTAAACTCATTGCTGTTGTCCACTTTGATCTCCTCTTTGGATGAGGAAAGCTTCCCTCAACCTCCCCAGCCGTTCCTCACTCCCAAGTTCCCTACTTACTCCGAGTAGCTTAAATGTCAAACTCTGTACCATTTGAAGAACATTCTGTTTGCTCAGTGCTCCAGTTGCACCATGTGGATTGAACGTGCAGTCTAACTGCTGTGGACTAACTAATGGAGTCAGAGTATCAGGGTCTGTATTTTACGGATAGGCTGCAAGACAGTTAAAAATGTTGTTGCTGCTTAGTAACTCTTGAGGTTGTCTGTGTTTGGTGAACAATGAGATACCAGGAAGTTCTGAACTTTGAGCTGTCATAAAATCCCTACAGTGCAGAAGGAGGCCATGCAGCCCATCGAGTCTGCACCGACCACAATCCCACCCAGGCCTTATTCCCATAAACCCAAATATTACCCTGCTAATCCCCCTGACACTAGGGTCAATTTCGCATGGCCAATCAACCGAACCCGCACAACTTTGGACTGTGGGAGGAAACTGGAGCACCCGAAGGAAACCCATGCAGACATGGAATGAATGTGCAAACACCACAGAGTAAGAGTTTTAACAACACCAGGTTAAAGTCCAACTTGGACTTTAACCTGGTGTTGTTAAAACTCTTACTATATTTACCCCAGTCCAACGCCGGCATCTCCACATCACAAACACTACATAGACATTGACCTGAGGCTGCAATTGAACCCAGGTCCCTGGCGCTGTGAGGCAGCAGTGCTAACCACCGTGCCACCATGCTGCCCATGTCTTGTGAATTAACTCATCTCAGTCAGGGCCTGTCATCTCGGCCCTGACATCTTTATAGTGATCTTTCCTGGGCCTGGAAATGGTGCGTATGTGTTTGTGTTCTGAATTTTTAATCGATCACTCCAAGATTAACCCCTCTTCCCTGCATAACCTTGTAATTTTGTTGGATTTATTGCGTTAAAGCCAAACTAAGGTCAGTGGTGATGCCCCTCGAAGTTAAATAGCCTGTACAATTACATGAACCGCCTCACGAAAGGCCACGGGATTAAAGAGGTTGAGGGAACTGATTTTTCCCAAGGCTGCCCTCAACAATTGCTCAGTGAAGTGCTGCAGAAACCTGGCAAATAATTCACATTAAAGTATTTTTAAATGTCCAAAGGATTAATAGTGGGGAGGAGTTTGCAGTGGCAGAGGTGGCCTGCCATTGGCTGGCGATGGGATCTTCCGGTCCTGCTGTTCTCCGAGGGAACCCGCGATGAGGGGAGGTTACTGTTGGTGGTTCTGAAAGATCCCACCGGGGGGAACGGATGGAAAATTTGGCCCAGTATACACAAATAACCATAACTTAATCGACATTGGGCAGGAACTTGAGCCCATTCTCACCATCTGTGAGCTCGCTCAAGATGCAGCGAAACCCACAGGTTGCGGATCTCACTGGCGAGATCGTGGCTTCTGAGTTTTGCCGCCCCTCGCCTGTGATGTAATCAGGTTCACGTCCACAATGGGCATGAACCTGATTTAAATACATTTTAATAGATTTGCATGTCATTAATCCCTCTTGCCATTTATCGACCCCCCCCCTCCCCGGCCGTATATTCAAACTAGGCCAACGGGACGTCACATTGGCGCGGTTTACAATAGATTCACACAGATGTCAACCTCTCGTGGGGATCCTCCGGGTCTATACTCACCTTTACACCCCCTGGCACAGCAGTGCCAAGCTGTGCCACGGGCAGACCCCAGTGGGCTCCTCATGGGGGAGGGGAGCGGACTTGGGAGCTGGGGTTGCTGGCAAAGATTGTGTGGCTGGGGAACGGGTCTGATGTTTGAGGGGAAGGTGGGGTAGGTGCCGGCACTGACTCTGGGGTGGGGGGGAGGGGGGGGGGGGGGGGGGGTGAGGTCCGATGTTTGAGGGGAAGGGGGGGGTGCAGGCACTGACTGTTCGGGGGCGGGAATAGTCTGATGTTCAGGGTGGGGTGGGTGGTATGCTGGCTTTGACTCCGATCAGGGGTGGGAGGGGGGGGGGAGAGGCATCAGCTCTAATCAGGGGGAGGGGGCAGCTCCTGAGACCTCCGTGGTGGTGAGGGGGCAAGGTCATTTTTTGTCCTGATTGGCACCCTTTAAAGATAGCACCCAACTCACCACAGCCGGGCTTTGTTGGTGTGTTTAGGCCCCATCCCCCGGCTGGTCTTTTTGGACACAGTGTGGTCAGATCTGTAGAGAAAACCGACCTTTTCCTCCGGAGAGAAACGCACCATTTTTTTTGCCAGAACAAACACTCTGCCATATTCTGGTACGATTGTCGCCATTAAATGAGGGCAAGTTAGGTTGTTGCAAAGTTACAGGACTATTCATTGTTCACGAGACTGATCCAGGTCAGGGAGGTTTCCTGGTCCACACATCTTGGAAAAAAGTTTAGATGTGCCCCCTCCCAAACAACCCCCCACCCCTATCATATTACTTAAATAACCTGTGTTTGTGTCTCCAACATCGTTATATAAAAATTATTCCAGATCTCAATTGCTCTCTTTCTATGTTGAGTTTCCGACATTCCTTTCACCACTTTGTGTTCACCTCACCTTGGACTGGAACAGACATTGTCCAGCCATGTCATGGGCCGTGCTCACTTCATCCACTTGGTTCACCAGGACGCTGATCAAATTATATTATTGTTTTTAAGATCAGCTGACTATTTTACCTCTCACAAGTTCTCCCTCTGTCGCTTGCGGCAGTGTGATCCCAGACAGCCCCAGGCCAAAGCCACCAATTGCCAAGCCTGAAGAAAAGGTTCCAGATCGAGCCATCAAAGAGGACAGTGAGGTCAAACTAAGGAAGGAGAGAAAGAGACAGAAGAGGAGCAGCGTGGTGTTTGCAGACAGCAAGGCCGAGCCTTCAGACTCCAAACGGGTAAGCAGCACCTGACGCTAACCGGCAGAATTTCGTGCCCTTCCCCCATGGCAAGTTTGGTGGTGGGGTGGGGGTATTTGGTCTGGCGGGAGGGTGGCGGCAAGGACACCCCTTTCTGCCTCCATCCCAATTAAGTCCAGCTGTGTTGAGAGGCCCGTGGACATCTTCCTGCCCAACAGCCAATGAGGGCCCTTAATTGGCCAATTATTACCACTTCAGGACTTCATCCCACTGCTGCTTAATCCAGCACCAACAGGAGTTTGCCCTTCTGTGCCCTCTGGGCACCACGGGGTTGGAGTGCATTATTGACCCCTATAGTCACATTTTAGTTTGATTTTTTAAGTTCCTTTTCTACTTTGTCTTTTGATTCGGGCGGTTCCCTTCTATTTTGGGAGTTACCCCTTTTAATTAGTTCCTCAGTTAATTTGATTTAGTTTAATTCGTTAGTCAAAAAGATTGATCGGGATTTGCCATGCAAGTAGAACAATAAGCAAGCGTTTGTGGGGTTGCTTGCTGACTCCCAGTGGTTCCCACGTTCAAAGGCACTGACTGAGGGACCCGGCACCAAGCAGTTGGGGGCCTCACTGAAATCTATTGTCCCCCCACCCATTCTCCCACAACCCCACTCCCCGAATCTTCTCACCTGGATGGCTGTTTCCATCCACAACCCTCGGCCTCAGGTGGGTGTCATACAGACAACTGCCACCGCTTCGCGCTGTGGTGCTGTCATTCAATAGAGCTGTCGGCCTCTGATTTGCCGGCATCTCTCAACGGGAGGCTCTTCCATCCCCCGGGGTCCTTGGAGGAAGGCCTGCCGCTGTCCTGTCAACTGCCTGATTGGCACTTAATTCAACAGACTTTCCTGAAAGGAAGTGATGCGGGGCTCTCGTCAGCTTTCCAGCTGGAGGTCGAGATTCCCATCATCTCCAGTCAACACTGCTCAAGGTTACTGAAGGTTATGGTGCTCAAGGTTACGGTGCAGCAAAGAATGGTTCATCCATAAATAGCTCAGCAGCTGGTCCTGAGCTGGTTGTTGGCATCATAGTACCATTGAAGTGAGTAGTCCCAGTGCCCTACACTCTCCTTGTAGCCCTGTATCTCCCGTTGCACAAATGTTTATCCAACACTTGTCCTGTGAAAGGTGCAGTGATCTCTGGTTCCCGATGGTGGGGGAGTCCAGAACCAGGGGTCCACAGTCTGAGGATTCGGGGTAGACCATTTAGGACGGAGGTGAGGAGACATTTCTTCACCCAAAGAGTGGTGAGCCTGTGGAATTAATTACCACAGGAAGTAGTTGATGCCAAAACATTGAATGTATTCTAGAGGTGGATCGATATAGCACTTAGGGCGAATGGGATCAAAGGTTATGGGGAGAAAGCAGGATTAGGTTACTGAGTTGGACAATCAGCCATGATCATAATGAATGCCGGAGCAGGATTGATGGGGCCAAATGGCCTCCTCCCGCTCCTATCTTCTACGTTTCCATGTAAACATTCCTGACGGCAAAACGTTCCCTGCTCCGGCAACTCTCCATGTAAAGGCATTCCTCTTCATGTCTCCCCTCTCTCTCTCTTTGTGGTGATTCTTAAACAGGTGGTTTCTAAACTTGCTTCCCAGAGACAATGAGTAGGGTTTCCTGAAATCCCTGACAACTGACACTTGTACGCTTTCAGGAAATACAGAAATATCTGCCCACTTGGTGAAAAAGAAAATCATACCCGTACTGGTCGGACAGTCCAAACGCCAATGGATGATGAGCCACAAAGGCTGCTGATCATTGTCCCTTCCCCCCCCACCTCATCCCTTCTTTGCTCCTCCCCCTGCCCCCCCCCCCCTTCCCCAAAAGCCCACATCTAAGTATTTCCTAAGATAAAAGCAAAATACTGCGGATGCTGGAATCTGAAATAAAAACCGAAAATGCTGGAAAATCTCAACAGGTCTGACGGCATCCGTGGAGAGAGAATAGAGCCAACCTTTCGAGTCTAGATGACGTGACGAAGGGTTATGTGGACTCGAAACATTGGACCTATTCTCTCCAGACAGGTGTGATCAGACCTGCTGAGATTTTCCAGCATTTTCTGTCCATGCACTCCTTGCTGGATGAGCACACTGCACTCCATGTTCTATGTGCATCCCACATTTCTACAGGTCAAAACCTGACGCAGCTACACTGTAACAGAGCAGCATGAGGAGCTCTGTGCCAACCCCATATCTTTGGGCCTTCATTCCTTAACCATCAATACGACAATGTGGCGCGTGAACTCTGACATCTCATTTAATTTGTACTTTAAAGTTTCACTGATGAGTTCTTGTGAGTTTGAAGTGTTGGCTTGAAGAGCCTTGTGTTCTATCCAATCACTAATTGAACAGTGAATATATCATTTACATTTCGACAATGGTACAACTGAGGGCCAAGTGACAGCTCAGTGTTGTCCAGCTCATAATCCCTTTGATATCTTCTTTTGACGATGTGTGTACGGACATCCAAACAAAAGGAAAAATACGAGTCACATTTAAAAACACAGCTGGGTTTGGCTTGGTCTCAGCTGGTTTCTTCTGGAATTGGTTTGGCCACAGCCTCACTCCGAGATCACAGTTTGCTTTCTGTAGGAAATTTTGCACTGCTGTGTAGGAGACACATTTCTGAAATTGGGGCTGGGCCAAATTATAGAATCATAGAATCCCTACAGTGCAGAAGGAGGCCATTCAGCCCATCAGGTCTGCACCGACTCTCCAATACAGCATCCCAACCAGCCTGTAGCCCCACGTATTTACCCCACTAATCCCCTTAACCTACATATTCTGGGACACTAAGGGGCAATTTAACATGGCCAATCAATTGAACCTGCACATCTTTGCACTGAGAGAGAAAACCGGAGCACCCGGAGGAAACACACGCAGACACGGTGAGAATGTGCAAACTCCACACAACAGTCACCCAAGGCCAAAATTGAACTCAGGTCCCTGGCACTGTGAGGCAGCAATGCTAACCACTGTGCCACCGTGCGCTCCATGTTAGTGCAATGTAGAGGGATCAGACCATGCTGTACCGTGTGGATATTTCATGGGACAGTGTAGAGAGAGCTTTACTTTGTATCCAACCTGTGCTGTATCTGCCCTGGGGGTATTTCATGGGATGGTGTATAGGGAGCTTTACTCTGTATCCAACCTAGGCTGTACCCACTCTGGAGGTATGTTTGGGATGGTGTGGAGGGAGCTTTACTCTGTATCCAACCAGTGCTGTAACTGCCTGAGCAGTAATGGTTAGAATAGTGTAAGAGGAGATTTAGCCCATCTAATCTGGTTTGGGAGTAGTTGAAAGGACCGTGTGGATGAAGCTTTATTCTGTATCTAACTTTACTGTTCCTCAATTAGGAGCATTTAATATTGATACTGATTGTCTGAACAAAGAGAGTTGTGACCAAATTCCTTGCTGCCCCTCCCCCCCCGCGCACCCCCCCAAACCCCCACTACCCCCACCCCCTGCCACTTGGTGATTCAGTGCTAATTCATGCAGTTACTTTTGTCGTTTCCAGCTGTCGCGAAAGCAGGAGTTTAGGAGTGACACCAACCTGTCGGACCAAGCCGAGAAACGCCCAGCCTCTGTGCTGAAGCAGATGAGCTTTGCCAGTAGATCCGTGCCAACAATCCCAGGTACCGTGCGGGCAAACTGTGGGATCTAGGTAAAGGTTACAGTGTAAAAAATAAAACCATCTCCTCAACTTTATTCTCTTCAGTCAGGAACACAGGAATTGCAGTTTTAAAAAAAGACCATTTAGTTAGCCTTCTCCCATCCTGTTATTTGATATGATATAATGAGATTCACTACTCAACTCATAGTAACTAATTTTCACCAATCATCAATAAGAACGTTGGATGATGAAAACCCTAATGCTGGAGAGCTTTGGGAAACATGATCCAAAATTGCCTTTTCTCGCTAAGCATGCAACCCTTACCTGTCACTCGCTGTGTTGTCCAGTCAGTTCCGCCACCTGATCTAAGGCTAATTGTATTTTAAGCAATGAGTTGATTCAGCCACTTTATCATCTCCACCAATCTCTATCCAGATTTAAATTCCCTCAAACAATCTGCTCTATAGCATTTACTTTGAGGTGAACATATCGGTCAGGTCAGTGAACAGACTGCCCCTGTTCCTCTTCAGAGTAGTGACATGGGTTCTTTCACATTCACCCAGACAGGGTCTCAGGCCAGGATTTTCCTGTCTGGCTGAATGTCAATGAAGTTTGATTGACCTCTCGCTTTCCCCGTGGAGGGTCCCACCAGGCCGAAGCCAGAAAATCCTGGCCTGGGTTTCATATCACCATCACACCCTTAATAGAATCATGGAGTCATAGAATCCCTATAGTGCAGAAGGAAGCCATTCGGCCCATCAAGTCTGCACCAACAACAATTCCATGTCACCCTACATATATACCCTGCTAATCCTCCTGACAGTAAGAAGTCTCACAACACCAGGTTAAAGTCCAACAGGTTTATTTGGCAGCACTGGCTTTCGGAGCCCCAAGCCCCTTCTTTAGGTGAGCGAGGACTCGTGTTCACAAACAGGGCATATAAAGGCACAAACTCAATTTACAAGATAATGGGTGGAATGCGAGTCTTTACAGGCAATCAAGTCTGAAAGGTACAGACAATGTGAGTGGAGAGAGGGTTAAGCACAGGTTAAAGAGATGTGTATTGTCTCCAGACAGGACAGTTAGGGAGATTTTGCAAGCCCAGGCAAGTCGTGGGGGTTACAGATAGTGTGACATGAACCCAAGATCCCGGTTGAGGCCGTCCTCATGTGTGTTGAACTTGGCGATCAGTCTCTGCTCAGCAATTCTGCGCTGTCGTGTGTCGTGAAGGCCGCCTTGGAGAACGCTTACCCGAAGATCAGAGGCTGAATGCCCGTGACTGCTGAAGTGTTCCCCGATTGGAAGGGAACACTCCTGCCTGGTGATTGTTGAATGGTGGGCGGCACGGTAGCACAGTGGTTAGCACTGCTGCTTCACAGCTCCAGGGTCCCGGGTTCGATTCCTGGCTCGGGTCACTGTCTGTGTGGAGTTTGCACATTCTCCTCGTGTCTGCGTGGGTTTCCTCCGGGTGCTCCGGTTTCCTCCCACAGTCCAAAGATGTGTGGGTTAGGTTGATTGGCCAGGTTAAAAATTGTCCCTGAGATGTGTAGTTAGAGGGATTAGCGGGTAAATATGTGGGATTGTGGTCGGTGCAGACTCGATGGGCCGAATGGCCTCCTTCTGCACTGTAGGGTTTCTATGTCTATGTTCTATGTCATTCGTTGTCGTAGCGTCTGCATGGTCTCACCAATGTACCATGCCTCGGGACATCCTTTCTGTCCCGAGGCATGGTACATTGGTGAGACCATGCAGACGCTACGACAACGAATGAATGAACAGCGTTCAACAATCACCAGGCAGGAGTGTTCCCTTCCAATCGGGGAACACTTCAGCAGTCACGGGCATTCAGCCTCTGACCTTCGGGTAAGCGTTCTCCAAGGCGGCCTTCACGACACACGACAGCGCAGAATTGCTGAGCAGAGACTGATCGCCAAGTTCCACACACATGAGGACGGCCTCAACCGGGATCTTGGGTTCATGTCACACTGTCTGTAATCCCCACGACTTGCCTGGCCTTGCAAAATCTCCCTAACTGTTATGTTTGGAGACAATACACATCTCTTTAACCTGTGCTTAACCCTCTCTCCACTCACATTGTACCTTTAAGATTAGACTCGCATTCCACCCATTATCTTGTAAATTGAGTTTGTGTCTTTATATGCCCTGTTTGTGAACACAAGTCCTCACTCACCTGAAGAAGGGGCTTGGGGCTCCAAAAGCTAGTGCTGCCAAATAAACCTGTTGGACTTTAACTTGGTATTGTGAGACTTCTTACTGTGCTTACCCCAGTCCAACGCTGGCATCTCCACATCAATCCTCCTGACACCAAGGGGCAATTTAGCATAGCCAATCCACCTAACACGCACATTTTTGGACTGTGGGAGGAAACCGGAGCACCCGGAGGAAACCCACACAGACATGGGGAGAACATGCAAACTCCACACAGACAGTGACCTCAGGCCAGAATTGAACCCAGTCATGAGTGAGGTCAGAGAATTCTGGCCACTGGAAGTTGTCGATTTACTTAGAACTGAGGATGTTTCTCCAAATACTTTCCCGGTACTCGGACAGTTGTCTTCAATATTTTTCAAATCCTTTCCAGCTCTGACTTTTGCTGTGGCGAATGGAAGTGAGGAACAAAGCCCTGACCAGACCGTGATGAAGAGGATGAGTCAGCCAATGTTTATGCTCTCCCCCGATGAGTATGAGGTGGAGAAAAAGACTGCCCCCAAAATTAAAAAATCTTCGTTCTTTAAAAACCGGGTGAGTCTTTGCTCTTTTTGGCCAGATTCATGAAACTCTTGGTCGTTTATGAACAGCAGGCAGTTGAGGATTTGGGCTGCATTATCTCATTGAATACAAACAATCTCAGAGTGAAGTGGTGTCAGGCTCCATTAATATGACAGGAGGGGGTCTCTCTAATGGTTAAATGTATGCTGTGATATGGAGTCGTGGTAGCCAGGAGGATGTTGGCCTGTACAGGAGTAGGCCAGGACTGTGGGGCCTGTACAGGAGTAGGCCAGGACTGTAGGGCCTGTACAGGAGTAGGCCAGGACTGTGGGGCCTGTACAGGAGTAGGCCAGGACTGTAGGGCCTGTACAGGAGTAGGCCAGGACTGTAGGGCCTGTACAGGAGTAGGCCAGGACTGTGGGGCCTGTACAGGAGTAGGCCAGGACTGTGGGGCCTGTACAGGAGTAGGCCAGGACTGTGGGGCCTGTACAGGAGTAGGCCAGGACTGTAGGGCCTGTACAGGAGTAGGCCAGGACTGTGGGGCCTGTACAGGAGTAGGCCAGGACTGTGGGGCCTGTACAGGAGTAGGCCAGGACTGTAGGGCCTGTACAGGAGTAGTCCAGGACTGTGGGGCCTGTACAGGAGTAGGCCAGGACTGTGGGGCCTGTACAGGAGTAGGCCAGGATTGTGGGGCCTGTACAGGAGTAGTCCAGGACTGTGGGGCCTGTACAGGAGTAGGCCAGGACTGTGGGGCCTGTACAGGAGTAGGCCAGGACTGTGGGGCCTGTACAAGAGTAGGCCAGGACTGTGGGGCCTGTACAAGAGTAGGCCAGGACTGTGGGGCCTGTACAGGAGTAGGCCAGGACTGTGGGGCCTGTACAGGAGTAGGCCAGGACTGTGGGGCCTGTACAGGAGTAGGCCAGGACTGTGGGGCCTGTACAGGAGTAGGCCAGGACTGTGGGGCCTGTACAGGAGTAGGCCAGGCATGTGGGGCCTGTACAAGAGTAGGCCAGGACTGTGGGATCTGTACAGGAGTAGGCCAGGACTGTGGGGCCTGTACAGGAGTAGTCCAGGACTGTGGGGTCTGCTCCAACATTCAGTTCAATTATGAATGGCTGCACTTCCACTCAATTTACCCGTCTTTGATACATATCCCTGGAAACCTTGACCCAGCAAAAATTTAAGATTCAGTCCTTTAACATTGTTATGAATCTGCGTTGTACCCCTTTGAGGCTGCTATATCTTTCCTGAGATAATTTCCCAAATTTGAAACTCTATACCCAGTTAGCTAATTCCAGCTGAGGTGATGCAGATGTTATCATTGACCTCAGCTAGCAAAGGATTGAGAAAATCAACCAAAACTGTAGCTCCTCATTCCTATCCAGTGTATAAAGACAGGGGTCAGGCTGGGTTCAGGTGTGATGTCTCCACTTCCATTGACCACCACCCCCTGCTCCTCCCAATGAGGGCCCCATGTGGACAATAAGAAGAAGATGAGAAAAATAACCTCAAGCCTGATTCAAAAGATGTGTTAATGAGGAGATTAAAAATAAAATTGATGATTCCCAAAACAGAATGAACAGGCAATTCAATATTTTCTTAGTCCTCGATCCACTGAAGTCAATCAATGCGTGTTACCTGCTTCCTTTGTGCTGCTTTTACACTCCACCTGGCCCACAGCCATGGCTGGGCCCAAAGCCAAGACCTCACACACCCAGCTCCAAACTGACTCTGCCACAATTTGCTCTGACTGGGTGCCAGAAGGAACCGTCATTTGTGGCCTCACAGGCATTTCATGGCCAGCTCGTGATCAACTGGCACAAAGCCCCGTGTGCTTCAGGAATGACCTACACAGGTCATCCTTCCTTCCACTGCTTGATGCCAACCCTGCCTCCCTGCAGAAACAGACAGTTTAAATGGACATAATGACTTATCCCTCGTCTGGGAGGCACAGTGGTTCGCACTGCTGCCTCACAGCACCAGAGACCCGGGTTCAATCTGGCCTTGGGTGACTGTGTGTGTGTGTGTGTGTGTGTGTGTGTGTGTGTGTGGAGTTTGCATCATGTCTCCCCGTGTCTGTGTGTGTTTCCTCCAGGTGCTCTGGTTTCCCCCACAATCCAAAAGATATGCGGGTTAGGTAGATTGTTCGTGGCAAATTGCCCCTTAGTGTCAGTGGGATTAGCAGGGTAAATACATGGTGTTACAGGAATAGGACCTGGGTGGGATTGTTGCCAGTGCAGGCTCGATGGGCTGAATAGCCTGCTTCTGCACTGTAGCGATTTTATGATTGCTTGAGGGTTGGAATTTTAACCTGTGGCCCTGAACAAGAGGGTGGGGATTCACTAAAAAGCAGCAGCTTTAGCACACAGAGCAAACTCCAAAGGCACCATCAGCATGTGGCTGCATATTTAACTCCAGACTTGTGTAAGGAAAACATGGTTTATCTCAGAGACCAACATGGCAGCAAACTGGAACGTGGCCCCAAGAGACCTGGAGAAATATATACTTTTATTTATTGTTTTTTGATGTTCGTTGGGCTTGCAGGAGCAAACACGCTTCACAAGGAAACCTTGGCGCTCATAGCCAGGGGTTTCCCTCACCCTCCCCAACACCCTTCAAATACTCTTCCAGCTACCTACCTGAGAGCCGTGGGGCCTATATTGTTAGGTCCCTGGGTTCCTTCCCCGCCCCCACCCCCAACTCCCAGCCCCATCCCCTGAGAGGGGCAGCCTCCTGTCACCCAAAATCACGACCACTGTGTTAAGGTGGGAGTCTGACCAGGGCCACGCAGGAGAGGCCTTGATAATAAGAACATAAGAACATAAGAAATAGGAGCAGGAGTAGGCCATCTAGCCCCTCGAGCCTGCCCCGCCATTCAATAAGATCATGGCTGATCTGACGTGGATCAGTACCACTTACCCGCCTGATCCCCATAACCCTTAATACCCTTACCGATCAGGAATCCATCCATCCGCGCTTTAAACATATTCAGCGAGGTAGCCTCCACCACCTCAGTGGGCAGAGAATTCCAGAGATTCACCACCCTCTGGGAGAAGAAGTTCCTCCTCAACTCTGTCTTAAACCGACCCCCCTTTATTTTGAGGCTGTGTCCTCTAGTTTTAACTTCCTTACTAAGTGGAAAGAATCTCTCCGCCTCCACCCTATCCAGCCCCCGCATTATCTTATAAGTCTCCATAAGATCCCCCCTCATCCTTCTAAACTCCAACGAGTACAAACCCAATCTCCTCAGCCTCTCCTCATAATCCAAACCCCTCATCTCCGGTATCAACTTGGTGAACCTTCTCTGCACTCCCTCCAATGCCAATATATCCTTCCTCATATAAGGGGACCAATACTGCACACAGTATTCCAGCTGCGGCCTCACCAATGCCCTGTACAGGTGCATCAAGACATCCCTGCTTTTATATTCTATCCCCCTCGCGATATAGGCCAACATCCCATTTGCCTTCTTGATCACCTGTTGTACCTGCAGACTGGGCTTTTGCGTCTCATGCACAAGGACCCCCAGGTCCCTTTGCACGGTAGCATGTTTTAATTTGTTTCCATTGAGATAGTAATCCCATTTGTTATTATTTCCTCCAAAGTGTATAACCTCGCATTTCTCAACGTTGTACTCCATTTGCCATATCCTCGCCCACTCACTCAGCCTGTCCAAATCTCTCTGCAGATCTTCTCCGTCCTCCACACGATTCACTTTTCCACTTATCTTTGTGTCGTCTGCAAACTTCGTTACCCTACACTCCGTCCCCTCCTCCAGATCATCTATATAAATGGTAAATAGTTGCGGCCCGAGTACCGATCCCTGCGGCACGCCACTAGTTACCTTCCTCCAACCGGAAAAACACCCATTTATTCCGACTCTTTGCTTCCTGTCGGATAGCCAGTCCCCAATCCACTTTAACACACTACCCCCAACTCCGTGTGCCCTAATCTTCTTCAGTAGCCTTTTATGGGGCACCTTATCAAACGCCTTTTGGAAATCCAAAAACACCGCATCCACCGGTTCTCCTCCATCAACCGCCCTCGTCACATCTTCATAAAAATCCAACATGTTCGTCAAGCACGACTTTCCCCTCATGAATCCATGCTGCGTCTGATTGATCGAACCATTTCTATCCAGATGCCCTGCTATCTCCTCTTTAATAATGGATTCCAGCATTTTCCCTACTACAGACGTTAAGCTGACCGGCCTATAGTTACCCACCTTTTGTAATAAGATGGTTGATGCACTTACGGAGTAGCGTGATGGATAGGTGAAGGGGATGGGAATTGAGGACTACGGGAGGCAGATTGGACAGAAATATTTAGAGTGGAAGGGTACTCATGTAGAGTACAAACTTGTTGGTCCTATAAATTCTGTTTCTGTGTGGCAAATTCTGTATAATGGCTCTACTCACAGCCCTGGCTTTTCTATTTGATCCCTCATGGCGTGGAGGGGATGGTATGAATTGCAACATCTGGAATCAAAACTGTTGTATTCTTCACTTCATCTTGACCTTCACATCAACAATCTGACAGACTTTTTTTTCCCTTTCATTCCCCCACCCACCCACCTCATTCAGTTGACTTCAAAGAGCGCAGAAGACAGCAAGTAGTTGGAGAGAAGCTCTCTTTCGTGAATCTGACTGGAGGTTCGTCGGTGCGGAAAGCACATCTCCGAGGTCCGAAGATGGAGCGGGATGTCCACCTTGCTCACGACACTTCAAACAGTAACCATTTTGAACCCCTGTCGGTACACAATCCTTGAAACTTATCAAACCCTTCTTTTGTTTTTTTAAAAAACCCACGTTTTCACGGTCCTGCTCTCGTGGAACTTTTTGAGATAAATCATGAACGGTTCTGGCTTACTTTGACCTCTCGAGGAGCACTCATCCCCCAAAGGCAGCAAGCATTGCTGTGGCAACAGGGCCAAGAGGAACCATTCATTTACATGCTCGCAAGGAATGAACTCCTCCAGGCTTTGAAGGATGACATCACGATTTGGTGCGGTTTCATAACCTTAATTTCTGAGCTGAGCCCAAACATTGTTCATGTTAATTTTTTTCTGCAATGCACTGATTAAAGTGAAGGCAAGGTGACATTTTATTAGTCTCCGTCTCTCAGAGTTTTTATTCCAGGTCTCTTTGGGGGATGGATGAGGAGTTTTAAAACTTGTGCTCGACACTGCATCCGATTTTGGGAAAGCAACATCCCTACTCAATAGCCAGACGAGGCTGCTGGTCACCTCATTGACACTGGTATAGAGAGGATTAGGTGAATCAGCTTCTTGGGCCTGCTTCCCTATTTAATTAGATCATAGTTGGCCTACACCCCCCCCTCCTCCCCTCCCCCCCTCTCCCCCCTCCCCCCCTCCCCCCCTCCCCCCCTCCCCCCCTCCCCCCCTCCCCCCCTCCCCCCTCCCCCTCCCCCTCCCCCTCCCCTCTCCCCCCTCCCCCTCCCCCTCCCCCCCTCCCCCTCCCCCTCCCCCTCCCCCCTCCCCCCTCCCCCTCCCCCTCCCTCCCCTCCCCCCCCCCCCTCCCCCCTCCCCTCCCCTCCCCCCCTCCCCTCCCCCCCTCCCCTCCCCCCCTCCCCTCCCCCCCTCCCCCCTCCCCTCCCCTCCTCCCCTCCCCTCCCCTCCCCCCCTTCCCTCCCTCCCCTCCCCTCCCTCCCCCCCTCCCCTCCCTCCCCCCCTCCCCTCCCTCCCCCCCTCCCCTCCCTCCCCCCCTCCCCTCCCTCCCCCCCTCCCCTCCCCTCCCTCCCCCCCTCCCCTCCCCTCCCTCCCCCCTCCCCCCTCCCCTCCCTCCCCCCCTCCCCTCCCCCCCTCCCCTCCCCTCCCTCCCCCCCCCTCCCCTCCCTCCCCCCCTCCCCTCCCTCCCCCCCTCCCCTCCCCTCCCTCCCCCCCTCCCCTCCCCTCCCTCCCCCCTCCCCTCCCCTCCCTCCCCCCTCCCCTCCCCTCCCTCCCCCCCTCCCCTCCCCTCCCTCCCCTCCCCTCCCCTCCCTCCCCTCCCCTCCCCTCCCTCCCCCCCTCCCCTCCCCTCCCTCCCCCCCTCCCCTCCCTCCCCTCCCCCCCTCCCCTCCCCTCCCTCCCCTCCCCCCCTCCCCTCCCCTCCCTCCCCTCCCCTCCCCTCTCCATTTGTCAATCTTTGCTCCATGTTTCTAAATACCTTTACCTAAAGAAAACTAGATCAACCTCAGTTGTCAAGTTGTGAGGAACGCAATAGCATTCGGAACCTGTAGAGGAAGACAGTTTACATTTCCATTAGCTATGTGAGACTCTGAATAGCCTGAGCTCAAAATTTAAGATGGTGTTTGTAATAAGTCTCCGGAGGCAGAAATCCCTTTATTTACAAACTCTAACAGCAGTACACAGAGTGCTCGCAGTTAGCAGTCTACCTCAAGGGGTGTCAGAGGAACTGACACTTCTGGTTAAGTACAAGGCAAACACTCCCTGATTGGTTCATCAATTGAATCCTTAATCAGGAAGTTCAAACTCCAATGGCCAACCTCAATGGCCTGCTTGAAGTCATTACAGTGTTCCTTTGTTCTTGATGTCCCCAGCAAGAACAATAGGCCAGGGTTTTATGGTGTACCCCAGTTCCACACCCCCCCCCCCCCCCCCACCTCCCCCTCCTCACTCCGGCGAATGCAGCAGGCCACTTCAATCACTGTTTACCTCAGTAGGACCGTAATATCCCACCAGGCAGGAGGGGCCTTAAAATCCTATCTACTCTATCAAATCCTTTTAACATTTTAAACATCTTGATTAGATCACCCCCTCAATCTTCGATATTCAACAGAATGCAAGCCTAGTTTATGGCACCTGTTTTCATAACCTCGAAATCCTGGTGTTATTCTGGCAATACCAGTTTTAAATGGACACCCACCACAGACAGCAAGTAGCGGGGAATAAGACCAGCTCCCTTACCCAGACAGCAGAATCACACACACACACACACACACACACACACATATATTTTGGCAGCTCTGTGTTGTTGTTGGCTCCTAAAGCCCAGGCTCTTTGTACAGGAGAATGCAGTCAATATAGGGAAATCCAAATACAACACCGCTAAAGTGTTGAAGTATCTCAACAGAGCTCCAGCAACTTGCAAGTTGTTTGTGGTTTACAGCAGAATGAATTAAAAAAGGCTTGTTTTTTCAAGTTTTTCATAGGTTTAAAAATTCTCAAAGCATAAAAGGTGTAGCGGTATAATTACTGGGCTAGTAATCCAGAGATCGAGGGCAAGGTTTTGGGGACCAGGATTCAAATCCCACCATAGCACACGTTGAAGTTTGAATTCGGTAAAAATCTGGAATTAAAAGTTAAAATGATGACCATGAAACCATTGTCGATTGTTGTAAAAACTCATCTGGTTCACTAATGTCCTTTAGGGAGGATAATCTGCCATCCTTGCCTGGTCTAGCTTACATATGACTCCAGATCCACAGCAATGTGGTTGACTCTTAAATGCCCTGAGTTGAAGGGCAGTTCGGGATGGAGACAACAAATGCTGGCCCAGCCAGTGTCCTCTATATCACATGAACAAATAAAAAAGAAATCACAGTCAATGAGGTAGTTTCAAAGCTATAATAATGTAGGAAATGTGTACAGCAAACTCCCACATGATGAGATGAACTGTTTTATTGATGTTGGTTGAGCAATAATCTCAACTGCTCCAGCCAACTCCCTCATCGACCATCCAGTCCAACAGTGCTGACCTTGTGGACTCTGCTAGCTCTCACTGCCTCTCTCAGCATTACCATCTAGAAGATCCATTCACTTGTGCCCTTGTCATCCATGAGTTTATTGACATCATGGTCTTGATTGAAACCTGGTTGAGGGGTGATGACACCTTTCCTCTAACTGAAGCTTCCCTACCTGGCTACACTTTCCACCAGTTGGCCTGTCCATACCTTTGTGGTGATGGTGTGGCTTCTATCACTAAATCACACCTTCATCTGTTCCTCTAACTCCCATGGCACATTCTCCTCCTTTGAACATCTCACTTTGTTCCACCCGCCTTGCCTCTCATTTAATACTCTGGTTCTCTACCAGTCAGTTAAGTATTATAAAAAAATCTTTGCACCGAGACATCTTCACTGCTTTCCTCCCTCAGACACTGCACCAAGCAACTTCTCACCTTTGGTGATGTCAACCTCCATCTTGACTCATTATGATTGCTCTCCTCCATGTTCACTGCCCTCTTAGCCTGCCTTAATCTCTCCTTCCATGTAAACTCCCCAACCCATAATATTCACGGCCACCTTGCCCTCTCATGTGGCCCCACTTCCCTCAGTGTTTCAATTAGAAATAAGGCCATTTCTGATCACTTCCTTCTATGATTCCCTGCCCACAGTGCCAGTCCCCTTTCTAACCCTACCTCTTTCTATATTTGCCCCTGGAAAAAATAATCCCTCAATTCACATATATCCACACTTTCAAAACCCCAACTCTCATTGGCTCTCCATTCACCATGACATTTCTGCAGCTTAATCCCTCCATCATCTGTGTCACCTTGTCAATAAGATTCACTTCCTGCTTCCTCGATTTTATTCTCGCTAAACTGGTGACCGTCCAACTTCTTTTCCTGGCTCTGTGTTAGCTGATATTGTTAACAGACCTCTCTCATCAGGTTCTATTCCCCTCTCCTTCCAATCTGCCGTCATCACCTGTCTCCATAAGAAAGTAACCCTCGATCCCACCACCCTTGCAAACTACTTCCCAATGTCCAACCTCCCATTTCTCTCCAAAATCCTTAAAGGTGTTGTCATTTCCCATACGTATTCCCATCTTTCCCTGGGCTCTAAACTTGAATCCCTCCAAACAGAGTTTTTGCCAAATTACAGAAGTGGCTCACTTCAAAGTCACGAAAGATATCCAATCTGACTGCGACAAAGGTAAACTATCTCTTCTCATTCTTTTTGGCCTGTTTTCAGTCATTGATGCTTCCAACCTCACCATCCCCCTCAGTGCCTCTCCACCAATGTCCAACAGGGTGGGACTGTACTTGTCTGGTTCCATTCTTAATTATCCCATTGTAGCCAGAGTACCGCCTAAAATAACTTCTCTTCCCATTCCTGCACGGTCATGTCTGGTGTTTCCTCCTAGGACTCATCCATATACAGCACCTCTGGATGCTATCTGGTTACATAATTTGGACTTCCACCACCTCAGCACCAGCTGCCTCAACACTAACACTGTCTCTATATTATCAGGCTGTTTGCCTGACATTCAGTATTGGATGAACAGAAATCTCCTCCAACTTTTGGGAAAACTGAAGTCATTGGTTTGCAGCACAGCAGCATTCCCTAGCTACTGTCTCCATCGCTCTCCCTGGCAAGTCTCTGTTTCTGAAGCAGACTGTCCACAACCTTATTGTCATATTTGAACCTGAATTAAGCTTACAACCACATGTGTGTGTCATCACTAAGACTGTCTGTGTCCATCTGCTTTACATCCCCCTGCTGTATAGCTCATCTGTTGCATTCCTTTGCCTTGCCATGCCTGGTCTTGTCTTCAATTGCTCACTCCCTGAAATTTCCTCCCTAAACCTCTCTGCCTCTCTCCCCCCCTCTCCTGCTTCCTTGCCTTCTTTAAAACCTACTTATCCAAGCCAACTCCGGGTGATCCAGGTTTCCTCCCACAGTCCGAAAGTTGTGCCGGTTAGGTGCACTGGCCATGCTAAATACTCCCTCAGTGTATCCGAACAGGCGCTGGAGTGTGGCGACTAGGGGATTTTCACAGTAACTTCATTACAGTGTTAATGTAAGTCAACTTGTGACTCTAATAAAAACTAAACTAAAACTAAAACAACTCCTTCACCTTCAATCTGGCATCCATTTTGAGATGTCTGGAGATGTTTTCCAACATTAAAGATGTTACTTATAGAAAGTCATTGCTGCTGATGTGAGTAGAAGTGATACTCATGGTCAAAGTGGAGTTGAACTGTCAGTGTGTGTGTGAGTTACAGCAGAGGATTGAGGGACAAGTGTATACAACTGCGTGGGGGGTTAGAATCCCAAATGATAAACCTATGGAGCCTAATGTCTATTCGTCAGGAAACCAGAAGATTTTTCCAACACAGTGGATCTTATGTCATAAGTGAGAAGAAAAGCTAACTGGTAATACAGAAGGAAGTCACCCTCTGTCAGGCTGTAATAGTAGCTGCACTTAATGTTTGTTTCACAGATACTCAGGAAAAAGGCCGGATCAAGTGTCAGATACAACAAAGCCGCCTGTGTCTTCCTTCACACTAAGTGACCAAATCCTTCTCCTTTCTGAAAGGGGAAGCTGAGATTGCCTTTGCATTTTAAAGGCAGGTTGTGTGGTCCACTGGCTGAAGTGAGGCCTGTTTATTTACCACATCAAACAGGGTCACAACATGGATCACCTGTGCCTGAGGTTTGGTGCGATCACAGTTCATCCTGCAGTGCTAATCCTCCAATAGGAATTCTCTGTTATCCCATCAAAGAGTCACAGAATCATTGGATTTTTACAGAAAGAAGCCATTGTGCCCATCGTACCCATGTACCGGCTCTTTGAAAGAGCCACTCAATTAATCCCACTCCCATTCTTTTCCCAGAATCCTGTCATTTTCTCCCATTCAAATATTTATACAATTCCTGTTTTCAAAAGTTGCCATTCCTCCATTTCAGCCAGTCCATTTCAGATAATAACTAATATAAAGATAGCAAGTGCTAGAATAACTAATATAAAGATAGCAAGTGCTAGAAAAACTCAGCAGATCCGGTAGCATCTGTGGAGAGAGAAACAGAGGGTCGTGATTTAACAATAGCTCTGGTTGCAAATCCTGCAATTACTGTTAAACCTTGCGAGTGGCTAAAAATGGGATTTGCACTGGCGAGATCTCAGTTTGAGATCTTCCCCACCCCCCTCTCTGGGCGTCAACCTGATTTCCATAAATTTAACTACATGTTAATCTCATTAATGAGCTTGACACTATTACATCTGCCAACAACACCCACCCCCCCCCGCTCCCATCCCCACGCCCACCCCTCCAGGCTGCGTGACGCCACGCCAGCATGAATCATTCCTGGCTTTGAAAAATGCAAACTAGTTGTGATGACCACGCCAGGAGCATGGAGATGCCTGTAGGCCCTGGGTATTGAGGGACATGCCTGGTAATTCCCCCCTGGGGGACACTGCTGGGCCACTAGCGTGGGGCACTACCAAAGGGGCATTGCCAAGGGGACATTGCCAAGGGAACCCATACAGGTGGGTCATCCTCCTCCAATGGGAGAGGGAGGCGGTTCCCTTCTGCGTGTGTGTGGGGGGGGGGGGGGGGGGGTTGAGGAGTGCTCCCCCTGTCCGTCGGGGCTCCCGATGCCCGTTGTGGAGTGCAGGGACTTAAATTTAACTTTGAGATTGGGATACTTTTTAAAGATCTCAGAAACCCAGAATTGCTGGCGTGCTTAGCGCCCCTGTGCCCCCCTGCATCCGCCTCCCGGTGCCCGCCCCCCATGCCCCCCCCGTGCCCACCTCCCTGCGTCCACCCCCCCACACCCACCTCCCCCATGCCCACCCCCCTGCGCCACCACCCCCATGCGCCCCCAACCTGTGCCCCCCCCCCCACGCAATCCCGCCCCCACACCCCCCACGCCCCTGCGCCCCCTGCCCGCCTCCCCCAGCACACTGGAATAGCGCAGAGTACTGTTTAATCAGACAAGAAAAAGCGGCTGAGAGATCGGCGTGTTTCACACAGTTTTTCTCACCTGATTCAGCAGTCTGTGCATTTTTGGGAAGATTGCACCCAGAATTAACAGGAGGGGATTATTCTCTGCCCTCCCCGCAGCGTGTTTCTCATGGCAGGAGGTGGCGTTCACCTACGGCAGGATCTCCCACTGCTGTCAATGGGATTTCTCATTGACTGCACTCCATGCCCCCAGGAAGCCCATGGCTGGAGATGAGCTGTTGGCAGGACCAGAAGATCTTGCCAGCGTGCAGCAGAGCCAGAAAATGCCAACCAACATTTTGACTCTTCTTCGGAACTGAAGATGTTACTTCAGACTTGAAACATTGGCAGGAGTTTTCTCCCTCTCTGTGGCATGTTTGGCAGTGGTGGGAGGTCCCCTCCGCTTGCTGGTGGCGGGATCTTATAGTCTCAGCTTGTTTATCGGGTTTACCGTAGAATGCACCCCTTCTCCGTCGGGAAACCCGAGAACAGCAGCAAGATTTCAGCAGTTAATTCTGTTTCTCTCTCCACGGATGCTCTCAGACCTGCTGAATTTTTCTAGCATTTCCTGTTTTTATTCCAGATTTTCAGCATTTGCAATATTTTGCTTCAAATAAATAAATGTGTTTAAATAAATACATTTATTCCAGGTCATAACTTGCTGCCAAAAAAAAAGTTCTCATTATCTCATCCTCACTGATCAGTTGATCATTTGTCTTCTTGTGGCTGATCCTCCTCCTAGTTTCTCCTCATTTACTGTCCATTATAAGGTTCCATAATATCCTGCCAGGTTCACAGCGTCATGGTATAGCATTGATAAAATAGCTAACAATGGTCACTACAGAAAATGACCTGTGTTTTCAAAGCAAATGATCATTCACCCTCAATCTCCTTACTTCACCTGACTCCCCCCCCCTCCCTGCCCCCCTCTCTCCCAGTCCCACCCTATCTACACTTTTTTCTACTTTTCTACTGGTAATTGAGCTTGATAGTTTCTATCTCCGTTCAGGAACACCAACCCGTGCTGGCCTCCTTGTTCTTTTCCTCTGTCACAAAGGATATGTGGAAAAACTTTCTGATTGGAGAGACAGAGCAACTATTGCACCAATGAGGCAGAAATCATTGTCACATCAACTATAACAACTAGGAGCAGGAGAGGGCCATTCAGCCCCTCGCGCATTCTCCGCCATTCAATACAATCATAGCTGATCTCATTTCGGCCTCAACTCTACTTTCCTGCCCATTCTCTGTAACCCTTCAACCCATTGCTACTTAAAAATCAGCCTATCAGAACTAGGAACAAGAGTATCAACATCGCTATCGACAAAATTAGTTTTATCTCTTCATGGCCTGCCACTCGAATATTTTTAAAAACTCCTGAGAATATTTGAAGGGTATATATTCCAGCTAAATGCTCCATACCGGGAGTATATATTTGGAAACTGTGTTTGTAACAAATCGAACAACCCATGCTGTATATACCTGCCATTAATTGATAGATACCCCGAGCAGACAAGGTCCCTGGTTGGATCAGGTTGCCAGTGCTGGTTGGGTGTATTCCTGGAGGTAACATCACTTGGCCTCCACCCTCCAATTGCTGCTCCCACCCTCCCTCCAACTCCCCCTCCCCACCCGCCCGCTCTCCCTCCCTCCAACTCCCCCTCTCCACCCTCCCTCCAACTCACCCTCTCCACCCTCCCTCCAACTCGCCCTCTCAACCCTCCCTCCAACTCCCCCTCTCCACGCTCCCTCCAACTCTCCCTCTCCACCCTCCCTCCCTCCACCTCCCCACCCTCCCTTCAACTGCCCCTCTCCTCTTTCCCTCCAAATGCCCCATCTCACCCTCCCACCAACTGCCCCACCTCACCCCCCCAACCAGCTGCCTCTCCTCACCCCCCCACCAACTGCCCCTCCCCACTCCCTTCAACTGTCCTGCTCCACGCCCTCCAACTGCCCCTCCCCATCTCCCTCCAACTGCCCCCTCCCCTTCAACTATCCCTCCCCACCCTCCCTCCAACTGCCCCTCCCAACTCCCCACAATTGCCCCTCCTCATGCTCCCTACAACTGCCTCTGCCCCACTCCCTCCAACTGTCTTTCTCCACAATTTTTTCAACTGCCCCTTCCCTCCCCTCCCCTCCCCTCCCCTCCAACTGCCCCTCCCCTCCCTCCAACTGCCCCTCCTTACCCTCCCTCCCTCCAATTGCCCCTCCCCACACTCTCTCTATTGGTTGCCCACCTTAATTCGTTCTCATGATGCAATAACCTATTGCACCAACCAGAAAGTGAGCAGGCATTTTGTTCCCTTCACCCACACTCTTAGAATGAATCAACAAAAATATCAACAGATTTTATTTCGCTATCCCTGTGAATTTCTCCAGTATCCTGGAGATTAACCCTCAATACTTGGAACTGTAAGTTTGGGAATGTGGAACTGGAAAACAGTGTTGTGTCTGTAGTCCGTAAGGTTCTTATAGTTATCGATTCCCTTTGTACCTTTATCACAATATGGTGTAAAAGTAAGAAATCTGAATGCCACTCCTGCTGTCTTGAATGTTGTGCTTCAATCTTCCACTGAGATTACCCGCTCCCCTGCAAACCTGGAAGTCAAGTGTCACCAGATATTCTTCTGAGGAAAATTCCACACTCACTCTCCAGCAGGGGTCACTGGAGAGCACTAAGGAGCTGGAAATCCCGAGCTAATTTTCCACCTGAGGGCCAACGAGGCCGACAGGACAGAACAACCTTTGAGCCTCCTAGTCTGTTGGTGCAGTTATACACTGACTGTCGCGTGAGTCTCAGTAGAAGATTAAAATTTAAAAGCTTAACAGAGAGTCAACAACCTCAATGCTGCCTTTCCAGACCCATATGGGCATGGCTCATTCAGCAAACCAATGTATTGAATTATTGTACTTCATGGTGATCAACTACCATGCTGTGCCTCCATGCCTTGTGCTTTCAGCAGTATTCCAATGAATCTGTAACTAGCCAATAGATACCGACTGGCCATTGCTAAAGGTCTGATAAACACAAGGTTGCACTCAAGTTCCAAATAGCAGAAAAGATAGGGATTTAAGTATGATTTGGTGCAGAGATCAATCTCATATTAGCCTACTGGAAACTGTAATCTGACCAGAGATCCTCCTGAAGGTTTGTAGCAACTCTATCCAAAGTAGATTTAAAAAATATATATTTTCCTTTACCGGTTTCAGACACCGAAATATAAGGAACAACTGAGGCTGAAAATCTTACTGAACCATTGGTTTCATTCACCTTAAATCACAACAATTTTACAAGATAGTGATTGTGTACAATGTGGCTCTGAGGTTGCAGCACGGGCATTCATGGTGGCACAGTGGTTAGTACTGCTACCCCACAGCGCCAGGGACCTGGGATCGATCCCTGGCTTGGGTCACTGTCTCTGCAAAGTCTGCACGTTCTCCCCATGTCTGCGTGGCTTTCCTCCGGGTGCTCTGGTTTCCTCCTCACAGAAATGCTGGTTAGGTGCATTGGTCATGCTAAATTCTCCCTCAGTGTACCCGAAAGGGCTAGGGGATTTTCACAGTAACTTCATTGCAGTGTTAATGTAAGCCCACTTGTGACACTAGTTAATTACCTTAAACTTTTACGCTGCTTCATTGACTGCAAGGCAATTTGATACGGCTAGGGACTATGAAAGGCGCTATGTAAATTGAATCTCTTTTAAATAAACAAGGTCAAGATTGGGGCTGACCAACATTCTCAGCATCAACGTTCTGACTTGAGGGGCCAATGGAATAGGCTTTTGCCACACCTTCCATCACAATTTATTTGTTCAAGTGTTGCTGTCACTGTTTCCAAACAATTATACTCTTTATAACAACAATCTGTACAAAAAAAGAAGCAGTTAAAACATACTTTAAAAACAATCATTAATAACATTTTTATTGATGTGACAGTCCAGTAGTTTACAAACTTGTCTTTCAACGAGCTCCAAACAGGAGTCTGATTAGAACTTGATTTCAGTGTATTCAGGGAATGTGTTGAAGGGCAATAAATCATACTACAGCTTAATTTCTGCAGAGTGAGCACTGGCATTAATCCTGGAAAATTGTGATCAGTTCTTTTACTTAAATGGGAGTAGAGTTGTGATAATCGCCTTATAACAGCGAGGAAAACAATGGAAGGGTGCAGAAGTCCTAGGGAACCATAGTATGGACTAAGCAAAGGTGTAAATCATTTAATCCAGCATTTCCTCTTTCTGTAGTTTTAATCAGTAAGGTGTGATGTTAGTATATCTTAAATCATGTTTTCTGCAGTTGTAAGCAGGCTTTTTTGGCTTCAGTTGTTTTCTCATTATGGCACCAGTTTGTCTGGAGGAGTCTTTTTATTGCTGCTTAAACTGAGGGGGGGGGGTTGTTTATTTTTAATGGGATATTTGTGACTCTGCATTGGCAGAAGAAAAACTGGTTGGCAGGTCAGGTGAGAAGAGTTGTTTCGTTTTTCAGTTTGAGCTGCTGTTCAATTTGGTTTTTAGAAGGGGCAGCAAGCTGAAAAGAAGTGTATCTCTCTCTCCCTGGTTTTGGAAATTCTGCTGGTCATCTGAAAGCAAGGTCTTGCCTTTCTGAAGGGGACAATCAGCTGTTGGTGGTTGGCTAGAGTCCCTGGTGATTTGGGAAGATGTCCTGACTTCAAACTGTTCTGAGTCCATCCAGAGAACTGCAGACTTCATCCAAAGGACTCAATTCCAGTATCATGAGAGCATTAGTCTATGCTGTTTCAAACCTGTGTGGAGGGTCTTGTTTATGGGATTGGCTTAATGGGACAGCTCCTATATTTGTCAAGGGTTATACATTATCATGTTTGTTTTGGTGTTATTTGTAATTGATTTGATTTGATTTATTATTGTCATGTGTATTAGTATACAGTGAAAAGTATTGTTCCTTGCACGCTCTACAGACAAAGCATAGCGTTCATAGAGAAGGAAAGGAGAGAGTGCAGAACGTAATGTTACAGTCATAGCTAGGGTGTAGAGAAAGATCAACTTAGTGTGAAGTAGGTCCATTCAAAAGTCTGATGGCAGCAGGGAAGAAGCTGTTCTTGAGTCGGTTGGTACATGACCTCAGACTTTTGTATCTTTTTCCCGATGGAAGAAGGTGGAAGAGAGAATGTCTGGGTGCGTAGGGTCCTTAATTATGCTGGCTGTTTTCCAAAGCAGCAGGAAGTGTAGACAGAGTCAATGGATGGGAGGCTGGTTTGCGTGATGGACCGGACCTCATTCATGATAGAAGTTATTGCTAATATTCTTACTCTAACTTTTAACTATACTCTTAAATAAATTTTGTTTGATAAAAGCTCCCGAGTGGGTCATTTGAAACATACCTGAAGTGAAACCTATCATGCTTACCCTAGCCAAATTCAAGATGAAAAACTTATGATCCAGGGGGGCTCCATAAAACACTTTGGAGCTTCTGACCTGAACCATAACAAAGGGAACAAGGGTTATGGGGATAAGGTTGGAAAGTGAGGTAGAGGATTATCATATCAGATCAGTCATAATCTCATTGAATGGCTAAGCAGACTCAATGGGCTGAATGGCCTACCTTTGCTCCCATATCTTATGGTCTTGCAGAATTCTTATTTGTTAAAAGTTTTTTTTTAAAGTTTATTTATTAGTCACAAGTAGACTTACATTAACACTGCAATGAAGTTACTGTGAAATTTCTCTAGTGGCCACACTCCGACGCCAGTTCAGATCAACACACCTAACCAACACATCTTTCGGACTGTGGGAGGAAACCAGAGCACCCGGAGGAAACCCATGCAGACATGGGGAGAACATGCAAACTCCGCCCAGACAGTAACCCAGGCCGGGAATCGAACCCAGGATCGTGGAGCTATGAGGTAGCAGTGTTATCCACTGTGTCACCATGCCGTCCAATGCTTCAATACAATGACGTCGGCCCCAAGAAGTGCAGGGGCCATTGGTTTTGAATTCAGGAATGTAACATTGACTGCTGTTACCTGGGCAGGCAAAGGAGCAATTTGAGATGGGATCATTTCACATTATGATCTTTGCCCCTCGCATTTGTCAGTGAAATTTCAATGGTAGCAAGGGACTAAATCAATGGTTAGTCTTAAAACTGAGATTGAAAGATTTTTTTGTTACTTGTAGACAATTCAACAGTTTTACCGTCATTTTTAGTTTTAATTCTGATATTTTTATCAAGGGATAAAGGGCAAAAACAGGTATATGGAGGTTAAAGATCAGCCATTGAATGGTGGGTCAGGCTCATGGGACTAGATGGCTTCCTCCTGTTTGTATGTTTTTGCACCTCCCTGTCCCCTTGTGCTCACTTGAATAAAGGGGATGAGGCTACTGGCAGAATGATATTACCTTTCAGAAATCCGGCCAGTACGACCTCCTTTCCCTCCCAGCCTCTTGCAGATAGGACTGCTTGATGCTGGTAAACTTTGTTTACATGGATGACATGGTGTCAGCAAGGAGGTACACATTGCTGGAATTGGGGGTGGGTCTGCATTCCCAAGGGTTGGTCCTGTCCCACTGCGTTGTCTAGCATTGCAGTTATCTGCCCTTTATTTCAAGGCTTTATTTTTAAGCTTGTTTTGAGAGCATTCGTATCTTGACAGAATGAAGACTGCCAATGTTAAAGAAATTGAATATTCTTCAAAGCACATGAATCCTCATGATATTGTTCTGGGTCAGTTACACCATAGATTTGATACAGCATCAAGTTTGATTAGTGAGTAGCATAGCGTGCTGATTTGGAGAACACAAATTCAAAACACACTGCAGCAATTTGAATTCATTAGAAATTTGGAATTAAAATAAAAATGACTGTGAAACTGCTGAATTGTAGCCCGGTGGCACAGCCTCACAGCACCAGGGGCCCGGGTTTGATTCCCAGCTTGGGTCACGGTCTGTTTGGAGTTTGTACATTCTCCCTGTGCCTGTCTGGGTTTCCTCTGGGTGCTCTGGTTTCCTCCCACAGTCCAAAGGACGTGCTGGTTAGGTGCATTGACCATGCTAAATTCTCCTTCAGTGCACCTAAACAGGCGCCGGAGTGTGGCAACTAGGATATTTTCACAGTAACTTCATTGCAGTGTTAGTGTAAGCCTACTTGTGACACTAATAAATTTTTAAAAATTCAACTGGTTCATGAATGTCTGTATTATTGACTTTTTCTGCACCATTCTCCCTGACAACCTCACTAAGTGAGATTTCCAATTGGATGCCAGTGGGTTGATACTGCGCACATAATAATTTCAGGAGTTTCCTACAGCCAGCAGAGAGCAAAAAAGAGAGAGAGGGAGAACATTTCCATTTCATCCATGTGGCAGTCTTTGAAATAAGGCCTCAGAGATGAAAGCACATTATCGGACCATCAAGATTGCCCAGTTGTCCTTGCAATAAAAGATCTTTAAAGGGATTAAGGATTTTTAGCTCTACAGTGAAAAGATGTGTCTAGTTATGGCTCAGCACCGAATAGGTTTAACTCATAGAAACCATACAGTGCAGAAGGAGGCCATTCAGCCCACCGAGTCTATACCAACAAGAATCCCACCCCAGGCCCTATCCCCACACATTTACCCTGCTAATCCCTCTAACCTACACATCCCAGAACACTAAGGGAGAATTAGCATGGCCAATCAACCTAACCTGCACATCTTTGGACTGTGGGAGGAAACCGGAGCACCCGGAGGAAACCCACGCAGACACGAGGAGAACGTGCAAACTCCACACAGACAGTGACCCAAGCCAGGAATTGAACCCAGGACACTGCAGCTGTGAGGCAGCAGTGCTAACCATTGTGCCACCGTGCTGCCCATAACTCATAATTCGTACAGTCTCCTGAAATGAAAGGGTCTGAATTTCTTGCTTTTGATTAATTAAGAAACAGCCTAGATCACCAATAATGCTTAGTTTCACTGCATGGTGAGATTCCATTCCATGATCTCATTGTAGGATGGAGCAGACTCAATGGGCTGAATGGCCTATTGCTGCTTCTATGTTTTATGGTCTAATGGATGCTTTCACATATTTGCCTGTGCAAATAGTTAGAGACTAATCTAGTGGACAAAACAAAGATCAGACTTGGTTATCAAGACCTCCACAGACAACTGGCCTGCTGATACTCATTGTTGTCGTACACGCTCAAATATTGGTCACTTTGATGAGGGTTTGCAGGGTTTCAGACTATGTGTCATCCATATGATGTTATAGTCCAAAGATGTGCGGGTTAGGTTGATTGGCCATGCTAAAATTGCCCTTAGTGTCCTGGGATGTGTCGGTTAGAGGGATTAGTGGGTAAATATGTAGGAATATGGGGGTAGGGCCTGGGTGGGATTGTGGTCGGTGCAGACTCGATGGGTCGAATGGCCTCTTTCTGTGCTGTAGGGTTTCTAAGATTTCTAAGATTTCTAAGATATAAAAACAACATATATTTATATAGCACCTTGAACATAATAAACATTCAAGCAGCTTCACAGAGGGGAAATGGATACCAAGTAGCAATAGGAGAAGATTTAGGGGCAATAAGGGGAAGCACGGTGGCACAGTGGTTAGCACTGCAGCCTCACCAGGGACCAGGGTTTGATTTCTGCTTTGGGTGGCTGTGTGGAGTTTTCACATTCCCGGGTGAGATGTTCTTTTGGAGAGTCAGAGCAGACTCGATGGGCTGGATGGACTTTTTCTTCACTGCAGGGATTCTATAACAGAACGTTGATTGTAAACAGCCTTCAAGAAACATTTAAAGATAAGTAAGGAGAAACCAGAAAGATTTCTGGAGCACAAAGCCAAAATGATTACGCAATTGGACAGAAAGGATTTATATTATAGGCTAGTTGCAGCTACCATGGCTTTGGGATTTCTCCAAACACTTTATAGCTGATAAGAGACTTGGAAAATTGCAGTTACTGTAGTGTAATGAAACTAGGCAGGCAATTTGAACACTGCAAGATTGCCCCACTCAATGTGATAATGATCAGATCATCTACTTTAATGATTGGTAGAGGGATTGACATGGAAAAAGACACGTCCTCTACAGAAGGATCCTCCCCCTTACCTGGGGCAGAGGGTAATGCACACAGCAGGACCATGCAACTGCAGATTGCACTTCCAAGAAACCTGCCTTTTTGTGGAGTCAGTGGACCATGTCTATGTTAAGCTGCACTCTCTTTTTCAATATTTAACAGATCTGTTATTATTGTTTTGTTTGCACTTCAGCCCCACTCTCTTGATCTATGGGCACCCGGTGTAGACGATGGTGGGGGGGGGGGGGCCGGGAAGGAGGAGGTCATCCTTGTGAAGCTGCTCCTGGGCTTGACCAAATTCACCATCAATATGCAGCGGGCGATAGAGGGGGTCATCCAACCCGGCTGTCTACCCTCTACCACGGCTGTATTCACAGTTGGGTGTTCCTGGAGAGGGAGCATGTGATATCCCCAGGCACCATTGAAGCCTTCCGTGCTCGTTGATCACCGCAGGGACTAGAGTGCCCGATCAACAACTCTAATCACCTTTTGGTTTAATGTTTTAAGTTTCATTTCTGCTTTATTTTTATTTCGGGCTGTCCCTTGTTAAGGGACTGCCCTTCTTGCTTTGTCCCTCAGTATGTTTATTTTAATTTAATTTGTTACACCAAAAAGAATGGAAAGTACACATGGGAGAATTCCCTGATCATCTTCAAAATGGTGTGGTGGGATTTGTGATGTTCCTGAGCAGGCAGACCATACTTCAGTTCAACATTTCATTCAAAAACAAAATGGCACCACCTGCAATGTGGGCCTGGATTTTGTGCTCAATGCTTGACTAGAATCCACATCTTGTTTTGGCCCACAGTAGAATTGCTACCACTGAGTCACACTGTTGATGTTCTCCAAGGGGTACACACTGTATCTCGATGAAAGATGGCATGGGTTTGGATTCAAGACTGACAGGAGCTGTAAAGCTACGTTAATCACAAGGCCATTGGGGAAGTTGGAAATAAGGACAGAAGTTTTCAATTCAGCCAATGGAGGCCAGCAAGGACTGGGACCAGCAGGCCAGCTAGACTTTATGCAGAATAGGAAGCAGACAGTAGAGTTTTGGATGGATTAGAGCTAATACAGGATATGGAGAAGAGTGCATTGAAGAGGAAATTAGGAAATTTCTTTCCCCCCCTCCCCCCCTCAGCCCCTTATCAGGATTATCAGCCCCTCCCCCTTCCCACCTCCCCCCGCCCCCCCCCGCCCCCCCATCAGCACCCCCAATTATCGGCTCTTTCTCCCCATCCCCCACATTTAGAGCCAGCACTCCACCTCCCTACCCACAAAGTCCATCGCCGGCATCCCCTGCTCCTCCATCTGCTCCTGGCCACAACCAAATCTGAATGAATTCCCCCCCCCCTCTCTCTCCTCCATGAGGGTCCCACTGGGACCCACCCCTTGGCACAGGTTAGCACTGCCAGATTGGCACTGTCAGGTTGGCATGGTCGTGGTGCCAACATGGCAGTGTCAACTTGAGCCAAGGGACAGTGTCAGGGGATATTGCCAGACTACTGTCTGGTCATGTCCCTCTCCCCCAGGGGTTATGACATCACGCCAGCGTCCACTAAATGACCGGTGAGGTGGGAAGCCCTGGAGAAAGTGCTTGCTGATGACATGCTAGTATATTAACTCCGCCGACAAGGGAGCTGAAAGATTGGAACTCGAAAACTCACTGGAGCTTTCTAAGCCTCTGGATTTTGAGTGTGCACCGCCGCTCCTGTGGCTGGAGGGTGAGGTCTGAAGGAGATGCCTGCCTGATAATTCTGAACCTACTGCACAGGGCCTCATGATGAATCCTCACTGCCTTTTCCAATGGGACATGGAGTGAAAGGAACAGATCAGAGGCGGAGAAACCAGGCCCAGGATACTCACAAGGAGATTTCAATAGTAAAAAGGAAATTTGAGTATCACCTTCTTGCCAATGTGTTGCTTTTTACTTTTCCATCTTTCAGCGCTGACAGTTGTATTTATTTTGCTACACTGTGTCTGACAAATTAAGGAAGAGAACATTAAGGGGTTTGTAAATAAGAACAAAGGACAGAGAATTTTCATTTTGTATCTTCAGAGTTTACCTCTTTTAACTCCAGTTTCATTCTAAAATTGGTGCCATACCTGCTCCCACATCAATATGTTCTTCCTGAGCCATGATGCCCAGAACTGAACACACAAATCCAGATAGGGTCTAACCAGAGCTTTAGAAAGCTGGAACATAATTCCTTGCACATTGTATTCCAACCCCGTGATGATAAAAGCCAACATTTGTACAGATACAAAGAAACTGGGAGCGATTCTCCCATCGTGACCCACAACTTTTCTGACAGGTCTGGCTGGGAGATGCACGTCGTCGGCCTTTTTCCGGGATTTACACATGCGCCAGGAACGCATGCGCATCTCCCAGAGCCAGGGAACAGTCAGAGCCCAGACCACACTGGAAACCGGCGAGAAGACAGGTAAGTGATTTGAATTTGTTTTTAATATGTTTTGCATTCCATTATCGGGAACTTGTCGGACCCGATTGAATCTCCCACCCCGCCAGGACTACTTCATTCCGACGGGGTTTAGAGTAGCTCCCCATGTTCGGGGAACTAGCGGGAGACACCGCCGGAATGAAAAGGGGGCAATCGGGGCCCTCCAGGGAGTCGGGCGGCGAGGGGTGGTGCCCTCTGGGCATGGGTACCCTGGCACTGCCCAAAGGGCAAAGTGTCCATGCCCAGGAGATACCTTGGCACTGCCCATCGGGCATGGGGCAGTGCCAAGGGGGTGGGGCCTATTGTGGGTGGGGACTAGGGGGCGATTAGTGGGGGTGGGGGCTCCTGCTGCCACTCTGCATGGGAATCGGTCTGGACTGGAGGGAGGCCAGCGATCAGGGCGAGCTGGGAGGGGGTCTTCCGGGGGGGGGGTCAGCGGGGCGGGGGGGGGGGGGCTGGACATTGGGGCAATCCGGACGAGGGGGGTGTGGTCAGGGCTGGCCCGGGAATTGTTGTGGGGGCTGCGATCAGGCCGTGGGGGAGCTGGAGGGGCAGCACTGCGGGGGTCCTGGGCTGGCCAGCAATCGAGCGAGCCCGGAAAAGGGGAGACTGACAGATCGGAGCCACTGCGCATGCGCAGAATTCTGGAGCTGTCAGACTCTGGCACAAATAGCCCCGCCCCCTGGGTTTTTAATGATATTCACGACTGTGACCTCTGCAGTGCAGAGTGGGGAGATTCGAGTGTGAAGTTGAACTGAAAAAACAGTCGTGATCTAGAACAGTTTTCCCACCAACTCAGCACTTTTAGGAGAATCACCCCTGATATTTCTCCCCGGTGGAGCTTAGAACAACATTGCTTTAAAATTAGTGCTGAACTATTCAGGGATAATATCAGGAAACACGTCAGCACACAAAGAGCAGTGGAATTCTAGAAATTTTCCGCAGCCATGTTTTCTGACATTTTAAAATTCTATGTTTTCTGATGTCGACGGTGCTTTATGTGGTTTCTGTCCAACCGCCGGGAACTGACAGTGGGCGGGGAGGGGCAATGGGTGGGGTTGGGGGGGGGCGGTGGCGGGGGGGGCGTTGGTGGAGGGGGGGGTGGGGGGAGGTGGCAAAGAGATCACCTTCGGCGACACCAGAAAATCCCACCATAGAACTCTCTCCCTCAAAATGCTGCTGAGACTTGAGGTCAATTGAAAATTTAAAAACTGAAAGGAACTGGAACTGAAGATTCATATTGGACTCGAAGAACTAACTCTGTTTCTTCCACCACAGACACTGCCAAACCTGCTGAGATTTTCCAGTACTTTTGGATTGGATTTTATTTGCCCCCCCCTCCCTTTCCTCCCGCACTTTGCCCCACGTCCCACCCCAACCACCAACCTCCCCACCACCCCCACCGGGCCAACCTGATTGGCTGGCAGCTTTTGAGGGCGGGATGTCCCCACACTGAGTGGTGGATGCCCCACTCTCGGCCTGTTTAGGCTGCTGGCATCACCTAACGGATGCAGTGGGGGCGGAGGGGGGTTCTTTTTGGTGCCTTGGCTGCCAGCTGACCCTTGCAGTGGGGTGGGGAGGGCAAACAATGCAAACTACCCCTACCACAACCCCTGTCAAATCTAGCCCTTGGTTAACGTGCCGCAAAATTCTTTTGGTTCTCTATGACTCTTGGGCTTCTCCCATTCAGAATCAGTCTTTCCAAGGTCCAAAATGGATGCCTCACACTTCCCCACATTAAACTCTATCTGCCATAGCTTTGTCCACTCACTTAACCTTTGTCCATAGTTACTGGAGTCCGAGTCTTTGCAGTCTAATTGTATTCAGAGCCACATCAGAATAAACAAAAAAGAGCAATGTCTTTAAGCAGTTTGAGACTGGTGGAGAATGCTTGCTGCCTGGTGTTTAGAACAAGATGTGGAGATGCCGACGTTGGACTGGGGTAAACACAGTAAGAAGTCTCACAACACCAGGTTAAAGTCCAAAAGGTTTATTTTGTAGCACAAGCCACAAGCTTTCGGAGCGCTGCTCCTTCATCAGGTAAGTGGGAGTTCTGTTCACAAAGAGGGCGTATAAAGACACAAACTCAATTTACAAAATAATGGTTGGAATGCGAGTCTTTACAGGTAATCAAGTCTTAAAGGTACAGACAATGGGTTCCATTTTACCAAAACTTTGCGCCCGTTTTCGGGCGCGAAATCGCAGTAAAGTTGGGCGTCGGGCCTGTACCGCAATCTGCACCCAATTCCGAGCAGATCGCGGCTTTAGCGACATCCGATTCGGGCTCGGGTCCGGCCCGCGCCCAAATTGGGCGGCCCGACGATTTAAATGCATTAGCATGCATTTAAATTGACTTAATGAACCGCGCACCCAACCCTACCGCCAAATCCCACTTTACCGTCTTCTGGCCCATTCCGGATCTGCACTTTTAGCGACCTGCAGAATAAAAGTCCGAAGCGGATTTCTATTCTGCGGGGGAATCTCTGAAGCCCTCTCTGCCCTTGTGAAGTCACCATCCTCCTCGACCATCCTTTGCAGAACCCCCCCGCCCCCTCCTCGGATCAGACCCCCCTGGGAGGCAGGCCCCCCTCGGCAGACCCCCCTCTCCCCCACCCCCCCCAACCCCAGGATCAGACCCCCCTGGGAGGCAGGCCCCCCTCGGCAGAGCACACCCCCAACCTACCTCGATCGCTGGTCTCCCTCCACCATCCTTCCGTTAGCAAGATAAGCTGTATGTTCCTCAGCTAGATCCACTTTGGTCAACACAAAGATGGTCCTTCTACCTTGTGGGTCCATCTGGCTCACCAAGTCAGTTACAATACTGCATTCAGCATCTACTGAATCATCTTGGGTACAAAGGATAATGAATGGTACTGGTTGATCTTCCTGGTGTTATCAGTACTGTAACATTAGGAACGGCTGCCGACACCAAGGATATAATTTTTAGCATAAGCAAGGCTTACATGCAGAACCCTAATGCCACTATCCTTTGTATCCAAGATGGTTCAGTAGATGCTGAACGCAGTATTGTAACTGACTTGGTGAGCCAGATGGACCCGTCACACCCCCTCTGCTCCTCCAACCCCCCCCCCCCCCCCCCCCCCCGCCCTCTCCCCCCCAGATGATCTGGGTCACAGATCCTCTCTCTTTGCTTTTTTCTCCCCGCCTGGGCACGCTGCTTTGGATTTTTTTCCGAACTGCGCATGCGCAAGATCCCAGTTGAGGCCATCCTCATGTGTGCGGAACTTGGCTATCAGACTGATAGCCAAGATCAGATGGCCTCAACTGGGATCTTGAGTTCATGTCACACTATCTGTAACCCCCACGACTTGCCTGGGCTTGCAAAATCTCACTAACTGTCCTGGCTGGAGACAATACACATCGCTTTAACCTGTGCTTAACCCTCTCTCCACTCACATTGTCTGTACCTTTAAGACTTGATGACCTGTAAAGACTCGTATTCCAACCATTATTTTGTAAATTGAGTTTGTGTCTTTCTCTGCCCTGTTTGTGAACAGAACTCCCACTTACCTGATGAAGGAGCAGCGCTCCGAAAGCTAGTGGCTTGTGCTACCAAATAAACCTGTTGGACGTTATCCTGGTGTTGTGAAACTTCTTACTGTGTTTAGAACAATAACAGAAGCTAATGTTTACTACCTTTTTCTCTCAACACATCAGCCTCTCAGAAATCAAAACTAAACAGCAGAAGCAATGTTTGCCCTTGAAACACTAACCAATTCACTTCAACTTACCAGTCTATGTTCCAATTTCAACTTTTTCATTTTGCCGCACCCCTTCCCCCCCCACCCCCTCCCACATTATAGAACCTTATCTTCTTCTCTCCCTCATGAAGACAGTAATCTGTGACGAATTACAGTTTCACTGGAGTTGGACAGTTCACCCATACGATTAGTTCTCATACCTAAGTGTAGACAGGAAATGGCAAGATAGCCTATCAAAGTTGCTGGATGATGTTATAGCTCAGCCCGGTCAAATGTTCATACCCCAAACACACTCACACACATATCCTACTGGTGCTCGCCATCATCTCTGTACTTGATGACTTGCATTGCTACCAGTCCTGTTTAAATCTCACATCCTTGTTTTCAATTAATCTCACCACAATGTCTTCTTCAATATTACTGTAATCTCCTCTATCTCTACAAACCTCTGATATGACTGCACTCCTCCAATTCTGGTCTCCTTCACATCACTGAGAGCCATTTTGTTTATATTCATTCTTGGGATGTGGGTATCTCTGGCTGGGCTGGCATTTGATGCCCGTCGATTATCGCCCATTTAAGAGGGTGCTTAAGAGTCAACCACATTACTATGGATCACATGTAGGCCAGATCAGATAAGGATGGCAGATTTCCTTCCCCAGAGGCCATTATGCCATCAGCTACCTAGATCCTAAGCTCTAGAATTGCATCCTAAAGCTCTCTTTTCTTTACTACTTTCCCTCCTTTACAGTAGCCTACGTCTTAAACCTATTGATCACCTGTGTCCTTAAGAGATCAGTTACCAAATTTTGTTTAATACTGTTCCTGTGAAACATCGTGGGGATGTTTTTATTGCGTTAAAGGTGTTACATAAATAGGAATTAGTGTGGTTAGATAGAGATCAATTGCAAGCCATTGTATCCCACTGCCTCTCCACTGCCATTAGGGGTAGCATTCGGTGTCCTAGCATAAGCTTGAGAGAATATCAAGGGTGTGCAGTTTTGCACTGATAGTGAATTTTACAAAACGTGCCATTAAAGGGAGCCCACATCCTATTATTCAGTTTCAGAGTCCCAGGTCATCAACTTTTTCAATCATTATAAACAGGCTGCCACAGAATCACTGAAGCCCACTAATATTGCACCAAAGATCTAATAGTCACCTCGTGTCCATCTCTCCAGTAACTGCCTACAATAGATTATTGTTTAATTTTGTATCTCATTAACTGGCTGTAGTGATAACACGTGCCCCACAGTGCTGTTTCTCAGATTTTATTATAAGCTGCTTGCACTTGCTGTAGTAATAAAATCACACCTCGCTGTTTTCTTCTCGAGCTTATTCTGACCAGGACCTCGAAATTGTGCAACTCCTCGGCTCATTTAGGTCTTTCTTTCTTTCCTTTAGCGGCCTTCCAAATTGAAGCTTGGCATCAGCTAATGACTAATTCTTGACAGACCTTATTCTCTCCTATACTGTTGCAGCATTGGTCCTGAACCTTAACTTCTTTCTCAATGATGAAATCCTCAGAGCGATTAATATGTTTACTTATCTGGCACTTTAATCACAATATGGTATAGCTTCAACCAGTAACTCTTTCAAAATTACACTACTATAAATACTCCTCAGCAGTAATGTGGGGGAATGGGTCCTTGCTTCTGGGTTTATGTCCACTTTATGTCCCACCCCAGGGCTTGATGGTCAAAGAAGATGCATTCATGATTTGGCCAAACAGGTGAAAAGAGTGGGAGAGATTCCTGGTCAGCCATGTGATGGAAAGTTTGAGCCTCTACCACTATCCATAACTCCAGGCTACAACATGCATGCAAAAAGTGCATGTTGCCACAGTAGCTTGGAGTTACTGAATGAACTAGAATGCACCTCCACCACAGAGTCCTGGATGTTGTCAAATGCTTTGAGTATTGTTGGAGCTGCACTCATCCAGGAGAATCTTTCATCACACTGTGAAGCATGTGTGATCACTTGTGCCTTGCAGATGTGGACAGGCTTTGCGGGGGTCAGGAGCTAAGTGATTCACCGCAGGATTCCCAGTCTTTGACCTGCTCTGGTAGCCACAGTATTTATGTGGTTAGTCCAATTCAGTTTTTGGTTTATGGTAACCCCCCAGGATGTTGATAATGGGGGATTTAGCGATAGCAATGCCATTGAACGTTAAAGGACAATGATTAGATCTTATCTTGTTGGAGATGGCATTGCTTGGCAATTGTGTGGCACGAATGTTACTTGCCATTTGTCAGCACAAGCCTGGATATTGTCCAAGTCTTGCTGCATTTGGACATGAGGAGTTGTGAATAGTGCTGAACATCGTGCAATCAGCTGCGAACACCCCCACTTCTGACCTTACGATGGAAGGAAGGTCATTGATGAAGCAGCTGAAGATGGTTGTGCCTAGGACACTACCCTGAGGAACTCCTGCAGTGATGTCATGAAGCTGAGATGACTGACCTCCAACAACCACAACTATCTTCCTTTGTGTCAGGTATGACTCCAATCAGCGGAGGGTTGTCCCCCTGATACGTATTGATTCCAGTTTTGCTCAGTCAAATGCTGCCTTGATGTCAAGGACAGTCACTCTCACCTCACCTCTGGCATTCAGCTCTTTTGTCCATGTTTGAACCAAGGCTGTAATGAGGCCAGGAGCTGAGTGACCCTTGCAAAACCCAAACCGAGCATCCATGAGCAAATTATTGCCAAGCAAGTGCTGCTTGATAACATTGCTGATGATCCCTTCCGTCACTTTGCTGATGATCGAGAGTAGACTGATGGATGGTAATTGGCCAAGTTGGATGTGTCCTGTTATTTATGTACAGGGCATACTTGGGCAATTTTCCACATTATCAGGTAGATGTCAGTATTGTAGCTGAATTGGAACAGCTTGGCTAGGAGCATGGCAAGTTCTGGAGCACAAATCTTCAGAGCTTTTGACAAAATATTGTCAGGGCCCATAGTCTTTGAAGTATCCAATGCCTTCAGCCATTTGTTGATACCACATGGAGTGAATTAAATTGGGTGAAGACTGGGGACCGCCGGAGGAGGCCAAGATAAATCATCCACTCGGCACCTCGGATTAAAGATTGTTACAAATGCTTCAACCTTATCTGTTGCATTGATGTACTGGGCTTCTCCATCTTTGAGAATAGGGATATTTGTGGAGCCTCCTCCTCCAATGAGTTGTTTCATTGTCCACCACCATTTATGGCTGGATATGTCAGGACTGCAGAGTTTAGATCTTATCTGTTAATGTGGAATTGCATAGTTCTCTCTATTACTTGCTGTTTATGCTGTTTGGCACACAAGTTGTCTTGTGTTGTAGCTTCACCAGGTTGACACCTCATTTTTTGGTATGCTTGGTGTTGCTCCTAGCATGCCCTTCTGCACACTCCATTGAACCAGCGTTGAAGCCCTGGCTTGGTGGGAATGGTAGAGTAGTGGTTACCAGAAAGGAGAGTAATTAATTTAAATTATTTCTGTTATTAATAAGCTCACAACTTACCGCGTGCGAAACTACCAACTGCTTTGACCACTCCACCCTGCCCCTTGCCCCCATTTTGAATAGTCTATATTCTGTGTTAAAGAAAGAGAGTTGGGCACCAGCCTTCAGTTTATTACAAACCTCTTATACAGAGTCCTATCAGAGGCAATTAGATGCTCAAATAAATAATATCTTATATTCTAAAAGCCACTACACTTCAAAAGTACTTCATTGGTTGCAAACACTTTGGGACATCCTGATCCAAAAGATCTTGGGCGTGATTTTCCCAGCCCATAGCGCAGTGGGTCAGGAGATATCAGTGGGAGGCTTGTGGCAGGATTCACGACTGGCATCCAGCTGATCGTTACTCTCCCAGACTATTTCTTTTAACGTAATCAGCCTCGCATCGGAAATCAGCGTGAGGCTGATGGCAATATGGAAATGTCAATTTCCATATCATTCGCGAGCCTGGGATGGTAGTCTCCAGGCTCACTAGTGTCCCCCACTGCTGGGAGAGCTTCCCACCAGCGGGGATTAAAGCTGGTCCCCATAAATGAGAATCAGGTGTGATCACCCCACTGGAGGTGATGAATGACAGGTCATTGACACCCCTCCTGGAAGGTCGAGGGCAGGGGGGTTCCCCTTGGGCAGTGCCAGCCTGAAACCCAGCAGTGTCAGCCTGGCACCCTGGCACTGCCCACCGGACACGGGCTGTGTCAAGGGAGCAGGGCCAGAAGGGGCAGGGCCAGGTGGTGCTGGGAGGGGAGCAGGAAAAACCCCTGTATTCCCGCCTGTTAGGTACTTAGTTTTTTTGGGGAGAATCGTTCCCCAAATGTGAATTCAATTTCCTTCTTTCCTTTCTCCCTGGTGGCACAAATGTCTGGATGAAGAAAGAGGCTACTCTGCCTGGGATATTTCCTCAGAGCTCCCCACTGTTTTTCCACACTCTGTAACATTTTTCTTCAAGGGTATTTTATGTGTTGAGCATGCAAAAACAGGATCCTCTTTTCCTAATTCGTCAGGTAATGAGGAATCACTTCTTAAAGTTCTCAAGGAGTTTTCAGGAACAGCCAGTCGTAACTCAAGGCTTGGGCCTACATCATCACTGGCACTATACTGCCCGCTGCTCAGGTTTAGACCCAACAAATGCTGGTATAACCCAAGACAGTTTATATTTATTAGTGTCACAAGTACATTAACACTGCAATGAAGTTACTGTGAAAATCCCCTAGTCACTACACTCCAGCACCTGTTCGGGTACACTGAGGGAGAATTTGCATGGCTAATGCACCTAACCAGCACATCTTTCAGATGGTGGGAGGAAACCGGAGCACCGGAGGAAACCCACACAGACATGGGGAGAACGTGCAGACGCCACACAGACAGTGACCCAAGCTAGGAATCGAACCCGGGTCCCTGGCGCTGTGAGGCAGCAGTGCTAACCACTGTGAATTCACTTAAATGTAGTGCTTAAAAGGAACATAATGCCTTGTCTGTTCTTTATTCTTGGGTCTCTAAGGGACAGCAAACAAGAGACATGTTATTACTTTCAACATTAGAAAACTGGCTCACTCCACAGCCTGGGTTGGGCACAGTTTGCCAAACACGGCCCACAACACATCACTTCCCAAAATACCTTAGTGTGCCTTGAAAAGCTCAGGGGTCAGCGATTGTCTCACCTGTAAAACTTCTCACTGTCATTGCAGACGTTTTAAGGTTTCAGTTACTTCGAACACCGAGAGCAAAAAATTATCACAAAACAAGGACCCAGGGAACTAGAATTCTCAAAATATTTGCATTGAGGAGAAACCACATGCAGAGATGAAAGGAGTAAGTTTTCCAATTTCACCACCCTGGCTGAGGGGATTTGCCCACCTGTGAAAATTATACTATTTATAGGTGCAGTAGAACTATAATGTTATTTTCAATTTGTATAAGGTTACAGTTATACAATAAAGGGAGCTTCTCTTGTCTTCCCCCAAGATCTTCAACCCTTACTATGTAACAGGTCTGCCTATTATGCATTACCAAATGTATGCATGGGCTATTTAACCCTGTGGTGTATCACAGGTGCACCTGCTATGGCAGACCGTCTGCTGCTTACCAAATGCATGAATGGGCTATTTAACCCAGTGGTGCATCACAGGCTCTCCTGTTCTGTCCTGCAAACTGACAATCGTTCCATGCACTTTCCAACAGGAGAGATCTGACAGCTATGAAAGACAGAAAATCTCAGAGCCACTGGAGCCGTTTCTGAGTCGACAACATAACTTAATGATATTTCAGAGCAGGGATAAAACCTGGTATCTTCTGATTTCTATGCCTACAGCTAGTTTCTAATTCTAGCAATGTGGCCTTCAGGGATCTCCTTTCTGTACTTGTATAATAAATAAAAATAACAGTCAGTTAAAACAGTTGAGTTACTGTCATTGGACCCTCGGAACCAAAGGCCTATTTCAGCCCTCTGCATTCAATGTATCAGAGGATCACAGAATGATACAACACTGGAGGCACCCATTCGGCCCATTGGCCCTTTACCTGAAGACAGTCCTGCTGCTCTTTCCCCATTGCCTTGCAAGTCTTTCCATTTCAAGGCCTAAAATTCCCAATTTGATTGTAGTTAGAGGTCCAGATGCCTAGTTTTCAGAAAGGGGCGGCATGGTGGCACAGCGGTTAGCACTGCTTCCTCACAGCACCAGGGACCTGGGTTCAATTCAGCCTTGCATGACTGTCCATGTGGAGTTTGCATGTTCTCCCTGTGACTGCATGGGTTTCCTCCGGGTGCTCCGGTTTCCTCCCACACTCCAAAGATGTGTGGGTTAGGTTGCTTGGGCATAGTAAATTGCCCCTTAGTGTCAGGGGGACGAGCAGGGTAAATACATGGGGTTAGGGGATAGGGCCTGGGTGGGATTGTTGTCAGTGCAGACTCGATGGGCTGAATGGCCTCCTTTTGCACTGTAGGGATTCTATGATTCTATGATGATTTGCTCAAACTAGAGGGCATAAGTTTAAGGTGAGAGGGGAAAGATTTAAAAGGGAGCTGAGGGGCAACATTTTCACACAGAGGGTGGTGCGCAGATGGAATGAGCTGCCAGAAAAGATGTTAGAGGTGGGTCCAATTACACTTAAAAGATGTTACATGGATGGGAAAGGTTTAGAGGGATATGGGCCAAATGCAGGCAAATGGGACTAGTTCAGTTTAGGAAACCTGGTCAGCATGGTCAAGTTGGGCTGAAGGGCCTGTTTCCATGCTGTATAATCTCTATGACTCAAAATGCATTTGTTTTTTGCCAAATGCAAAATCAGCCTGAACTAGAGTAATCCAGCAGCGTTTAAATGTTTAAATTAAAATTTTAAAATCACATGAAAAGCTATTTATTCCTTGATATAGTCCAGAGTGGTCAACTGGTTCAGTTATTTTTATATCAGCTGAAAATGGATATTATGGAAAAAAAAGAATTTTAATCTGAGTTCATCACTTGGGAGTAAACCGATTTAAAGAACTCAAAATGTTTTTTTTTTAAACGACATGAAAGCATTTGTTGTTACATTGCTGGACAGTAGCCATGATTGTAATAAGTATTCAAGAGCTTTTTTGCATCTTTATTAGTATCCAACCACCGACAATAAAGTTTAATTTGAGGATCCTCCTCAAAGGCTTACAAACAAGCTCAATTTGTGCAATCCCCCAATCATGGTTCATTCTAGCTGGAAACATGGTGAATTTGGTAGCTGGGGCCTGCTTCTAGTTTAAGCTACTGCAAAAGATCACGAAAACTCAATTTAGAAAAATAGAAACATAGAAACTAGAAGCAGGAATAGGCCATTCAGCCCTTCGAGCCTGCTCTGTCATTCATTATGATCATGGCTGATCATGAAATTCAATATCCTGATTCCCCCTTCTCTCCATATCCCTTGATCCCTTTAGCCCCAAGAGCTATATCTCATTTCTTCTTGAAGTCAGACGTTTCTGTGGTAGTGAATTCCACACATTCACCACTCTCTGGGTGAAGAAATTTCTCCTCACCTCAGTTCCAAAAGGTGAGTGTGAGGTTATTCTGAAACTATGACCATGTGAGGTTATTCTGAAACTATGACCTCTTGTTCTGGACTCCCTCACCATCAGGAACATTCGTACTGAATCTACCCTGTCTAACTTGTGCTGGACATGAATTGTGCTTAAAATTCTTTGATCTTTAATGCTGCTTTAAACAGTTTTGGGTAAGCTGTAACTAAACAATGCGACCAAGCATAAACTCCATAGTCAACCATTTCTTTAATTTCATTTCTTGAACATAGAACATAGAACAGTACAGCACAGAACAGGCCCTTCGGCCCACGATGTTGTGCCGAGCTTTATCTGAAACCAAGATCAAGCTATCCCACTCCCTATCATCCTGGTGTGCTCCATGTGCCTATCCAATAACCGCTTAAATGTTCCTAAAGTGTCTGACTCCACTATCACTGCAGGCAGTCCATTCCACACCCCAACCACTCTCTGCGTAAAGAACCTACCTCTGATATCCTTCCTGTATCTCCCACCACGAACCTTATAGTTATGCCCCCTTGTAATAGCTCCATCCACCCGAGGAAATAGTCTTTGAACGTTCACTCTATCTATCCCCTTCATCATTTTATAAACCTCTATTAAGTCTTCCCTCAGCCTCCTCCGCTCCAGAGAGAACAGCCCTAGCTCCCGCAACCTTTCCTCATAAGACCTACCCTCCAAACCAGGCAGCATCCTGGTAAATCTCCTCTGCACTCTTTCCAGCGCTTCCGCATCCTTCCTATAGTGAGGTGACCAGAACTGCACACAATACTCCAAATGTGGTCTCACCAAGGTCCTGTACAGTTGCAGCATAACCCCACGGCTCTTAAACTCCAACCCCCTGTTAATAAAAGCTAACACACTATAGGCCTTCTTCACAGCTCTATCCACTTGACTGGCAACCTTTAGAGATCTGTGGATATGAACCCCACTCTCTCTGTTCCTCCACAGTCTTCAGAACCCTACCTTTGACCCTGTAATCCACATTTAAATTAGTCCTACCAAAATGAATCACCTCACATTTATCAGGGTTAAACTCCATTTGCCATTTTTCAGCCCAGCTTTGCATCCTATCTATGTCTCTTTGCAGCCTACAACAGCCCTCCACCTCATCCACTACTCCACCAATCTTGGTGTCATCAGCAAATGTACTGATCCACCCTTCAGCCCCCTCCTCTAAGTCATTAATAAAAATCACAAAGAGCAGAGGACCAAGCACTGATCCCTGCGGCACTCCGCTAGCAACCTGCCTCCAATCCGAAAATTTTCCATCGACCACCGCCCTCTGTCATCGATCAGACAGCCAGTTACCTATCCAATCGGCCAACTTTCCCTCTATCCCACACCTCCTCACTTTCATCATAAGCCGACCATGGGGGACCTTATCAAACGCCTTACTAAAATCCATGTATATGACATCAACTGCCCTACCTTCATCAACACACTTAGTTACCTCCTCAAAAGATTCTATCAAATTTGTGAGGCACGACTTGCCCTACACGAATCCATGCTGACTATCCCGGATTAATCCGCATCTTTCTAAATGGTCGTAAATCCCATCTCGAAGGACCTTCTCCATCAATTTACCAACCACCGAAGTAAGACTAACCGGTCTATGATTACCAGGGTCATTTCTATTCCCTTTCTTAAACAGATGAACAACATTCGCCATTCTCCAGTCCTCTGGCACCATCCCCATGGACAGCGAGGACCCAAAGATCAAAGCCAAAGGCTCTGCAATCTCATCCCTTGCCTCCCAAAGAATCCTAGGATCCATTTCATCAGGCCCAGGGGACTTATTGACCTTCAGTTTATTCAAAACTGCCAGGACATCCTCCCTCCGAACATCTATTTCCTCCAGCCTATTAGCCTGTAACACCTTCTCTTCCTCAAAAACATGGCCCCTCTCCTTGGTGAACACTGAAGAAAAGTATTCATTCATCACCTCGCCTATCTCTACTGACTCCATACACAAGTTCCCACTACTGTCCTTGACCGGCCCTAACCTCACCCTGGTCATTCTTTTATTCCTCACATAAGAGTAAAAAGCCTTGGGGTTTTCCTTGATCCGACCCGCCAAAGACTTCTCGTGTCCACCCCTAGCTCTCCTAAGCCCCTTTTTCAGCTCATTCCTTGCTAACTTGTAACCCTCAATCGAGCCATCTGAATCTTGTTTCCTCATCCCTACATAAGCTTCCCTCTTCCTTTTCACAAGACATTCCACCTCTTTCATGAACCATGGTTCCCTCACTCGGCCATTTCCTCCCTGGCTGACAGGGACATACCTATCAAGGACATCCAGTATTTGTTCCTTGAGAAAGTTCCACTTTTCATTAGTTCCTTTCCCTGACAGTTTCTGTTCCCAACTTATGCCCCCTAATTCTTGCCTAATCGCATCATAATTACCTCTCCCCCAATTGTAAACCTTGCCCTGCCGTACGGCCCTATCCCTCTCCATTGCAATAACATAAGAACATAAGAACATAAGAAATAGGAGCAGGAGTAGGCCATCTAGCCCCTCAAGCCTGCCCCGCCATTCAATAAGATCATGGCTGATCTGACGTGGATCAGTACCACTTACCCGCCTGATCCCCATAACCCTTAATTCCCTTACCGATCAGGAATCCATCCATCCGTGCTTTAAACATATTCAGCGAGGTAGCCTCCACCACCTCAGTGGGCAGAGAATTCCAGAGATTCACCACCCTCTGGGAGACGAAGTTCCTCCTCAACTCTGTCTTAAACCGACCCCCCTTTATTTTGAGGCTGTGTCCTCTAGTTTTAACTTCCTTACTAAGTGGAAGGAATCTCTCCGCCTCCACCCTATCCAGCCCCCGCATTATCTTATAAGTCTCCATAAGATCCCCCCTCATCCTTCTAAACTCCAACGAGTACAAACCCAATCTCCTCAGCCTCTCCTCATAATCCAAACCCCTCATCTCTGGTATCAACCTGGTGAACCTTCTCTGCACTCCCTCCAATGCCAATATATCCTTCCTCATATAAGGGGACCAATACTGCACACAGTATTCCAGCTGCGGCCTCACCAATGCCCTGTACAGGTGCATCAAGACATCCCTGCTTTTATATTCTATCCCCCTCGCAATATAGGCCAACATCCCATTTGCCTTCTTGATCACCTGTTGTACCTGCAGACTGGGCTTTTGCGTCTCATGCACAAGGACCCCCAGGTCCCTTTGCACGGTAGCATGTTTTAATTTGTTTCCATTGAGATAGTAGTCCCATTTGTTATTATTTCCTCCAAAGTGTATAACCTCGCATTTCTCAACGTTATACTCCATTTGCCATATCCTCGCCCACTCACTCAGCCTGTCCAAATCTCTCTGCAGATCTTCTCCGTCCTCCACACGATTCACTTTTCCACTTATCTTTGTGTCGTCTGCAAACTTCGTTACCCTACACTCCGTCCCCTCCTCCAGATCATCTATATAAATGGTAAACAGTTGCGGCCCGAGTACCGATCCCTGCGGCACGCCACTAGTTACCTTCCTCCAACCGGAAAAACACCCATTTATTCCGACTCTTTGCTTCCTGTCGGATAGCCAGTCCCCAATCCACTTTAACACACTACCCCCAACTCCGTGTGTCCTAATCTTCTTCAGCAGCCCTTTATAACAAAAGACACCGAATTGTGGTCACTATCTCCAAAGTGCCCTCCCTCAACCAAATCTAACACTTGGCCCGGTTCATTTCCCAGTACCAAATCCAATGTGGCCTCACCTCTTGTCGGCCTATCCACATATTGTGTCAGGAAACCCTCCTGTACACACTGCACAAAAACTGCCCCATCCGAACTATTTGACCTACAAAGGTTCCAATCAATATTTGGAAAGTTAAAGTCCCCCATGACAACTACCCTGTGACCCCTACACATATCCATAATCTGCTTAGCAATTTCTTCCTCCACATCTCTATTACTATTTGGGGGCCTATAGTAAACTCCTAACAACGTGACCGCTCCTTTCCTATTTCTAACCTCAGCCCATATTACCTCAGTGTGCAGATCCCCCTCGAAGTGCCTTTCCGCAGCCGTTAAACAATCCTTGATTAACAATGCCACTCCTCCACCTCTTTTACCAGCTTCCCTACACTTAGTGAAACATCTATACCCCGGATCGTCCAACAACCATTCCTATCCTTGTTCTACCCACGTCTCCGTAATGGCCACAACATCGTAGTCCCAAGTACCAATCCACGCCCCAAGTTCATCTACCTTGTTCCGGATGCTCCTTGCATTGAAGTAGACACACTTCAACCCACCTTCCTGTCTACCGGTACCCACCCTTGAAGGTTACTATTAAATTTGTTTCAGTCACCCTTCCCAGTAGTGTATCCAAGATCACCATGTAAACTTCTTTTTCCTCAAGTCTCCTTTGGTCCTTTTGCTAATTGCCTGAAATCTGAGCCATCCAACACGCAAACCAGCCTCCCATCCATTGACTCCGTCTGCACTTCCCGTTGTCTCGGCAAAGCAGCCAGCATAATTATGGACCCCAAGCACCCCAGACATTCTCTCTTCCACTTTTTTCCGTTGGTGAAAAAGATACGAAGTCTGAGGTCACGTACCAACCGACTCAAGAACAACTTCTTCCCTGCTGCCATCAGACTTTTGAATGGACCTACCTTGCATTAAATTGATTTTTCTCTACACCCTAGCTATGACTGTAACACTACATTCTGCACTCTCTCATTTCCTTCTCTATGAACGGTATGCTTTGTCCGTATAGCGCGCAAGAAACAATACTTTTCACTGTATGTTAATACATGTGACAATAATAAATCAAATCAAATCAAATCAAAATCTAGTTCCCAACCTTCCTGTCACTGGAAACAGTTTCTCCTTATTAACTCTCACAAAACACTTCATAATTTTGAACATTTCCATCAAACTTCTCTGCTTTAAGGAGAATAATGCCAGTTTTTCTAGTCTCTCCATTTAACTGAAGTCTTTCACCTGATAACATTCTGGTAAATCTCTTCTGTATCATCCGTAAGTCCTTGACATCCTTCCTTGAGTGTGGTGCCCAGAACTGGCCATAATATTATTACAGCCAGGGTTTTATAAAGGTTTCGAATAGAATCATAGAAACCCTACACTGCAGAAGGAGGCCATTCGGCCCATCGAGTCTGCACAGACCACTATCCCACCCAGGCCCTATCCCCACATATTTTACCTGCTAATCCCTCTAACCTACACATCCCAGGACTCTAAGGGGCAATTTTTTAACCTGGCCAATCAACCTAACCCGCACATCTTTGGACTGTGGGAGGAAACCGGAGCACTTTGTTTTCCTCCTGTTTATCTGTATTGGTAAAACCAAGCATCCTTTGTGTGTCTTTCAATCATTCTTCTCAATTGAAGATTGCCACCTTCAAAGACTTATGGACACACACTCTCAGCTCTCTCAGTCTTCTTGAATCCTCTTTTAAAACCGTACCATATTTCTCATAACTGACAAAATGTCTGAAATATTAACTTTGCTTCTCTGTCTGCAGACATTGGATATTGATCTGTTGAATATTTCCAAAATTTTTGTTTTCATTTCCTTCTCTACTACTTTACGTTTTCGGTCCTTTAGCCAATTTTGTATCCATTTAACCCTTAATGCTATAGGCTTCACATGGTTGATATATTATGCGGTACTTTGTCAAACAACTTTTGAAAATCAATGACACAAATTCAGCACATAGCCCTCATCAACCCACTCTGTTACTCCATCAAATAACTCAATCAAGTTAGTCAACATGATCTGTCTTTACTGAGTCCATGCGGGTTTTCATTTATTAAGCCGTGTTTTTCCAAGTCTCAATAAACTTTGTTTCAGATTAAAGTCACTAAAAGTTTCCCCAACACTAGCATCAGACTGACTTGCTTGTCATTATCATGTTCATCTCTCCCTTTTTGAAAAGAGGTGTAACATTTCTAACCTTCCAGTCCTCTAGCACCACTCCCTTATCTAAGGAGAATTGGAAGATTGTGGTCAGGTCCTCCACAATTTTTACTCTACTTCCCGCAGAAATCTAGGATGCATCCCATCGGACTGGGCGACTTTTCTATTTTGGGCATTGCCAAGTTTTTAAGGACCTCTCTTCATATTTATTATGCCATCTAATTACTCTATTCCTTCATCATTTACTGTGGCATTGGCAGCAGTCACTTTCTAGTGAAGACCAATACAAATGCATATTTTGTTCAGGTGGCCAAGATGGCATCGGAGCGAGGCAACTTCTTGCAAGCTGTGTCCAGCATACCCTTTATTTCTATCTTTTACTCTCGTTCTATGCTTCTAAAGCTCTATTCTAACTCTTCTAAACTCTCTAAGTTGATCTTTCTCAACACCCTAGCTATGACTGTAACACTACATTCTGCACCCTATCCTTCCCTTCTCTATGAATGGTATGCTTTGTCTGTATAGTGTGCAAGAAACAATACTTTTCACTGTATACCAATACATGTGACAATAATAAATCAAAACAAAAAATCAAATCAAATCAGCCACGTCCTCTGCTCTCACAAGAAAACCTCTGTGGTCCTTAATCAGCTCTACTATTTTACTATATACATCTTGACAAAAAAAAACTTTTGGGTTCTCCTTTACTCAATAATCTATTCTTGTACACTGTCTTGGCTGTTCTTATTTCCCCAGTACTTTAGTAGTCACCTTGGCTCTCTGCTGGATTATGACTTTATATTTATCATAAACCTCCTTCCACTATTTCATTTTAATCTTTCCTTAGTCACCCAAAGAGCTCTATTTTTGGATGCCCCACCGTCCCCCAGTTGGGAATGTGCCTACTCTGTACCTCAACTACCTCCTCTTTGAAGCTCTCCTATTGCTATCTTAGTTTAATCTGCTAATCTGTGATTCAAATATATCAGAACCAGATTCCTTTTCAACTCACTGAATTTAGCCATTTGCCAGATGAATATTTTTACATTTGATTTTTCTTATTCTTTTCCATATATACATGGAAACTGATGATATTGAATAGAATAGAACTTTATTGTCCACACTAAAGTGAAAATTTGTCTTTGACTCCACCTCCAGTGTAACAAATAATATAGTCATTAGTTTAAAAACAGTGAATATTTCATGTATACATACATTTATACATTTGTGCATATATAACATACATGCATACCACACATATTGTGATCACTCTTTCCCAAAGATTCCCTCTTTGAAACATACACCACTTCTTTACCCAGAATGCAATTCAGCACTACGTCCTTTCTCTTTGGAGTGGAAACATACCTGTCAAGAAGATTCTCATGCAAGACTTTCTCCCCTTCTTTGCCTATTATATTTATTTATTTTCACAGTCAATGTTAGAATAATTGAGGTTCTCCATTATCACTTATCCTCTACATTCTTCCCATAAGCAGTTGACTAAGCTAGGGCTTCATTCCTTGGAACATGGGAGAATGAGGGGTGATCTTATTAAGGTGCACAAAATCATTAGGGGCATAGATAGGATGAACACACATAGTGTTTTTCCCAGGGTAGGGGAATTGAAAACTAAAGGGCATAGGTTTAAGGTGAGAGGGGAAAGATTTAAAAGACACCTGAGGGGCAAATTCTTCACGCAGAGGATGGTGCATATATGGAATGAGCTGCTAGAGAAAGTGGTTGAAGCAGGTTCAATAGCAACATTTAAAAAGCATTTGGATAAGTACATGGATGGGAAAGGATTAGCGGGATATGGGCTAAATGTGGGCAATTGGGACTAGCTGGGAGGGCACCATGGTCGGCATGGACCATTTGGGCCGAAGGACTTGTTTCGTGCTGTATTGCTCTATGATTCTATGACACTGTTTCATGACTTATAACAGAAACATATCAAAATAACAGCTCCTCTATTGTTCCTTAATTCTTTCTTAATCCCAAATATATTGGGATTCTCCGACCTCACCCGTGGCTGGGATTCTCCGATCCCGCTGCTGTGGATGAAGATTTGGGTGAGCATCAAATTCTCAGTTCCCGCAGAGAGCAGAGAATTCCAGCCTGTATCTTTGAACCCTCAAGTACATTATCTCTTTCTACTGCTGTAACAGTTTCTGTGATCAAAACAGCTCATGGTAATTCTTTGTAATTACCAGTCAATTTGTAGATAGTCTGGAAAGACATTTTAATCCAAGAATTTGAGTCATTTCCTGCCATTAGAGAATTAATCTCTGTTGAGATGTTTTTTTTTGTCAGAGATATGCAGCTTCCACTCTTTTTTTCAATTGAGAAGCCACAGTAGGAAGGTGCTGGGGTAGGATTAGCATGTCAGAGTTAATAATTCAAGGAGAGGTAATTTGATGATGCCCAGATTATGTTTAATAAACAGGTTGACTACAAGAGGATGTAAATGAGACAAACTCTTTTGAAGCCCTAGGAAAGAATGGGGGCAATTTTGCTTAATACAACAGCTTGTTTTACATCCCTCCCATTTTCATCTTCATTGTCTTCAATAGAAATGAGGAACTGAAGCCTGATCCAAAACTGTCTATGTTAAAAAAAATCCCGAATAATTTAGGTTAAACGATAATGTGATGTGTCTTGGAAGTTAGGATTTGCATCTTTACCACTTGCGGGAGATGTAATCTTAGGGTGGTGCAGTGGTTAGCACTGCTGCCTCACAGCACGAGGGACTGTGGTTCGATTCCCGGCTTGGGTCACTGTCTGTGTGGAGTTTGCATGTTCTCCCGTGTCTGTGTGGGTTTCCTCCGGGTGCTCCGGGTTCCTCCCATAGTCCAAAGATGTGTGGGTTAGGTGGATTGGCCATACTAAATTGCCCCTTAGTGTCAGGGGAGTTAGCTAGGGTAAATGCATGGGGTTATGGGGATAGGGCCTGAGTGGGATTGTGGTCGATACAGACTCAATGGGCTGAATGGCCTTCTCCTGCACTGTAGGATTCTATAATTCTATGATGAAACAGATTGTCCACCTGTAATAGAGTCCTACAGAGATCGATGGAATGAAAGTTAGACCAATTCTCTAAAGGTGAGTTCACATCAGTAATGAAAATCACACCATTAATGAAAATCTAGCACTTGAAATCATACTTTCTGTTGGATAAGGAAAGATCAAGTTCAAGAAGAGCATAAATAGCGTCTGTCACCTCGCAATGTGTTTCAAGCTGCTTTACATGGATTATAGAGTGATGAAAGTTAGGAGCAAGTGACCAGGGGCACTAAGGTAAAAGCAAAATACTGTGGATGCTGGAATCGGAAACAAAAACAGAAAATGTTGGAATAGAATAGAGGCAACGTTTTGAGCCGAGATGTCAATGATCCTTCGAATCTGGATGGGGATAACCCTTCATCCAGTTCTGACAAAGTGTCATCCAGACTCAAAACGTTAGCTCTATTCTCTTGCCACAGATGCTGTCAGCCTTGCTGAGATTTTTCAGCATTTTCTGTTTTTGTTTGGGACCGAGGGCATTAATTGTGTCTCTGGCTATGGAAACCAATTTTCTTGGCAACTCTGCTCCTCTGCTAGGTGTGTTCCAAGGGTAGTTATTGACTTCCATTATCTGATCGTGGTGGCCATTTTAACAGCTTGACTCCTGGGGATGTACCTTGTGGACTACTCAGTCATGGGGGCCTGCGCAACTAAATTCTGTAGGGCAACTGGTATTAATTAGTTGGGGTTTTATGACAATCTGACAGCTTCACCATCACTTTGACTGATGCTAATTTTTTTTACAATACAGTTTTTTTTTCCATAACAGAATTCAATTTCAAAAACTGCCACGGTGGGATTTAAACTTACATTCTCTGGACTGCTAATCCAATAACAAAGCCACTACCACATCCATATACTTCAGTTTTGAAACATGGCTCCAGCTGAAATGTTGACCCATCTTTCCAAGTTAGTGTTGGTTGGCCAATGTACATTCAGGTTTCAGGAGGTGGGTCAGGAAGTGGCGGGGTGGGGGAGAGCAGGGGATGTGGTGAATTCACTCCAAAAAATGTTCTTCCCCAATTCACTGCAATGAAGAGCCCATTCACTCCAGTGGACAATCTGCCGCAACTGTGTGAGGTGCAATAAGACGTTAAACCAAAACCCTGTCATAGAAACATAGAAACTAGAAGCAGGAGTAGGCCATTCAGCCCTTCGAGCCTGCTCCGCCATTCATTTTGATCATGGCTGATCATCGAATTCAATATTCTTATTCCCCCTTCCCCCCATATTCCTTGATCCCTTTAGCCCCGAGAGCTATATCTAATTTCTTCTTGAAATCAGACAACGTTTTGGCCTCAACTACATTCTGTGGTCGTGAATCCCATACATTCACCATCCTCTGGGTGAAGAAATTTCTTCTCACCTCAGTTCTAAAACGTTTACCTCTTATCCTCAAACTTATTACTCAAGTGCAAGTAAATGATCCTGGGGCACTATTTTGAAGAGAAATAGGTGATTTCTCCTTGGTTTCCTGGCCATTATTTGCCTATCAACCAATGCCACAACAAAACAAAAATTTGATTTGCTTTGTATCTCTAAGTACAGAAGTGGAAATTCAGCTAGGGCTCCTCTTTCTGATCTTCAATCAAAGATTCTCCATTAGGAGGAGCCATTGGTGGATGTCAGATCAGGACTGTATGACACACCTCCCAAGATAAAATAGCCTTTTTAATACTATCTAGTTTCACATAGGAAGTAAGGCCACTCAGGTGCAGTATCAGAGGACAACCAGCTACTGCCTGTATGGAACTCAAAGTATCATCAGAAATATTGCAACAAGTTGATTATCTAGGTATTTGCCTCTCCTTCTACTGTACTTGAATGTTTCGTTTCTCTGCTGTCATGTTTTTAGCTGAATGTCACCATTTGGCTCCTCCCTTAGCTACTGACTAGTTCCTCCTTCATAACACACCCCAACTTTGTTCGTTTTACAGTTCCACTATTTAAAGTTTATGTATCTGCACCAGGGTTGGTACGGGCATGATTAAGGAGTCATGGCCAAAAGTTCTTTCAGCCTTGAACTTCAAGCAGTATCACAAAGACAAACAGTTGTGCCAGAGAGACAGAAGAGATGAACAGGGTCGATATTTGAATCATAGAAAAGAATAGATTTTCTATGATTCAAATATGATAGTATAGAATAGAATCCCTACAGAAGGAGGCCATTTGGCCCACCGAGCCTTCATCGACAAGAATCCCACCCAGGCTCTGTTTTAGTAAGCCCACATATTTACCCCTGATGCTAAGGGACAATTTAGCATGGCCAATCAACTTAACCCGCACATTTTCGGAGCACCTGGAGGAAACCCATGCAGACACGGGGAGAACGTGCAAACTCCACAAGACAGTCATCCAAGGCTGGAATTGAACCCGGGTTCCTGGCACTGTGAAGCAGCAGTGTTAAACACTGTGCCAACATGCCGCCCATTGAATCCAAACATTTGAAAAAAAACAATTTCTCATACCCCCGCAATCACTTTTCCTTACGAATATCTGTCCAGGGCCCTCTCCAATTTACTGACAATGTTCTGGCTCACCATTGGATGACTTCACTTTTAAAGAGCCCATTATCAGCCGTAAAGAGGTGCCGGACCCTCTCAGGGTCATGAAAGGCAATGATGCAAGTTTTCTTTTCACTCTAGCCTCTGAGACAGAAGGTCGGGGTTTCAAGCCCCACACCAAGGTCTTGAACTCATAATCTAGTTTGGCAGCCCCAGTGCAGTACTAAGAGAGTGCTGAATTGTCAGGGGTGCTGTCCTTTGGATGAGACATTAAAACCAAGGCCCCATCCGGGTGGACGTAAAAGATCCCATGGCACAATTTTGAAGAACAGCAGGGAATTTATCTCCAGTCTCCTGGGTGTGTTCCCAAAAGGAAAAAAAACAGCTCAGAACAATATTCTTATTTCCCCGTTTTGCTTTTTATTTTTCCCCATCTGGGATTTTCTATCCTGCAGCCAACATCACTAAAACAGATGATCCAATCACTGTGGCATTTCAAAGAATCATAGAATCCATACAGTGCAGAAGGAGGCCATTTTGGCCCATCGAGCCTGCACTGACAACAATCCCACCCAGGTCCTATCTCCATAATCCCACATATTTACCCTCCTAGTTCCCCTGACACCAAGGGGCAATTCTAACTTGCACATCCTTGGAGTGTGGGAGAAAACCGGAGCAGCCGAAGGAAACCCACGCAGACACAGGGAGAATGTACAGCCACCCTCAGGTGGTGGAAGGTTAAAACTCAACCAATCTATTCCTCATATTCACCACCCTCTGTCTTATCTGCAGTGATGTCTAAACTGTTCACTTTCCCTTCAGTCATTCAGGCAGTTAAGCTTGTCCCCGTCTATTTTGACTCCTCTACCCACCTTGATTGAAAGGTTTTGCTGTGGAGTTTCTCCGAGTCCCAGGCAAACACAGATGAGGTGCCCTGATCTCCTGGCACTTCTGCAGCTTAGCTGGCTTTGTGAGTACACAGAATGGGCACTGACAGTTCCACATTTTAGCAGCTGACTGTAGTCCATAGTTGGAAAACATTTGCTTGTTGCCTGTTCATAGCGTTCAGCTCCTCCTGGAACAGTCACCATTACTATCTGCAATATCTCTCTAAGCAGGTAAATAAGCCACGAGTGTTGACAATGATAATATTTTATTCCAAAATATACTTTTTCCCCTGTATTTTATTGCAATATATAAGGCCCTCAAATGATCTGAAACACGTCAGTTCCCTGTGTCTGTATTTCTTCAATAAATTAAAGACTAAAACATATCTGCGTTATAAAGGGATGTAATATCCCAGAGTCAATGGACAGAATCTGTTACCGCTGTGTACATGTGGAGACGTGATGTTGTGAATCTTCACTGGTAATCTCAAAAATAGAAATACTTTATTCTTCACCCCTCAACCGTCTTTGTAGAAGCTGCTGCCTGAAGATTAAAATGACCTCTGTCAGCTAGCTAATAACTCTGCTGTTAAATACATTGCCCAAATGCTCTGAGATATCCCAATTATAATCAATTGATCTCTGCTCTGTCCCTGTCACAGATCACAGTGCATCAACTGACAGCAATACCACATAATAATGAGAATGGTGAGCAGCCCTGAACCCCCTCATTCATTCGCTATTCTGTCTACCCCCGTAGAACATATTAGGTAGGTGGATATTGGGTGAGGATTGGACATCCTCAAAATCCTCTCCTAGCCCAAAGACCCTGTCAAGTTTGATGATCCAGGTTCACAGATGAACAGATAGTGGATCTGGTATAGCTGTTCCATAAGAAACCGAAAAATAATTATGCAAAGAATCCAGGGTCTGTACTAAGGTCAGCTTGGAACTGTACCCCAGGTTTCATTTAATTCATTCTTGGGATATAGGCGTTACTGGCTGTCCAGCATTTATTGTAGTCATGATGTGGAGATGCCGGCGTTGGACTGGGGTAAACACAGTAAGAAGTTTAACAACCCCAGGTTAAAGTCCAACAGGTTTATTTGGTAGCAAAAGCCACACAAGCTTTTGGAGCTGCAAGCCCCTTCTTCAGGTGAGTGGGATGTACACATCCCACTCACCTGAAGAAGGGGCTTGCAGCTCCGAAAGCTTGTGTGGCTTTTGCTACCAAATAAACCTGTTGGACTTTAACCTGGTGTTGTTAAACTTCTTAAAGCATTTATTGCCCATTTCTAGTTGCCCAAGAGCAGTTGAGAGTCAACCACATTGCTATGGCTCTGGAGTCACATGTAGGCCAGAGCAGGTAAGGACGGCAGATTTATTTCCCTAAAGGACATTAGTGAAACAGATGAGTTTTTCTTTCTGACAGTCGACAATGGTTTCATGGTCATCAGTAGATTCTTAATTCCAGATATTTTTTATTGAATTCAAATTCCACCATCTGCCGTGGCTGGATTCGAACCCGTATTCCCAGAACATTAGCTGAGTTCTGGATTAATAGTCTAGCGATAATACCACTAGGCCGTCATTGGGTAAAGTCAGCACTGGGATCAACATGGAACTTTACCCTATGTAGAGTCAGCATCGAGATCAATATGGAACTGTATCCCAGGTAGAGTCAACACCGCGATCAATATGGAACTGTATCCCAGGTAGAGTCATCATTAAGAGTTTAACACAGAACTGTACCCAGGTAGAGTCAGCAGTGAGAGGTCCATGTGGAGCTGTATCCCAGGTAGCGTTTGTATTTAAAGGCTAATGTCCATGTAACTGAATATTGCCATGGGTCAGCGCACAAGGAACTTTACTGCAGCTAAAGCTTGCACTGAGAGGTCAACATCAATAGGTCAGACTCCACGAAACTGGAGCTCAGCAAGAGCATTGTCAGCGTTTTTGAAGCTGTTCCCAGCACAAGTATATAAGGATAACTGTCTCCAGCCTTGGACTAGATTTGGGGAGTCTGTACCCAATGGAGAGGATAAATTTGCAGCAAAGTTCAATAGGAATGATCTGATTTTGCATGCTGTTGGTTTCCAGTTTTACCATTTCTAAAATTGGTCGCATTGCCAAGCCTGGACATTTAAAATTTAAACCATCCCTGGGGGCTGGAACAATGCAGGTTACCAATTACAAAGTTGTCATTAGTGCTCAGATGATCAGATTGGTTGATGTATCTCCCTAGTCCTCCAGCATTTTGAATGCATCCACCAGATGTGTATGTCATACATCCAGTGGAACAGCTGCCCACTCACATTCTCAACTTTACAGCCTTAGACTCAATGGCATGATTTAAATCAGACAATCTGTATCCTGTTTAATTCTGGGATGAGACTCTTATTTTGACAATTCGTGCAATGAAAGTCCAGAAATTTTCCCATCCTGCCCGCCACGGGAATCTTAGCAAGTGGGGACAGACCATGCAAAGGTCCGTTGACCTCGGGTGGGAATTTCTGACCTTGGGGGCGAGCACAGCTGGAAAATTCCGCCCAAATCCGTCCAGTTCACCATTGTGATTTTGTCACACAAGTGATACTTAGTCAGGTCCCTTCATTTTCATGATTCAAATTGAAAGTGCAATGATGGATTGAGGCTTTCATTGAATGAATTGTCAAAATGAGAAGTCTAGCACCAGCCACCCACAATCATTTCACTGATATAAACTCAAGCCCTTTTTTGCTGGTCATGTTGAGGGAAGTCTATGCTCAGGAATGGAAACATTATAGAATGGTTCCAGCACAGAAAGAGGCCATTCAGTCCATCATGTCTGTGCTAACTCTTTTTCAAGAGCAACTAAACTGGTTCCACTCTGCTTCCTTTTCCCTGTCACCATGTATTTTCTTTTTCCTCCTCAGATACTATCCAATTCTCTTTTGAAATCCATGATTGAATCTGTCCCCACCACACTCTCAGGTAGTGCTTTTCAGAAACTAACCACTGGCTACATAGCAAAACATTTTCCCCCATGTTAACCTTGGCACCTTAATCAATCACCTTAGTTCTTGACCCTTTTACCATTGGGAACAATTTCTCCCGATCTGTGCAGAACACCCCATAATTTTGAACACCTCTAACAAGCTTCCTTCTTTTCTATAAGGAAAACAATTTGAGCTTCTCCAATCTATCCCCACAATTGATGTCCCTCATTCCTGGAACCATTCGTGTAAACTTTTTCCTTAACGTACTGACTAAAGTGTGGTGCCCAGAATTGGACACTTACCGCGGTTGAGACTGAGTCTGCACTTTTTAAAGGTTCATCCACATCTCCGTGCTTTTGCTTTTTTTGTCTACTTTCTCAAGTACTGGACACTAAGCAGTATATGTGCAGGAGGTGTAACAGAGCTAAGATCTCACACTATATTTTCATGATATATATCATCATGGCTAATTTCTAAAAAATTTAAACTGGACAACAACCTTTTAAAATAACTAAAGCCATGTCCAGCCATGATTTTCTAACAATAAGAGCTAATCTGGCCGTATCGAAGAAATGCACAGCTTGTTATCTCTGAAGAAATGTTAATGAATGCCTGTGGGCTGGATGGACTAAATTCAAAGGGAATCATGCAAAGGCCATTTGTATTTCACACGAAAGGCCTGGCCACCAGAGTCTGCTAGTCTACTACAACAACGGGCACTGAAACCTTCATTTCAAATTTTTAACGGTTGGAGCATCAACAGTCTCAGGAACACAGACAAAGGAATGTACACCCTTTGGCAAAGCCCAAGTAGAGAGGTGGGAGTCCTGTAACTTGAAGCACCCTCTCTCCCCCCCCACCCCCCACTCCCCCAACCCTCATCCCCAGCAATGAAACTTTACTGGCTTGCTGTACTGTAAATCAGTCTGCCATCTTCCACCTACGAAGCAGCAGCTCAGAAAAGGGGCTCTTTCCATATTTCAATGTCTGGCCCCCGATCTACACTGTTTCTACCCGAATTTTTGAACTTCTGTATTATCCCCTACAAGACTAATTCACCTCTGCGTGCCTATCTCATCCTGGAAGTCAACTCTACTGGAAAAGTGAATTATCCAGCATCAGTTTTCAACCTGTTGATCTCTGTGAAGGAATACACCATTATTTGCCCGAGGAATCTTTCTTTCTCTATCCCTCATTTATTGTATGAATGCATGGGGAGTTATGTAGCGACACCCACTCCTGCATTTTGGGTGTGTGTGAATAAACTAACTCGCTGAGGTCACTCCATCTCAAGTTTGCTGTGGGATGATTAATAGAAATTGGATCACACCAAAACTGGGTGGTCGGGAAATATGCCATTGCTTATAAAGGAAGAAATCAAAATCAAACTATCTTATGGGTGGTTAGTAAGAGGAGAAGTCAGGGATGGTTAAATTAAACTCCCACTTCTCTGTAACAGAGGGACAGCATGAACAATTATAAAGCAAGTACAACTTGCATTGATATAGACTGTTCAATGTTTCTGGCAAAAGACAGGACTAAATGGATGGATAAATGAAGCATTCTGTGAGCGTTAAAATATGTGATCAAAGTAATTGATTGAAAAGATGGGTTCTGAAAAGCTTTGAGAAGTGGTGGGGCTCAGGAAAGGAGATGCAGAGTGTCGGGCTAAGGCAACTGATGGATGGAGCACCGGTGATGGGCAAAAGAGAGGTGGTTACACCAAAAGCCAGAGGATGGAGTGTAAGGTGAGAGAAAGTTACAGAGATAAGATAGGACAAGGCCATGGCTGGAATTGAAGAATAAGGACAAGGAGATTAAGAGCCTCTGTTTGACAGGCAGATCAATGAGTGAGACAATGTGGGACAGGATGATGGCATCTGGATTTTGTACAAATTGTGGTTTATGAAGAATGGAGTATGTCAAGTCAGAAAGGAGGACATTGGAGTATTTGAAAGTGAAGATGACAATAACCATGATAAGGATCTTGACAGCAGTGACAGTTGTGGTAGAGGTTGTATCAGGAGAAGTAGGTGATCTTGGTCTAAAATGTGGGGCCTGAATATCATAACGCATCAGTCGATGACTTTTGCTGTGCTCCAGCTTCAGCAAATTAGATTCAGCCTTCGCATTCAAGTCTCCGATCAAAGACTTGGGCATTGCAACTATTCAGCTGGGGTGGGAGGGGCGGGGGGGTCGTAGGCATTGTGAGATCTGGACCAATCCGAAGGGTTGGAGGTGTGAAGAGTGACCAAGATACAGTTTAAGATGTAAATTTGCTCTTTTAGCCCAGCACTAGGGACCCGGGTTCAATTCCAGCCTTGGTGACTGTGAGGAGTTTGTATGTTCTCTCCATGTTTGCGTGGATTTCCTTCGGGTGCTCCGGTTTCCTCCCACACTCCAACAATGTACGAGTTGGGCTGGTTGGCCATGCTAAATTGCCCTTTAGTGTCAGGGAGATGAACAGGGTAAATACGTGGGGTTATGGGACTAGGGCCTGGGTGGATTGTTGTCAGTGCAGACTTGATGGCTGAATGGCCTCCTCCTGCACTGTAGCGATTCTATCCTATTCTATTCATAAAACAAAATAACCTTGCCTTTGTCAGGAGCCAGCTATCCAGAGTCGTGCTACCCGAATGGAAAGTAGAGTCAGTTGATATTTACGGGACATGAGATTTTTCACCACTGCAATAGTTCCATTTGAAGGGTATCAATGTCCTATCCCAGCGAGAATGGAAGAGTTGAACAATCACAAGGGGCTGAGTTAATGGTCAACACAGCTGCAAAGTTTAGTAAACATGCTGCACCCAGGAAACAGCTGATGTAATGTTGGGAACATGTCTGCCTTTGAATTGGAAAATAATACGGTATGTTTGTTACCACAACAAAGAAAACACATTCAAAGACACTTCTATCGACCTTTGGAATCGATCTTGCGGGGCACTTTTTGAATCTCATAAGTGATTTTCTTCTTCCCATTTGCTTAAGGTAGCTCTTTAGCATTTCAAATACTTTTCAGTTTTTACGTGAGCTTAGTTTTGAATATGCCCTGACACTCTTTGCTATAACATCACAACATCGTAAGCGGAGAGATGGTCACAAACCCAAAATACATAATGGGATGGCGCTTCTGAGCAGATTCGCATTGGTTCTGTTCTGTTTGAGAGCTGCAGAGCATGGGTTTGCAGTGACAGGTCCTCCACATGATCCTTTCTCCTCTGGTCAGTGGGAAATGCTGCCAGCTCTGAGAACTTTTCTTTTGGTGAGACCTGACATGAGAGGAGCAGGCTCAAATCTTATCCTGGTGTGGCGGACCCCATGAACCTTTCCTTTCCCATAATTACTCTTTTATTGTGTTTTCTATTGTGTTCGTACGCAAATATTATGGAGTTACTTTGGCGAGAAGGTGAAAACAGGCATTAAGTAGGCGTTGCGCTATTAAGTCATGTCTGTTTGAAAGTCTTGTTTTCATACACAATCATGATCCTAATTGCTGATTATCATAATTGGAACTTGCCTGAAGGTGCTCAAAGAGACACCTGCAGATATGAACAAACAGACATACGAATTAGGACTAGGGGTAGGCCATCAAGCCTGCTCAGCCATTCAATAAGATCATGGCTGATGTGATTGTGATCTCCCACCTACCCCGATAACCTTTCACCCCCTAGTTTGTCAAAAATCTTTCTACCTCTGCCTTAAAAATATTCAACGACTCTGCTTTTACTGCCTTTTGAGGATAGTGGTCTCACCAATGCCCTGTACAACTGAAGCATAACCTCCCTACTTCTATATTAATTTCCTTCACAATTAACAGTAATATTCCATTAGGTTTCCTAATTACTTGCTGTACCTGCACACTAACCTTTTGTGATTCATGCACTTGGACACTCAGATCCATCTGCATCTCAGAGCTTTGCAATCTCTTACCATTTAGATAATAAGCTTCTTTTTTATTCATACTGCCAAAATGGACTATTTCACATTTTTCCACATTTTATTCCATTTGCTAGATCATTGCTCACTCATTTAACTATCTGTATCCCTTTGTAGCCTATGAGAGGCTTCTTCACAATTTACTTTCCTACCTATCTTTGTGCCGTCAGCAAATTTAACAACTATACCTCCAATCCTTTCATCCATATTGTAAACAGTTGAGACCTCGTCGCTGATCCCTGTGGCACACCTGTTGCTACATCCTGCCAATCAAAGAAAGACTCATTTATGGGATTCTATGATTCTATTCTATGAACTCTGTTTCCTGTTAGCTAGCTAATCTTCTATCCATGCCAATATGTTACTCCTTACACTATGAGCTTTTATTTTATGCAATAAGCTTTGATGTGGCACCTTATCAATGCCTTCTGGAAATCTAAGTACAGTACATCTACCAGTTCCCCTTTATCCACAGCACACACGACTGCTTCAAAGAATGCCAAAAAATTGGTTAAACATGATTTCCCTTTCACAAAACCATGTTGATTCTGCCCAATTGCTTTGACTTTTTCTAAGTGCCTTGCCATAACATCTTTAATGACAATAATAATAGCTTCTAACATTTTCCCTATGACAAATGTTAACTGATCTATATTTTGCTGCTTTCTGTCTCCCCTTTTTTGAATAAAGGAGTTACATTTGCTATTTACCAATCTAATGGAATCTTCCCCAAATCTAGGGAGTTTTAGACAATTTAAACCAAGACCCTAGGATGAAGTCCATTAGGACTCAGGGATTTGTCAGCCCACATCTCCAACAATTTGTTAAATACCACTTCCCTGATGATTATAAGTTTCCTGAATTCCTCCCTCTCTTCTAATCCCTGATTTACTGGGATTTGCTTGAATCCTCTCTTGTGAAGACCAATGCAAAATACCTGATTAATCTTTTAGTCATTCTTTGTTCTTCCATATGTTCTGTCCCGTCTTCTGACCTGCTACTCATCTGTGCACAATTACATATTTTTTCTTTAAGTTAGATACTATATTTAACTTTTTTGAGATGTCAGAGATTTAACACTCGAACCCCAACTGGACTTTTTTTGTTTGAGCATCTTATGTGGATCCCACTTTCACTGAAGGTATGGACTGAGCTGAATGACACACTGTGACATGTTTCCCGTTAACTCAGGGACTGAGTGGGAGAGTGGTGGATGCACAAAGACCTTGAACGTGGCATTAGAGGTCTTGCTGGGGGAACATCCAGGAGAGGAGAGATGTCCCATACATGTAGGAGGGAAGGAGTTCACATCACTCTCATTACCCCCTCTCCTGCAGTAGCTGCTGCTGTCCTGTCTGCCCTCATGTCCTCCTCCACATCAAAGAAATCCCTGGCACGATGCTCATGAGCAAGACTTCTCTTTCTCCCAATGACTCTTGTAAGGTGTCTAACAAGACAGGACACTTTGTGTGAAGGCATCAGAGAATTTCTGGAACAAATGTTGATCGAGCATTGAGCTAACTATCCCAGAATGTCTCCCAAAGCATTTCAAAAGCAGCCTTCAAACCATTAGCGTTTAAGTAGCATTTGAAATTCTCTGCCATGACTAAATTACTCCCAATTGGCTGGTAGGAGAGGTCCATTGGTCACAAAATGCCATGCAGTCTCCTTACTGAGTGCTAGCAGGCAATTTAAGTAGCAGTCAGGTGTTTTACAATCCTCTGGCAGTCATTCCTATTGCAAGTTTCAGGGGGAGGCAATGGCCTAGTGATATTATCACTGGACTATTAACCAGAACTTCAGCTAATGTTCTGGGGACCTGCCACAGCAGACGATGGAATTTGAATTCAATAATAAATATCTGGAATTAAGAATCTATTGATGACCATGAAACAATTGTCGATTGTTGGAAAAACCCATCTGGTTCACTAATGTCCTTCAGGGAAGGAAATCTGCCGTCCTTACCTGGTCTGGCCTACATGTAACTCCAGAGCCAAAACAATGTGGTTGACTCTCAACTACCTTTGGGCAACTCGGGATGGCCAGCCAGCGACACCCATGTCCCATAATGAAAAAAAGGTTTCAATGACTTTACCAAAATGGCATCTCGTACTAAATGTGAGTTGAAACAGTGTTTCAGCTTAAGACTCCATCTCGTCCAGCTTGGAGGCTGTTTATCATCTAACATATCCAGAGAAAATGATTCCCCTCAGTGCTTCATTACTCTCCCACCTGAGATGGACAAACCCAACAGATGGAAAGTAGGAGCTTCTTGTTTGTAATACAAACAGAAAATGCTGGGTAAACTCAGCAGGCCTGGTAGCATCTGTGGAGATGTACTCGAAACGTTATCTTTGTTTCTCTCTCCACAGATGCTGCCAGACCTGCTGCGTTTTTCCAGCATTTTCTATTTGCATTTCAGCTTTCCAGTATCCGCAGTATTTTAACTTCCTGTGTCACTGTGAATAGGTTAATTCTCCGCCATAATTAAAAGGTGGCGCCCAAAACGCAGCTGATGTTTACACCTCTGAGTGGAGCCAAATCCGGCACCCTGGCTTCAGATGTCACAACTCAGAGCTCTAACACTCCCACACAACAGCGCAGAAGTAACAGAAAGGACTGATATTTATGTAGCTTCGTTCACCACTTCAGAATCTCACAGAGCAAATCAAAGCCAATGAAGAATGTTTTGAAGATTTATTCAGTAAGCTTGTTGCATTGCAGCAATTGGAGAATATGTTGCCATATTTAACTTGTAACAAAGATGTAGAAAACATTAGGAACTGTAACCTATTGAGCAGAGTCAGAGAAGAAGTATTAAAAATATGTTTTGAACTGGGTCTAAGGGCGGCACGGTGGCACTGCGGTCAGCACTGCTGCCTCACAGCGCCAGGGACCCAGGTTCGATTCTGGCCTTAGGTGACTGTGCAGAGTTTGCATGTTCTCCCCATGTCTGTTTCCCCTGGGTGCTCCGGTTTTCTTCCACACACCAATGATGTGCGGGTTAGGCTGATTGGCCATGCTAAATTGCGCCTTAGTGCCAGGGAGATCAGCAGGATAAATAAATGGGATTATAGGGATAGGGCCTGGATGGGATTGTTGTTAGTGCAGGCTCGATGGGCCGAATGGTCTCTTTCTGCACTGTAAGGATTCTATGATTCTATCTGCTTTGAAAATTCTTAGCCACCCAATCACCTTGCTATGTCCTTTATATTATATCATATTCATGTTTACTATTGCATGTTTACATAAAACACTGGAAAACTGAGCAAGCTCTAAAAATATTCAATAAGTACGAATGGTCTGCCCCGAACTGGAAAGAACAAGTCCAAGATGGCCATGAGGTAGAAATCAGAGTGCGTAGAAAGAAGCAACCATTTGATAAAACCGAAATGTTTAGTAAACTGTGAGAGTATAAGAAAGAACTCTCATTTATACAGCACTTAGCACATCATTGAATGTGTTATAAAACACTTTATAATCAATGAATTAGTTCTGCAGTGTAGTCACTGTTGTTATGTAGATAGATGCAGCAACCAATTTGCACATTGCAAAGTCTTAGAACCAAATAAAAGCCCAGGTAATTTGTTTCAGTCGAGACTACATCTGCCGTGACAGATGAATGGAACACATCCCATGGTACAGTTCAAGGAAGCAGCCTTCTGGAGTCCTGTGCCAACAAACATAACTGAAATGACAAACTATCTGGTCAGCTACCACATTGCAATTTGTGGGATCTTGCTGTGCACTAATTGGCAGCTGTGTTTCCTAAATTAAAACCATGTCTATATTTCAAACTGTGCTTCTTTTGCTGCTCGACAAGTGTGCGCCAAAGTGATCAGTTTATTTTTGTGTGCATCTAAGGTAGAACTTCTAACTTGGAAGAGGGCTAACTGTGGGTGACTGGAGCCCACTGCCACATAAAAATTGAGTCTGAGCAGCATTTGAGTGTTGAATCTTCATCAGTCTGATCCAAACACCTCCAGGCACGTTCTTAGTGTGATCAACAGCAATTCGGACAAATTGTATGCTTAATCTTCAGCTTACAAATCGGTACATCTGATTAACACAGCACCCATTCCACACCTGTTTACAGTCTTTCACCAAAATAATCCTCATTGTCTTTGGAAAAGACATTAAACTAAAATCCTGCCTATCTCAGGTGGATGTTTAGGATCCCATGACATTATTCAAAGAAGCGCAGAGAAGTCTCTCAAACCAACAAGAGGAAGGAATAAAAACAATTTGCATTTGGTAAACTTAAATGATCGAAAGTTGCAGGATGTTGACTGGTCTCGAGGGTGTTGGCTATGAGGAGAGGTTAAATAAACTAGCGTTGTTTTCACTGGAAAGACAGAGGCTGAGGGGAGACCTGATAGGGGTCTATAAAATTATGAGAGGCATAGACAGGGTGGATAGTCAGAGGCTCTTTCCCAGGATGGAACTGTCAATTACAAGGGGGCACAGGTTCAAAGTGAGAGGGGGAAAGTTTAAGGGAGATGTGCTGGGGAAGTTTTTCACACAGAGAGTGGTGGGTGCCTGGAACGCGCTGCCAGAGGAGGTGGTGGAAGCAGGCACATTAGCAACATTTAAGAGGCATCTGGATGGATACATGAATAGAGAGAGAATAGAGGGATACGGTCCGAGTAAGGGCAGAAGGTTTTTTTTTATTTAATTAGGGCATCATGATCGGCACTGGCTTGGAGGGCCGAAGGGTCTGTTGCTATGTTGTTCTTTTCTTTGTTCTTTGTTCTATGTTCTTCGTATGTCCCAAAATGTTCAGTGTCTCACCAGGTGTATCTACAACCTCTATGCTATCATCAAGTGTCAGTGTCTGAGCTGGTGGTTGTAAGATTGTTTAACAGTGTCCCTACACAGCCACTGTCTTCACTCCTCCTCTGCTTGGGCAGGCTCCAGTTCTTGTGTATCTGAAATGAGCAAAAGGATAAGTTGGTTGAGATGAGGAGAGAGAAGAAAGTAAGAAGGCTTACACCACTGTAGCTTTTCAATTGGAAGAGTTCACGGGTTGATGGAGGAATGGAAAGAGAGGATTAGATATGTTAATGTCCTCTTCATTAACTGCTTCAGCCCCACCAGATGCCATAGCCTCAGTGATGCCCTTCACATGATGCCCAGTACTGTCACTTCCAAGGGGCCAAAACATGCAGGTGACCTTGTCCTCCTTGTGTTCTTTGCTGCTGCCTATTATCATAAGGAATAGGAGCAGGAGCGGACCATTGAGCCACTCAAGCCTACTCCACTATTCAATATCACCTTGACTGGTTGGTAATGATGTTGTCAGGGAACAGTTAACAAACCTTTTGTTTAACTTCAAGCCAGGCAGGTCGACTCTGATTGGTTATTCACCATGGTTTTGATTCTACCGATTAGAATCCACTTACTAAAAATCAATGCTCTCTTCTCATGTAGTAGAAATTGTTGTTCCCATTACAGTTGGTATTCTTATGAATTTGTCCTGATCAGTGCAAGATGAAAAGCTTCAACACGTCTTAATTTTCAGCCCAATAGAGAAGGAAGTATGTCAGAGAGTGTTTGGTTGTTTGGGGTATATGACTGTCATTCCTGACTAGTTGTCAATGTTTGGTTCTGGTTGCACCAGTGCTAAGTGTTTGCAAGTGGGGCAAAGCAAATGAATTGAAGATTTAAACACTGAATAATAGATTGTTGGTAGATCGGGAATGAATTGAACAGTGGATGAAACTAATGGTACAGTTGGGAGGATATATCATTTGAAGATAAACTCTCCTTGACAACTGATCTTTTACCTTCTTTCTGCATCTCTCCTTGACATTCAATGGCATTGCCATTGCTGACTATCAACATCCTGAGGGTTACCCTTGAACAGAAATTGAATTGGACTAGCCACATAAATATTGTGACTACAAGAACAGTTCATTTTGGCCAAGGGCTCCTCTGAGTCAAGGGAGTGTTTGATTTCTTCAGAGATGCTTTTGCAACATCCCCAAAGCTTTCCACTGGCTCCCTGAGAGTCTCCTGCTTCGGCTTCATTCCTAGCAGAGTAGTTGCTTTGGATGTCTGGTCTCAGGCATACAAACTACAGCTCCTGTCCAGTAGAGCTGGTGTTGAATGATTAGCGATACGTTGCTGGGCACATTGCTTTGGGAGAGGACACTGTTATTGGAGAACCATCACCCGATTTGCAGAATCTTGTGAAGACTGTTAGAGGCACTTCTCCAGTGCACTTATATCAGAGCATGGGGATCACTGCTACCTAGTAAATAATGACCTTAACTTGGGGTTTGAGAATGTGGTCCTCAAATCCTCTTTGCCTCAATCAACCAAAGGCTGAGCTGGCACATTGGAATTGATAAATGTTATTGTTTATATCTATAGTCATTGTGAGGAAGCTACCAAGATACAGAAAAAGCTTCACATTTTTTGGGATTTGACCATGGAATTTTATTGATGGGGCAGCATTTTGTTGGCAGCTGGTTGGAAGAGAACTTTAGCTTTCCAGATGTTTGGTGAAAGGCCCATTTTCTCATATACTTCAAAGTAAGAGTCGACATTGACCTGGAGCTCAATTTCTGAGTGTGCATGCAAACAAGTGTCATCCACACACTGAAGATCAACAACTGAGGTTGGAGTGATTTTGGTTTTGGATGGAAGACAATGTAGGTTGAATAGTTTTCCATCTGTTCTGTAGTTTATCTCCATGCCTAGTGATAATTTGTGGGAGGAGTGATGCAGTATTACAGCGAGGAAAATGGAGAAGAGAGTTGCTGCAGTGACACAGCCTTGCTTGACCCCAGCCTTTACTGAGATTAGGTTTGTGGTGGTTCCATTGATGAGGATCAGGGCTTATATCTCATTATGGAATAGGCGCGAGATGGTGACAAATTTTTGAGGGCAACCAAATTTGAGAAGGATTCTCTATAAGCCTTCGCAGTTGGCAAGAGTCAAAAGATTTTAAAAGGTCATGCACAGTGGTTGGTATTGCTCCTTGCATTTTTCCTTAAATTTACTATCTGCTACAAGCCGCAGCACAGTGGTAAGCACTGCTGCCTCACAACGCCATGGACCTGGGTTCAATTCCTGGCTTGGGTCACTGTCTGTGTGGAGTTTGCACATTCTCCTCGTGTCTGCGTGGGTTTCCTCCGGGTGCTCCGGTTTCCTCCCAATGTCCAAAGATGTGCGGGTTAGGTTAATTGGCCATGCTAAATTGCCCCTTAGTGTCAGAGGGACTAGCAGGGCAAATGCATGGTGTTATGGGGATAGGGCCTGGGTGGGATTGTTGTTGGTGCAGGGTCGATTCGCTAAATGACCTCCTTCTGCACTATAGGATTTCTGTGGTTCTACTGCAGCGTGCACAAGGTACAATAAGCAAACATATTTCTTGTGCACAATGCAATCTTAGCTCGTGTATCAGTTAGCCTAGGATGCTTCTTGTGGAAGCAAAGATTGCCTTGTTGGCAACAGCTAGAATTGGGAGTTGAGCTAAGTTAGACTGAACAAAGCAGCAATAGATCAGCACAACCAGCTACAACAAACTTGGCATTCCTGTGTCGGTTCCAGAGATGATCAGCATGACAGCCCTGGAACATCTAGCTGATCTTTGGTTCACTCTGAAGGCATTCCAAGGCAGATGCAGAACAGGTTTGAAGTGACATATTCAGAATCACTCCAGCAATGGAAACAATTGCTGCCGTTGACTAGGCCCCTGTGGAATGCCTCACCACCTGAGTACCTCATATTTATGTGCAGTATATTTACAAGTCTGAAAGATATGCTGGTTAGGTGCATTGGCCAGGCTAAATTCTCCCTCAATGTACCTGAAGCGGTACCAGAGTGTGGCAACTGGGGGATTTTCACAGAAACATCATTGCCATTCTAATGTAAGCCTACGTGTGACAAATAAAGAAACTTCTTAACTTTAGCCACTCTGTCAGTTCTATCCTTCAGGGCTTAGCCAGTTTTGGTGGTATTACTGAGCTACTCTTGGTGATAAACATTCATAGACAAATGCCAGAATATTTTCTGGGTATTTGATGCTGCCTCCACATTGGGTAGGATTTTCCAGCCCCAACATCAACAGCCAGCATCACGGATGGGATGGGAAAATTTGGAGAGCTGTTAAAAAGTCAATGGCTCTCCAAAGTTTTCTCTCCCGCTTGTAATGATGCTCACTGGTTTAGTGATTGGGAAATCCTGCCCATTGTATTGAACATGGAAGCGTACCAATTCATCGGCCAAGAGAGAGCAGTAGGTGGTAATCAACAGGAGGTTTCCTTCACATGTTTGAACTGACAGCGTGAGACTTCATAGGGCCCAGTGTCGTTGCTGTGAACTCCTGTGGCCACTCCCTCCTGACAGATTTCAGAGTGCCATTACCTCAGAGTGCCATCACCTCAGAGTGCCATTACCTCTGGTGGGTCTGACCTTTCAGTAAAGCAGGTCATGAGCAGGGATGGTGGTGGAGAAGCCTGAGACACTGGTTGAAGGGTATGATTCTGTAACTATGTCCCGTTGTTAGAAACTTCATAGAAACTTCATTGAAATTACAGTGCAGAAGGAGGCCAGTCAGCCCATCGATTGTGCACCTACCACAATCCCACCCAGGCCCTATCCCCGTAACTCCATGCATTTACCCTACTAGCCCCCTGACACTAAGGGGCAATTTAGCATGGCCAATCCACCTAACCCACACATCTTTAGAGTGTGGGAGGACACCGGAGCACCTGGAGGAAACCCACGCAGACACAGAGAGAATGTGCAGACTCTGCACCGACAGTAACCCAAGCCGGGAATCGAACCCGGGTCCCTGGCGCTGTGAGGCAGCAGTGCCACCAGGCCGTCCTTGACGAGCCTGTGTGTACCAAATAAACCTGTTGGAATTTAACCTGGTGTTGTTAAAACTCTTACTGTGTTCACCCCAGTCCAACGCCGGCATCTCCACATCATGACTGCTCTCCCAGCAGTGGCATCAGTCCCCAGCTATTAGTGAGCTGGACCTTTAGGTGAACTGGATATAACTTTGTATATTCGAATTCATTGCAACTGAATAGTCCACATGGATGATGCGCGATTAAATCACTCGGGAGGCTAGATCGTACCCGGGAAATAAAGGCTTTTATTACTAACAAGAATGGAGCATACTATATACAATACAATCCCAGACTAAAGGGTCACCAGGCAGTGCAGTGACCTTTATACTCCTCCAGGTAGGCGGAGCCAACTGGAGTGTACCACAGAACAATATCAACAGGTAGAACAGCCCAACCCTAACCCCAACAGTGACAACAGTAACATATCTACAAATACCCATAGTGCTGACCATCTATGGTTCAGTACTCATAGTGGTAACCAACTATGGTTCACCACAATGGATTTGGCTTGTTTATTTTCTAGTGATTTTATATAGTTGAGTGGTTTACTTGGCCACACCAGAGGGAAGATTTTTTTGTTGTTTTCTTCCTGTTTCTGCTCCTTTGTCTATCTTCGGTCAACATGATATCAAAAGTGCCAACCCAAATGTGGATGGGCCTCCTCAAATTAGGCTGTAATGAGGGAGTGATGTAAAAGGTCACGTTTTCTATGATTACTGCGTCAGCAATACCAATCAATAGTTCTTTTAAGATATTTAATGTTACAAGGCCTAATGGAGGCAGTTACAAATGTTCCATGGCTCATTTCATTGAATGATTTATGTAATATGTAATTTCACTTTTCTCTAGTTTCTCTCTATTTACCCGAGTTTCTCACATGATCCGTTTACCAATAGTCCATATAATCCATGTTGTTTTCCTGATCTTCATACTAGCTGCTACTGTCACTGCTTCCCTCTCATTGTTTTCCCTCTCCCTTAGAATTACGCACCAAGATCTCATCCTCTGGGAATCCCTCCATAAACGCCTTTGTCTCTCCACCTCTGTCCTTCTTTCAGGCCCTCCTTGACAGCCAACCACCTTACCACGATTCTGTTCACCCCGATGAATAAATCCCACTTTGGAACAGATCCCTTTTCATCCAGTTATACTGGAAGCACTGCCATGGAAACCAAAGTCCTCTGAGTGAGCTGCACAATAGCGCTGGCTATTTCCGACAAGCCCTGTGTGGCGGCTTTGCTGGGAAGGGCATCCAATGTGAGCACGCAGCATGTGTTCTGGAAACTTCCTAACCGGCGGCACGGCAACGCTGCTGCCTCACAGCACCAGGGACCCAAGTTCGATTCCTGGCTTGGGTCACTGTCTGTGTGGAATTTGCATGTTCTCCCTGTGTCTGCGTGGGTTTCCTCCCACAGCCCAAAGATGTGCAGGTTAGGTTGATTGGCCATGCTAAATTGCCCCTTAGTGTCCCGGGATGTGTAGGTTAGAGGGATTAGCAGGGCAAATGTGTGGGGTTTTGGGGATAGGGCCTGGGGTGGGATTGTTGTCGGTGCAGACTCAGTGGGCTGAATGGCCTCCTTCTGCACTGTAGGGATTCTATGGTTCTATTCCATGAGGTGTGAATGGTAGGATACTGAATAGCTGTCTGAAAGCAAAGAAAGGCAATAAGAGAGAATTGAGAAAGAAAAAGAGAGAGCTCCCCACTGTTGTTTGTGACCTTGTCCTATGAGAAAAAGGACAGAATGTCAATGGTTGTGTTGCACTGTGTTTGGATGATGTACCTGCCTGAATAGCTGAAGGTATGTTGAGGCAGTAGGAGCAGCATATGAGACTGACAGCATTGGAATGTGTTTGAGGGCAAGATGGAGAGTATCTGAGCATGATGTCTGAGTCTTGATTGCAAGAGAACTGTTGATGGGGGAGTGATGGGATGTGGTTTTGTTAAGTAGTGTTAGAGGTGGGTGAAGTGGTAGATGGGAGATGTCATGTGAAGATGCATTCACAGACCTCAAACACTTAGTCAGGATGTAACATTTTCAGTTGCCAGAGACCAGGCTCCATGAATTAACCTCCCTGGTCACCTTGCTCCCATTTGCTTTTGATGGCAGTCCTTAAAACCCTCCTGCACCTGGCAGAAACATGACCTCTCTCCTGCTGTCCATCTCCATGACTAAGGCCGAAGCATCATGCCATGAATCTAAGCGCCCTCTCGCTTCCCTGGTGCTGCAATGGTGCAGCTCCTACATCCAAACAGTGTCAGTACAGGCTGTTAGTGACAAATCTCTCTTTAGGAGGGGCAGATTGCCTTTAAGAGGTGCTGTTTGGGTACAGAATGTGCTTCCAGTTCACACTGCTTGGCCTCCTGCAGAAAATTCAGGCAGGCAGAAGCATGGGGCCTTCCAACACTACAAACATGCAGGCACCAATTCTGCACGTTACCTGCTTCAGCAGTAACCCCATGACTGAAAACAGGCCGGAACCAACTTCTAGCCTATATGTCAAAAGTGCTGCAAAATAATTGCAAAGCTTGTGTTGTGCCTGACCTGGGAGTGCTTGATGGGACAGTAGAGGGAGCTTTACTGTGTATCTAACCTGTGTTGTTACTGCCCTAGGAGTGTTTGATGATGCAGTGTAGAGGAAGCTTTACTCTGCAACCAATTTGTGTTGTACCTGACTGATGGCGCAGTGCAGAGGGAGATTTCCTCTTCAACCTGATACGGGAGGACTTGATGTTGATGCTCAGTGACAAAAGTGTTAAAACAATTCCCACTCTACAGTATCAGAGACCTTTACCTGGTTCTGCTGAAAATGCCTCCAAATATGTTTAAAGATAATTTAAATCTTACACATAGTCCGCATAACTCTTAACCACCCAACTCAACAATTCCTTCCATTTCTTTGAGAAGTTAGGCAATTTATTTAATTCATTGTAATCCTGATTAGACAAAATGATAGGTGTACTAAATGCTGTTTGACTGTATTTTCAAAGTGAGATGTATAGCTGTCAGGCAGCCCTGTTTTCTCCTCGGGCTATTAAATGATTCTATCATGCTTGTGTATATTTTATTCTGAAAAGCTAGCACCAAGCTGCACTTTGGCTTGTTGACAAGACCCAGACATCCGACCATATTGTCAGCACCCATTCTTGTACCCTTGCTTATCAAATCTTCCTGGTCAAACTCACCCATGATGTGGAGATGCCGGCGTTGGACTGGGGTAAACACAGTAAGACAGTACCCAGTAACACAGTACCCAGCCTTCAGGAGAACAGTGACCACGACACCACACAACCCTGCCACAGCAACCTCTGCAAGATGTGCCGGATCATCACACGGATGCCATCATCTCACGTGAGAACACCATCCACCACGTACACGGTACATACACTTGCAACTCGGCCAACATTGTCTACCTGCTACGCTGCAGGAAAGGATGTCCCGAGGCATGGTACATTGGGGAGACCATGCAGATGCTACGACAATGGATGAATGAACACCGCTCGACAATCACCAGGCAAGAGTGTTCTCTTCCTGTTGGGAACACTTCAGCGGTCCCGGGCATTCGGCCTCTGATCTTCGGTTAAGCATTCTCCAAGGCGGCCTTCACGACACACGACAACGCAGAGTCGCTGAGCAGAGACTGATAGCTAAGTTCTGCACACATGAGGACGGCCTCAACCGGGGTCTTGGGTTCATGTCACACTATCTGTAACCCCCACGACTTGCCTGGGCTTGCAAAATCTCACTGACTCTCCTGGCTGGAAACAATACACATCTCTTTAACCTGTGCTTAACCCTCTCTCCACTCACATTGTCTCTACCTTTAAGACTTGATTAATTGTAAAGACTCGCATTCCAGCCATTATTTTGTAAATTGAGTTTGTGTCTTTATATGCCCTGTTTGTGAACTGAAATCCCACTCACCTGATGAAGGAGCAGCGCTCCAAAAGCTAGTGGCTTGTGCTACCAAATAAACCTGTTGGACTTTAACCTGGTGTTGTGAGACTTCTTACTGTGCAAACTCACCCAGTCCAGTTGATGCCCATTCACAGCACCTAACAGCTTCACAGGCCTGGGTCCATGATCGTGAGGCATAAGTCAGTCCGAGTGGCTGATCATTACATTCTCTTCCAATGCCTCCCCGCCCAGTTCCACCCTGTGCCATTGTTCTGACACATTTCCTGACGTGTGATCCATAGTCCTTGGGAAGTGGGCATCACTGACCATTCCTTGCCTTTCCACCTGCTGATCATGGAATTCCTACTGTGCAGAAGGAGGCCATTTGGCCTATCAAGCCTGCACCAACAACAGTCTCACCCAGGCCCTATGCCCGTAACTTTCTGAGCTGTCACTGAGTGGATTTGGAAGTCATGTTAACTGGTTACTTGTTCAGTAACATATCCACTTCACTACTGTCACCACTTTAAACCCTAGGGGTGAAAGAAAATCCCAAATCATTGTTTCAATAAATAGCTGTAGCAAAGATAAAAAAACTCAGAAATGATCTCAAAAAATACAAACCATAAAAGTTGAGATCCTGAAGTAAAAATGAAAAATAGAAATGGAAAAAATGGAAGGTTCCATTAGATTGGAAAATAGCAAATCATAGAATCCCTAAAGTGCAGATGGAGGCCATTCGGCCCATCGAGTCTGCACTGACAACAATCCCACTCAGACCCTATCTTTGTAACCCCATGTAATCCTCCTGACACTAAGGGGCAATCCCACCTAGATCTGTTCCCCGTAACCCCAAGTATTTACCCCACTAATCCCCCTAACCAACACACTTCGGGACACTAAGGGGCAATTTAGCATGGCCAATCCACCTAAACTGCACATCTTTGGAGTGTGGGAGGAACATAAGAACATAAGAACATAAGAAATAGGAGCAGGAGTAGGCCATCTAGCCCCTCGAGCCTGCCCCGCCATTCAATAAGATCATGGCTGATCTGACGTGGATCAGTACCACTTACCCGCCTGATCCCCATAACCCTTAATTCCCTTACCGATCAGGAATCCATCCATCCACGCTTTAAACATATTCAGCGAGGTAGCCTCCACCACCTCAGTGGGCAGAGAATTCCAGAGATTCACCACCCTCTGGGAGAAGAAGTTCCTCCTCAACTCTGTCTTAAACCGACCCCCCTTTATTTTGAGGCTGTGTCCTCTAGTTTTAACTTCCTTACTAAGTGGAAAGAATCTCTCCGCCTCCACCCTATCCAGCCCCCGCATTATCTTATAAGTCTCCATAAGATCCCCCCCTCATCCTTCTAAACTCCAACGAGTACAAACCCAATCTCCTCAGCCTCTCCTCATAATCCAAACCCCTCATCTCCGGTATCAACTTGGTGAACCTTCTCTGCACTCCCTCCAATGCCAATATATCCTTCCTCATATAAGGGGACCAATACTGCACACAGTATTCCAGCTGCAGCCTCACCAATGCCCTGTACAGGTGCATCAAGACATCCCTGCTTTTATATTCTATCCCCCTCGCGATATAGGCCAACATCCCATTTGCCTTCTTGATCACCTGTTGTACCTGCAGACTGGGCTTTTGCGTCTCATGCACAAGGACCCCCAGGTCCCTTTGCACGGTAGCATGTTTTAATTTGTTTCCATTGAGATAGTAATCCCATTTGTTATTATTTCCTCCAAAGTGTATAACCTCGCATTTATCAACGTTATACTCCATTTGCCATATCCTCGCCCACTCACTCAGCCTGTCCAGGAAACCAGAGCACCTGGAGGAAACCCACGCAGATACGAGGAGAATGTGCAAACTCCGCACAGACAGTGACCCGAAGCCGGAATTGAACTTGGGTCCCTGGCACTGAGGCAGCAATGCTAACCACTGTGCTACTGTGTGCCACCCAAATGTAACACCTTTATTCAAAAAGGGAGGGAGACAGAAAGCAGGAAACTACAGGTTGGTGAGAGGAGAAGGTGGTGGGGGAGGGAGGGAAGATAGAAGCTTAGCTTGTTAACAGGGAATAGAGTGTAGGCATAAATGGATCTTTTTCTGGTTGGCAAGATGTAATAAATGGTGTGCCACAGGGATCATTGCTGGGATCTCAACCATTTAGAATTTATGTAAATGATTGGGATGAAGGGATGAATGAAATGGTTGTTAAATTTGCTGATGATAGAGAGATAGGTAAGAAACTAAGTTGCGAAAAGGACAGAAGGAGGATAAAAAAATGATTCTTATTGGACCTCTGAAAGGATTCATACCCAGCAGAGGTGGCGGCAGCACAGTGGTATATGATCAGTGTGTGTTGCCCTGGGAGTCTTCAACATTGACTCTTCAACCCAAAAGTCTCATGGCATCAGGTCAAACATGGGCAATTAAACTTCCTCCTGATTACCACGTGTTGCCTCCCAATCGCTCCCACCGATTTCTACCCTCTAATTCTACCTTTTACACTTGTTCTATGCTTTTAAAATGTACTCTAACTCTTGTAAACTCTCTTTACCGATTTTGTGCTACACCCTAGCTATGACTGTAACACTATATTCTGCGCACTCTCCTTTCCTTCTCCCCATGAACTCTATAAACGGTATGCTTTGTCTGTATAGTGTGCAAGAAACAATACTTTTCACTGTATGTCAATATATGTGACAGTAATAAATCAAATCAAATCAAACTACGGCCCATCTCAGCTAATGAATCATTGCTCCTCTATTTTGAACACCTCTTGGAGGAAGCACAGTGTGGTAAGGGCACAGAATGCATTCCAGGTGGGGAACTTCAACGTCCATCTGCAAGAGTGACTCAGTAGCATCATTCCTGATCAAGATGGATGAGTTCTGAAAGGACATAACTGGATCTGCAGCAGGTGGTGAGGGAACCAACAAGAGGTAAAACCTGCTTGATCTTATCCTCATTGATCAAACCTGTCGCGGATGCATCTTCTAAGACAGCATTGGTAGGAGTGACCACCACACAGTCCTTGTGGAGATGAAGTCCCATCTCCACATTGAGAATACCCTCTATCGTGTAACTCAAAACTGGGCATCCATGAGGTGTTGTGAAACCTTGGAGTGCATATTCACAAATCCCTAAAGGCAGCAGGGCAGGTAGATAAGGTGGTTAAGAAGGTATATGGGCTAATTGCCTGTACTGGCCAAGTCATAGAACACAAGAATAAGGAGATAATGCTGGAACTGAATAAAACGCTGGAGTTTTGGAACATGCAGTTCTGGTCACCACATTATAGGAAGGATGTGATTGTACTGGAGAGGATGCAGAGGAGATTCACCAGGATGCTGCCTGGGTTGGAGGGTCTAGCTATGAGGAAAGATTGGATAGGTTGGAGCTGTTTTCCTTGGAGCAGCAAGGGTTGAGATTGAGACCTGATAGCAGTGTATAAGATTATGAGCAGCATAAATCAGGTGAATAAGAAGGCACTTTTTCTATTAGTGGAGGGGTTAATAACCAGGAGGATAGATTTAATGTAAAAGTAGCAGGCCAACCTGGGTGAACCTTTTTCACTCAGAGGATGGTGGGGGTCTGGAACTCATTGCCTGAAAGGATGGTTGAGTCAGAAATTCTCATAACATTTAAGAAATATTTACATATTCACTTGCACTTCCATAACCTTCAGGGCTATGGGCCAAGCATTGCAAAATGGAATTAGTGTCATCATACCTTTGTTGACTAGCATGGACACAATGGGCCAAATGGCCTCTTTCTGTGCTGTAAACATTTATGAATCTACGATACTCAGTTCGAGCCACTCAGCTCCGAGCCGATCACAGCCTTCATCCAAACATGGAGAAATGAACTAAACTCAAGAGGTAAGGTGAGATTGACTGTCCTTGACATCAAGGCAACCTTTGACTGAATATGGTGTCAAGGAGCCCAAGTAAAACTGGAGTCCATGGGAATCAAGGGGAAAACTCTCCACTGGTTGGAGTCATACCTGGCACAAAGGAAGATGGTTGTGGTTGGTGGAGGTTAAGCATCTCACATTTGGGACATCACTGCATAAGTTCCTCAGGGTAGATTCCTGTCTCCATCCCCCCTGCCCCCCCCCCCCCCCACCCCCCCTTACTACCCACTTGACTTCACAGTATTCCTGGAACTCTCTTTTGTCCAATTCCCTGGTTTCTGGGACATTCTTTTATTTTTGGGGGAAATCTGCTCTCTTCAGTTCCCTGTCTTGTGTTCAGCTTCTCCTGGCAGTAGTTACATTTAACTGAAAAGTACTTGCTACCCCCTATTTGACCCCTGGGTGCTAAGCAACAGCCTAGTTTTTCTAAACCCTTTTATTTGGTTTAACATCGCAAATCTCGTTATTACAATGCACGCATCTGAACCAAACGGAATTCATTAACCCTTTCAAATACAGAAACAAAAAATTAAACTTACTTAAAGCTGTGCATTATTTCTACTACCCAAAATATGAATATAGATTACTTAAAACTGCCTCTATTTCCTGACAATATAAATACTGTGACTACAAGTGCAGGTCAGAGGCTAGGAATTCTATGGCAAATAACTCGCTTGCTAACTCCCCAGAGCCTGTCCACCATCTACAAGGCACAGGTCAGCAATGTGATGGAATACTCTCCATTTGCTTGGATAAGTGCAGTTCCAACAACACTCAAGAAGCTTGACACAATCCAGGACAAAACAGCTGGCTTGATTGGCACCCTATCCAACTTAACCATTCAATCTCTCCACCACTAATGCACTGTGGCAGCAGTGTGTACTATCTACAAAATGCAAGACAGCACCTTCTAAACTTATGATGCCTACCACCTTGTTTCAACTGGAGTTTTGAAGAGTGAGTGATGATATGATTGAAGTATATAAGATCCTGAATGGTCTTGACAAGGTGGATGTGGAAAGGATGTTTCCTTGTGCGGATGAGTCCAGAACTAGGGGGGCAATGTTTTAAAATGACGGGTCCTCCTTTTAGGACAGAGATGAGAATTTTTTTTTCTCAGAGGGTTATGCACAGGAGGTGGAGTAATTTGAATATTTTTAATGCATAGGCACACAGTAACACTGCCAGCGTGACTCATTTAATCTTCATCTAAGGTGCCAGTTATACATCTGCCTGCCTCAATGATATGCCAATAACAGTACTGCATTGTCACAGTGCTCAGGGGCTCAGAATAAGCACTCTAATAAGTAGTTAGAAAATAAAATGTGGAATATTTTTGTTTAGACGAGTTAAACCTAATAATGCAGTTTTATACATTGTTGGGTGCTAGCCCTCTAATGCACCGAATAGATGAAATGCGAATCTCATTATTGAGCGAGGCCCCTTCTCTACAATTAACTGAATTGTTAAGTAAGGGAATCAAAGGTTATTGGGGAGAGATGGGAATGTGGAATTTGATAAACAGATCAACCATGATCTTATTGAATGGCAGAGCAGGCTCGAGGGGCTGAATGGCCTACATCTGCTCCTATTTCATATGTTCATATGAGGACAAGGCCTGGGAAACTGCAAGTTCCTCTTCAAGGTGCACATCATTCTGACTTGGAAATATATTGCCATTCCTTCACTGTTTTGGGTCATTTAGGGGTGGGTAATAAATGTTGGCCGAGCCAGCGACATTCTGTAAAAGAATAAAAAGAATCCCACAAGAGCCCTGCTCTTTCCAAATAGCAATGCATTTTTTTTTCTCTTTTCAAATGTTTAACTAATTTCCTTTGGAAAGTTATTATTGAATTTGCTTTCACCACTCCTTCAGGTGATGAATTCCAGAACATAACAAATTGCTTCAGAAAAAAAATATTCTTCTTGTTCCTCTTCTGCTTTTGTCAATTAAGTGAAATCCGTTTCTCCTGATTATCGACCCTCTGGCCAGTGGAGTTTGTTCCTCTGTATCATGTTAGACAGGTTCAGCTAGTCAGAACCAGTTCTGTCAGAGGATAGTGTTCAAAGTGTCAACCTGTCCAGGCATATCAGACTGTCTTACTACACTTGTTCCGACTCTGAGGTAGCCCTCCATGAAACATCCATCTTATGAGCTTGGCCTCTCCACACCGTCCTGTAAACCTCAGTTCTCTCTGCTGTGCATATTTTAACTTGAACCAAGTTTTATTCACCCATCAGTCCTCTGCTTACCAAATCTGCTTGATTTTTAAACTTCTTATCCTCGTGTGCTCAAATCCATATATGGCCATGACCCCTCCCTCTCTCTGTCACCTCCTCCAGCTCCATAGCCCTCTGAGAAATCTGGGAATCCTCCTTTGGCTACCCGCATCAACCATTACTGTGCCACCTGCCATCTGGAGCCTGGCTGTGGAAACCACTCCCTGGCTGGATCTCTACTACACCTCCCGCCCCGGAATCGGCGTGGGCAAAGTTCCGACAACGGAAATCTCCATTGACCTGGGACGGGAATGTCTGGTCTCGCCCGAGCGAGTCCATATAACCCCGCCTTCTGAATCCCTTCACCTCTCCTCGCTTAAGACTTAAAAGATATGGACGGAATTTTCTCAGAAATATTCTCAGCGTAAAATGGGTGAGAAAACAGGAGGTTTTCCCGTCCGTCTTTTCAGTGAGATATGCAACGGTAATTTACAACACTGTGCAATACAGGGGCCGTAATGTGATTCTCGCCAGTACTGGGGGTGGAGTCTCAGCAGACCCCGTGAGGCTGCGTACTGAGCTCCAGAGGCGCCACTGCGTAGGTGCCCCAATCTCCCAATATATTGTGTACAGGGTGCGAGGCTGATTTCGCCAGCAGAATGGTGCTGGCAAGATCGGGAGAGGCACGAAATTGGGCACAAACCTAATCTTACCGGCTCGCCACTTGTCAATTGGAGTGGTGAGCCGATAAGATCCCACCCCATCTCTTTATTCATCTGTCCTAATATGTTCTCTGGCCCTGTGTCAATTGTTTTTCCCTGACTACACACTTTGGGATATCTTTGCTATGTTAGCAGCCAATGTGTCAACTGTACATTGGATCCAATTGCAAATGGAGCGTTGATAAAAAGAAGTCAAATTGTTTCACCCGCCTCTTGTTGAAACCATGACAAAGACAAAACAGTCATTAAATACTACTGCGTGTTCACAAACAGATCAGTGTCTCTTGGAAAGCCTGTGGCAGTGTTTTGTTGAGGTTTTCCCCTCACTGTTTCTATTAGCCATCGGGCACTCCTGCTGTAATTAATGGGTGTCTTTGGTTATGTTTGTTTTGAGTGCAGGAAAGGAAGTTGCTGCTCAGTGCCAGCACTAAACTCGGAGCCAACAGGTGGAATGCATTCATTGGCCTGAACCAGTGTTGGACAGCAGACACAGCACACGAGCAGCTTTCCACTTAACACTCCGAAGGCTGCTGCAACTAGATACAAACCGGTCACAGCTGCAAGTGACAGAATAAAAATCCCATCTCTGAAGTCCAAGATTTGTTTGGTAAGATAACAAAGCTGCTCCCTGGAGTGTGGGTCTCTCAATGTCACATCAATCATCGCTGGTTATTGTGACTGTTAAGAGTCCCCTGCGCCGCCCTCTAATTTCTCACACTGCATTGCCTCTCTGATTTTGAATTTTTCTTCATCTGTTCATATTGTTCATCGCAGTGAGTGTCTTATTATATAGGAGTCCTGACCCCATCAACTGGGGGTGGGGGGGATTATTGCACAATAACATGGCAGCCGGCTGTTCTCCAAATTTTGTCATCCTGCCTGCAACAATGGTCCCCTCGCTGGCAAGGTCAGAAAATCCCGGCCTTCCAATTCAGAAAATCGAGTCAAGGGGCAGGATTTTCCAGCCCTTTTCCGGATTTTCTTTGGCGGGCAGGATGGGAAAATTCCACCCAAGGTGTCCCATTTCCCCTGAGAGACAGTTATGGGGAGGTCTCATAGAGATATCCAACATTATGAAGAGTTTTGACTGAGTAAATAGGGAGAAAATGTTTCCAATGGCAGGAGGGTCAATAATCAGGGGAGGCAGATTTAAGATAATTGGCAAAAGAACACGATGAGGAGAATGTTTTCTTGACCAAGCGAGTTGGTATGATTTGGACTGCATTGTCTGAAAGGGTGTTGGAAGCTGACTCCATCGCAACTTTAAATAGGGAAAGGGGGCCCTTGGGGAAAAAAAATAGAATTGCTAAGCAATGACAAAAGAACAGAATCATAAAATTACTACAGTGCAGAATGAGGCCATTCGGCCCATTGAGTCTGCACCGACTCTCCGACAGAGCATCCCACCCAGGCCTACATAGAACATAGAACAGTACAGCACAGAACAGGCCCTTCGGCCCACGATGTTGTGCCGAGCTTTATCTGAAACCAAGATCAAGCTATCCCACTCCCTATCATCCTGGTGTGCTCCATGTGCCTATCCAATAACCGCTTAAATGTTCCTAAAGTGTCTGACTCCACTATCACTGCAGGCAGTCCATTCCATACCCCAACCACTCTCTGCGTAAAGAACCTACCTCTGATATCCTTCCTATATCTCCCACCACGAACCCTATAGTTATGCCCCCTTGTAATAGCTCCATCCACCCGAGGAAATAGTCTTTGAACGTTCACTCTATCTACCCCCTTCATCATTTTATAAACCTCTATTAAGTCTCCCCTCAGCCTCCTCCGCTCCAGAGAGAACATTCCTAGCTCCCTCAACCTTTCCTCATAAGACCTACCCTCCAAACCAGGCAGCATCCTGGTAAATCTCCTCTGCACTCTTTCCAGCGCTTCCACATCCTTCTTATAGTGAGGCAATTGTTCATATTGTTCATTTGTTCATATTGTTCATCGTGGTGAGTGTCTTATTATATAGGCTGAGAGTCCTGACCCCATAAACTGGGGAGGGGGGGGGTATTATCGCACGGGGGATTATCACACTAAGGGGCAATGTAACATGGCCGATGTACCTAACTGCACATCTTTGGACGGTGAGAGGAAACTGGAGCACGTGGAGGAAACCCACGCAGACACACATTCAAACTCCACACATTCAAACTCCACACAGTCACCCAAGGTGGGAATAGAATCGAAGAAGGGTTGGGTTAATTGGTGGGCTATTTTGCTGAGGATATGGCATAATGGGCTGAACAATCTGCTCCTGGGCTGTATGAGTCTATGGTTCTATGATGTGAGAGTCAGTAGTGCTGATGAATGGGACATTTTCCCACTTTAGGTGGAGCAGGTAGTGTTTGTGGTGAAGAGTATATATGGTCAGAAGATGAGCCGCAGCTCAGATACAGCACTGTGCTTGTAAATGGTCTGGATGACTGTTGTGGCTGTGCGAGGAACCCATTTCCAAATTTCACAATTTAAACAGACAAAAGCAGCGAATAAGAAATGTAAGCAAGAATATCAACATTAAGAACATAAGTCACTTTATTTTTAAGCGTATCTGCACAAACACTTCTTTGTTCCCCCTTTGGGAAGTAGTGGGAAGATTCTCACATTAATTATCAGCCCATTGAACCACATCATAGTCACTCCTTCTGTGGTCAACAAATCCTGGCCGAGGACTTTGGCCCTGACCTTCTAGCCAAGAGGTAGAGATGCAGCAATTGCACCACAAAAACACAAGTAGTAGAAGAAGGAGTGGGCCATGTAGCCTTCAAGCCTGCTCCGCCATTCAATAAGGTCATGATTGATCTTATGCCTCATGTCCATTTTCTTGTCCAATCCCAAAATCCATTGATTCTCTCAATGTCCAAAAATCTACTGATCTCAGCCTTGAATATACTCAACAACTGTGGATTCACAGCCCTTTGGTTGAAGAATTCCAAAGGTTTTTTGAGTGCAAATGCACCTCTTAAGGTAACTCTCATCCTGGCAGTCAAACTAGCAGATGTTCACTGTATCAGCTCCAAGGCAAATATATCTTTCCATAGGTAGTGAGACCAATGGAAGAATTTAACAGACTCCTCTGGAATGGTTTGAGAGACAGAGAGTGGAGTGCCCATTGCTTTCCCAATGCTACAAAATTCTATCAATGGTGGGCAAAAGGTAGAACGGTCAATTGGGGCCCCTAAATGGGATGCATGCTGCTTATGTGGTTGGGTGCAGTCCCAGAAGTGGCCACTGCCCCCAGTGGCACTGTTGGAAATGAAGAGCTGCCAGCCTTCTGATTGCTTGCCTTCTCTTCGAGGTGTGATCTCGTGCCTTAAAGGGATGGGAATCCGAATGCCAGTTGGATTGCCATAGAATCCATTTGGGACTCCTTGAAAAGGCCAAAGTGGGTTTGCCCCAGCTTTTTAACATGTTTGAGTAGAATGGGTGTTTCTTCTCTGGACTTTAAAACAAAGAGGTGGGGCAGGATTTTCCGACCACGCTCGCCCCCAAACCGGAAAACCCTGCCGTGCCCCCACCCCCCTCCCACCCCTGCCCGCTACGATTCCCATGGCAGTCGGGACAGGAAAATTCCCCCCGGTGATCTCTTTGAAACTTATGCATTTTTCGAGGCTTATTGACATGGTTGAACGTTTTTCCCTTACTAGAGAGTCAAGAACCAGGGTGATTTAGGGCTGAGGTGAGGAGAAATTTCTGTGCTGAAAATGTGGAAATCTTTGGAATTCTCCACCCAAATGGCTGTGGATCCTCAGTTGTTGAGTATGTTAAATCAAAGAATCATCGAATCCTACAGTGCAGAAGGAGGCCATTCAGCCTATTGAGCCTGCACTGACCACAATCCACCCAGGCCCTATCCCCATAACCCCATGCATTTACCCTAGCTAGTCCCCCCCGACACTAAGGGGCAATTTATCATGGCCAATCCACCTAACCCGCACATCTTTGGACTGTAGGACGAAACTGGAGCATCCGGAGGAAACCCACGCAGACATGTGGAGAACGTGCAAACTCCACACAGGCTGTGACCCAAGCCAGGAATTGAACCCGGGTCCCTGGCGCTGGGAGGCAGCAGCGCTAACCACTGTGCTTCATGACACCCTTAAAGGCTGAGATCAGTAGATTTTTGGACACTGAGGGAATCTAGAGATTTTAGGATTGGGCAGGAAAATAGAGGTGAGACAGAAGATCAGCTATGCCCTTGACAGAATTCAGCCCTAAGACTTTAACATGGTGCTTCAGCTGTGATCTTCCCAAAGTTCTATATAATTCCAGAAAGATTTGGTAACTCCAACCCCTAAGTTATGAATCCATTTGCCTTTACGAATTCCTTGCTGCATTTGGATGTTAACTTACTCGGCGGCCTCGCTCGACCTGAGGCTGGAAAATCCTGCCCAAGGTCAGCGAACATTTCCATTGTCCACCCCTCGCCCGCTCTGTGGCAGGGAGGAACATAGAATTCCAACGACTATGGTTTGTGTGAAAGAACCCTCAAATCCCTGTGAATACCAACATTTTACTAGCCCCTTGTTTTTTATAAAATAATCTGCTTCACTATTTTTCTGATCAAAGTGAAAAACCTCACACTTCTCCGCATTATATGTCATTTGCCATGTTTTTGAGCACTCACTCAACCGAGCTACATCCCATTACAGCCTCTTTGTGTTCTACTGATAATTTATTTTCCCATCTAGCTTTATAACTTGGATGCATTACAGATGGTTCCATCACTGAAGCCATTTATATAGATTGCAAATAGCTGAAACATTAAGAACTTATCCATGTTTCATCTTTCTAAGTATAACCCGCCAACCCAAAAATGACTAATTTACTCCTACTCTCTGTGTTCAATCCATCAATAAATCCTCAAAGATATATTACCCCCAATTCATTATACCCCAATCTTGTGTAATGCCCACTTGGGGGTGACAGTTTATCTGACCATCCTACATTTTCTGAATCCCCGTTATCACACTGCTGGTAATACCACCAAAAGACTCTTAGGGTGGAATTTTCCCATCCTGCCCACAACAGGAATTATAGCTGGCGGGGGGGCGGACCATGCCAAGGTCCATTGACCTCAGGTGGGATTTTCCGGTTTTGGGGTAAGCGCAGACAGAGAATCCCATCCTTAATTGATTTTTGAACATGATTGCCTTTTCACAAAAGCATGCTGATTCTGTTTTTATGATTTTTCTAAATGCCCTGTAACCATATCCCAAAAGATAGGGTATTTCATTTTCCCTGCTACTGGTGTCAGGCTAACCTTTCAATGACAGGAGGGTCGGTAACCAGCGGATAACAGATTTAAGATCATTGATGAAAAGAACCAGAGGGAGGAATGAGGAGAATTCTTTTATGCTGCGAGTTTTGATGACCTGGAGTTTGACTGAAAGGATGGTGGAAGCTGAATCAATGCAAACTGTCGAGAGGAAATAGATCCCATGGCACTAATTTGAGCAAGAGCAAGGGTGAGGATGAGGGAGGGGGAAAGGGAAATTGAGGGAGGGGGAAGGGGAGAGTGAGGGAGGGGGAAGGGGAGAGTGAGGGAGGGGAAGGGGAAGGGGAGAGTGAGGGAGGGGGAAGGGGAAGGGGAGTGAGCAGTGCAGTGAGGGGGTGGTGCTAATCCCTGGCGTACTGCTCCATTGTTATCCCTCAATCAATCATCATCACAAATAAAACAGATAATCCAGTCACTGTCACACTGTTGTTTGTGGGATCTTGTTGTGCACAGATTAGCTGCTGCCATTAATGCATTATAACATAGGGGGGAAAATAACATTGGCCGTTGAATGCTTTGAGATGTCCGGTTGTTGTGAAAAGCATTGCAAAGATGAGGTTTTTTTCCTTCCATCTTAAAGTATTTTTATTACCAACGCCCAAAGTGTTTAAGGATTTAGTTGAAGAAAGGGCATGATTATTTTATCATTTAATCAGCCAGTGGATTTTTCTCTTGGCATTCTGGCAGCCTGAAGGTGAATCTTATTCTTGGAAACTCCAGGGCAATTTTAGAAGGTCAGCAACCCTGTGTAGAACCATGGAAAACCAAAGTGTTCAAGTTGCCTTTGCACATTCCAAGTGGGTGGGATTCTCGAAGGAGGCTTTTGATTTTCCAGTTTATTCAGCTTCTTGCAAACGACACAGAGCTTCCAACCCAGTCAAACTGGTTCGAGGGCACCTGCTGTATATATGTATATACATCCAGTCTCAGCACACCTGTTCCTTTGTTGTGAGAAAGCTCTCAAAAAACCAGAAGAGATGAATTAGGAAACTCTTCAATTTTGACATATTGCCGACTGACCCTCAAGCTGAGAAAGAAATTTTTGGCAAGTAAAAATTAACTCTGGTCTTTATCACAATCTAACTTAACAGCTGACTTAAGAGCAGGCAGATAACTTGGGTCCAATTTTAACTGCTCCGCCTGAAAGAAACAGAAGCATTTTAACTGGACAGTTAAAATAATGGGAGAGATATCCTGCCAATAGTTTCTTCTTGACGTGTCCCCATGCTCTTTTGAGCAGCACTTTTGGGGGAAGGGAGTAAGGTTTTTTAAATATTTGATTTGATTTATTATTGTCACATGTATTAGTATACAGTGAAAAGTATTGTTTCTTGTGTGCTATATAGACAAAGCATACTGGTCATAGAGAAGGAAAAGAGAGAGTGCAGAATGTAGTGTTAGAGTCATAGCTAGGATATAGAGAAAGATCTACTTAATGTGAGGTAGGTCCACTCAAAAGTCTGATGGCAGCAGGGAAGAAGCTATTCTTGAGTTGGTCGTTAAGTAACCTCAGACTTTTGTATCTTTTTCCCAGCGGAAGAAGGTGGAAGAGAGTATGTCCGAGGTGCGTGGGGTCCTTGATTATGCTAGCTGCTTTTCCAAGGCAGCAGGAAGTATCAACGGTTCTGAACTATAGTGTCAGCATGGGGGGACCAGGACAGGTTGTTGGTGATCTGGACATGTAAAAACTTTAAGCTCTCGAATATTTCTACTTCGTCCCCATTGATGTAGACAGGGGCATGTCCTCCACTATGCTTCCTGAAGTTGATGACAATCTCCTTCGTTTTGTTGACATTGAGGGAGAGATTATTATCGTCGCACCAGTTCACCAGATTTTCTATTTCTTTCCTGCACTCCATCTCATCACTGGCTTTGATGTTGCCTGATGATTGTGAGGTAAAGGCCCACAAACTCCTTGGTGTGGAACCCAGGCCATTCAAATTCCTGGGCCCAATTTTAAAATTTCAGATCTGCCTCCAGCTATGAGTGTACTCCTGACTGGTTGGACAGGAATGGCATTTGGGGCAGCAAGTGTTCCCGGACTTGGAAATTCAGCCTGGTGGGCCTATTGTTTTTGGGGGGACAGGGATTGACCGCAGCCATTGGAAGCTAGGACTGGGTGCAGGGAATAACTCCAGATTAGAGGAGGCCTGAAATGGTCATGATCCTCACAGACTAACAATGAACTGTACAAGAAAGCATGGCTTCCTGAGTCTGTTCTGCTAACACTGTCAGGCTAGAGACCACCAGGAACAACAGGGCCTGAAGGAGAGCATTTATCCCCAACAATCCAAAATTGAAGCGAGTCTTGCTTGCCAGCTGCAGATATTCTTCATACACGCCATGGACCTTGTTAACTTTGGGTCAGTGGTTAACACTCTCATCTCAGAAGATCATAAGAAATAGGAGCAGGAGTAGACCACTTGGCCCATCTAGCCTGCTCCACCATTCGATAAGATCACGGTTGATCTGAATGTGGTCTTAACTCCACTTTTTTGTCTGCCCACCCATAACTTTATAACCCCCTTGTTGATCAGCAATCTCACCAAATCTCAGCTTTGACTCTGTTCAGTGACCCAGGAATCTGGCACACAGTATAAAACTTTTCCTGCGGTTGCACACCAGCTAACTACTGATGAAATGAAACTCCTTGTGGTTTACAAAGACTCCTAGTTGGCCTGTGGTATCTGAACTATGATATGTGTGCAGTCAATGATTCTCTGCATCAATGGCGATCCAGACAGAGTAAGAAGTTTAACAACACCAGGTTAAAGTCCAACAGGTTTATTTGGTAGCAAAAGCCACAAGCTTTCAGAGCCTTAAGCCCCTCCTTCAGGTGAGTAGGACAGAGACATAGGTCTGAGTGTCCACTCATCACATCTGGTGTTATCACATTCAACATTGCCTTAGTTATCAACCCTGACAAATAACCCATTAGCCTTATGGCAAGCTGACTGGGAGATCCTAAATATATCCCTAGTTGTCTACAGGGGCTCAAAATTGACCATGAGGTCCAGCAGTCTTCATCAGTGAGGCTGGAGATGCATGCCATCATATAACACAAGCAACTGAGACTTTAGAGACATTGAGTTCAGAAAGATCACTGAGTCTCTGCCAGAATATCATCATGGCTCCTCTTGTCTCTACTGTTTCCTTCACTGTTCTTCCCATGTCCCCTCTCTGCAGCTCCTTTTCTGCCCCTCCCTTCTCTGCTGCCCCCTCTATGCCCCTCCCTCCCCTGTCCCTCCTCTGTCTGATGCCCCCCTCAGCCACTCCCCTCTCTGCCTCTCCCCTCCTCTCAACCCATCTCTGCCTCGCCCCTCCCCTCTGTCCCTCACCCGTCCCTGCCCTCTCTGCCGCTCCCGCTCCTGTGCAGCTGCAGGTTTATCCACATTAGACTGAGGCCATTGCTGCTGCTGATGAGCCGTCAGTATGTTCTCCTGGCAGTCCACACTCCAGTGGAGCCCATCCTTCCTGATCTGACGAAGGGTCATCTAGACTCAAAACGCTGGCTCTACTGTCTCCCCACAGATGTTGTCAGACCCGCTGAGATTTTCCAGCATTTTCTGTTTTCGTTTCAAATTCCAGAATCTGCAGTATTTTGCTTTTACCTTCTGATCTGAGGCTGGAGTTCTCCAGCCCACAGCTGGGATTCTCCGGTCCTGCTGCAGTGAGTGGAGGATTGGCTGAGCACCAATAGCAGGGTGTGTGAAACCAGAGAATTCTGGCCTGAATCTCAAAAACCTCCTAACTGTACAAACTAAAATCTCTCCGCAACTATTGTACTCTGAACAAGCTTTTCCAATGGTAGCTACTCAAAAGAGCTGTGAGCTCTGATTATTTATTGCCATATCTGTCTGAATTTTAATAAGCCCCATTAATTGCTGCTGTTACTTATCTTGGTTTCAATGGTCTGTTTCAGGATATCCTGAATCCCATGGATATGCTGCTGATGGGCTGGACAGAGAAGATAGGACGAAATTTGTAAAAGGATCAAGTTTGAGAGGGCACAGATTTAAAGTGATTTGCAAAGAAGGAAATGTGACGCAAGAGAAAACTTTTTCACACAACGTGTGGTTGAGGTCTGGAACACATTGCCTGGAAGTTCAGGTTTATAGGCGCCCAGATCACCAACAACCTGTCCTGGTCCCCCCATGCCAACACTATAGTTAAGAAAGCCCACAAACGCCTCTATTTTCTCAGGTAATTTGGCATGTCAGCTTCAACTCTCACCAACTTTTACAGATGCACCATAGAAAGCATTCTTTCTGGTTGTATCACAGCTTGGTATGTCTCCCGCTCTGCCCAAGACCTCAAGAAACTACAAAAGGTCATGAATGGAGACCAATCCATCACGCAAACCAGCCTCCCATTCATTGACTCTGTCGACACTTCCCGCTGCCTCGGCAAAGCAGCCAGCATAATTAAGGACCCCACGCAACCCTGACGTACTCTCTTCCACCTTCTTCCATCGGGAAAAAGATACAAAAGTCTGAGGCCTTGTACCAATCAACTCAAGAACAGTTTCTTTCCTGCTGCCATCAGACTTTTGAATGGACCTACTTCGCACTAAGTTGATCTTTCTCTACACCCTAGCTATGACTGTAATATTACATTCTGCATTCTCTCCTTTCCCTGTCTATGAACGGTATGCTTTGTCTGTATAGCACGCAAGAAACAATACTTTTTATTGTGTACTAATACATGTGACAATAATAAATCAAATCAAATCAAATCAAAAGAAGTAGTTACCTTGATGTTACCTTGAAATTACCTTGGTGTTCTGAGAAAATAGAGGCGTTTGTGGGCTTTCTTAACTATAGTGTTGGCATGGGGAGACCAGGACAGGTTGTTGGTGATCTGGGCGCCTAAAAACCTGAACTTCCAGGCAATGTGTTCCGGACCCCAATAGGACGCTCAAAGCGTCGTCGCAGGTAGAGGCTGTGGTTAAGAAGGCGTATGGATTACTGGCCTTCATCAATAGAGGAATTGAGTTTAGAAATCGGGAGATAATGCTGCAGCTGTACAGGACCCTGGTCAGACCCCACCTGGAGTACTGTGCCCAGTTCTGGTCGCCTCATTACAGAAAGGATGTGGAAGCCATAGAACGGGTGCAGAGGAGATTTACGAGGATGTTGCCGGGATTAAGTGGTATGCCTTATGAGGATAGGTTGAGAGAGCTAGGTCGATTCTCCTTGGAGAGGCGAAGGATGAGAGGTGACCTGATAGAGGTGGACAAGATGTTGAAAGGTATTGATAGAGTGGATTCTCAGAGGCTTTTACCCAGTGCTGAAATGGTTGTCACGAGAGGCCACAGGTTTAGGGTGCTGGGGAGTAGGTATAGAGGAGATGTTAGGGGTAAGTTTTTCACTCAGAGGGTGGTGGGTGTGTGGAATCAGCTGCCGGTAGCGGTGGTGGAAGCGGATTCGATTGAGTCTTTTAAGAGACTTTTGGATAGGTTCATGGAGGTTAGTAAGATAGAGGGTTATAGATGAGCCTAGAAGGTAAGGAAATTGTTCGGCACAACTTGTGGGCCGAAGGACCTGTTTGTGCTGTAGCTTTTCTATGTTCTATGTTCTAAGTATGGTGAAGGCAGGTTCAATCGAGGCATTCAAGAGAGCAACTGATGACTATTTAAATAGAGACAATGCGCAGGAGTACGCAGAAAAGGCAGAAGAATGCACTAAGTTAGAATGCTCATTTGGAGAGCCGGTGCAGACATGATGGGCCAAATGGCCTCCTTCTACACTGTAAAAATTCTGTGATTTTTGTAAAACTTAAATGCTTACAACTATGAAAGGATTAGTATATTTGAATTGGTAACCTGCCTGGAGGGTGAACTGTCAAATTGTCTGAGTTAAACTTGGCAGTCAGGTTGTTGGAGCCGGATTCTGGATGTAAGCACATTTTTTAATACTTTAAACCTCCTAACTGCACCTAAATCCATGTGCCTCTCCATGTTAAATGTCCGTTCTATCATCTTTCAAATTTGACATCTGCTTTTTCAGGTGAATGTTAAAGGTCCAGTGGCATTATTCTAAGAAGGTCAGAGGAGTTCTCCTGTGTATTTACAATATTCATTCCTCAACCTACAACATGAGGGAGATTAAGTGTTTATTATTACATTATTGTTTGTTAGACCTTGCATTGAATGCCATGTTTCCCTACATTATTGGGACTGCATTTCAAAACAGGTACTTTTTTGATTGTAAAGTGCTTTGGGATATCCTGAGGTTTTTGCAATATTGTGGGATTAAAATTGTAAAGATTGAGTTCTGGCTGGCTGCCATGTTAACTCTACTCATCTTGGAATTTCCTGGTCAGTGCATTTACCTACAGGCCAGAGATCTAAACCCAGTTCCAGGTACATCCACTGAGGTAACAGCAGCCTAAATGCAGGTGGCAACTTTACAAAACCTCCTTTAAACTAAAACTTCAATCTGTCAAAAAAAGTTTTGGTCCTAAGCTTTGGGTATTGTTTTTTTTTATTCATTCATGGGACACGGGCATTGCTGGCTGGTCAGCATTTATTGCCCATCCCTAGTTGCCCGAGGGCAGTTGTGAGTCAACCACATTGCTGTGGTTCTGGAGTCACATGAAGGGCAGACTCGGTAAGGACCCTTGTATGTTGTCAGGGAGATGTGTTTAACTCTTTATAGAAATGCATGATGGAAAAGTTTTGAACACTTATAACTCAAAGTACAACAATGGTTGAAAGAAGCTCATCAGCAATGATAATCTAGCAGCATGTGGGCTTCCTGAACCCATGACAAGTACTTTAGAATGAGATCCCTAAGCTGGTCCACATCTCATTTGTTGTCAGTGTGAGCAAATCCAAGCGAGTCATGAGATCAGAACTTGCACATGACTGCAGCATTCATTGTTTCAGTGATGGAGATTTTTGTTATAATCACTAGCACACAGGCATTTATTGCAACTTTACACAGACACATTCATTACAAATACTGCCTCCTTTCCATTGATTCCGGCCTCACTTCCCGCTGCCTTGGCAAAGCAGCGAGCATAATTAAGGACCCCACGCACCCTGGATATTCTTTCTTCCACCTTCTTCCGCTGGGAAAAAGATACAAAAGTCTGAGGTCACGTACCAACCGACTCAAGAACAGCTTCTTCCCTGCTGCTGTCAGACTTTTAAATGGACCTACCTCTCATTAAGTTGCTTTTTCTCTACACCCTAGCTATGACTGTAACTGGCTCACTAATGCCCTTCCCTAAAGGACATTAGTGAACCAGATAGGTTTTTTTCTGACAATTGACAATGGTTTCATGGTCAGCAGTAGATTCTTAATTCCAGATTTTTTTTATTGAATTCAAATTCCACCATCTACCGTGGTGGGATTCGAAACCAGGTCCTCAGAACATTAGTTGAGTTTCCAGATTATTAGTCTACTGATAATGCCACTAGGCCATTGCCTTTGTAATAAAGTTGCGACCATTTGTGATAAATCTTTCTGTGTATATTTGTGGTGGATGTGTGTATGTAATTGGCATGAATATATGTGTAATTTTAGAGAATATCAGTGAAATCTGTGCACAGTTGTGCTGAATTTCATGTATTTGTGATGATATTTGAGTATTTGTGCACCTTCCAAACCCGTGACCACTGCCATCTAGAAGGACAAAGACAGCATATTAATGGGAACACCATCACTTGGAAGTTCCCCTCCAAGCCACACCCACCAACCTGACTTGGAGATATATCGCCGTTCCTTTACTGTCGCTCGGTCAAAATCCTGGAACTCCCTCCCTAACACCACTGTGGGTGTACTTACACCACATAGACTGCTGCGGTTCAAGAAGGCCTCACCACCACCTTCTCAAGGGCAACTAGGGATGGGCAATAAATGCTGGCCTAGAAAGTGACATCTATATTCCTTGAATGAACTTTTTAAAATGTGCTTGTATTTGATTTGATTTATTATTGTCACATGTATTAACATACAGTGAAAAGTATTGTTACTTGCGCGCTATACAGACAAAGCATAGCATTCATAGAGAAGGAAACGAGACAGTTACAGTCATAGCTAGGGTGTAGAGAAAAAGCAACTTAATGAGAGGTAGGTCCATTCAAAAGCCTGACAGCAGCAGGGAAGAAGCTGTTCTTGAGTCGGTTGGCACGTGACCTCAGACTTTTGTATCTTTTTCCTGATGGAAGAAAGTGGAAGAGAGAATATCCGGGGTGCATGGAGTCCTTAATTATGCTGGCTGCTTTGCCAAGGCAGTGGGGAGTGAGGCCGGAATCAATGGATGGGAGGCAGTACTTGGAATGAATGTGTCTGTGTAAAGTTGCAATAAATGCCTGTGATTATAACAAAAAGAGTGCTGCAGTCATGTGCAAGTTCTGATCTCATGACTTGCTTGGATTTGCTCACACTGGCAACAAATGAGATGTGGACCAGCTTAGGGATCTCATTCTAAAGTACTTGTCATGGGTTCAGGAGGCCCACATGCTGCTCGATTATCATTGCTGATGAGCTTCCCTCAACCATTGCTGTCCTTTGAGCAATAAGTGTTCAAAACTTTTCCATCATGCATTTCTATAAAGAGTTAAACACATCTCATTGTTCCACAGGACCAGGCTGAGGAGAAGGCAGTTGGTTTGTTCACTACATTTTTTTTTATTTATTTTAAGTTAAATTTGTGTAAAAAATCGGAGGTTTTTTTTTAAAACAGGAAGTGGGCCCAGCAGGAGTCTGGGAAGGTTTTTGGAGGGTTTAAAAGTAGGCCACACTTTTGAGCGGGCAGCGTCGTTAGCGGGCAGTGGAGTGAGCAGGAGGCAGAGTGAAAGCTGCAGGGCTTTGGCTCACAGGGCTTAGGCAGAAAGGGCGAGCAGGGGTGAGTTAATTCATTTTTTGCTGTTTCTACCTGGTACTGGCAAGGTATCTAGAGGGGATGGGTGTGAAGGCAGTGCAATGTTCCTCTTGCACTATGTTTGAGGTGAGGGACGACGTCAGTGTCCCTGCTGATTATACCTGTGAGAAGTGCATCCATCTGCAGCTCCTCCAAAACCGTGTAAGGGAACTGGAGCTGGAGTTGGAGGAACTTAGGATCATTAGGGATGCAGAGATGGCCATAGACAGAAGCTTCAGGGATACAGTTACTCCGCGGAATGAAAATAGATGGGTGACGGTGAGAGGGGCTGGGAAGAAGCAGTCGGTGCAGGGATCCCCTGTGGTCGTTCCCCTTAGCAATAAGTATTCCGCTTTGGATACGGTTGAGGGGGACGACATACCAGTGGTGAGCCGCAGTGAGAGGATCTCCGGCACTGAGTCCGTCCCTGTGGCTCAGGAGGGTAAGGAGGAGAGCGGGAGGGCAATAGTTATTGGGGACTCGTTAGTTAGAGGGATAGATAGGAGGTTCTGTGGCAGCAAAAGAGACTCGAGGATGGTTTGTTGCCTACCGGATGCCAGGGTCCGTGACGTCTCGGACCGTGTTTTCCGGATTCTTAAGGGGGAGGGGAAACAGTCACAAGTCGTGGTACACATTGGTACCAACGACATAGGTAAGAGAAGGGACGGGGATTTAAAACAGGAATTTCGGGAGCTGGGCTGGAAGCTGAGAGCAAAGACAAAACATGTGGTCATCTCTGGTACGCTACCGGTGCCACGTGATAGCGAGTTGAGGAACAGGGAGAGAGTGCACTTAAACATGTGGTTGCAGGGATGGTGCAGGAGGGAGGGTTTCAGATACGTGGATAATTGGAACACGTTCTGGGGAAGGTGGGACCTCTACAAACAGGATGGGGTGCACCTGAACCAGAGGGGCACCAATATCCTGGGAGGGAAATTTGCTACGGCTCTTCAGGGGGATTTAAACTAATTTGTCAGGGGAGTGGGAAAAGGAGTTGTAGTCCGGAAGTCAGTGTTGAGGGTGGTGAGGTATTGGGGAAGGTATCAAGGTCAAGGGTGGGTACCAGTAGACAGGAAGATGGGTTGAAGTGTGTCTACTTCAATGCAAGGAGCATCCGGAACAAGGTGGATGAACTTGGGGCGTGGATTGCTACTTGGGACTACGATGTTGTGGCCATTACGGAGACGTGGGTAGAACAAGGACAGGAATGGTTGGTGGACGTTCCGGGGTATAGATGTTTCACTAAGTGTAGGGAAGCTGGAAAAAGAGGTGGAGGAGTAGCATTGTTAATCAAGGATAGTTTAACGGCTGCGGAAAAGCACTTTGAGGGGGATATGCACACTGAGGTAATATGGGCTGCAGTTAGAAACAGGAAAGGAGCGGTCACGTTGCTAGGAGTTTACTATAGGCCCCCAAATAGTAATAGAGATGTGGAGGAAGAAATTGCTAAGCAGATTATGGATACGTGTGGGGGTCACAGGGTAGTTGTCATGGGGGACTTTAACTTTCCAAATATTGATTGGAACCTTTGTAGGTCAAATAGTTTGGATGGGGCACTTTTTGTGCAGTGTGTGCAGGAGGGTTTCCTGACACAATATGTGGATAGGCCGACAAGGGGTGAGGCCACATTGGATTTGGTACTGGGAAATGAACCGGGCCAAGTGTTAGATTTGGTTGTGGGAGAGAACTTTGGAGATAGTGACCACAATTCGGTGTCTTTTGTTATTGCAATGGAGAGGGATAGGGCCGGACGGCAGGACAAGGCTTACAATTGGGGGAGAGGTAATTATGATGCGATTAGGCAAGAATTAGGGGGCATAAGATGGGAACAGAAACTGTCAGGGAAAGGCACTGATGAAAAGTGGAACTTTTTCAAGGAACAAATACTGGGTGTCCTTGATAGGTATGTCCCTGTCAGGCAGGGAGGAAATGGCCGAGTGAGGGAACCGTGGTTCACAAAAGAGGTGGAATGTCTTGTGAAAAGGAAGAGGGAAGCTTATGTAGGGATGAGGAAACAAGGTTCAGATGGCTCGATTGAGGGTTACAAGTTAGCAAGGAACGAGCTGAAAAAGGGGCTGAGGAGAGCTAGGAGGGGACATGAGAAGTCCTTGGCGGGTCGGATCAAGGAAAACCCCAAGGCTTTTTACTCTTATGTGAGGAATAAAAGAATGACCAGGGTGAGGTTAGGGCCGGTCAAGGACAGTGGTGGGAACTTGTGTATGGAATCAGTAGAGATAGGCGAGGTGATGAATGAATACTTTTCTTCAATGTTCACCAAGGAGAGGGGCCATGTTTTTCAGGAAGAGAAGGTGTTACAGGCTAATAGGCTGGAGGAAATAAATGTTCGGAGGGAGGATGTATTGGCAGTTTTGAATAAACTGAAGGTCGATAAGTCCCCTGGGCCTGATGAAATGTATCCTAGGATTCTTTGGGAGGCGAGGGATGAGATTGCAGAGCCTTTGGCTTTGATCTTTGGGTCCTCGCTGTCCACGGGGATGGTGCCAGAGGACTGGAGAGTAGCAAATGTTGTTCCTCTGTTTAAGAAAGGGAATAGAAATGACCCTGGTAATTATAGACCGGTTAGTCTGACTTCGGTGGTTGGTAAATTGATGGAAAAGGTCCTTAGGGATGGGATTTACGACCATTTAGAAAGATGCGGATTAATCCGGGATAGTCAGCACGGATTTGTGAAGGGCAAATCGTGCCTCACAAATTTGATAGAATTTTTTGAGCAGGTAACTAGGTGTGTTGATGAAGGTAGGGCGGTTGATGTCATATACATGGATTTTAGTAAGGCGTTTGATAAGGTCCCCCATGGTCGGCTTATGATGAAAGTAAGGAGGTGTGGGATAGAGGGAAAGTTGGCCGATTGGAAAGGTAACTGGCTGTCTGATCGAAGACAGAGGGTGGTGGTGGATGGAAAATTTTCGGACTGGAGGCAGGTTGCTAGCGGAGTGCCGCAGGGATCGGTGCTTGGTCCTCTGCTCTTTGTGATTTTTATTAATGACTTAGAGGAGGGGGCTGAAGGGTGGATCAGTAAATTTGCTGATGACACCAAGATTGGTGGAGTAGTGGATGAGGTGGAGGGCTGTTGTAGGCTGCAAAGAGACATAGATAGGATGCAAAGCTGGGCTGAAAAATGGCAAATGGAGTTTAACCCTGATAAATGTGAGGTGATTCATTTTGGTAGGACAAATTTAAATGTGGATTACAGGGTCAAAGGTAGGGTTCTGAAGACTGTGGAGGAACAGAGAGATCTTGGGGTCCATATCCACAGATCTCTAAAGGTTGCCACTCAAGTGGATAGAGCTGTGAAGAAGGCATATAGTGTGTTAGCTTTTATTAACAGGGGGTTGGAGTTTAAGAGCCGTGGGGTTATGCTGCAACTGTACAGGACCTTGGTGAGACCGCATTTGGAATATTGCGTGCAGTTCTGGTCACCTCACTATAAGAAGGATGTGGAAGCGCTGGAAAGAGTGCAGAGGAGATTTACCAGGATGCTGCCTGGTTTGGAGTGTCGGTCTTATGAGGAAAGGTTGAGGGAGCTGGGGCTGTTCTCTCTGGAACGGAGGAGATTGAGGGGAGACTTAATAGAGGTTTATAAAATGATGAAGGGGATAGATCGAGTGAACGTTCAAAGACTATTTCCTCGGGTGGATGGAGCTATTACAAGGGGGCATAACTATAGGGTTCATGGTGGGAGATATAGGAAGGATATCAGAGGTAGGTTCTTCACGCAGAGAGTGGTTGGGGTGTGGAATGGACTGCCTGCAGTGATAGTGGAGTCAGACACTTTAGGAACATTTAAGCAGTTATTGGATAGGCACATGGAGCACACCAGGATGGTAGGGAGTGGGATAGCTTGATCTTGGTTTCAGATGAAGGTCGGCACAACATCGTGGGCCGAAGGGCCTGTTCTGTGCTGTACTGTTCTATGTTCTATGTTCTATGTTCTATCTCCCTGACAACATACAAGAGTCCATTACCCTCTCCCAACAAGACTTGGGTTCGATCTCGCTTGTAGTGTACCAGTTTGGCCTGTATGAAGGCAAAGGAAAGGCATGTGATCAGAGAAGATGGAGCAGAGGTTGAGTGAAATACATGTCCCCTGTTCCCCAGAAAGGCCAGAGGAAGGAATGTGAACAACAAGATGGATGGGATGGTGGTGACATGGAAGAGTTCGTGAGAGAAATGAGTGCTGATATGTGCCCTTCGTTAATGGATGGGTGAGAACTGTGAAGAGAGTAGCTGTTTAAATTCATGATGCCTTGATAGTGGAGGGAGCTGAGGGAGGACTTACACTGGCAGAGTGGCTGAGATCATTCATCCGCTTCCTGCACTGTGTGACATTTTAGGTGCAGTTGCCAGCCTGGGCAATGGCCTCCCAGATCAGAAAGGTGACATTTGGGTGCTTGGTGGAGCCATCCCTGGAGTAGGGGAGATGGCTCTGTGCCTAGCATCCATGAATCAAAGTGTTAAGAGTCTGGTGGCTAAAGTGGGATGCAACCATTTTTTGAGTGAGATAGCCTTTTTGCTGGTGGCTAGAAGACATGTTGATCAGTCTCCTGAGGACAGGTGGGCTGGAGAGAGTGTCTTGAGTTTGCTGGATTGGTATTTAAATATGCCCATTGGCGGTGGGCGGACAAATCAGCTCCTGACCTGCCTGGTGATTTAGAGAGATACTCGCTCATACATAATGAATGAGGCTCCAAGCACACACTTGTCTGCAATGAATGTGTGTGTGTTTGTAATGAAATTGTGTGTTTGTGTGATGAATGTGTTTGTAATGAATTTGTGTGTTTGTGTGATGAATGTGTGGGTGTTTGTAATGAACGTGTGTGTGTTTGTGATGAATGTGTGTTCATAATGAATGTGTGTGTTTGTAATGTGTGTGTAATAAATGTGTGTCTGTTTGTGTGATGAATGTGTGTGTGTCTGTAATTAATGTGTGTTTATAGTGAATGCGTGTGTTTGTGTGATGAATGGGTGTACTTGTGATGAATGTGTGTGTGTTTGAGGTGAATATATGTGCTTGTGTTGAATATATGTTTGTGATGAATGCGTGTGTGATTGGGCTGAATGTGTGTGTTTATGATAAATGTATGCTTGTGTTTGTGACGAATGTGTGTGTGTGTGTATGCTTGTGATGAATATGTTTGTGTTTCTGATAAATATGTGAGATGAATGTGTTTGTTTGTGATGAATATTTGTGTGTGATGATTGTGTGCGTGCATGACGAATACTATTTTTTTGCTCTTTGCTGGAGAAGAGGCCGCATCTCCAAAACATAAGGAAAAAAACTAGCAACATGCCGTGTCTTCCAGCAAGATTGTCGGCAAAGACCAACTTTAAACAAAACTGGCAACGTGAAAACAGCCAGAAGAAATCATTTGTCTGGACCTCGAGTCAAGATTCTATTTTCTGGGGCCCACCATACCATCAATCAAAATGCAGTAAATTTAGACAAGGAAATGTTTTTTTTTGTCAGCATTTGCTGCGGATAAATATTAACTTTTAAGTTGATAAATGCACTCTCGACCATTCCAATATTGAATCTTTTAATCAATGGGACCTCTAGGTGGCTCGGTGGATCGGAGCATCGGGAAAAGTAATCATTGGTGAACATTGTGGCAATACTGCTTAATTAAAGAAATCGTGGGCTCAAAACCACGTAGAAAATGAGTAAATTGTGTAAATAAGGGGTAAAACTAAAATCAATAATTTTACATACCCAACTGGAGGGTCTTTTTGGGCTTTTCATCATTGCCTGTGGCAGCGTCAGGAGAGAGAAAACCTGCTTCAAGAATGGCAACGGCTCCAATAAATTGCAAAAATAACAAAGATGAATAAGAAATTTAAATCATCTGGTTTACAGGCAGATTAGTGTTTGCTATATTAAAAAAATAGAAAAAAATTGGAATTTTTAAAGTTTTCACTTAAAGTCACAGTTCAACTGACAAATAATGTAAAGAAACAACAAAAGAAATAACAAATTAAATTTGAAACAGAAAAATAAATAAGAGGGGAGAAAAAGTTAAAGTATCACATCCTAAGAATCCGTACGCAATGGCAGTGATGCGCGATTGATTCACACGGGAGGCTAGGACATACCCGGGAATAAAGGCTTTTATTCACAACAAGAATAGAGCACACTGCTTAACAATACTATCCCAGACTAAGGGCTACTCGGAAGTAGCAGTGACCTTTATACTCCTGTAAGAAGGCGGAGCCAAACGGAGTGTACCACAGAACAATGCTAACAGGTGGAACACCCCAACCCTAACCCCAACAGTAACAAGAGTAACATATGTACAATTACCCATAGTGGTAACCATCTATGGTTCACCACATTCACCCCTCCTTTAAAAACAAAGGCCGGTGGGGTAAGGAGACAATACGAACTGTCCATATGTTCACAAGTTCAGCCGTATCAGAGGTCCGCACCGTCTCTGCGACCTCCGCAGCACTGGCTCCAGTGCCGGTTCTGGTGACCGTGGTGACGACCCTCTCTCCGAGGTGGTGTCCAGTGACTCCTCCAGTTCCTCACACACCTGTGGACCTCGAGGTGGCGACAATCTCCTGGACTCAGGCAAGCTGTACACGGGAGTAAGAGGATTAAGTTGAGGTCCCGATGCTGCCCGCAGGAGGGGAGAGAATGGGCAAAGGAATCCTAACCGGGGTGCGGGAGTGACGGGGGTTTCCAGGTCCCCTGCAGGCGCCAGATCTCTGATAGGGACCGTGTCCTCTCCCCCGTCAGGATATGCCACATAGGCATATTGAGGGTTGGCGTGGAGGAGATGGACCTGTTCAACCAAAGGGTCGGACTTGCGGGCCCTAACATGCCGCCGCAGGAGGACAGGTCCTGAGTACGTCAACCAAAACGGCAGTGAGGTCCCAGAGGAAGACTTCCTAGGGAAGGTAAACATCCGCTCATGTGGGGTAGCGTTGGTTGCCGTACACAGGAGGGACCAGATTGAATGGAGCGCATCAGAAAGTACCTCTTGCCAACGGGAGACTGGAAGACCCCTAGACCTTAACGCCAGTAAAACAGCCTTCCAGACTGTAGCGTTTTCTCTCTCGACCTGTCCGTTACCCCTGGGGTTATAACTCGTAGTCCTACTTGAGGCAATTCCTTTAGAGAGCAGGTATTGCCTCAAGTCGTCGCTCATAAACGATGAACCCCTATCACTGTGGATATAACTGGGGTAGCCGAACAGGGTAAAAAGACTCCGCAGGGCTTTGATGACCGTGGCAGAGGACATGTCAGAACAGGGGATGGCAAAGGGGAATCGGGAGTATTCGTCAACCACGTTGAGGAAATACACATTCCGATCTGTCGGAGGAAGGGGGCCCTTGAAGTCGACACTCAGTCGTTCAAAAGGGCGAGTGGCCTTAATGAGGTGTGCCCTGTCAGGCCGGTAGAAGTGCGGCTTGCACTCTGCACATACCTGGCAGCTTCGAGTTATCGACCTGACATCCTCTATGGAGTAGGGCAGATTCCGAGCCTTTACAAAATGGAAGAGCCGAGTGATCCCCGGATGGCAGAGATCATTGTGGAGGGCCTGTAACCGGTCCTCCTGCACACTGGCACATGTTCCACGCGACAGGGCATCTGAGGGCTCATTGAGCTTCCCCGGACGGTACATGATATCATAGTTGTAGGTGGAGAGTTCGATTCTCCACCTCAAGATTTTATCATTCTTAATTTTTCCCCCTAACGTGTTGTTGAACATGAAGGCCACGGATCGCTGGTCCGTGAGCAGGGTAAACCGTTTGCCAGCCAAATAATGGCACCAATGCCGTACGGCCTCCACAATGGCCTGAGCCTCTTTCTCCACAGAGGAGTGCCGAATTTCAGGGCCTTGGAGGGTGCGAGAGAAAAAGGCGACGGGCCTGCTCGCCTGGTTAAGTGTGGCGGCCAGGGCGAAATCAGATGCATCACTCTCCACCTGAAAGGGGATGGACTCATCAACAGCATGCATCGTAGCTTTCGCGATGTCGGCTTTTATCCCTTCAAAGGCTAGGCGAGCCTCTGCTGTCAGGGGAAAAGAGATAGATTTTATGAGCGGACGGGCTTTGTCCGTGTAATTGGGAACCCACTGTGCATAGTACGAGAAGAAGCCTAAGCATCTTCTCAGTGCTTTGATGCGAGTGGATAGGGGAAGTTCAAGGAAGGGACGCATACGGTCTGGATCGGGGCCGATGACCCCGTTTTCCACCACATATCCGAGGATTGCTAGGCGGTGCTTGCTGAATACGCACTTCTCCTTGTTATAGGTCAGGTTCAGGAGAGTCGCAGTGCGTAAAAACTTCTGGAGGTTGGCGTCATGGTCCTGCTGGTCATGGCCGCAGATAGTGACATTGTCCAGGTATGGGAAGGTAGCCCGTAGCCCGTTTTGGTCCACCATTCGGTCCATCTCACGCTGGAAGACCGAGACCCCATTAGTGACGCCGAAAGGGACTCTTAAAAAGTGGTAGAGACGGCCATCCGCCTCAAAGGCTGTGTATTTGCGGTCCTCTGGGCGAATGGGGAGCTGGTGGTAGGCTGACTTCAAGTCGATGGTGGAGAACACCCGGTACTGCGCAATCTGGTTGACCATGTCAGATATGCGCGGGAGAGGGTACGCGTCCAGCTGCGTGTACCTATTAATGGTCTGACTATAGTCTATGACCATCCGGGGCTTGTCTCCAGTCTTGACCACCACGACTTGTGCTCTCCATGGGCTAGTGCTAGGTTGAATGACCCCTTCCCTGAGGAGCCGCTGAACCTCAGATCGAATAAAGATCCGATCCTCAGCACTGTAATGCCTGCTCTTAGTCGCGATGGGCTTGCAGCCTGGCACGAGATTTTCGAATAGGGAAGGCGGGGTAATTTTGAGTGTCGAGAGACTGCATGTGGAGCGTGCTGGACAATTTGGAGGCTGCTGTTCTCCCACTGAAAGTGGAGGGAGTGGCCCATCATACTGCAGGGTCCCACTCTTCAGGTGGACCATAAAGTCTAGCTCCAGGAGTACCGGAGCGTAAAGGTGCGGTAACATGAGGAACCTGAAGTTCTCGTAAACTGTGCCCCGCACTGTTAAGGTTACCACACAGCTCCCAAGAACGAGAACAGATCGGGACCTCGACGCCGTGGAGAATGTCTGCCTGACAGTTTGCACACGGAGAGCGCACCGTTTCACTGTATCCGGATGGATAAAGCTCTCCGTGCTCCCGCTGTCAAACAGGCAATGCGCCAGGCGCCCGTTTACCTCTATGTCCATCATGGACTTGTCGAGTCTGTGAGGCTTGACCTGGTCCAGGATGATTGACGCCACTGTTGGATCCCGAGTGTAACTGCAGGCAGCTGAGATAGCCGACGACAAGGACCCCTGCTGGTCTTCTGCGGCCGGTGTCGACCAAAATGGCTGCGCCTACGAATCGCACGTGGTCGATGATGTTGGAAACGGCGGCACCCGCAGGTCGCACGTGGCTTACATCGTCGTCATAGGAAATGGCGGCGCCCGTGAATTGCATGTGGCTGAAGACATCGACGATGCTGGAGACGAGGAGATGGATCCTGGGGAGTCACACGCAGCACGGCTGGGCTTGGAAGGGGTCTTTGCTCGGCACATGTTTGCATAGTGCCCTTTCTTCCAACAGGCAGAGCAAAACACCGTCCTGGCCGGACACCTGACGAGGGTGCTTCGCCAATCCGCAGAAATAGCACCGTGGGCCTCCAGGAGCTGCCGCAGCTGTCAGGTCTGAAGTTGAGAGCATTATCGCGCAGTTCCGAGGAGCCGCCGAGTACAGTTGAGGCGGTGGCTGTACTTGCCACGATGTTTCCACATGGTCGGTTGGGTAGGTTTCAAGACTTCTGGAGGCTGTTTCCATTGCATCGGCCAATTCTACCGTCTTAGCCAGGTCCAAGTTACCCTGCTCTAGCAGCCGCAGGCGAATATAGGATGAGCCGATTCCCGCCACGAACGCATCTCGGATAAGATCGTTGGTGTATTGAGTAGCCGACATCTCCTTGCAGTTGCAGGCTCTGGCTAGCTGTTGAAGTTCGCGCAGGTACTGTCCCGTAGTTTCGCCGGGCTGCCGCCGTTGAGTGGCTAATAGGTGACGAGCATGAATTTCGTTCGGCTGTTTATGGTACAGCTTGTTGAGTAATTCGATGGCCTCTTTGTAGATTTGGGAATCATGGATTGTTGCATACACAGTGTCGCTCACCCTGGCGTGGAGGACCCGCAATCTGTCGGCATCGGACTGGACTGCTGTTGAGGCGTCGATGTAATCCTCGAAACACTTCAACCAATGGTCGAAAGTATTCGACGCTCCAGCGGCACGCGGATCCAAGGTTAGCCGATCGGGTTTCAGCATCTGCTCCATTTTTCTTCAAACAAAATTTTCGGTATTCTGTTGTGAATAAAATTGATGTGCGATTGATTCACATGGGAGACTAGGACGTACCCGGGAATAAAGGCTTTTATTCACAACAAGAATAGAGCACACTGCTTAACAATACTATCCCAGACTAAGGGCTACTAGGAAGTAGCAGTGACCTTTATACTCCTGTAAGAAGGCGGAGCCAAACGGAGTGTACCACAGAACAATGCTAACAGGTGGAACACCCCAACCCTAACCCCAACAGTAACAAGAGTAACATATGTACAAGTACCCATAGTGGTAACCATCTATGGTTCACCACAGGCAGGTAAAGGTGGTACAGTAAGAAGTCTCACAACACCAGGTTAAAGTCCAACAGCTTTAGTTGGTAGCACAAGCCACAAACATTCGGAGCACTGCCCCTTCATCAGGTGCAGTAATCCAAAAGCTTGTGGCTCGTGCTACCAAATAAAGCTGTTGGACTTTAACCTGGTGTTGTGAGACTTCTTACTGTGCTTACCCCAGTCCAATGCCGGCATCTCCATATCACAGGTAAAGATGGTGCCATGGAAGTGTTCGAGGAAAATGTGGAAACATGGAATGCTTACAAAGAGAGATTTCAATGTTATATTGCAGCCAGCAGGATACTGGATGAACTTAAAGTAGTCACTTTTTCCATAGTGGGGTGTAAAATATCGCCACGGGGCCTTGTTCATCCCAAGAAGCCTGCTGGCAAAACCTATGAGGAACTGACCCGGATTCGCAAAAGTCACTTTTCAATTCAACCACTAATAATTGCTGAGAGACTCAATCTGAATGTGTGTAAATGCAAGAAGACATCAATATCTACAAAAGGGGTCTAAGAAATATCTGATGAAGATGAAAATGTCCAAGATGATACTGGACTGGAGAAGATTCAAGAACTGAAATTAGATGTCCTATTCATGAAAGGGGATACGCAAAAGTTCTGAGTTTATCAAAAGTTAGGTGAAAACGAAGTAAAGATAGCAGTAGATATGGGAATGGTTTGTTTGACAGCCAGAACATGCTGCAAAAAATTCTGGAGAAGTATAGGAAGGTATTCGAGAATACTCTCGAATCCATGAAAGAAGTGAAGGCAAAGCTCAAGATCAAACCTGATAGCAACCCTAGATGTTTCAAGGCAAGAACGGTGCATCATGCAATTAAACCCCAAGTAGAAGTTGAACTAGAAAAATTAGTCAAGGATGGGGTGATTGAACCTGTAACGCTGAGTGATTGGGCAACCCCAATTGTCCCATTAGTAAATCTGATGGTTCTGTACAAATCTGCGGGGACTTTAATACGACGATAAATCCAGTAGTGTGTGTCAACCAGTACCCCATACCATTCATCAAAGATCTATTCGCTGGATTATCTGGTGGTCAGCAGTTCATAAAGATAGACTTGTCCAGTTATACCTCCACGTGAAGGTGGCAACCACTGCTAACAATTCTTACCCACAAGTGATTGTTCTGCTATAAGTGCCTACCATTCAGAATAACATCGCACCGGCCAATTTCCAGAAATCAATGGATCAAATCCTAAGCAGTCTCAACGGTGTCCAGTGTCATTTGGATGACATTCTAATCACAGTCAAAAATGAACAGGAGTATTTACAAAACTTTGAAGAAACGCTGGAGCATCTAGAGATGTACAACCTCTGTGTGAAGAATGTGAATTTTTCAAATCATCCATCAGTTATCTAGGTCATGTAATAGACAAGGATAGCCTCCACAAAGAACCGAAGAAAATGTCATCAATCCTATATGTGCCAAGATCACAGAATGTGTCACAGTTGTGATCATTTTTAGGACTAATCAATTATTACGGTAAGTTCATCCCAAATCTTGCAACATTAATGAAGCCATTTCATACTTTATTGTGTGCTATTGTGACAATGGAATTGGATGAAAGTACGTACACTGGAGTTGAAGGTGTGCTCAAGCAATCAAAATATTGATCCACTTTAACCCAAAGCTGAAAATTCAACTAGCATGTGACACATCGCCCTATGGGGTGGGTGCTATTGTACTTCACATTAAGGCAATTGGGGAGGAGCAACCATCAGCATTTGCATCACAAACGTTATTAAATGCTGAACAAAATTCTGCAGGACTTCAGCAAGAAGTACTCAGCATAATCTTTGTTGACTTACCATAATCTGTTGAGAACAACTTTTGGTCCATACCAGAGAACTCCATCATTAGCCACAAGTCACCTACAAAGATGGGCCTTGATCTTATCAGTGCATAGTTATGAAATCAAGTATCGGAGGTCAGAACAGCACGTCTATGCAGATGCCTTATCGAGATTGCCACTTCAGGACAAAACCAAATCACAAGACAGCAACATCAACGTATTATACATCTCCCAGGTAGAGAATGCCCCAATAACATCATCTCAGTGTGCAAAGGCGCATGGGGAATGTTCCGGTAATGGGTAGGGTCATGGACATGGTTTTAAGAGGAACATCGTTGAATAAACAAAAGAGGAATCCTGAATTCTGACCTTATATAATAAGGGAACTTGAATTAACTGTCCAAAATGCTATGGGGAATCAGGGTGATCATCCTTCCGTGTTTAGGAAGCTGACTTCTGGATCAAATGCACAAAGGTCATCCATGGGTATTGCGGGTGGAAGAACTTGCACAAAGCTATTTTTGGTGGTCGGGACTTAACTCACAAGTAGAAGTAAGAGTGGGGCAATGCCAGTCAGGCGCTAGAATACAATGTGCTCCACCTCTCCAACCACTTCGCCAGTGGGATTGGCCAAAACAACCTTGGCAGAAGCTACACAGTGACTTTGCAAAGGCTACATTTTTCTTGCCCTCGTGGACAGGCATTGAAAGTGGGCCAAAGTCAAGATGATGAAATCTACTGTGACAGAAAGAACCAAAGAGGAGTTGGATAAGTTGTTACCAAGATTTGGACAAACCAAACAACTAGTCAGTGAAAATGGGATGCAATTTGCATCACAGGAATCTGTGGATTACCTTAAGAACAATGGTATACAACACATACGGTCTGTCCCATATTATCTGTCTCCTAACAGATTGGTGGAGAGGCAGTGGAGAGTCACTGAAACGTGCCGTCAAAGCATCAAAAGACGAAGGTCCATTATCTGGGGGCGTAAACAACTTTCTCATGTTCTATCGGAACACGGCTCATATCACCACACAAAATACACCGGCAGTGTTGTTCCTGAGGAGGAAACTAAATTTGATCTACTCACACTACCTGACACTACTACAATAGTAGGTGAACAACAACAAGCACAAGTTGCTTGCTGTTAGGAAACATCGAAACTGAGTTTTAAACAAGGAACAAGTGTTTTAGTGAGAAACTGCCTCACAAGTGAAAAGTGGGTACCTACAACCATTCTAGCTAAGACAGGGCCGACTTCTTAAACAGTGTAACATGTTGGCGAGAGAAAATGGCGGAGACACATGGATCAAATCCTCACTTCAAAAAGTGAAAAGACACCCAAATTTGTGAACTCCCCGAACCAGGGATTATTACAGAACCAATTTCAGATTCTACTCCAGTAGAACAACAAACATCTCTGAAAGCTGACAAAGAGGAAACTTCACAAGATGAAGGACCGGGTATTCGCAAGGAACAGGCTCTCAAAAATGTTAAACAAAAGACTCCAGAACATCCTTTCTTACCAAAACAACATCGACGTCCACAAAAAAGATTCTTGTGTTAATCGTACATAAGTAGATAATAATATTTGGTAATGTAACTGATGTTCATAGTGGGTAATCATTGACGTTTAAATGTTTGTTCTCATACTACTGAAGTAAAGGAGGGAGGGGAGGACATTATGGGCCTGATTTTACCATCTCGTTGCGCCTGTTTTCAGGCGTGAAAACTTGGTAAAGTCGGGCGTGAGGTGAGTAGCCCGATCCGCGCCCGCCTCTGTGCCGGTTCCCCCTTTACCAAGGCCTGAAAATAGACACGATCGGGACCGTGCCCAAAATGGGCATGATGGCCATTTTAAATGCATTTGCATGCATTTAAATTGGCTTAATGGACTGCACGCCCAACTTTACCGGCACTTCCCCCTTTACCACCGCATTCACCCATCTGGAATCAGCGCAAAACAGACATGCTCCATATAAGTCCAATTCGGGAGCTCCATCAGTGAGGATTAGTGAGAAGGTAAGGGCCGAGTGTCCGACTGCTCTCTGCTTGAGATTGGTGGGGGGGTCGGGGGGGGGGGGGGGGGGGGGGTCGGGTCGGTGGGGTAGGGTGGGGGGCAGGGGATGTTGGGTCCGTGGCCACTTTGCCTGTGATCAGTGAGGGGGAACGGGGGTACCTTGCCAATCTGCCTAAGATCAGTGGGGGTAAGGGGGGTATGCTACCATTCTGCCTGAGATCAGTGGGAGGAAGGGGAGGGTGGGTCACTCTGCCTGAGATCGGTGGGAGGGAAGGGGGGTAGGGGCCCGCAATTGGTCTGGGTGGTGGAGGGGGTGGGGAGATAAGGGGGGCAGTAATGTTGTGGGGGTGGGGCAATGTCTGTGGGGGCAGGGGGAGGCATTATCTGGCCCGGGAGGGATGTGGCAGGGGGGTGGCATTCTATCATTTTTTTTTCTGCGCATGCGCAGTTGGAGGCACTGATCAGAGCTACATGGTTTCGGGCGCATTAAGCCCCGCCCACAGGCTTGTACAGCGCGATTTGGAATCGCTGACATTTTTCCAGGTAGAGTGTATATGGGGGCACCTGAGAACAGGTCTAAAAGTCAGATCTGAAACACTCGCATATTCAAGTCCGCCCAGCACTTAGAGTTATGTGTGTATGTGTATGTGTGTGTATGTGTGTGTGTTAATTGTCTGTGTTTGTTAAGAATGTCTTTGTGATGAATGTTTGTGTGTGATTGTTGTTAATGTATTTGTATTATTGTGATGTATGTGTGTGGTTGTGGTATGTATGTTTTTGCAATGTATGTGCTTGTGATGAATGTGTGTGTGTGTGAGCTGCATGTATGTTTTTGTGATGAATGTGTGTGTGTTTATGATGAGAGTGTGTGAATTTGATGAATGTGTGCGTTTGTGATTGTTATTAATGTCTGTTTGTAAGTTGGTGATTAATGTGCCTGAAGTTTTCAAATGTTCAGAGGAATGAGAGCTCATCTCATTTAAATAAAATTCTTTCTTACCTCAGCACGCTAGATGCAGGAAGGATGTTTTCCCTGGTTGGAGATCTAGAACCTGGGGACACTGCATCACAATAAGTAGCAGACCATTTAGAACTGGCATGAGGAGAATTGTTTTTACTCAGGAGTTGGGATGTTTTTAGCCAGGTGGCTATGGAGATTCATTGAGTACGTTCAAGACTGACATCGATAGATTGCTGAAGGACGTTCAGCAATGGGTTTCCTCCGGGTGCTCCGGTTTCCTCCCACAGTCTAAAGATGTGCGGGTTAGGTTGATTGGCCATGCTAAAATTGCCCCTTAGTGTCCTGAGATGCCTAGGTTAGAGGGATTAGCGGGTAAATGTGTAGGGATATGGGGGGTAGGGCCTGGGTGGGATTGTGGTCGGTGCAGACTCGATGGGCCAGATGGCCTCTTTCTGCACTGTAGGGTTTCTATGATTCTATGACATCAAGGGAGGTGGTGAATAGTGCAGGAAAATGGTGTTGAGGGAAAAGATCAGCTTTGATCCAGTTGAATGGCGAATCTGAGTCGAGGAGCTAAGTAGTCTGTTCCTGCTCCTGTTTCGGATGTTCCAATATTTGTGATGTATGTGTGTATGCACTTGTAGTTAATGAAGGCATTTTTTCCGACCTTGCCGTGCCTGGCGCCGATTGCAGAAAATTGCATGCGGGTATAAAACGTGTTTTGTGTCTGGCGCCAAAAGTATTTTCAATTGATCCCGTCTCTTTCTAATAGCACACACTGGACCTCTCCCAGAAAGGGAGTGAGGCCAATTAGCATATTTAAAGTAGCATTTAAATATGCTCAGCCCATTTGATGCTGAAATCTCCCAGCTCCTGGAATTGTCTGACCCTCGGGCAGGGTGCAAACCTAGTGAGAATCACTACTGGCCTCCATTAGCAGAGACCAGGCATGAAGGCCATGCTGGGGGGATTCGGAGGCCATTGAAGCTCCCTGGGTGTGAGGGAAATGGCTGGGCAATGCCCCCCTGGCAGTGTCCAGCTGACACATTGTGCCAGTGGCAATGCCACAGGGGTGGGGGTCAGAGCAAGGGCTATGGGGCAAGGGTGGGGCATGAAGGGGGGCATGTTGGGGCTCATTAAAGGGTGGTCATGTCGGGTGTCATAAAAGGGACCCATTGGAAGGACGCCAACACCTCGATGCCGGTGATCTGGGGGAGGGTGGGGGGGGGGGGCTGGAGGGCGGGGGGGCGGGGGGCCGATGTTCATGGTGTGGGGGAAGGAGTCTCCCATTGCACTGTGAATTTGAGGTGCTCTTTCGAAACAGCGCCTGATCGCTTTGCAGTCAGACTCACCGGCGTGTTTAGGCACCCACCCACTGTCCCCCCCCTCCCCGCCCAGTACCGGCATGCAACTCACCGCTCGACCAAAAAATGGCATAGCATGGGATCGTCCAGTCAGTGCCAAACAGCCTGGCATGGTTTGCTGTGGTTTCTCCACCATTATGATACTTTTTTTTGGGGTGGCATTGTGGCACAGAGATTTAATTCAGGCCTCGGTTGACTGTGTGGAGTCTGCATGTTTTCCCCGTGACTGCGTGGGTTTCCTCTGGGTGCTCCGGTTTCCTCCCACAGTCCAAGGATGTGCTGGTTAGGCTGATTGGCCATGCTAAATTGCCCCTTAGTGTCAGGGGGATTAGCAGGGTAAATATGTCGGGTTACGGGGATAAGGCCTGGGTGGGGTTGATGTCGGTGCAGGCTCGATGGGCTGAATGGCCTCCTTCTGTACTGTAGGGATTCTATGACTCTATGAAAATTTTGCCTAATGTGTGTGTATGTATGTTTATAATGGACCGTGTGTACGTGTGTGCATATATGTTTGTAATATGTGTGTATGTGTGAGTGCATGTGTGCACGTGTGTGTGTGTTTGAATTTCAGCTGTGTGTTTGTGATAAATATTTTGCTGATTTATGATAAATGTGTGATGAATTAAAATGTTAAAGATGAGAAAGGAAGTGGTGTTCAATGCTTGTTGTGCTACATTTTCACTGCCCAGGTTTTTATTGCAGCAATAATGTGCTTCCTGACGCTTTTGTTTTGGATTTGTGTCACGATAATGTTAAGTTAATAACAGAATAGGCCCACTCGAGCAGGCTTTCCATCACATTGACAGCTTGTTGACAACTACCTGCAGGTTCCTATCATATTTCCATGGAATTTAAATATCTACACCACCCATCGAATAAATCAACATTCAACTAGACAACCTGGCTCTCACATAATATGTGTTAATATATAAATGTGTTTGTTATAAAATGTTCTCCTGCATTATGCTAAGTGGTGTTGATATGAAATGAGACTTAGTAGCTGTAAGTGTAACGTAAGTGAGTGAAAAAAAAATGAAAGTGGTTTTCAATTAGGTGGAAGTTGAGGAGTCCAAACACAAACCAAGCTTATCTAAATAGTTATGACATCATGACTGGTCAAATGCCATCCCAAGGAAGGATTGCCAACGCAAAGTGGCATGAAATCAATGCAAGAGCAAATGTCAAGCAAATGAGGTGAGTGCAAACCAGAGGGATGGGTGCCAATGTGCACATTAATCAGAAGCGCTGTGCAATAGTCCAGAGGGGTGCACCATCGCAAGTGGGGTTGGTACCAAAATAGACAGATGTACACTAAACAGGCCACTAATTTGCCAACCCCCTCCATCATAAATTAAGCAAAAGTAAGTTTTTTTTTAAAACCCCAAAATTTCAATAGACTTTGACCTCTCGGTATCAGGCAGCTGTAGCAAGGAGAAGGGATATTATAGGGCGAGCCTCTCTCAAGCCAAGCATTTCCTAGTCATAAGGCAGCATTGTCATGATTCTGTGCTCTGTATCTCTCACAGTGGAGAAATATAGTGCAAAGTATGAGGGATGACAAATCATGTCAATCATGGGATTTCCCAAAACAAGGCCAAACCTCTATCGCTCCAAAACATGAACAACTTATATTTACAGTGACTGTCATGATCAGAAAACATGAAGGAAAATGTATATTTATATCATCTTAAACTTTATTTATTTTTATTAGTGTCACAAGTAGATTTACATTAACACTGCAATGAAGTTGTGAAAGTCCCCTAGTCGCCACACTCTGGCGCCTGTTCAGGTACACGGAGGGAGAATTTAGCATGGCCAAAGCACCTAACCAGCACGTCGTTTGGACTGTGGGAGGAAACCGGAGCACCTGGAGGAAACCCACGCAGACATGGGGAGAAACTCCACACAGTGACCAAGCTGGGAATCGAACCTGGGTCCCTGGAGCTGTGAGGCAAGACTGCTAACCATTGTGTTACCATGCCACTTGGCTACTTTTATGAAATTATAACTTTTCAAATGGCTGGTCTGATAAAATGGCTGCTTCTGATCACATGATGTAGTTCTGGAAGTTTCTGCGCAGTTTAAAAATGGACAAAGGCTAGCACATCAAACCCATGGTAAATAATGCTCCTTGCATTATATCACCCCAGCCAATCCAACACAAAGAACTAATCGATGAGAGGTCTGTCCCAGCCAGCTATGAACAAAGGCAGAGCTATTTGTGACTGATCATCTCCAGCATTGTGCTAATGGTTCGACAATTACCTGCTCAAAACATACTGGGTGGAATTTTCTGGTCCCGCCCGCCATGGAAATCGTAGCGGGTGCAGCCGAAAATTCGGCAGACTGTGGAAAGTTCCGTTGACCTCAGGCAGGAATTTCCGGCCTTGCAGCGAGCATGGATGGAAAATCTCGCCCACTGAGTTTTAACAAGTGAGCCTCGTTAACTGAATAGCTCAACCCAAATCCACCCTGTCACGTGACAGAGACTTGATGTGTTTGAATTGCTTTAATTATACAGGTTTTGGGTTTTCATCAGTAGTCATTGTTTAATCTCAGGAGAGAAGCATAGCGTCAAGCTAGCAGCCTGCCTCGGTCTACCATTTACTACCTAACAGCTAGCAACACAAAAGGCTGCCCAGGTCTAAATTGCCTGATCCCTGTCTACACTGTGTACTACTGGAACATCAGAACATCCATATCTTTGCCTATATCGATGACTTATACACCAAGTTAGCAGGAGGCTAGTTATTCACCAAGCTGGATTTGAATCATCTTATCAGCAGCTGGAATTGGATAGTCTGTGACAATCAATTTGACATCCTTGTCACTGGACCAACTGAATCTTGAGGTTGTGCTGAAAAGATTTCTTTAAGCAGGTACGTTTTTGAAGTGAGAAAAATGCACATTCCAACCATTTGAGAGAACCTACCTGTACCACAGAGTGAACACCATGGGGTTACACCCTGTTTAAGTCAAGGTTTCAACTATTAAAGATGCACCCTGCAATGTGACAGAGCTTAAGTCATTCTTTGTGGTGATAAATATTACAGGCATTTCTTACCTCATCTGTCCACCATCTTTCCACCACTCCACCTGTTACTGATGTTTAATGTGAGGAGATCCCAAAACCCAGAAGGGTTCTTGGTGGTGTATATGCATTTGTTTTTGGTATAATGTGAGGAAAGATGTGTAACTCATTGAGGAACATTTCAGCCATTGTGTGAACAATTAATAGAGAATATTTATTAACTTAAAAGGAAAACAAAGAATACAATGCAAAAAAGGGCTATAATACTCTCCAATTCTTAAGTACATTGTTGACTGTACATTCATAAGGTTATATGAAACTATCCTTTGGTCCCCGAACAGCCTATGTTATCTGAACACTGAGACACCCTTTTCCCCAAACTACATCCAGTATTAAGTAACTCTATGTGCTAAATTCAGCATATAGTTACCACAACAGGTTAAGCTGGTCATGTCTGGGAAATAATCTTCTGGTGAATAATGGCTATGTCTTTTGGGAGACTATGGATGGGATTTTACGGCCCCGCTTGACCCGAGACCAGAAAAGCCCGCCCGAGATCAATGGACATTCCTATTGTCCACCCCTCACCTGCTCCAATTCCGTGGCAGGCGGGTGGTAGAATTTCGGTGTATATCTGCCACTGCTTTGGTTCTGATACTATCTCTGTTTCTCCCCCGCCAGTTAATGCTCTTCAGTTATACTATTTCTTTGCCTTTGATTTTATCCCCTTGTGGTCTCTGCTTTTGGCAGGTACGTGTCAATTTCCTTATCTCTCCACTTTGAAGTTACCAAATCTATAGTCCCATTGTTTTCTCTGGTCACACAAAAAGTAAGAAGTCTCACAACACCAGGTTAAAGTCCAACAGGTTTATTTGGTAGCAAATACCATAAGCTTTTGGAGCACTGATCCTTCGTCAGATGGAGTGGAAATGTGCTCTCAAACAGTGCAAACAGACAAAATCAAGTTGCAGAATACTGATTAGAATGCAAATCCTACAGCCAGCCAGGTCTTAAAGGTACAGACAATGTGGGTGGAGGGAACATTAAACACAGGTTAAAGAGATGTGTATTGTCTCCAGACAGAACAGCTAGTGAGATTCTGCAAGACCAGGGGCAAGCTGTGGGGGTTACTGATAATGTGACATAAATCCAACATCCCGGTTTAGGCCGTCCTCATGTGTGCGGAACTTGGCTATCAGTTTCTGCTCAGCGACTCTGCGCTGTCGTGTGTCGTGAAGGCCGCCTTGGAGAACGCTTACCTGAAGATCCAAGGCTGAATGCCCGTGACTGCTGAAGTGCTCCCCCACAGGAAGAGAACAGTCTTACCTGGTGATTGTCGAGCGGTGTTCATTCATCCGTTGTCGAGGCGTCTGCATGGTTTCCCAAATGTACCATGCCTCGGGACATCCTTTCCTGCAGCATATCAGGTAGACAATGTTGGCCGAGTTGCAAGAGTAGGTACCGCGTACCTGGTAGATGGTGTTCTCACGTAAGATGATGGCATCCGTGTCGGTAATCCGGCACGTCTTGCAGAGGTTGCTGTGGCAGGGTTGTGTGGTGTCGTGGTCACTGTTCTCCTGAAGGCTGGGTAGTTTGCTGCGGACAATGGTCTATTTGAGGTTGCGTGGTTGTTTGAAGGCAAGAAGTGGGGGTGTGGGATGGCCTTGGCAAGCTGTTCGTCTTCATCAATGACATGTTGAAGGCTCCGGAGGAGATGCCGTAGCTTCTCCGCTCTGGGGAAGTACTGGACGACGAAGGGTACTCTGTCCACCGTGTCCCGTGTTTGTCTTCTGAGGAGGTCGGTGCGGTTTTTCGCTGTGGCGCGTCGGAACTGTTGATCGATGAGTCGAGCGCCATATCCTGTTCTTATGAGGGCATCATTCAGCGTCTAGAGGTGTCTGTTGCGATCCTCCTCATCCGAGCAGATCCTGTGTATTCGGAGGGCTTGTCCGTAGGGGATGGCTTCTTTAACGTGTTTAGGGTGGAAGCTGGAGAAGTGGAGCATCATGAGGTTATCCGTGGGCTTGCGGAACAGTGAGGTGCTGAGGTGACCGTCCTTAATGGAGATGCGTGTGTCCAAGAATGGAACCGATTCCGGAGAGTAGTACATGGTGAGTCTGATGGTGGGATGGAACTTGTTGATGTCATCATATAGTTGTTTCAGTGATTGCTCACCATGACTCCAAAGGAAGAAAATATCATCGATGTATCTAGTGTATAGCATCGGTTGAAGATCCTGTGCGGTGAAGAAGTCTTGATCGAACCTGTGCATGAAGATGTTGGCATATTGAGGTGCGAATTTGGTCCCCATGGCTGTTCCATGTGTCTGGATGAAGAACTGGTTGTTGAAGGTGAAGATATTGTGGTCCAGGATGAAGCGGATGAGTTGTAAAATTGCATCTAGAAACTGGCAGTTGACGGCATTGAGTACTGAGGCCGTTGCAGCAATTCTCTCATCGTGGGGGATGCTGCTGTAGAGTGCCGAGACATCCATTGTGATGAGGAGTGCTCCTGGTTCAACTGCTCCATGTGTGCTGAGTTTCTGTAGGAAGTCTGTAGTGTCGCGACAAAAGCTGGGGGTTCTTTGTACAATGGGTTTCAAGATGCCCTCGACATAGCCGGAGAGGTTCTCGCACAGGGTTCCATTGCCTGAAACGATGGGATGGCCGGGTGTGTTTGCCTTGTGTATCTTTGGGAGGCAGTAGAGATCTCCAACGCGTGGAGTACGTGGGATGAGAGCACGGAGGATGTTTTGAAGATCCGGATCAAAGGTTTTGATCAGAGTGTTGAGTTGACGGGTGTGTTCTTTGGTCGGATCTGTGGGTAACTGTCTGTAGTGTTCCTCGTTGTTCAGTTGTCGGTACACTTCTTTGCAGTTATCCGTTCTGTTCAGTATGACGATGGCCCTTCCTTTGTCTGCTGGTTTGATGACAATGTTGCGGTTGGTCTTGAGAGCGTGAATGGCGTTGCGTTGTGCTTGGGTGATGTTCGGGGCTGTCTTGTGAGTGCGGCTGATGAATTTGGTGTTGACGCACCTCCTGATGGCTTGGGCATACATGTCAAGTCTAGGGCAGCGCCCTTCCGGAGGAGTCCAATTCGACTCTTTCCTCTTCGGTTGCACTGCGGATCTCTCTGTCTGCTGTTCCAGTTCATTGGCTGTCTCATTGTGTTTGCTGTTGGCCTCTTGGGGTTTGTGGAAGAACTCCTGCAGCCTCATTCGCCTGATGAATTCCTCTGTGTCCGCTGCGAGACTGATGGGGTCTATTTTGGAAGTGGGACAAAAGTTGAGCCCTCGGCTGAGAACTTCGATTTCATCTGGCTGAAGTATGTAGTCCGATAAGTTGACAATGGACTTTCCTGCAGTGGTACTGTTTTCTACTGTGGTACCAGGGGAGGCTTGGTTGATGCTGGTGGTGATGCCAAGTTTCTCGAGTTTCCTGTTCTTGGTGTGCATGTAGATGGTGTCGTTCCTTTGTCTCGTCTGCTTGGCAGAGTTTCGCAGCTGGTCTGCGTCCCGAGCGCAAGTTGAGAATATGGATTCGATCTTGGTTTCCAGGTTGCGGCAGTTTGGTGTATGAGGTGTTTGAGGAGTGTGAGAGAGGTGCGACGGCAAAGTCTCTCAGCGTAGTCTGTGTTATAGGTTGACCTGAGTGGGTTCGTGATCCGTAGTCCTTTCGGTATCTTGTCTTTGGGGAAACTTGGGGAAAAAGACCCTTCCACTACCACCCTCTGTCTTCTGTGTTCAAGCCAGTTCTCCACCCATCTAGCTACCTCCCCCATGAGATCCAACCTTTTGCACCAACCTACCATGAGGGACTTTGTCAAACGCTTTACTAAAGTCCATATAGACGGCATCTCCTCGGGAACCTTCAACATGTCATTGATGAAGACGAACATCTCGCCAAGGCCATCCCCACACCCCACTTCGTGCCTTCAAACAACCACGCAATCTCAAACAGACCATTGTCCGCAGCAAACTACCCAGCCTTCAGGAGAACAGTGACCACGACACCACACAACCCTGCCACAGCAACCTCTGCAAGACGTGCCAGATCATCGACACGGATGCCATCATCTCACGTGAGAACACCATCTACCAGGTACACGGTACCTACTCTTGCAACTCGGCCAACATTGTCAACCTGATACGCTACAGGAAAGGATGTCCCGAGGCATGGTGCATTGGGGAAACCATGCAGACGCTACGACAACGGATGAATGAACACCGCTCGACAATCACCAGGCAAGACTGTTCTCTTCCTGTGGGGGAGCACTTCAGTAGTCACGGGCATTCAGCCTTGGATCTTCAGGTAAGCGTTCTCCAAAGCGGCCTTCACGACACACGACGGTGCAGAGTCGCTGAGCAGAAACTGATAGCCAAGTTCCGCACACATGAGGACGGCCTAAACCGGGATGTTGGATTTATGTCACATTATCAGTAACCCCCACAGCTTGCATCCTGGGCTTGCAGAATCTCACTAGCTGTTCTGTCTGGAGACAATACACATCTCTTTAACCTGTGTTTAATGTTCCCTCCACCCACATTGTCTGTACCTTTAAGACCTGGCTGGTTGTAGGATTTGCATTCTAATCAGTATTCTGCAACTTGATTTTGTCTGTTTGCACTGTTTGAGAACACATTTCCACTCCATCTGACAAAGGAGCAGTGCTCCGAAAGCTCATGGTATTTGCTACCAAATAAACTTGTTGGACTTTAACCTGGTGTTGTGAGACTTCTTACTGTGTTCACCCCAGTCCAACACCGGCATCTCCACATCATGACTACCATCGACATCGCAAACTGCCGGCTCCAAGTGGAGAGGATCTCCAAGAAGATCGTGCATATCGACACAGACATCAAGTTTCTACAAACATGCAAGAAAGCAGACAAGATACCGAAAGGACTACGGATCACGAACCCACTCTGGTCAACCTATAACACAGACTACGCTGAGAGACTTTGCCGTCGCACCTCTCTCACACTCCTCAAACACCTCATACACCAGCTGTACAGCAAACGCCGCAGCCTGGAAACCAAGATAGAGTCCATATTCTCAACTTGCGCTCGGGACGCAGACCAGCTGCGAAACTCTGCCGAGCAGACGAGACAAAGGAACGACACCATCTACATGCACACCAAGAACAGGAAACTCGAGAAACTCGGCATCACCACCAGCAGCAACCAAGCCTCCCCTGGTACCACAGTAGAAAACAGCAACACTGCAGGGAAGTCCATTGTCAACTTATCGGACTACGCACTTCAGCCAGATGAAATCGAAGTTCTCAGCCGAGGGCTCAACTTTTGTTCCACTACCAAAATAGACCCCATCAGTCTCGCAGCGGACACAGAGGAATTCATCAGGCGAATGAGGCTGCGGGAGTTCTTCCACAAACCCCAAGAGGCCAGCAGCGAACTCAATGAGACAGCCAATGAACCGGAACAGCAGACAGAGAGATCCGCAGTGCAACCGAAGAGGAAAGAGTCGAATTGGACTCCTCCGGAAGGGCGCTGCCCTCGACTTGACATGTATGCCCAAGCCATCAGGAGTTGCGTCAACACCAAATTCATCAGCCGCACTCACAAGACAGCCCCGAACATCACCCAAGCACAACGCAACGCCATTCACGCTCTCAAGACCAACCGCAACATTGTCATCAAACCAGCAGACAAAGGAGGGGCCATCATCATACTGAACAGAATGGATTACTGCAAAGGAGTGTACCGACAACTGAACAATGAGGAACACTACAGACAGTTACCCACAGATCCGACCAAAGAACACATCCGTCAACTCAACACTCTGATCAAAACCTTTGATCCGGTCCTTCAAAACACCCTCCGTGCTTTCATCCCACGTACTCCACGCGTTGGAGATCTCTACTGCCTCCCAAAGATACACAAGGCAAACACACCTGGCCGTCCCATCGTTTCAGGCAATGGAACCCTGTGCGAGAACCTCTCCGGCTATGTCGAGGGCATCTTGAAACCCATTGTACAAAGAACTCCCAGCTTTTGTCGCGACACTGCAGACTTCCTACAGAAACTCAGCACACATGGAGCAGTTAAAGCAGGAGCACTCCTCGTCACAATGGATGTCTCGGCACTCTACAGCAGCATCCCCCACGATGATGGCATTGCTGCAACGGCCTCAGTACTCAATGCCGTCAACTGCCAGTTTCCAGATGCAATTTTACAACTCATCCGCTTCATCCTGGGCTGCAATGTCTTCACCTTCAACAACCAGTTCTTCATCCAGACACACGGAACAGCCATGGGGACCAAATTCGCACCTCAAAATGCCAACATCTTTCATGCACAGGTTCGATCAAGACTTCTTCACCGCACAGGACCTTCAACCGATGCTATACACTAGATACATCGATGATATTTTCTTCCTTTGGAGTCATGGTGAGCAATCACTGAAACAACTATACGATGACATCAACAAGTTCCATCCCACCATCAGACTCACCATGGACTACTCTCCGGAATCGGTTCCATTCTTGGACACACGCATCTCCATTAAGGACGGTCACCTCAGCACCTCACTGTACCGCAAGCCCACGGATAACCTCATGATGCTCCACTTCTCCAGCTTCCACCCTAAACGCGTTAAAGAAGCCATCCCCTACGGACAAGCCCTCCGAATACACAGAATCTGCTCGGATGAGGAGGTTCGCAACAGACACCTCTAGACGCTGAAAGATGCCCTCATAAGAACAGGATATGGCGCTCGACTCATCGATCAACAGTTCCAACGCGCCACAGCGAAAAACCGCACCGACCTCCTCAGAAGACAAACATGGGACACGGTGGACAGAGTACCCTTCGTCGTCCAGTACTTCCCCAGAGCGGAGAAGCTACGGCCTCTCCTCCGGAGCCTTCAACATGTCATTGATGAAGACGAACATCTCGCCAAGGCCATCCCCACACCCCCACTTCTTGCCTTCAAACAACCACGCAACCACAAATAGACCATTGTCCGCAGCAAACTACCCAGCCTTCAGGAGAACAGTGACCACGACACCACACAACCCTACCACAGCAACCTCTGCAAGACGTGCCGGATCATCGACACGGATGCCATCATCTCACGTGAGAACACCATCTACCAGGTACGCGGTACCTACTCTTGCAACTCGGCCAACATTGTCAACCTGATACGCTGCAGGAAAGGATGTCCCGAGGCATGGTACATTGGGGAAACCATGCCGACGCTACGACAACGGATGAATGAACACCGCTCGACAATCACCAGGCAAGACTGTTCTCTTCCTGTGGGGGAGCACTTCAGCAGTCACGGGCATTCAGCCTTGGATCTTCAGGTAAGCGTTCTCCAAGGCGGCCTTCACGACACACGACAGCGCAGAGTCGCTGAGCAGAAACTGATAGCCAAGTTCCGCACACATGAGGACGGCCTAAACCGGGATGTTGGATTTATGTCACATTATCAGTAACCCCCACAGCTTGCATCCTGGGCTTGCAGAATCTCACTAGCTGTTCTGTCTGGAGACAATACACATCTCTTTAACCTGTGTTTAATGTTCCCTCCACCCACATTGTCTGTACCTTTAAGACCTGGCTGGCTGTAGGATTTGCATTCTAATCAGTATTCTGCAACTTGATTTTGTCTGTTTGCACTGTTTGAGAGCACATTTCCACTCCATCTGACGAAGGAGCAGTGCTCTGAAAGCTTATGGTATTTGCTACCAAATAAACCTGTTGGACTTTAACCTGGTGTTGTGAGACTTCTTACTGTGTTCACCCCAGTCCAACGCCGGCATCTCCACATCATCACATATATAAACACATGTTTTTCTACTAATAAGCTAATTTGCATTTCATCAATTTTACAGACGTCTGTCTCCAATCAACTCCCTGTTTTATTCTTTGTTTCATTTTTATTTTTAATCTTAATTTTCTCCAATCCTGGGCACTCACATTGTCTGTACCTTTAAGTGTTGATTACCTGTAAAGACTGGCATTCCAACCATTGTCTTGTAAATTGAGTTTGTGTCTTTATATGCCCTGTTTGAGAACAGAACTCCCACTCACCTGATGAAGGAGCAGCACTCCGAAATCATGTGGCTTGTGCTACCAAATAAACCTGTTGGACTTTAACCTGGGGTTGTGAGACTTCTGACTGTGCTTACCCCAGTCCAACGCCGGCATCTCCACATCACTAAGGAAGAACCATTACTGGTCAAGGGGTTCACAGTAAGAAAAAGCCTTTGCAGCAATGAAGAAATTGCTTCAGTCATCGTGCTTGGTGGTGCATTATGACCCAGCTGGAGCATAGAATTTCTACAGTTCAGAAAGAGGCCATTTGGCTCGTTGAGTCTGCACCGACTCTCCATTAGAGCATATTTCTCTATTACTGTCTGTGTGGAGTTTGCACCTTCTCCCCGTGTTTGCGTGGGTTTCCTCCGGGTGCTCCAGTTCCCTCCCACAGTTTGAAAGACGTGCTGCTTTGATCTGAACAGGCACCGGAGTGTGGCGATTAGGGGAATTTCACAGTAACCTCATTGCAGTGTTAAAGTAAGCCTTACTTGTGACCAATAAATAAACTTTAACTTTAACTATTTTATTACCCAGGCCCATCCACCCGCTTCCCCCACCTCCCCACCTCCATCCACCCGCTACCCCTACCCCCCATCCCCCCACCTTATCCACATAACCGCTCACATTTACCATGGCTAAAGAACTAGTGCTGATGTGTGATGCTTCTCCCTAAGGAGAATGGAAGAATGGAAGACAGGTCCAAAAAGTTCACATTCTTCCAGGCTGTATTGCCAGCTAGAAAAAGTCGTGGTGTCGGTTGTGTTTGGTGTCAAGAGGTTTCAGCAATACCTGCACGGTCAATAATTTACAATCCTGTATGGCAATAAGCCACTGACCGGCTTATTTAGAGAACACAAAGTTATTCCATGTATAGCTTCAGTGAGATTCCAATGCTGGGCTCTGACGCTGACAGTTTATGAGTGCACATTCATGTACTGGCTCGCATATTGCCAATGCAGAGGCACTGAGTCATCATCTATTTCTGGGCAGTTGTGCCAACACACCTATTGCACAAGAGTTAGTCCTGGATTCATGGCATGAATGCACTAAACAGATGAAGAATTGAATGAGAAGAGACCCAGTTCTCTCAAAAGTTAAAGACTTTGTTTTGCAAGACTAGCCAGGTAGATAGAAAGATAGATAGAAACCCTACAGTGCAGAATCACGTTGACCTGCACCTCTTTTATTCCAGAAGCCCTGAGCTAAATTGCCAGGATGGCATCTTGCTCTGAGGTTCCAGAGTCATGCATCGGAATTCTACCACCCCACCCACCATGGAATCGGAGCAGGTGAGCTGCGGACAATGGAAGTGTCTGCTGTCTTTGGGTGGGATTTTCCGGTCTTGTTTGAGCGAGGCGGTAAAATCCCACTCATCGTCCGTTTCCAGGACAGAGAGTTACTTTTAGCAGAGCTCCACAGTGCACACACAGGCATGTCAAGGATGTTGGCATGTAGTTATGTCTGGTGGCCAAGATTAGACAATGACATTAAGAAAATGGTAAAACACCGTTCCCTCTACTAGCAGCAACAGAAGCAACCTCCTTTAGCTCCTACTCCATCACCGGCAGAGCTCATGTTTGGATGTCCAGTGCTTACGAATTTACCTTCTCTTACCCTTTCTACTTACTCAGAAACTAGAGAGCATCTTTTAAAACTACAAGAGAAGATGACCGACGTGCATAATAAAAATGTTGGTATAGAACTGCCAGGTTTACAATTGGGACAATAATGTCGCATCCAGGATCCCACAGAAGTACATAGCAACTAGCTGAGTTTACAGGGGCTTGTTCAGAAACAAAGCCCTATGGTTTGAGAGGACAGAGTATCTGAGAGGGAAAATTTGTGGGACATGGGTGTCGCTGGCTGGCCAGCATTTATTGCCCATCCTCAGTTGCCCTTGAGAAGGTGGTGGTGAGCTGCCTTCTTGAATCGCTGCAGTTCACGTGCTGTGTGTTGACCCACAATGCCATTAGGGAGGGAATTCCAGGATTTTGACCCAGCTACTGTGAAGAAATGGCGATATATTTCCAAATCAGGGCGGTGAGTGGTTTGGAGGGGAACTTGCAGGTGGTGGTGTTCCCAATGTGTCTGCTGCCCTTGTCCGTCTAGATGGAAGTGGTTGTGGTTTGGAAGGTGCTGTCTAAGGATCTTTTGTGAATTGTTGCAGTGCATCTTCTAGATAATACACACTGCTGCTACTGAGCGTCAGTGGTGGAGGGATTGAATGTTTGTAGATGTGGTGCTAATCAAGCGGGCAGTTTGTCCTGGATGGTGTCAAGCTTCTTGAGTCGATTGGAGAGAGAGTGGTCTATGAAAAGAAAATAAGTTAAAGAAAGAAGGAAAAAAGTTGGTCCTGTGGTCGAATAATGCTGGCAGGGTAGGTAGGGTACAGTTGGCATGGAACATTAATGAGCTGTTGCCTGTGTTTGGAGACAGATGTAATAAATGCAAGTCCAGAAGCTATTGAGGACACACCTAATGGAGATATTTTCATGGGAATGAGGATCAGTTGAAAATCAATTGCAAAAGATCAGAAAGATGATGGTGATGTTGGAGGACAAATCCAGAAACAACAACAGAACATAAGAACTAAGAGCAGTTGTAGGCAATTCAGCCCCTCGACCCTGTTCCACCATTCCATACAATCATGTCTGATCTCATCTCAGCTCATCTCCTCTTTCCTGCCCGCTCTCCATAACTCTTAATTTTTGATTTTGATTTGATTTGATTTATCATTGTCAGATGTATTAGCATACAGTGAAAAGTATTGTTTCTTGTGCGCTATACAGACAAAGCATACCGTTCATAGAGAAAGAAACGAGAAAGTGCAGAATGTAGTGTCACAGTCATAGCTAGGGTGAAGAGAAAGATCAACTTAATGCAAGGTAAGTCCATTCAAAAGTCTGACAGCAGCTTGGAAGAAGCTGTTCTTGAGTCGATTGGTACGTGACCTCAGACTTTTGTATCTTTTTTCTGACAGAAGAAGATGGAAGAGAGAATGTCCGGGGTGTGTGAGGTCCTTAATTATGCTGGCTGCTTTGCCAAGGCAGAGGGAAGTGTAGACAGAGTCAATGGATGGGAGGCTGGTTTGCGTGATGGATTGGGCTACATTTACGATCTTTTGTAGTTCCTTGCAGTCTTGGAAAGAGTAGGAGCCATACCAAGCTGTGATACAACCAGAAAGAATGCTTTCTATGATGCATCTGTAAAAGTTGGTGAGAGTCATAGCTGACATCATCGAAATCATTGAAACCCTACAGTACAGAAAGAGGCCATTTGGCCCATCGAGTCTGCACCGACCACAATCCCACCCAGGCCTTACCCCCATGTCCCTACATATTTACCCACTAATCCCTCTAACCTACACATCTCACGACAATAAGGGCAATTTTAGCATGGCCAATCAACCTAACCTGCACATCTTTGGACTGTAAGAGGAAACTGGAGCACCCGGAGGAAACCCACGCAGACACGAGGAGAATGTGCAAACTCCACACAGACAGTGATCCAAGCCGGGAATCGAACCCAGGTCCCTGGAGCTGTGAAGCAGCAGTGCTAACCACTGTGCTACTGTGTCACCCAGTGACATGCCAAATTCCCTTAGTTTTCTGAGAAAGTAGAGGTGTTGGTGGGCTTTCTTCACTACACTGTCGGCATGGGGAGCCAGGTCAGGTTGTTGGTGATCTGGACACCTAAAAACTTAAAGCTACTAATCATCCTGCTACTAATTAAAAACCTATCGATCTGCTCCTTAAATTTGCTTAGTGTTCCAGCGTCCACGGCACCGCGGGGTAGAGAATTCCACAGATTCACAACCCTTTGAGTGAAGCAGTTCCTCTTCATTTCTGTTTTAACATTAACTGTAACTTTTTTCTTCCTTGGGTTTCTGCAGCGAGATGTGTTTTGAAGTGACTGCTGTGTTTTCGGCAGCCAGAGTTCTGTCTTTGGTTTGCAAATCTCATTTACAAAAAGAGGTGTTTGGCAGGCCCGAACCATAATCCTGCCTGTGCATGTGAAATGCTCACAGATGGCAAAGTGTGTGAGAAAAGTCTGCATGACTGGATATGCAGATTAGCAGTGACTGACCTACAAAATAATCCGGATTGCACTTTGCACCCTAGTATTGTTGACACAGTGAATAGAGCATTTGAATCAATCCATGAAACAACAGAGATTTAGGACTCACTGTTAACCCCTGAACCCACAAGGGCAGCCTGGGAGAAAGTGACCATGTGCAACACGCACCTCCAAAAATTGGGCAACTGAGCCTCTCTCAGTTCCTTATTCCGTGAGTTCATAAAGACTGTCATACCAAAGTGGTCAGTTTTTTGACGGATTTACAAATAGCACACCATAGCTTAATTGAGAGAGCCTAAATTTCCACAATTTTTATTGAAATCAGTCCCACAAGGAACCCCATAAGATCTTTGGCTTTTTCTCGTAACTCTGATTATGCAGAGACTGGGTAAACATCCAAGATCAGCGAGGTGGTTGCAGGAAAGGACAAGGTAGGGATGTGGGAACAAGGTGGGAAAATAGGATCAGGACCAGTGCTTTCAATGGAAGATCGACACCAGCATGGATTGGTTGGACTGAATGGCCTGTTTTGGTGTTGTGATCTTGGTCTAACTCTATGTACTTTTAAATATAATGGTAGTTTTCACAGTGGGACTTCTAGGGACACCTCATTCATGAGACAGCACTGCAATTATTGTCCATGCTTGAGCTGGCTGGTTGCTTCTGACTACCACACCAGCCTCTCGCCATTCCTTAGCTGCCAGTTCAGTCCACTGATTAGGCAAAGCTAACTACCACATGATGTGCACTCTCCTGTAATGCCTCAGGTAGTTGACTGGAGATGGGTAGGGAGCGCCAAACCATTAGCCACTGTTTCAGCCGGTGAAGTCTCCCATTGGATTTCTCTCAATGACCTTGAACCTCTTGAAGCCTTAATTGAGGGCCCTGGTCTCAAGAGCAGCAGATAGATCATTATTCAGTAAAACCATGTAATACGTTTGAGCCATCTGTCCCCATGTGGTGAACCATCGTTGGTTCACCACTGGGGGTTGTTACTATGTTACTGTTGGGCTAGGGTGTTGTTACTGTGGGGGTTGTACTATGTTGTTGGGTTAGGGTGTTTACCTGTTATAAGAGTTATCATGGCACATTCCAGTGGGGTCCTGCCTCTGGTGGCGAGGTATAAGACCCCCTGCTCCGGCAGGACCCCTTCAGTCTGAACTGGTGTATTCGTGTTAGTAGTTCCATTGTTACTCTACTAAAGCCTTCAATACCGAAGCCTTGGTTCCATGTGCTTATTGACGCGCATCAATTTAACAGAGTAACAGAAAACTCACAGCTGTACAACAAGAAGAAAAAGCAGAGAGTATGGAACAGATTCTAAAACCGGATTGTCTGACACTGGACCCACGTGCGGTCGGTGCAGCTAACACATTTGACCATTGGTGGAAGTGCTTTGAGGACTACCTGGCAGCCTCGGTAGCTATCACTACAGACAGTGATAGACTCCAGGTCCTCCACGCAAGGGTAAGCGACACGATTTACCTAGCCATTCGTGCAGCTCCCACTTACCAGGGTGCCGTCGAGCTCCTAAAAAAAAGATACACTATGCCACCCAACGAGATACATGCTCGTTACCTCCTCGCTACACGACGTCGGCAGTCGGGCGAAACCATGGAGGACTATGCCAATGAGCTCCTGCAGCTTGCCAGGGGTTGCGACTGTAAGGACGTATCCGCCGAACAGTATATGTACGACCTCGCCCGAGACGCGTTCGTAGCAGGGGTAGGGTCCTCGTACATCAGGCTTAAGTTGCTGGAAAAGGGGAAACTCAACTTGACCCAGGCAATGGAGATGGCCGTGAGTTTGGAGGCGGCGTCGAAGAGCTTGGCGCTGTACCCCGAGGACCACGTGCAGTCAACGTGGTTGGAGCAAGCTCAGCTCCCTCCTCGCCCCGCGAACCCGCGCTCCCAGATCGATTCGACGACGGCGGCAGCTCCAGGTGGCCAGCGATGCTATTTTTGTGGAGGGGCCAAGCATCCACGGCAACAGTGTCCGGCAAGAACGGCAATCTGCAGCCAGTGCGGTAAAAAAGGCCACTACGGCAAAGTCTGCAGGTCCAAACCTAAAAACGGCAGTGCAGCTTGTAACCCTCCAGAACGGAGACAATCTCTTTCGGCGTCGCAGTACCCACGAGATCCGACCACGTGCGATCCCAGGACGGCGCCATCGTGGCTGACAGAGGAGGAGGAAGACCACCAGGAGTCGCTGCGCTTGGCGCCCTCGCCCACGTGCGATTCGTGGGGGCGGCCATCATGGTCCACGACGACTAGGAGCGACCAGCAGGGGTCCTCAGCATCCACATCGGCAGCATGCAGTGACGCCCAGGGGCCAACGGTGGCGTCGATCTCCCTGGATCAGACCAGGCATTACAGACTGGAACATTCTATGATGGAGGTAAAGGTTAGTGGCAGAACTGTGAATTGTCTGTTTGACAGTGGAAGCACCGAAAGTTTCATACACCCTGAAACTGCTAAAAGGTGTGGACTCCGGATTCTCCCTGCCAAACAGACAATTTCCATGGCATCACGGTCCCGGTCTGTACCGATCCAAGGACGATGTATGGTAACTCTTGAGGTACAGGGCACAATTTACGAGCAATACAGGCTCCTTGTGTTACCTCACCTTTGCGCGCCAATTCTCCTCGGACTAAACTTTATGGTCCACATGATGAGTGTGATCCTACATTACGGTGGGCCACTCCCTTCACTGGCAGTAGGGAATCAGCCGCAGCCTCCAAATTGCCCAAAGCGCCCCGCGTGCAATCTATCCACCCTGAAAATTACTACACCATCCCTTTTTAAAAATCTGGTACCTGGCTGCAAGCCCATCGCTACTAAAAGTAGGCGTTACAGCGCTGAGGACCGGATCTTTATTAGATCTGAGGTTCAGCGGCTCCTCAAGGAAGGGATCATACAGGCCAGTGCTAGTCCGTGGAGAGTGCAGGTCGTGGTAGTCAAAAGCGGGAACAAACCTCGGATGGTCATCGACTATAGTCAGACCATTAATCATTATACGCAGCTGGATGCGTATCCTCTCCCGCGCATTTCTGATATGGTCAATCAGATTGCGCAGTACCGAGTGTTTTCTACCATAGACCTTAAGTCCGCCTACCATCAACTCCCCATCCGCCCAGAGGACCGACAATATACGGCTTTTGAGGCGGATGGTCGTCTATACCAATTCCTCAGGGTTCCATTTGGTGTCACCAATGGGGTCTCGGTCTTCCAGCATGCTATGGACCGAATGGTGGACCAGAACGGGTTGCGGGCTACCTTCCCGTACCTGGATAACGTCACCATCTGCGGCCATGACCAGCAGGACCACGACACGAATCTCCAACACTTTCTGCGCACTGCATCTCGCCTGAATCTGACCTATAACAGGGAGAAGTGCGTATTCCGTACGCGTAGGTTAGCCATCCTCGGATACGTGGTGGAAAACGGGGTCATTGGCCCTGATCCAGACCGTATGCGCCCACTCACTGAACTTCCCTTGCCCGCTAGCACGAAAGCACTGAGGAGATGCCTCGGGTTTTTTTCGTATTATGCACAGTGGGTCCCCAACTACGCGGACAAAGCTCGTCCGCTCATTAAGTCCACGACCTTTCCACTTACGCCGGAGGCCCAATTGGCCTTCAAGGTTTTGAAGAGCGACATCTCGAAAGCCACGATGCACGCGGTGGATGAATCCATTCCTTTCCAGGTGGAGAGTGATGCATCTGACTTCGCCCTAGCCGCCACACTAAACCAGGCAGGCAGGCCCGTCGCGTTCTTTTCCCGCACCCTTCAAGGCCCAGAAATTCGGCACTCAGCGGTGGAGAAGGAGGCTCAGGCCATTGTGGGGGCAGTCAGACACTGGCGCCATTACCTGGCAGGGAAGCGGTTCACCCTGATCACGGATCAACGATCCGTGGCGTTTATGTTCAGTAACACGCAGAGGGGCAAGATCAAGAACGATAAGATCTTGCGGTGGAGAATTGAGCTCTCCACCTATAATTACGATATTATGTATCGTCCAGGGAAGCTCAATGAGCCCTCGGATGCCCTCTCGCGCGGAACATGCGCCATCATGCAGGAGGACCGCTTGAAGGCTCTCCACAATGATCTGTGTCATCCTGGAGTCACCAGACTCTACCACTTCATCAAAGCCCGCAACCTGCCTTACTCGGTGGAGGATGTCAGGTCAGTGACTAGAAGCTGTCGGATTTGCGCAGAATGCAAACCACACTTTTATCGACCAGACCGGGCACAATTGGTCAAGGCCACTCCCCCTTTTGAGAGGCTGAGTGTGGATTTTAAGGGCCCCCTTCCCTCAACGGACCGGAATGTCTATTTCCTCAACATAATAGACGAGTATTCCCGGTTTCCGTTTGTTTTCCCCTGTGCGGACACATCGACTGCCACCGTCATCAAGGTTTTCAGTGAACTTTTTACCCTGTTCGGGTACCCCTGCTACATTCATAGCGACAGGGGCTCGTCGTTCATGAGCAACGACTTGAGGCAATTCCTGCTCTCATTCGGGATTGCCTCTAGTAGAACCACGAGCTACAACCCTAGGGGTAACGGACAGGTGGAAAGGGAGAATGCTACAGTCTGGAAGGCTGTCCTACTGGCACTGAAATCCAGGGGCCTTCCAGTCTCCCGTTGGCAGGAGGTCCTTCCAAATGCGCTCCATTCTATCCGCTCCCTCCTGTGTACGGCAACCAATGCTACTCCCCACGAGAGGATGTTCTCATTCCCTCGGAAGTCGTCCTCGGGGACCTCATTGCCAGCCTGGTTGACGTACCCAGGACCCATCCTTCTGCGGCGACATGTGAGGGCTCGCAAGTCCGACCCCTTGGTCGAACCGGTCCAACTCCTCCACGCCAACCCTCAGTATGCCGATGTGGCATATCCTGACGGGCGAGAGGACACTGTCTCCATCAGAGACCTGGCGCCCACAGGGGACGTAGCAACTCCTGTCGCTCCTATTCCCCCAGTCACGAATCCACTACTCCTCATTACTTCCCCAGACGTGGCGCGGTCAGCACCGGGACCAGTGCATAACACTTTTACTCCCATGTACAGCTTGCCTGAGACTCGGAGATCGGCGCCACCATCATCACCACCACCACTACCACCAAACGTTCCAGGATCCCCTGCACCATCGCCTCACCAGGGCCGGCCGGCCCGGGAGTCCTTGAGGGGACAGCCAGACGTTGCTTTGGAAAGAGCGCCACCACAAGCACCTGCTCCGGTTTCGCAACCGGTGTTGAGGAGATCGCAGCGTCGGTGCGGTCCTCCAGACCGTCTGGACTTGTGAATCCTGTGATTTGTCTGTTTATATGACCTGTTTTTCGTGCACCCCGCCACCTTTTGTTCTTAAAGGAGGGGTGAATGTGGTGAACCATCGTTGGTTCACCACTGGGGGTTGTTACTATGTTACTGTTGGGCTAGGGTGTTGTTACTGTGGGGGTTGTACTATGTTGTTGGGTTAGGGTGTTTACCTGTTATAAGTGTTATCATGGCACATTCCAGTGGGGTCCCGCCTCCGGTGGCGAGGTATAAGACCCTCTGCTCCGGCAGGACCCCTTCAGTCTGAACTGGTGTATTCGTGTTAGTAGTTCCATTGTTACTCTATTAAAGCCTTCAATACCGAAGCCTTGGTTCCATGTGCTTATTGACGCGCATCACCCCAGCAATCACTCTCACCTATTATAACTGGTCAAGATATTGACACTTGATTCCTGATGGACTTACTGCTAGCCACCTGCCAATTAGAAATCTGAAGGTTTCTGAAGGAGTGCAAGGTGTCCACCTGTTCTTAATGAATAGCTCCATTAGATACAAACCTGTGGGTCCTGTAGCCAGCAACAATTCACATCTATACAGCCCCTTTAATATAATGAATTTCACAGCAACATTACCAGACAAAATCTGATACTGAGCCACATAAGGAGATTTTAGGCCAAGGTGAGCAAAGGTTTGGCCAAAGAGGTGGGTTTTAAGGAATATGGTAAAGCTGGAGACAGAGGCAAAGAGATTTAGGGAGAGAATTCTTGCAACTTTGGCACGGACAGCTGGAGGCATGGACATCAAAAATAGGGTGAAAGAAATTGGGGTGCACGAGGGGCCAGAATTGAGGAATGCTGGGATATTGTAGGATTCAGAGATAAGGTGATCCAAGGCCATGAGAAGATACCTGGCTCTAACCTTCTCTCCACTCAGTTGTGGCTGATTGGCCTATTCCTCTTCCTATCTTTCTCGATGTTAATTCATTTTGTTTTTAAAACAAGTAGGTTTAAAAAGGTGTTTAGTCTGTGCCTGAGAGGACTTCACAGAGAGACTGGACACATGAAGTGAAATAATTGCTTAACATGCAGTTTTCTCCGGTGTAGCTGTTTTTTTTTTGTCCAGCTTGCATTCCACATCATTTGAGGAGTACAATTCACCAGGTTAAGTGATGCAAATTGTAATGCTAGATGAATATTGTTGAGCTTTGCTCGATTGCCTTTGAGATACGCTTTAACCCGATAAAGCTACCGCAGACGTCTAATTAAAGGAGGGAGATTCCAAGGCAGCGGGTGCTGGACAGGTTTCTGTACTGGGAGAGACTTGGAAACCACAGCTGGGCCTGAAGCAATCCCTTTGTCCTCATGCAAAAGAAAGATTAATTGTCAGCAGCCTGTGGCATAGTAGCAGAAACAGATAGTTAGCAACCTAACAGTATGCAAAAAAGGATTAATGAATATCACCAGCTGCTGCTGTCAATAGGTAACTAAATCAGTTCTGTTATGCAAAGAAGAATGGGCAAGTACAAGCTAAGGCTAGTACCAAGTAACAGACCTGGAAGATTAGGGAAGGAATCACTGTTGGTTTCAAAGTATGTCACCTGTACTTTTCCTACCTCCTTCACAAGCGCTTTCACTGGTTGGGGAGTGGGGGTGTAGGGGTTCTGGACACCAGGGGTGTGGGGGTGGCGGAGGGGGGGGCATTTTAAAGGTTGATACTTTTCTCAAGTAAAGGAGTGGATGGAAATGACTGATGTTGGCAGAGGAGGGTTTGAAAAGCTGTCACATCTGCAGTTGTAATACTGCAACCCTGTTATATTAATATACTTGTTTTTCGCACTTCGTTGTCCCTTCCAACCTCACGTTTCAATCCACTTCTCACATTAGGATATTCTCTCCCTCTCTCCTCTGAGACCTCCCCTCTACTCCAACCCACTCCAGCCCCCCATGAACATTTTTTTCTTCTTGCTATCCCATTCCTTACTTGGATCCTTGATTATTTATCCTCATCTTTTGATTTTTTTTTTACAGAGCTTGTCTTCGCTCTGATCTATATAACTGCTTGTATTTGAATAGTGCAGCAGATATAGTTAAACATCCCAAGGCGCCTCACAAAAGCGCTATCAGACCAGAAAAAGAACTGACACCGAGCCAAAGAAAGAGACATTTGGATGGGTGACAGGTTGTAATGTGTGCCTTAAAGCAGAGACGGAGAGATTTTGAGAGACTGGGAAAGAGTGAAGTTAAATGGTTGCCAGTACTGGTACAAAGGAAATCAAGGATGCATAAGAGGGCAGAATTGGAGGATCGTCAAACTGACAGAGAATTATCTCTCTCTCCCTCTCTCCTTCTCTTTCATTCACACCTACCTTGTTTTCTATTTATCTCTTTCCATCCACCTGTTATCTAAACCTTGGATCTGCTGGGTTGATATTAGCACTTGTCCTTTCTCTGAATGCAGCCCAAGCGGTCTTGTATTAAACTTGGAAATAAACAGCATGAAGCTCATCCCATCCCTCTCAGCGGACAGACCCACCATTATCAAAAGAACAGCGGTGTTTTGCGTGTCATGTGTCAACGAAGGTGATGTTAGACTGCTATTCCACTGTAAAAGCATCACAATCAATCCAAATCTGTGGGTGATCCAGCAGGGATCAAGAGCAGGAGTTGACAGGAGAAGCTAATAAGGCTATTTAAAAGGAAATTGCACAGGATCCTGAGTTTTATAAGAAGTATAAGAGTACAAAAGCACTGAGGTTATGCAAGGGGTTAATTAGAATTTTAAACACAGATCGATAGCTTCGTCATCATAGAATCCCAACAATGCAGAAGGAGGCCATTCGCCCATCGAGTCTGCACCGACCACAATCCCACCAAGGCCCTATTCCCATAACCCCACATATTTACCATGCTAATGCCCCTGACACTACATCAATTAAGCATGGCCAATCCACCTAACCTGCACATCTTTGGACTGTGGGAGGAAACCGGAGCACCCGGAGGAAACCCACGCAGACACGGGGAGAACATGCAAACTCCACACAGACAGTGATCCGAAGCCAGAATTGAACCCGGGTCCTTGTCACTGTGAGGCAGCAGTGCTAACCATTGTGCCACCGGGCCACCTCTTATTAACTGAAGATATTCAGACTATAAGAGGGACCGAATGATCTATCCCTAATTCCTTGTTCTGGATATTGATGTAAAGTATCTTAATTTGTCAGTATAATTATTTCCAATATTTTATTTATTTTTCATCTCTACCCTTTATACCTTGTCCTGTTCCCCTTAAACACCCTTTCAATTTGTTTCTGACTGTTGAATGCTCTTTCCTGTTGCTCCCTTCAGCTTAGTATTTCTTTGTTTTGATTTCTTAGAAATCATCAATTGATTCTTTTTGGTAAAGTTAACAGCAAAATCGCTCCAAGTGAATTTATTCTTTATTCGCTCATGGGATCCTGGAGTTGCTGGCAAGGCCAGCATTTATCACCCATCCTTAATTGCCCCTGGGAAGGGTGAATTATAGATTCACAGAACATATATCAACAAATAAATAATGCAAATGATGTATTTGTTTTATTCACTCAGGGGATGTGGGTGTCACGGGCTGGGCCAGCATCTATTCCCATCCCTAACTGAATGGTTTGCTAGGGTATTTAACAGTCAACCACATTGCATGTCGGCCAGACCAAATAAGGATGGCAGATTTCCTTCCCTCAAGGACATCAGAGAACCAGATGGATTTTTAAAATAACAATCAATGGTTTCATGGTCACCATTAGACTTTTAATTCCAAATTTTTATGAATTCAGATTTCACCATCTGCTGTGGTGGGATTCGAACCCTGGTCCCCAGAGGATTACCTTGGGTCACTGGATTACTTTCACAGAATCATAGAATCATAGAATCTGGCAGTGCAAAAGGAGACCGTCTGGCCCATCGAGTCTGCACTGGCTCTCTCTTTACCCAGTCCCACCCTCTTCATGTTGTGAATTAAATTTCTTCAAGTTAGATTCCAACATTTCATCAGAATTTCCGACCCAGGATGGTATTCCTCGGAAAGAAGTGAATAATATCTGTGTCTGTACCAGCTTTGGCTCAGAGTCAGAACCTTCAAGTCCCACTTCAGACTCTTGAGTTCATTCTCTAGGCTGACACTTCACTGAAGTACTGAGGGAATGCTACACTGTTGGAGATGCTGTCTTTCAAATGAGATGTTAAACTAAGACTCCATCTGTTGTCTTTGGTAGATATAAAAGATCCTACAGCACTGTTTTAGTGATGAGTTCTCTCTGGTATCCAGACCAATATTTATCACCGATTTGGTCACTATCTCGCTGTTGTTTGTGGGAGCTGGTCTTATATATTAGCCACCATGCTTCTTATGTTACAGCTTGGTGACTGCAATTCATTGGCTGTGGGAGCTTTTGGACATAGTGAGATTGTGAAAAGTGCTTTATAAATGTAACTTCTTCAGCCACCTTTTACTTATGCCAGAGTCTACCCTGTCAAACCTCTTCACCAAAATGAAGTACCTCAATCCCCTCGAACCTTTAGGTTCCAGAGAATACAGTCCTAGTCAATGCAACCTCATAATTTAATTATTTTAATCCTGATATAACTATGATTAATCTGCGCTGTACCCCCTTCAAGAACAATAATATATCTTTCCTGAGGTATGGTTTCCAGAACGGAATGCAATACCCCAGACTTGGCAATGGTGATGCTATTAACAATCAGGGAGAGGTAGTTCACAATTTTCTTGCTGGTGCTGGTCATTGTCCAGCAATAATACTAATAATATTTACCACTTGCCAAGCCCCGATGGGATCCAGTCTGGGATTTACTGTAGATTGCATCATTCCTTCATGGGACATGAGAATCACTGGCAAGGCCAGTATTTATTGCCCACATCTAATTGCCCTTGAGATGCTGGTAGTAAACCATTTTCTTGAACCACTGCTGTCCATGTGCCTGGCAGCTCAATTATCAGTGGGGTTATGTATGAGCTGTGAATGGTTAGGTAAACAGATTCACTCCTGGCTTTATGATAGAGATGATGTGGATATGCCGGCGTTGGACTGGGGTAAACACAGTAAGTGTTTTAACAACACCAGGTTAAAGTCCAACAGGTTTATTTGGTGGCAAATACCATTAGCTTTCAGAGCGCTGCTCCTTCGTCAGATGGAGTGGATATCTGCTCTCAAACAGGGCACAGAGACACAAAATCAAGTTACAGAATACTGAGTAGAATGCGAATCTTTACAGCTAATCAGGTCTTAAAGATAAGACAATGTGAGTGGAGGGAGCATTAGGCAAAGGTTAAAGAAATGTGTATTGTCTCCAGACAGGACAGGTTGCTGCCAATGTAGATGAGGGTGATTGCACCAAGGACACCGCCCTCAAAAACTATTTCAGCAACACTGTGTTGTAGTGATAACTGGTTTGAGGAGCCATATATGCATAGTATGGTTACCGCCACTGAAGAGTTTCCATCTTAATTCCTCACCCTCCTCAATTTTGCTAGAAAATTTTGCTGCCATGCTCAGATATTTAGGGAGGCTAGTCTTGACTGTCCTCCAACATTCAGCTCTTGAATCTAGGTCTGTACCAAGACTGTGATGAGATATGGAGATGAGTGATTGAGATACGCTGAGCATCAATGAAAAGGTTACTGGTGAGTATAGGTGCCATTTGATGGCTTCTTTCATCAGTTTACTGATAAATGTGAGGAGACTGATAAGGCAATATATTCACAGAGCTATTGCTTTTCATGAGGAGGACATACCTGACTAGGTTTAGACACACTCAGAGAACTGAACTGGACTATGTTGGCTAAGAGGGCAGTTAGTTTATGGTGTGTAGATCAATAGCACAATGCACAGAATGTTGTCAGGGCCCATTGACAATGGTGTCTAGGACACTAAGTTGCTTTTTAATGTCATGAAGTGAACTGAATTTACTGGATACTGGTATCTATGGGTCTTTGGAAGGAAGTTGACTTAAATGATTCACTTGGCACCTTTTGCTAAAGGTGGTTGAAAACACTTTGCTCGTGGACCAATGTGCTGGGCACTGCCATATTTGAAGATTAGAATATTCATAGAGTTTCCTCCTGGTCATAGCTGCTTGATTGTCCACCACAATTCTTGATTGCAGAACTACAGGGTTCTGCTCAGATCACTTAGGTCTCTACATAATCTTTAGCGTGCCTTGTATTGTCACATTTTGATGCCCTATTTTAAGTACTCCTATAGTCCTGCTCCTGTTACACTCTTCTCACCCTTCATTAAATCAAAGTTGGCCTCCAAGCTTGAAAGTGGTGGAAGAGTGATTGATGCTTGAGCCATGTGGTTACAGATTGTGTTGATGTACAATTCTGATGTGACTGGGCCACAGCGCTCAGTTTTGATTGAATGCTTAGTTTCTGCTAGCTGTATCTCTCTGACTTCGCACAGCAGTACCACCATGATGCACGACGGGGGGAGAAGATATGACTTCATCACTCCTGCCAATACTTCTGTGGACATACATGCACATGGACATACATACAGGGTGGCATGGTGGCACAGTGGTTAGCATTGCTGCCTCATAGCGCCAGGGACTCAGGTTTGATTCTGGTCTTGGGTCACTCTCTGTGTGGAGTTTTCACTTTCTCCCCGTGTCTGCGTGGGTTTCCTCCAGGTGCTTTGGTTTCCTCCCACACTCCACAGATGTGTGAGTTAGGTTGATTGGCCATGATAAATTTCCCCATAGTGTCAGAGGGGTTAGGAGGGTAAATATGTGGGGTTACAGGGATAGGACATGGGTGGGATTGTTGTCAGTGCAGGCTCGATGGGCCAAATGGCCTCCTTCTGCACTGTAGATTCTATGATTCTATGTAAGGAATAGTTGGTGAGGACAGTGTCAAAATGGTTACTTTCAGATCTCTTGCTGCCTAACAGAGGCCTAATCAGGAAGTCATTTCCTGAACTCAGTCATCTAGGTCAGTGGAACATAAAAGCATAGGAAACAGGAGAAGGAGTAGACCATGTGGCCCTTTGAGTCTAATTTCCATTCGGTGAAGTCATGGTTGATCTGATCTTGGCTACAAATCCACATTTCTGCCTGACCCCATGACCCTTGGCTCTTATAGTTCAAGGATCTGTCTATGTTAGCCTTGAATATATTCAATGACTCAGCCTCCACAGCTCTCTGAATGAGAATTCCAGACTTATGCCCCTATAAGAGAAGAAATTCTTCCTCATCTCCGTCTTAAATGGGTGACACCTTTTTTCTGAACCTCTGCCCCCGGTCCTAAAAAATGCCCCAAATTAGAGTATATTCTGAACTCTTTCTTCTCTCAGAATTTCATTGAATTTCATATCCAGTAAATTCAGTTCACTTCATGACATTAAAAAGCAACTTAGTGTCCTAGAAGGGTACTGATTCATCACCCAAAGGGAAAGTGGTAAGTGGTGATCAGCATGGCTTGACATGAAGCCATGGGTCTGCAGTGAAATTTGAGGATTCTCAAGGTCGGTTCCTCTCAACTGCATATCACTATGTCATTACACTTTTGCGGCCCTGAGTGAAGATATGAGGAGGAATCCTTATCTTAAACAAAACATAACACACTATATGGAGTGCGAGGAAAATAGAACCAAAGGAGGAGATATTAAAAGGGGTGGCCCAACAGCTTTAAGCATGATTTTTGAGGTGGTCATAAATTCTGAAATTGCCTGTCTAATACCATTGAGGGATTACTTTCACCACAGGGACTGCAGAGGTTCAAGTAGACAACTCACCATCACCTTTTCAAGGGTAAATAGTGATAGGCAATAAATGTTGACCTAGCAAAAAAGACAAGAATTGGCCCATTCAGTTTCTCAAACCCGTTCTATCATTCTATTAGATCATAGCTGGTCTATCCCTCAACTCCATTTACCTGACCTTCTTCTAACTCACTCAATCCTAAAGCTAATCATTAGCTGCCTGTTACAAATTCATGCTGAAGCACTTTGATCAGCTTATCATAATTAGCATGGGGAGATGGAGAGAAGGACAGGTTTAGGAGGGTAATGTCAGGCAGTGGGATGTAAGCAGCTGAAGACAAGATTATTGAATGGCTAGGATGAAGAAGAGGGGAGACCTGGAGATGGAGGACCAGGGGATTAGGTGGAGGAAGTTTGTAAAGATTAGCTGAGAGGGTCATAGAAACTGGAAAGGCAAGGATTGGAGTTAAACACAGTGACTGAAGCAGGAAGGAGGAAGAGTGGAGAGGGCTCCATTTTTGGAGATTGGCAGCAAAGAAATTTGCATTTGTGTGGCGCTTTTAACATGGTCAAACATCTCAAGATGCTTCACATGACCATTATTGAAGAAAATTTGACACTGAGCCAAACAGTAGCATGTAGCAGCTAGAGTGAAGTTTTATGGAGCATCTTAAAGAAGGAAAGAAGAGATAGTGAGGCGGAACGGTTTAGGGAGGGAATTCCAGACTTTGGGAAGAGAAACGAGATTAAAATCTTCAGAAGAACAATGAACACTGTCGTATTGATTTAAAAAAAAACAGATGGATTACATTACAGAAAAGGTGATTGGGTACCTTCATCCTTTAATGGTGTCACATATCCATTTAAAACCTTAACAAGCAGCCGTTGGAAGGTACCTGAGGCAATAAACAGGTAAATGTGAATTACTGCCAGTTCGCTTCAAGCATCCTACGTCAGCATTGATAAAATCTCCAGAACATTCAGTTGGTTTAGAGCCAAAAGAAAGGGCATCCAAAGTAATTGTATAACTGTCATTACCACATATTTATTTTGAAAGCCAACACTGACCGGGGAAATTTCATACACTGCAATCTCCCAGGCACTGCTGCTAATGACTTCTGCAGAGCCTGTCCTGCTTGTGTTAGTTTGCCAGGACTGTATTACAACTGTTCTTCTGATTCAATTCTCTCAGAGCCAAGCATGTTTTGTGTGATGTTAGTTTCCTTAAGAATTGTGGATTGGTAGGGCGATGAAGGATTTGGAGAGAGGCGAGGGATTTGGGGGAGGTGAGGGACTTAGAGAGCGAGGGGAGGGATTTTCCCTCTGTGTTTGGCCCGTAGCAAAGCAGAGAGTTCAGTGACCAGGAGGCATATATTTAAAGTGATTAGTAGAGGATCAGAGGGAAGATGAAGATTCTTCTCACCTAGAGGGTTTCAGGAATCTGGAAGGGTACTTACTATTGTCACAATTAGAGGCAGAAATCCTTCACTTGAAATGTCGTAACCTACGGGTCTATGGGCCAAATGCTGGAAAGTGGCATTAGGCTGGGTGGCTTGTTTTTTTTGGCTGGAGCAGGCACGATGGAACAAGTGGCCACTTTCTCTGCCGGAAGCTTTCTATGATCTATGAAATTCCTCACCTCCCCCAAATCCTCACCTCATGCATACTTTGGAGAAATTGTCAAATTGGCTTTGAGTGAGTTGAATCAGAAAAACAGTTGTAAGCAAAATATGGTCCTTGCGATCTAATTTATCCAGCCCCCTCACAATTTTGTACATCCCAACCAAATCTCCCCTCAGCCTCTTCTGTTCCAGAGAGAACAACCCCAGCCTACCCAATCTTTCCTCATAGTTGCAATTTTCCAGTCCTGGCAACATCCTCATCTCCTCTGTACCCTCTCAAAGGCCATTACATCCTTTCATTAATGAGGTGATCAGAACTGCACACAGCACTCAAGTTGTTGCCAAACTAATGTTTTATACAGTTTCAGCATAACACCCCGGCTCTTATATTCAATGCTTTGGCTAATAAATAAAAATAATTCTCTTCTTAACTGCATTATCCTGCTACCTCCAGGAATCTGTGGACATTTTCAGTTTCTCTACACCTCTCTGTATCCTCCCATTTATTGTGCATCCCCTTACCTTGTTTAGAAGGAGAGATGAGGGATTTGGAGGGAGGTAGGGGGTTAGGGGTGGTAAGGGATTTGGAGGGAGGTGAGGAATTTGGAGGCTGTGAGGGGTTTGGAGGCAGGTGAGGGATTTGGAGGGAGGTGAGGGATTTGGGGGAGGTGAGGGATTGGAGGGAGATGAGGGGGTGAGGAATTTGGAGGGAGGTGAGGGGTTTGGAGGGAGGTGAGGGGTTTGGGAGATGAGGGATTTGGGGTGGTGAGGGATTTGGAAGGAGGTGAAGAGGTTGCGGGGGTTGAGGGATTTTGGGGGAGATGAATAGGTTGCAGGTAGATGTGGGGTTTGGGAGTATGGGATATGATAGGAGGTGATGGACTTCAGTGAGTGGGGGTGAGGGTGAATGAGCCTGGCCATTGACATGTCTTTGATATAGTCAACTCTATGAGAAACTGGGATGAAAGGTGATCAATCTGAAATAAATTAACTCTGTTTCTCTCACCACAGAGACTGCCAGACTTATTGAGTATTACCAGCATGTTCAGTTTTTATCTCAGATTTCCAGCGTCTTCGGTATTTTGCTTTAATTTAACTGAACCGGTCCTTAGAGAAATTAAAGTAGTCTCCATGGGATTGTAAGTAATCTCCCATCCAACTTGTAAATTATATACAACCTAGTGAAGAGGAAATGGTGTACAGAAGTAACTGAGCGTAGTGAACAAACATCTAGAATTTGGAAAAAGGAAATGTGCTAAGTCTGGAATATAGTGAAATTGTGCTATTAACAAAGGAAGTGAACATCAAGATATTGCTAAAATTATCCTTGTAAGTGTAACTGCTGCATCACATGGGCTGGTTGCAAGGAGACCGAGACATTGGGCGGCATGGTGGCAGAGTGGTGAGTATTGCTGCCTCACAGCGCCAGGGACCCAGGTTCAATTCCGGCCTTGGATGACTGTCTGTGTGTAGTTTACACGTTCCCCTCGTGTGTGCATGAGTTTCCTCCGTGTGCTCCAGTTTCCTCCCACAGTTCAATGATCATAGAAATCATAGAAACCCTACAGTACAGAAAGAGGCCATTCAGCCCATCGAGTCTGCACCGACCACAATCCCACCCAGGCCCTACCCCCATATCCCTACATATTTTACCCACTAATCCCTCTAACCTACACATCTCAGGACACTAAGGGGCAATTTTAGCATGGCCAATCAACCTAACCCGAACATCTTTGGACTGTGGGAGGAAACCGGAGCACCCGGAGGAAACCCACGCAGACACGAGGAGAATGTGCAAACTCCACACCGATAGTGACAACGGTCAGGAATCGAACCCAAGTCCCTGGAGCTGTGAAGCAGCAGTGCTAACTAATGTGCCACTGTGCTGATGTGCAGGTTAGGTGGATTGGCCAGACTAATTTTCCCCTTGGTGTCCCAAGATGTCATAGATGGATGGTTAGATGGATTAGCCATGCTAACTGTGTGGGGTGAAAGGGATAGGGTAAAGGGAGAGAACCTGGTTAAGATACCCTGTCAGAGAGTCAGTGCACTTTCTATGGGCCGAATGGCCTCGTCTGCACTGTAGGGATTCTATGATTCTATGATTGGTGGAAATGACTTAATGTCTTGTGGGAAGAGTAAGGAGCTGGATACGCCAGCTGGCCTGCTGTTACACAACCATGGCATCTGTCAATGGACTCTGGCCAATCACTGAGCCTGGAGGAGGTAGGGTCAGCCTATCCGAGCCGATCATGCACTAAGCAGGGTATAGGAAATTGTGCACCAGGGTAAGAATTAATTGGCTCAAGACGAAGTACTCTGATCAACTACTTGGAGAAGTGATCATTCGCTCTGTTTGGACTATCAGATGCACCCAAGCAGCCTTGCCCATGTGGATGCATGAGTATAACCCTTATTGAGTATAAGAATGCTGAATAAATGTGCCGTGTGCAAACAATAATTTGGTGGTCTTGAGTTGTTGACACCAAAAGTAAATCTCAAACCAGAACTTTGGAATTGGCCCACAGAGTAATAATAACTCAGCTCGGTTAGTTCAGTTGTCTGGACAACTGGTTTGTGATGTGGAGTGGTGCCAACAATGCGGGTTCAATTCCTGCACCAGCTGAGGTTATTCATGAAGGCCCCATCTATTCAACCTCACCACTCGCCTGAGATGTGATGATCCTCAGGTTAACTCAACACCAGTCTGCTCTCTCTTTCTCTCTCTCCCAAAACCCATCCCCCCCCCCTCCTCTGCCCCCCCAACCAACCCCCCCCAACCCGCACCCCTGCCAAAATGGAGAGCAGACTATAGTCATCTGGGACTATGGTAACCAATTTTTTAAAGGGAGAAATAAAATTAAAGTTCAGCCTAATTCTATGGGTGACCTACTTGTCCAGAAATAATAAAATCACCCTGAATGATTTTGTGAACTTTTATAAAAGACATTTCACTTGTTCCTATCTGAGGGAGCTTGCTGAGTGCATATCCGCCTTGTTTCCCTAAGAGTGATTGCATCTCGAAAGAATTTAATTGGCTGTAAAGAGCTTTGAGATGTCCTGAGGTCCCAGGAGGTGCTGGGGATGTCCATTCATTTTTCCCCAGCCCGATTCATGACTCAGCACCATTGCTTTTGATGTTAAAATTCCTTCCACTGAATTAAATCCCAGCTCTTAAGCATTTGGGCTGCCAACAGGCCTATGCACTGTACAGTCCATCAAACATGATTGTCCAGATTGAAATCAAGTGAAGCTTTTCTTTTGGCCTCAGCTCTGATTGCAGGAAGAGCTGTTTTGTCGGTTAGCTGTAAGTTTTACCATTTTATTCAGGTAGTGTAGTTATTTGGAGAAGGTTTATTTCTGAGGCCTACGTTAGTGAGGCTTTCTTCAGCTTGGATCTGCCGGAACATTGATCAGCTGTGTTGATATCTGATACTTCCCATACATTTTTTAGCAATCAGATTGGTAAATAAAGTGAGGAAGTCTTTTTGAATTATTTCTTGGGATGTGGCATCACTGGCAAGACCAGCATTCATTACCCATCCCTAATTGCCCTTGAGCTGAGTGTCTGTTAGGTCATTTCAGAGGTTAGTTAAGAGCCGACTACATTATAGTAGGTCTGGAGTCACATATCGGCCAGATTGGGTAAGGATGGCAGATTTCCTTCACTAAAGGAACCATGAGTAAACCAGATGGGTTTTGAACAAAAATTGATTATAGTTCCTTAGTCTGTACCGTACTGTGACTAGCTTTCAAATGAAATTAAATTCCATCAACTGCTATGGTGAGATTACAAGCCAATCCTGAGAGCATTAGACTGGATCTCTGGATTACTGATCCAGTGACATTGTCACTACATCACCATTTCCTCTCAACACCGTTAATGGCACGGGTAGATTTGAAACCAAGATTCCTTGAATAAGGAAAATTCAAAATAACAGCACAAGTGGGATGGTGAATTTAACAGACCAGCAAAAGTTCCGTTGACTTCAGGCCAGGATTTGCATTCCCTTGGCGGGGAGGGCCGCAAAATCCCACCCATTATCTGCTGCTGGGGGAACTTAGAATCAGAGAATAGAATCATAGAATCCCTACAGTGCAGAAGGAGGCCATTCGGCCTATTGAGCCTGCACGGACAACAATCCCCATATCCCTATCCCTATCCCCGTAATCCCATGTATTTACCCATTCGTTGTTTGGAATTTAGAAGGCTGAGGGGGGATCTTATAGAGACCTATAAAATAATGAAGGGGCTGGATAGGGTAGAGGTGGAGAGATTCTTTCCACTTAGAAAGGAAACTAGAACTAGAGGGCACAGCCTCAAAATAAAGGGGGGTCAATTTAGGACAGAGTTGAGGAGGAACTTCTTCTCTCAGAGGGTGGTGAATCTCTGGAATTCTCTGCCCACTGAAGTGGCGGAGGCTACCTCGTTGACTATGTTTAAATCACGGATAGATGGATTCCTGATCGGTGGGGGAATTAGGGGTTATAGGGATCAGGCAGGTAAGTGGAACTGATCCACTTCAGATCAGCCATGATCTTATGAATGGCGGGGCAAGCTCGAGGGGCTAGATGGCCTACTCCTGCTCCTATTTCTTATGTTTCTTATGTTTACCCTACCCATCCCCCGACACTGGGGCAATTTAGCATGGCTAATCAACCTAATTTGCACATCTTTGGACTGTGGGAGGAAACCAGAGCACCCAGAGGAAGCCCACGCAGACATGGTGGAGTTTGCTCATGAGAGAATGTGTAAACTCCACACAGACAGTGACCCGAGGCTGGTATCGAACCCAGGTTCCTGGAGCTGTGAGGCAGCAGCACTAATCACTGCGACCACATTACAACAGCGACCACATTTCTCTTGTGCTCATGAAAAGCATTCTCTAAGTATAAGTCTTTTTTTGAGAAGGTCAGTGCTCGCATGCCCATCTTCCATACATTTCAGCTCATTCTGCTGCCCATTGCTTTTATCACTGCTAATTTACTGAGTTACTTAACATCCTGACCGCCTACCATCTTCAATCTAATAGTCTAGTTCAGATTGTTGAATTTAGTACAGACTATATTTTGTGGCTCAGTAATATTCTGGGCAGTACTTTGATCCATTTGGCCATCAGGGACAGTGTTACAAATATGACTAGTCAGTCTAATTGGCTTTTCTTCTGGTCAATTGGAGCTAATGGCTTGTGTCACTGTCTGTGTAGAGTTTGCATATTTTCCCTGTGTCTGCGTGGGTTTCCTCCGGGTGCTCCGGTGTCCTCCCACAGTCCAAAGACCTGTGGGTAAGGTGGATTGGCCATGCTAAATTGCCCCTTAATGTCAGGAGGGCAAGCTAGGGTAAATGCATGGGATTATAGGGATAGGGCCTGGGTGGGATTGTGGTCGGTGCAGACCCGATGGGCCAAATGGGCTCCTTCTGCACTGTAGGATTCTATGATTCCATCTGACTTCCTCTCTATCTCTGTTGTCTTTGTATCACTTCACTCTCTCCATCTTTTTGTTCACCTTTCACCTGGGAGATGTCTGTTAGAGTCATGGAGAAGAAAACTTCCAAGCGCTACTGGCCACATTTTACAGTGACAGACGTTGAGATCCAGTTGTATGAGGGACCAAACGAAGACTCTCGGCCAATCAAGAGCTGCCCACTGGTGATTGTTCTCTTCTCCACTCCTCTGAACTCTCACTGGGCTGTACCCCCTATTGTTTACCTTCCCAACCACTTTAGATTCCATCAATCCAAGGTTGTTGTGCTATGAAGGAGTTTCCTGAACTTTGTTTTATGATGCTAAGCCTTGGCTCTTGCTATGAGTAAGAATGGTTTTATGGTTGATGTAAGGCTTCCAACTTGAACTGAGAGTATTCCTGGAGACACCGTCACAAAGGGAAGGCAATGGCCCAGTGGTATTATCACTAGACTATTAATCCAGAAGCTCAGCTATTGTTCTGGGGACACTGGTTCGAATCATGCCATGACAGATGGTGGAATTTGAATTCAATAAAACAAAATCTGGAATTAAGAATCTACTGATGACCTTAAAAACATTGTTGAATGTCGGAAAAATACAATCTGGTTCACTAATATCCTTTAGGGAAGGAAATCTGCCATCCTTACCTGGTCTGGCCTACATGTGACTCCAGAGCCACAGCAATGTGGTTGACTCCCTACTGCCCACCAAGGGTGATTAGGGATAGGCAATAAATACTGGCCTGCCAGCAATGCCCATGTCCCACCAATGAATAAAAAAAAGACTGTCTTTGAACCACCCCACTTCCCCCACATTCATAACCATTGATCAATATCAAGGCACGACCCTTCCAGTTGGAAAACAAACAGATTCTATTTTAACCAATTGGGTTCAATGTGACTGTTAGTCAAACAGCCTTTTATTCCAATTGCTCATAATTTTATAACTATCATATGAAAATGTTCAAAGCAAATTCTAAAAGCACTTTAAAAACATACCCTAGTGATTTTTCTCTCTTGCTGCTTGCGACTGTGTTCCGGAACAGAACTTCAATCTCAGGCAACTCCAGGAAAATTCTAGGAGATTGCTGACTCTTGCTTGTAACACCATCTCTGAAGAAGAGTCATATGGACTCACAATGTTAACTCTGTCTTTCTCTCTCCACTGAAGTTCCCAAGCCTCCAGGGTTTTTACAGCTTTTTCTGCTTTTGTTACCTGTGTTGAGTGCTTTAAAATTGAAAAATCTTCCAATCTGTGAGGTAAATTTAGCATTTTGCATCAAAAAATGTTGTGCTTTAAAGCATATTTGATAATCCAGTCTTGATGACCAGGACAGATTGGCAAATGATGCCAAAGAGGCCAGTTTGCTAACCAGCGCGGGATTCAGCAAACAGCAGCTGAGAGAAAAGCTGGTCAGGCTAAAAGGGAAGTTGGGAACTGGTGGTGGTGAAACAATGCAGTGACTCTGTGAAAAACATACTTTATCAACATTTATTTTAACAAAAAAGACACCAGAAGGCTGATGTGGCCTGAAGTTGATTGCCATGGCGACAGAGGGAGGCAGAGGCCTGAGAAGGAACTGCACAACAGCACCACCTACCTCAGAGACCAAGGAATGTCAGATTTAACCAGAGGTATGTTAAAAAGAATGGAAAACTCTGACTGAAAAGCATGATGGACATTGTGTAACGGATAATCTGGCGTGTGACTTAGAATCATAGAATCCCTACAGTGCAGGAGTCCATTCAGCCCATCGAGTTTGCTCTGACAACAATCCCACCCAGGCTCTATCTCCATAACCCCAATTATTTACCCTGCTAAACCCCCTGACACTAAGGGCAATTTAGCATGGCCAATCAACCTAACCCACACATTTTTGGACTGTGGGAAGAAACTGGAGCACCTGGAGGGAACCCATACAGACACGGGGAGAACGTGCAAACTCCATACAGACAGTGACCCTCGGGCCAGAATTGAACCCGGGTCACTGGCGCTGTGAGGCAACAATGCTAACCACTATACCACCGTGCCACCCTTCCGACTTGACGGAACAGTTACAGGAAGCTACAGTGCACAAACACCAAGTTTTAAATCCATGATAGATAGCTAGAAAACTAGTAGCAGATGTTCCCTCTTGAAATGGTAGCATAAAGGGTTAACAGAGGGAAATGCTCATTTTTTAATGGCGTAGATGATGATGTGTCACAGACATCAGTCAGTCATGTGATAGATTCTCTCTCTCTCTCTCTCTCCCTCTCTCCAGAGAGCGAGAGAGATATTGGAGCACCTTGCTCAGGGATGACATGCCTAACCTGTAACCTGTTTAGTTATATGGTGGGATTTTACAGCCTTGCTTGACCAAGACTGGAAAACCCTGCCCGACGTCAATGGACATTTCCATTGTTCACCCCTGCAGCACGAGCCCCATATCCCTTGATACCTTTGGAACCAGAAATCTATCTACTACTTTCTTAAATATATTCAGTGATTTAGCCTCCATGGCCAAATGACATTGGAGGGGATAATGAGAACATGACTGAGTGTCTGAAGAACTGGAGAAAAGCATTGGAAAACAAGATTATGAAGATCGATAGACCAAAGACCCAATTTATGGACTGCCAGTTTGAGCCTGGGGAAGTGGTTTGGAGTGAAGGTCATGGGTGAAGATTTGGAGAAAGTGAGTAGTTTTGAAGTACCTGGACTCAGTGGTTAGCTGTGCTAGAGGTAGAGGAATGGAAATTGAACAATGGACTAGCTCTGGTTGGAGTAACTGGAAGAGGTGTAGTGCAGTGTTGAAACTGAAAAGAAGAATCAACAGGCCAGTTGTGAGATGGTCCTTGTTATACAGTGCAGAAACATGGGCAACATCAGGAAGAGAGGAATGATGACTGGATACTAATGAGATGTGGATCCTGAGATGACTGTGTGGAATAATGAGAAAGGACAAGATCAGGAACCAATACATCAGGAGGTTAGTGAGGATTGTGAAAGCATTGAAGAAAGTAACCAGGAAGAGATTGAAAGAGAATTGTCACATGTTATGGAGAGAGAGAAAGAGGAAATTTGCTGAGGTGATAGAGATGGGTCTGCCAGGAGGTAGGATAAGAGGAGGCCTATGAAAATGGAGGCCAGATGGAAAAGTATGGTGATAAGAGACTTAAACATAATGAGGCAGGAAGATGAATGGATGATTTTACAGGAGAAGATGGAAAAAGGTGATCAGCCAGCATTGTGGGGACTCTGAATCAAATGGGAGAAGCCAAATGAAGAATTTGATTCAGGTATCCTGAAAGAAAAAAGCTTTTAAATGTATTTATAGAAACTATTCAAGTAGAAACATAGAATCCCTACAGTGCAGAAGGAGGCCATTCGGCCCATCAAGCCTGTACCGACAACATTCCCACCCAGGCCCTATCTCTGCAACTCCTGTATTTACCCTACTTGTCCCCCTGACACTGAGGGACAATTTAGCATGGCCAATCCACCCCGCACATTTTTGGAATGTGGGAGGAAACGAGAGCTACCCCGATAGACATGGGGAGAATGTGCAAACTCCACACAGACAGTGACCCGAGGCTGGAATTGAACCCGGGTCCCTGGCATTGTGAGGCAGCAGTGCTAACCACTGTGCCACCTTGTATCCCTAAGTAAACTTCTTTTTCATTTACCATCTCCTATTTTTCTTCCTGCCCTGGTTACTGCAAGATGGTGATATATTCCAGGCTGTAACCAACAGGAGGTGCTGTCAACTCCCAGGTGCTCCTTTGGAACTGTCCCCACCAAGCAGTGGAATATCCCACATCTTCAGTTCACCACAGTTCAGATTGAGAAATTGAACAGAAAGTCATTCAAACCTCAGTGTCACACAGGAACTGTTCTTGTTTAGAACAGAAAGCAGCTCTTTCATGTGGAATTAATTGTTTGCAGATTCAGCAATGAGCCCTCCTGATCAACTGCAATGCCAGTAATGAAGGTGCCAAATACAGGTGGTTGGGCTAGTGGTGGGTGATGGAGGGGAGGTGATGGAGGGAGAAGAGGTCAGAATCCAAAGGTCATTGCCACAAAGGATAGAAACCTTTACCTCCACACCCCCAACTCTCCAGAAGGTTTTTGATGCTGGAATAATTTGAGCTTTCAAAACTGCGATTGATAGATTGTTGTCATGTAAGAGCGTCGAGGCATTTGGAGTAAAGGTGGGCAAATGAAGTTTAGATACAGCCATGATCGAATTGAATAGCTGAACAAGCTTGAGAGGCTGAGCAGCCTATACCTGGAAATGTCCCTATTCCAGTTTACTAGTAATTAACACTGCAAATTATGTTCGAACTCACATGATTTAATGTTTATATTTTTGTGGGGCAAAGGACAATGAAATGCTTCTTTCCCTCCCATGTTCTCTTCTTCATTCCATGTCCTGTCCTGGAGACCAGATTGGTTGCAAATTCACAGCCACCTACAGTCCTCCCACTTGACAGTTGTGCTGTGTGAATGTGGATATACATGCTTTACATGTTAAGGCAGGCTAGACTGCTGCATTCCTCGGCTATCTTCCCACCACTTTCACCACCACCAATCCTATTCCTTGGACTACGTCACCCTCCCCAACATCACCCCCAACCCCAAGCCCTATATAATTTTCCATCCTGTAGACATTAACTCCTTACTGAATAAAGTTCTGACAGCCTTGTTTACCTTGCATTGAAATATTGTTCAGATGCCCTCATCCTTTACCTACCAACATGTATTTTTCTGTTATTCTGCCAGATATTATTCAGTGATCAAGTCTTAGTATCACTTTTGCTTTGAGCAGAGCACACATGCACAGCTCTGGTGCCTTCAAGTTTTATACCTTTGGGTAACCGTTCTCATGTGCCTAGTGTTAATAAATGAACTCTCAAGGTTTACCAAATCCCTTGTGGTCTTGTAGAGTAAATAAGCCCAAGGAATTATATTATAATAACACTGTTCATTGAATAAACTTACTGAACCAGATGAATTTTTGTTGATTATTTTTATTACCAATTTAGCTTTTGTCTCAGGTATTTATGTGGCTGGAATGATGTAGTCCTTTTAACAAGTAGTCTGAGTCACACTGCATGTCCAAAATACTCTACCGAACAAGCAGAAATCTCCCCCCCCCCCATCACAGCCCCCGACTAGTTATTGGCAAAACCTAAGCACTTCAGAACCTGACACAACTTTGTTCCCTAGTCATCAACTTCACTGTCTATGGCTGAACCAGCCTGATTGCAGCTTTGGTGTTAAATGAGGTTGTGCCTAGTTGAGATTCAGGCTACAAATTCATACCAAGATTACTTATTTTGACCTCTGTAACTTGACTTGACTCTGGCTACCTCAGCTTATCTGCTGCCAAAAACCTCACTCATTGGTTTATCACCAGACTGAAGTATTCCAATGTAATCTTGTCTGGCTTCCCATCTTCCCCCTCCGTAATCTTAAGGCCATCCAAAACACTGCTAGCCCACATCCTAACGCACATCAAGTCCCTTAGACACATCAACCCCGTGCTCTCTAACCTATATCACCTTGCCTTTTTGAGCAATGGCTCTACTTTCGAATTCATACCTTTGTTTTCAAATCCCTCACCTCTTCCTATCTCTGCAATCTCCTCCAGCCCAACAAAGCTCTGAGATATCTGACCTTATCTAACTCTGGCATCCCTGATTTTTACCCTCCCTCTTGGCAGCAGTGCCTCCAGCTGCTTGAGCCCTCAGCTGTGGAAATCTACTCTTCTATCTTCATTTCTCTTGCAAGGTACTCCTCAAAACCTACCTCTTTGACCAAGCTTTTGGTCGTCTGCCCTAACATCACCTCATGTAGCATGGTGTCAACTTTGCTCTGAAAACACACTGCATCTTGGGTTGATTTACTATGGGCTCCTCCCACCAGTGGGATTTTCCGTTCCTGCCGAAGTCAAGGGACTTTTGAAGGACACGCTGCCTTTAGTGACCCTGCTCCCACTGTGAGGGGGTTGTAAAACTTTACATTATAAGTGCTATAGAAATACTGGTTGTTGTTATTGGGTGTAATTTTCATGTCCCACCTGCCGCGGGACTCGTAGCAGGCGGGGATGGACCATGCAAAGGTCCATTGACCTCGGGCGGGAATTTCCGGCCTTAGGGCGAGCGCGGCCAGAAAATCCCTTCCATTGAGTGTCTTCAGGATTATGTCTCTGCTGTCCAATGTGTAACAATGTGATGTAACCATAGGATCCCATTATGCTCTGAACAGCATATTTGTCTCACACAACTGCCCTTACACGCCTCTCTCCAGATGTTATGGAAGTGCTGGAAAATCTGTTGAGCCAAGGTTCAATACAAATTGTTAAACAGCTTTACTTCCAGAGAAGTAACCAGAGAAGTAACTAGTGACCAGAGAAACTGTTAGCATTGGCTCATTACATTCTATTGGTACAACTTCTCTCCATAGAATCATAAAATCCCTACAGCGTCATAGGAGGCCATTCGGCCCATCAAGTCTGCACCAACTCTCCAAAAGAACATTTTACTCAAGCACACCATCTGCCACAACCCTAACCCCTGCCCTGTCCCCATAACCCCGCACATTTACCATGGCTAATCCACCTAACGGCACGTCTCTGGACACTAAGGGGAAATTTGTCATGGTCAATTCTCCTAACCTGTCTTCCTGTAATAATCACACAAGATAATAAATAAGCTCAACTTTTCCCCACCACGGAGGCTTCTTACTTGACTTAGTAACTTGTAACTTTCCTCTTGCATTTTCCACTTTTAGATCCAGCAGATTTTTGTTTAAAAAACTGATGGTGTTTTTTGTTACTATTTTATCTTTCCAAGATCATAAATGTCGGGCAAGGTCTAAGCGAGACAAACGCTACCATGCACGTACAACCCAGGATTTCCCAACATAGTGGTTTTTAGTGATGAATAAGGCAAGCTAATTAATTGTTTACTATTCCCCAATCTTTGGGCCAATAATTTCAATGATTCAATTAAAAACAAAACACCACAGATCATAGAATCCCTACAGTGCAGAAGGAGGCCATTTGGCCCATTGAGCCTGCACTGACAACAATCCCACCCAGGCCCTATACCCGTAACCCCATGTATTTACCCTACTAATCCCCCTGAAACTAACACTGGAATTTTATCGTCCTGCCCACCACGGGAATTGTAGTGGACGGAACATGGACCATGCAAAGGTCTGTTGACCCCGGGCGAGTTTTTCCAGATTTGGGGTGAGCGCGGTCAGAAAATCCCACCCTAAGGGTCAATTTAGCATGGCCTATCCACCAAGCCCTCATATCTCAGTGACTTGAACCCGGGTCCTTGGCGCTGTGAGGCAGCGGTACTAACCACTGTGCCAGCATGCCACCCCCAAATGCAGATGCTGGAAATAAAGAACAAAGAACAAAGAAGAATACAGCACAGGAACAGGCCCTTCAGCCCTCCAAGCCCATGCCGCTCCCTGGTCCAAACTAGACCATTCTTTTGTATCCCTCCATTCCCACTCCGTTCATATGGCTATCTAGATAAGTCTTAAACGTTCCCAGTGTGTCCGCCTCCACCACCTTGCCCAGCAGCGCATTCCAGGCCCCCACGACCCTCTGTGTAAAATATGTCCTTCTGATATCTGTGTTAAACTTCTCCCCCTTCACCTTGAACCTATGACCCCTCGTGAACGTCACCACCGACCTGGGGAAAAGCTTCCCACCGTTCACCCTACCTATGCCTTTCATAATTTTATACACCTCTATTAAGTCTCCCCTCATCCTCCATCTTTCCAGGGAGAACAACCCCAGTTTACCCAATCTCTCCTCATAACTAAGCCCCTCCATACCAGGCAACATCCTGGTAAACCTCCTCTGTACTCTCTCCAAAGCCTCCACGTCCTTCTGGTAGTGTGGCGACCAGAACTGGACGCAGTATTCCAAATGCGGCCGAACCAACGTTCTATACATCTGCAACATCAGACCCCAACTTTTATACTCTATGCCCCGTCCTATAAAGGCAAGCATGCCATATGCCTTCTTCACCACCTTCTCCACCTGTGACGTCACCTTCAAAGATCTGTGGACTTGCACACCCAGGTCCCTCTACACCCTTTATGGTTCTGCCATTTATCGTACAGCTCCTCCCTACATTATTTCTACCAAAATGCATCACTTCGCATTTATCAGGATTGAACTCCATCTGCCATTTCTTTGCCCTGTCTGAAATCTGAAATAAAAACAGAAAATGTTGCATAAATTCAACAGGTCTGGCAGCATCTGTGGAGAGAGAAACAGAGTTAACATTTCGAGTCCATCGAGTCAACACATCATTGTTTATGATTTTACTCACTGTTTGTCTCAGTCTTTTTTATAAGAAAAAAGTTGGGCGATGACATATTGCATTAAAAACCCACTTTAATCTAGAACTTTTAAAAATCTTTTTTTGTCAAAAACTGTTCAAAAAGTCAATGTGTGACACATTCCTGCTCTTGAGCTCATTCAGCCTCCACTATCTTACATTTCAATACGCAAACAGAAGCAGGAGCCTTTTGATCATTAATTATATGTTAGTTTTGGAAGTATCTGCCATTCAACTGAATTAGTTTATCTCTGTTGAGACTGTTTTATTATTCCTTAATTAATGTTTGTGTTTCTCGTGTTAACGGTGGAGAATGGAATCATTTTCCACATCAAGTATTGCATTTCAGGAAACCCAGGTGTGGTAAATGCAAAATTAGACTGCAGAACAAAGCTCTTTCTACCTGCTAAAATGAAGTCCCTCACACTCCCCGCTTTTGCATGAGTACTGTTGTAAGATTTTAATTTTTTCTGATAGTACACTTGTTGGTGTTAGTTTAAATTTTATTTATTAGTGTCACAAGTAGGCTTACATTAACACTGCAATGAAATTACTGTGAAAATCCCCTAGTTGCCACACTCCAGCGCCTGTTCGGGTACACTGAGGGAGAATTTAGCATGGCTAAATGCACCTAACCAGCATGTCTTTTGGAATGTGCAGAAGAGACTGGAGCACCCGGAGGAAACCCATGCAGACACGGGGAGAACGTGCTAACTCCACACAGACAATGACCCAAGCTGGGAATCGACCCGGGTCCCTGGCACTGAGAGGCAGCAGTGCTAACCACTGCGTCACCATGCTGCCCACCTTCAGTGGCATGGTTAGCTGTCCCTCAGTGATTATATTCTTACCTTTAAATCTGGGGTCCTAAGTCCCGCTATAGAGATGTGATAATTTGGGTTGACAAACAATCAGCAGTGCTGAAGATTTGACCTTCCCATTTTCGGCTTGCTGCTCTTTCCAACTGAAAAACATACACTGTAGCAGAGTCTCAGCTCTATTCTCAGAGACCTGCTTCAACACCAGGATCTGTTTAAAGACTGCAAAACAAATGGAAAAAAGTTCCATTCCGAGCGGACATTGCTTGATTTCCTTTCCCACAAATTATCTGGGTTTTCTGAACTGCCAAAAAAATACAGGCAGCTAACAATGTTTTAGTCAGGAAACCTATTAATTCTCTTTCAGAATACTCCCAAGCCCACTTAAGTCTTAAAGGGACACTCCTTGAAGGAAAATACATGTTTTTCCTGGCAACTGGATGATCACACTGGATTTATAATTAATAGACCCCAAAATAGCTGGAAATAATGTTATAATTAATGGTTTGAGAAACATCCATGACCTCCCCATGTGTCCAATAGGGCATGGGCTTGTACTTGAGAAAACCTGGAGGTTGCAGCAGAAAAATGTGAGGGGACGTGGCACAGTTGTTAGCACTGATGCCTCACAGTGCCAGGGACCCAGGTTTGATTCTGGCTCGGGTCATTGTCTGTATGGAGTTTGCACATTCTCCCTGTGTCTGCGTGAGTTTCCTCTGGGTTCTCCGGTTTCCTCCCACTGTCCAAGGATATGCAGGTTAGCTGGATGGGCCATGCTAAACTGCCCCTTAGCGTCAGGCAGATTAGAAGGGTAAATAGAGGGGTTAAGTGGATAGGGCCTGGGTGAGATGGTTGTCTGTGCAGGGTCGATGAGCTGAATGGCCTCCTTTTACACTGTAGGGATTCTATGATTCTGTGATTCTATGAAGAATCTGACTCAAACATCACCCCTCCCCAGTCCACTGAGCATGTTCTCCAACCCAATTCCCATCTGCTTTGCCTTCTCCCTCATTAACTCTCCTCAATCTCTCTCCTCAACCCAATACCTATCTTTCGCGCCTCTTCTCTGCCTTGCCCCTCATGCCATTCACTCACCAGAGTGAAATCTGCCCATGGCCAACCATTTCCATATTGCTAACTGTCCCTGACACCAAGCACCCCATGTCAGTTATGATACAGGAATGTCAATGGTCACTGGCATCAAATCGCTTATAATACGGCAATGTCTCCACTAATTATGAAAGCCAAATGGTTTAGAAACAAAATCAACAATGGAAACACCCAGCGTGCTATCTGCATTTGTCATCAACCTTTTCCAGGAGACAGTGGGAAGGCCAAACCATCTCTCTACAGTCGAGAAAGCAAAGTGACCTTCTCGTGCAGACAATGTTATTGATGATTTTCAAGTCCTAACAACTTACTTTAAAAAAAACAAACTTCACATAACGCTTAAAAAAATAAATCAGTACCTTACCATTACAAATGCAAATTCATTTGGTTTAAGAAAAAGTCCCTTTCAAAATGGATTGCTTCACTTCTTTATAAACATGAGGGTGCTCAAGTGTCCTTGAACTGCGATCACAGAGCCAGAGGACAAAGTCAAAAAGCTACAAGTGAAACTAAATATTGGACAAAGTAATAAATATATGGAATAGATCTCCAGACAAAGCATTGAATGACTGCAACTGGAATAAGTTCTGGGGAAGCGTGCATGTGAAAGTGAGACAAAGTTTAAGGAAAAGCAAAGGATAAGAAAGGATGAAACAATTTGTACTTTTCACAATCTCAGGCACTTTATATATACTGAAGCATTTTTGAAGTGTAGTCACTGTTGCAGTGTAGAGAGACATGGCAAAAAAATGTACACAGCAAGGTCTGATAAATAGTAATGCAATAATATTTAGGTTATTTTGGTGAGACACACATTGGCCCAGTTTTTAGTGATCTCCTTTGCTGCAAAAATGTCATTATTAGAACTGCATCTGGTCACGAGCGGATTATGTGGACTACTCAGATTGTTGTCCTGCAGTTTCACACTGTTATTTTCATGGGGGCCAAGGAAGAATGTGGCGCAATTTCAATTCCTTCAAGCTTTTACTTATGGGCTCGGTTGTCTTCTGTAGTTTGAATGGGTTGTGATCAAAGAATAGATATGATGGGCTGAATGATCTGTTTTGATTTGGATTTTTGTTTATTGCAAAACAAACTCCAAGCCTTCTCCTTTTTTTCCCAAGATTAACTGTTATCAGCCTCTAGCTGCATGGGAGTAACACCAGGAGAGGATGCTTCAGAATCTTGGGCCCATAGCCATCAACAATCCTTCCTGTGTGAGCAAAAGTAGTGGATTCTGCCAGCATATCCAACCATGGAGGTATAAAGTCGCATCTGATCCTACCTGAATTCCTGTTGCTCTCTTAAACCATGCAATCTTTTGTGATTATGGCAGTAGACTGGAAGTTCAGGATAATGATCCAACTCAAGCTGCAATAAAATTCAAGATAGTGAGTGACTTGGAGGAAGGTGATAACATTTCCATGGTTTTGCAGCTTTTGTCATTCCTGATGGTAGAAATCACGGGGAAGGGAACATCCTGTCAAAGTCGCCTTATGAGTTTACCACACTTAGACTGCTGTGCATAGTTTGTCTTTATACCACTGTAAGATGCAAAAAATTATTTACAAAGGTGATAGAGGAATTGAAAAAATATAACGATCAGCAAATTCTGAACCTGTTGGAGCTCTTCTCAACAATTTCCTGTGGTGTTCCACAGGGCTTAGTGTGGTTGGTCCCTTGCTGTTTGAGGGGGGATCTTATTGAAACTTACAGGATACTGCGAGGCCTGGATAGAGTGGACGTAGAGAGGATGTTTCCACTAGTAGGAAAAACTAGAACCAGAGGGCACAACCTCAGGCTAAAGGGACAATCCTTTAAAACAGAGATGAGGAGGAATTTCTTCAGCCAGAGAGTGGTGAATCTGTGGAACTCTTTGCCGCAGAAGGCTTGGAGGCTAGGTCATTGAGGGTCTTTAAGACAGAGATAGATAGGTTCTTGATTAGTAAGGGGATCAGCGGCTCTGGGGAAAAGGCAGGAGAATGGGGATGAGAAAAAAATCAGCCATGATTGAATGGCGGAGCAGACTCGATGGGCTAAGTGGCCTAATTCCTGCTCCTATGTCTTATGGTCTTATGGCCTCCCCATGTCTCCATGGATTTCCTCCGAGTGCTCCAGTTTCCTCCCATAGTCCAAAGATGTGCAGGTTATGTTAATTGGCCATGCTAAATTGCTCCTTAGTGTTCTGGGATGCGCAGATTAGCGGGGTAAATATGTGGGATGACAGGGATAGGGCCCGGGTGGGATTGTTGTCAGTGCAGACCCGATGGGCTGAATGGCCTCCTTCTGCACTGGAGGAATTCTATGATTCTATAATTTAGATTTAAATATGAGAGACATGATTGGGAAATTTGCAGATGACACAAAAATTGGCCATGTAGTTGATAATGAAGAGGATAGCTCTTGTCTCCAGAATGATATCAATGGTTTGGTTTTGTGGACAGAAAAGTGGCAAATGGAATTCAATCCAGAAATGTGTGAGATAATGCATTTAAGGTGGGCAAGTATAACTGGGAATACACCAATGAATGAGAAAATATTGAGAGAGGTAGCGCAAGTGAGAGACCTTGGAGTGCATGTCCACAGGTCCTTGAAGATGGCAGGACAGATGGATAAAGTGGCAAAGAAAGCACATGGAATGCTTTCCTTTATTGGACGAGGTATTGAATATAAAAACAGGCATGTAATGCTGGAACTGTACAAAATGCTGGTTAGGCTATAGCTGGAATTTTGTGTACAGTTTTGCTCACCATATTACAGGAAGTACATAATTGTTTTGGGGATAGTACAGAGGAGATTTACAAGAATGTTGCAGGACTTAAAAATTACAGCTTTGAGGAAAGATTGAATAGGTTAGGCTTGTTTTCCTAAGAACAGAGGAGGCTGAGGGATCACTTAGTTGAGGTGCACAAAGTTATGAGGAGCCCAAGCAGGTTAGATAGAAAATAGCTAAGAAGTCAAATATCAGGGACAAAGATTTAAGGTGATTGGTAGAAGAATTAAAGGGGACATGAGGAAAAATCTTTTTGCCCAGAAGGTATTCGGAAATACTCAACTCATTTAAAAGGTACTTTCTGCACCTAAAGTGCTATAACCTCCAAGGTTATGGACGAGGTGCTGGGAAATGGAATTAAAATGAATGACTGGTTCCTTATTTTCCTATTTTTTGGCTGGCACAGACATGATGGGCTGAATGGCCTCTTTCTGTGTTATAACTTTTCTATGGTTCTATGGTTCTACATTTTGTGATGCCCAATTGTCCTTGGTGCAATGTTGCAGTATATCAAGTTTCAGAATGTTCCGAATGAGCACTCATCATAGATGAGTAAGTCATCAACTACACTGAAATATCCTCTCTGTTCATAGTATTAGAACATGGAACATTACAGCGCAGTACAGGCCCTTCGGCCCTCGATGTTGCACCAACCAGTGAAACCAATCTAAAGCCCCTCTAATCTACACTATTCCAATATCATCCATATGTTTATCCAATAACCATTTGAATGCCCTTAATGTTGACGAGTCCACTCCTGCTGCAGGCAGGGCATTCCACGCCCTTACTACTCTCTGAGTAAAGAACCTACCTCTAACATCTGTCCTATATCTCTCACCTCTCAATTTAAAGCTATGTCCCCTCGTGCTAGCCATCACCATCCGAGGAAAAAGGCTCACACTATCCACCCTATCTAATCCTCTGATCATCTTGTATGCCTCTATTAAGTCACCTCTTAACCTTCTTCTCTCTAACGAAAACAATCTCAAGTCCCTCAGCCTCTCCTCATACGATCTTCCCACCATACCAGGCAACATCCTGGTAAATCTCCTCTGCACCCTTTCCAACACTTCCACATCTTTCCTATAATGCGGCAACCAGAACTGTACACAATACTCCAAATGCGGCCGCACCAGAGTTTTGTACAGTTGCAGCATGACCTCCTGGCTCCGAAACTCAATCCCTCTACCAATATTGTCTGAGAATGGAAGTGTGTGATATGTATATTGGACATCCTTTGACATTGTAATCTCTGACTTAGGTGCATTCTTTATCAGATTTCTGTGCATCTCTCATTTCATTCAGCCACTGAGTTGTTTCTGATAGAGTTTTGGTTGTTGTTGATGCAAAGGCTTCTATCTCTTCAACAAGAGTTACATTACCATGTTCAGGCCTTGCCAATGGGATATGGGACAAAGCATCTGCTGTGGTCTGCTGTTTCCTGGAACATACTCTGTCTTTATATCATCATCTTCAGTCTGAATTGCTATACAGATGGAGGCATGTTTGCTAATTCCTTAAAAGTTAAGAATGTCTCTAAGACTTTGTGGTCTGTCTCTACCTTCAAATAGAGAACGAGAACGTAATCTGCAAACTTTTCACAAGCCCATGTTGTAGCGAATGTTTCTTTCTCTATCACTGCACACCTCTGTTCAATCTGTCAGTGAATAATAAACTAATCTGCAACTTACATCCATCTGTGTCTGAAAGAATACAGCTCCCAATCCTGTCGAAGATGCATTTGCTGCAATGAGGTTGGGTAGTTTTGTGTCGTCAGTTCAATATCAGTGAAAGCGGCGTCACTTTGATCTTCTCAAAATACCTTCAGGTTTTCAGGTGTCCAAATCACCAACAACCTGTCCTGGTCCCTCCACAGTGAGTTAAGAAAGCCCACCAACGCCTCTACTTAGAAGACTAAGGAAATTTGGCATGTCAGCTATGACTCTCACCAACTTTGATAGATGCACCATAGAAAGCATTCTTTCCGGTTGTATCACAGCTTGGTATGGCTCCTGCTCTGCCCAAGACCACAAGAAATTACAAAGGGTCGTGAATGTAGCCCAATCCATCACGCAAACCAACCTCCTATTCATTAACACTGTCAACACTTTGTGCTGCCTCGGCAAAGCAGCCAGCATAATCAAGGACCCAATACACCCTGGACATTCTCTCTTTCACCTTCTTCCATTGAGAAAAAGATACAAGAGTCTGAGGACACATACCAACCGACTCAAGAACAGCTTTTTCCCTGCTACCATCAGACTTATGATTGGAGTTGCTCCTTCTCTACACTCCAGCTATGACGGTAACATTACATTCTGCACTCTCTCCTTTCCTTCCCTATGTGTGGTATGCTTTTTCTGTATAGCGCAAGAAACAATACTTTTCACTATATACCAATACATGTGACAATAATAAATCAAATCAAATCAAATTAAACCTCTGTTGTGCTTTGATCTTCCCAGAACCGTGTGTTCTCTTGTCTTAACAGCTGATGTAGTGATAACAGCTGGGTTAGGCAAGAACTTTCATATGTGGTTAACCATCCCCATGAATCTATGGAGCTCAGTCACATGGTGAGGGGCTGGAAACACCTCGATTGCTCTTGTCAACAAGGCAAGATGACTTGATGTCAATTTTATACTGTTGTAATGTTGGAGCTGAATGGGACAGGAACCTCCCGGAGTGAAAACTAAGGCAGTGACAGAGGGGCGATCGATTCAGGCTGGGATTTCTTTGTCACTATATGCAGCAGAGACAGACACAGAAGAAAAGAAGGAAACAGACATGGAGAAAAGGGAAAGAAACATACAAACAGAAGAACAGACAAACAAGAGAGAGGAGAAAAAAGGATGCAGAGGCAACGAAAAAGAGGCAGAAAGACACAGTCACACCAAGCATAAGAGAAACAGAAAGTAAGCCAGGTTCAAACATAGAGGAAAAGAGAAAATAAGACACAGAGAAGAAAGAGCCAAAGAGAGACAGGCATCAAGAGATACAGGTATACAGCACAAAAAGGAAAGAAATGGGATAAAGAAAGACAAAAAAAAGAATCAAAAACACATGGGGAGAGAGAAAAAGTGTGAAAACAGGGAAAATAGAGAAAGATAGAAACAAAGAGAGGAAGACACACAGACAATAAATACATCATGTTAACAAAGTTGTTCACTGGGGGTGTAAATGCATAGTCCCAAAATGGGAGCAAGACAACACACAGCCTGTGGTGCGGGTAAATTCACAAGGTTAGCTCAGACTTCCAAATTGACAGGAGACTGAGGGAATGTCCAAAGGCGATTTCATTCAGTCATGTGATTGAGAAGATACATAGATGGCAGGTTTGATGAGCATTGTTAGAGTCAAACCTTTCAAACTTGGAATTTATTGGATAGGAGGAGACCTCAGCTCAATTTCCTCCTGAAACAAACATGAGGCTGACGAACACGAGGTTTTCTGCTCAAACCCTTGTGCAGAAACATGGAGCCTAGAAATTACTCGGCTGGGTGCATACTTAAGGTAACAGGTAACAGGTTTGATTTGCAGAATGTCCTCTGCTTGGCCATAACCTCTGAGCTCCCCAGCTTCAGATTGAGGGGGTACCACAAATATGTGCTAAGGAACCCAACTTGGAACTTCATACATGGCAATTGCCCAGAAGTGAAAACTTCCCACAGGCAATTGCCCTGCATTGGGAACCAATCAAAAATGCAATTTAAATTGCAAACTTCAAATGGTTCTGATAGAGTTGCCCCATTGGTTACCCAGAAAATTTTAGAAGAATTAAAACCTCTTCGAGCTTCCAGGTAAATATTATGCATATCCAAACTGAACCTCTGCAGGACACTGCCCGCCCCCCCACCATATCCCTCATTCCCCAGGGTTGCCCTTAGTCCCTGACTATGCCTCATCATGGGACTCCCCCACTCAATGATCCCCAGTGTCTCCCCCTGCACCCTAAGCACACACCCTCCTTCCCTGAGGCCCAACTACTCCACACCCACTCTTCCCCCAAGACCCGCATACCCATGACTTCTGATCTCTCCCCTTGACCCCCCACTGCCCCCCACCCCCCCCAACACCGCCCCCCCATCCCCCGCCAACCCCCCCACTCAAATCCTATCCATTTACTTTGTACACTTATCTTCTCTTCAGCCTGTCAAAGACCTTTACATTTCAACGGATCTTTAACCTCACTGGTGTATGGCAACTAGTGCTGTGAATGAGGTGGGGAGATGGGGGATGGGGGGGGGGGCGGCGGGGAGCGGGGAGAGGTGGTTGGAAGTGGCAAGTCCTCCTTCACTTTGACAGGCCTGGACTTTAATATGGGCCTCAGGGACAAGCTGCACTGCCTGGATCTCAGTCAGCCTGATTCAGAAGATCGGGTGAGATAGGATCGGGAGAAAGATCCCGTGAATAATTGGAAATTCAACACTGATTGCCTCTCGGAGGAAGTTACAATTTGATAAAAATCCTTCACTGTCCATCCAATTTAAATATAGCTTTTCAATGTTTATCAGAAAATAAATCTCTCTCTAGAGCAGCACATGGGTACAGTGGTTAGCACTGTTGCCTCACAGCGCCAAGGACCCAGCTCGATTCCTGACTTGGGTCACTGTGTGGAGTTTGCCCATTCTCTCTGTGTCTGTGTGGGTTTCCTCCGGGTGCTCCGGTTTCCTCCCGTACTCCAAAGATGTGTGGGTTAGGTGGATTGGCCGTGCTAAATTTACCCTTAGTGTCAGGGGGAACTAGCGAGAGTAAAAACATGGGGTTATGGTGATAGGGACTGGGTGGGATTGTGGTCAGTGCAGACTTGATTGGCTGAATGGCCTCCTTCTGCACTGTAGGATTCAATGATGTCTTATCCTGTTTGTTTTACTTTCTGCTCTGCCCCCAAAACCCTACCCCATCCCTTCACACAATATGCCTGAACCTGTGACATTTAACAAAAGTCACGTGAGGGACAGCGGCAACTGAAACCCTTCTAAAGTTTAGTGGGGTTTTTTTTCAGTGGAAAGATACTTTAAGAACAAAATGAGATTAAAATCTAAGGCAGCCTCAGAATCACTTCATTGTTACAGTGCAGAAGGAGGCCATTCGGCATCGTGGACATTATGACTCAGTGCCATTCCCCTGCCTTTTCCCCGTACTACTGCACATTGTTTCTATTCAAATAATCATTAAATGCCCTCCTGAATGCCTCGATTAAACCTGCCTCCACCACACTTCTAGGCAGCGCATTCCAGACCCAAACCACCCATTGTCCGAAAGAAAGCTTTCCCTCACACTGCATTTGCTTCTTTTTCAAATCACTTTAAATCTTTGCCCTCTCATTCTTGATCCTTTTACTAGTGGCATATAACTTCCATGGCCGTTACGCCATCTTTGTAAGAAACAAAATAAACAGAATCTCACAAGACTGAAATAGGAGGCCAGAAAGCTTGCTGCTTTGTGAAGAGTTAATCTGTATACATCAGACTGGCATGCTTCATCTGTTTACTGCAAACACGTGCCACGGGGTGAAATGCTAGATAATACCTGCTGGCTTTAATGAGAGCTCTGTACGCCTTGTAGATGTTAAAATTACACGTAGTGCACATCAACAGCCAAATGTTAAAGAACATTAAAGGTGACAAAACTAATTAAAGATTGCCACCCCTCCTCACCCACCTCATTCACCAAAGGGCAGCACGGTGGCACAGTGGTTAGGGTAACTCTCTATGTGGAGTTTTCACATTCCCCTCGTGTCTACGTGGGTTTTCTGCGTGTGTTCTGGTTTCCTCCCACAGTCCAAAGGTGTGTAGGTTATGTGGATTGGCCATGCTAAATTGTCCCTTAGTGCCAGGGGGATTAGCAGGGTAAATATATGGGGATATGGGAATAGGGCCTGGGTGAGATTGTGCTTGGTGCAGACTCGATGGGCTGAATGGCCTCCTTCTGCACTGCAGGGATTCTCTGAAAAAGAAAGAAAGATATGTCCTTCAGTATCGGCATTCTTGCCTGAGTCGGAAGATTGTGTGTTCACGACACAGCACAGATTCCACAGCGTTATATCTGTGGGAATGATTCCAGCAGCAGCCTGCTCTGTCAGAGTGATGTCTTTCGGATGAGAAGTTGAACTGAGGTCCCATCTCGAGTGGATGTGAAATATCCTCAGCACTATTGTTAACTTTCTGAGAGTTCTTCGTGGGGCCCTGGCCAGCATTTGTCCCTCAAACATCACGAAAACAGATTATCTGACCATTACCTGACTACAAATTGTGCTGCTGTCTTTCTTACATTCTAACAGTGACTGCTCTTCAAAAGCATTACAATGACTGCAAAGCAGCTTGCCAAGTGACCGAGCTTCACATCTAAGCCTCGGGAGAAAGTGCCAATGGGATCATTCACTGTGATAGGTGGGATTAGGTGGAGGAAGGAGACAAGTGATAAAGCATTCACCCCTTCACCCGTGCTAAATCATTTCTCACAATGCAATCACTGCAGTACAGACATGAATAGGGACCGTGGCTGATTTCTTTGGACATTGATTTCTCTGGATTTCTCTGGGGCAGCATGGTACCACAGTGGTTAGCACTGCTGCTTCATAGCACCAGGGACCCGGGTTCGATTCCCGGGTTGTCTGTGTGGAGTCTGCATGTTTTCCCCACGTCTGCATGGTTTCCTCCGGGTGCTTCAGTTTCCTCCCCCATTGTTAAAGATGTGTTGGTTCGGTGCATTGACCTGAACAGGTGCTGGAGTGTGGTGACCAGGGGAATTTCACAGTAACTTCATTGCAGTGTTAATGTAAGCCTTACATGTGACTAATAAATAAACTACTTCAAGGAGATGTCTGCACAACAACGAGCAATGGACAGAAGGATTGAACCAGAGCCATTTGTTCTCTGTAGATTACCCACATATTTACTGAATGGATCATCACTGAGTGTTCACTGAGTGTAACTAAATTTTAAGGGGAATTGACCACTTAATCATAGTGCATGATGTAAGGGTAAATACCAGAAGAGGTTTTTACAAAATCTGATTCAGCTGTCACTTTAATGTCTGGATCAACGTCACTGGACTCGCCTCTAAGTAGGCCAACCCTAAGTGCTCTATGACTGTGGTAGCATGGCCCCTTTAAGGAGGTGTTACCTGAGGGCTGCATGATCAGGCCAGACCCTATGGAATGTCAAGGTGGGAGGATGAGCCAGGTGAGCGTGAGGGCACATATCCCAGGTCGGGAAGGACCAGCAGTTGGAGTCAGAGATGGAGTGCTGGACATAGTTATTCTGCTGAACCCTATGTGTATATAGTTAATCACTGAGTTGGCAATGAAGCCTTTTGTTCTGAAACCTCATTGAGTCACCCTCGATTTATTACAGTCTGAAACTGACCATTATTGCCCAATGCTAATGATCCAGTACTAAGTAAAGTGGCCACATAACGAGTTGACTGATGGTGATTCAACCTAATGATCGCCACACCTCAGGCGAGGGACAAGGTTGAGAACTTCAGCCTGTACGGGAATTGAACTCGTGCTGTTGGCATCACTCTGCATCACAAACCAGCCATCCAGCCAACTGAGCTAACCAACCCCAGGTATTATAAAGTAGGCTGTAACAAGGAAACCACTTACTGCAGCTGTTAGATACCATAATCTCACACATGTTTTAGCATTTGTTTATCTTATCCTCTGGAAGGTGGGATCCTAAACACAGTTCATGAGATGAGGTCAATGACCAAACCGAAATAATATTTGACTTGATTTGATTTATTGTTGCCACATGTATTAACATACAGTGAAAAGTATTGTTTCTTGCGCGCTATACAGACAAAACATACCGTTCATAGAGAAGGAAACGAGAGAGTGCGGAATGTAGTGTTACAGTTATGGCTAGGGTGTAGAGAAAGATCAATTTAATGCAAGGTAGGTCCTTTCAAAAGTCTGACAGCAGCAGGGAAGAAACTGTTCTTGAGTTGGTTGTTACGTGACGTCAGACTTTTGTATCTTTTTCCCGAAGGTAAAAGGTAGAAGAGAGGATGTCCAGGGTGCATGGGGTCCTTAATTATGCTGGCTGTTTTGCCGAGGCAGCAGGAAGTGTAGACAGAGTCAATGGATGGGAGGCTGGATTGCATGATGGATTGGGCTATGTTCGCGATCTTGTAGTTCCTTTTGTAGTAATAGGTGCTTATTTAATAGGTGCTTACATGATCAGTAAGGATAGGCAACAACACCTCCTCCACAATCATCCTCAACACCGGTGCCCCACAAGGCTGTGTTCTCAGCCCCCTACTATACTCCTTATATACCTATGACTGTGTGGCCAAATTCCCCTCCAATTCAATTTTCAAGTTTGCAGGCGACACCACCGTAGTGGGTGAGATCTCAAACAATGACGAGACAGAGTACAGGAAGGAGATAGAGAATCTGGTGAACTGGTGCAGCAACAATAATCTCTCCCTCAAAGTCAACAAAATGAAGGAGACTGTCATCGACTTCAGGAAGTCGAAAGGAGAACATGCCCCTGTCTACATCAACGGGGACGAGTAGAAAAGGTTGAGAACTTCAAGTTTTTAGGTGTCCAGATCACCAATAACCTGTCCTGATCCCCCCATGCCGACACTATAGTTAAGAAAGCCAACCAACGCCTCTGCTTTCTCAGAAGACTAAGGAAATATGGCATGTCAGCTACGACTCTCAACAACATTTACAGATGCACCATAGAAAGCATTCTTTCTGGTTGTATCACAGTTTGGTATGGCTCCTGCTCTGCCCAAGGCCGCAAGGAACTACAAAAGATCATGAATGTAGCTCAATCCATCACGCAAACCAGCCTCCCATCCATTGACTCTGTCTACACTTCCCACTGCCTCGGCAAAGCAGCCAGCATAATTAAGGACCCCACGCATCCCCAGATATTCTCTCTTCCACCTTCTTCCGTCGGGAAAAAGATACAAAAGTCTGAGGTCACGTACCAACTGACTCAAGAACAGCTTCTTCCCTGCTGCTGTCAGGCTTTTGAATGGACCTACCTTGCGTTAAGTTGATCTTTCTCTACACCCTAGCTATGACTGTAATATTACATTCTGCACTCTCTCGTTTCCTTCTCTATGAACGGTATGTTTTGTCTGTATGGCACGCAAGAAACAATACTTTTCACTGTATGTTAACACATGTGACAATAATAAATCAACAGATTATATTTTTCAGCATAATTCAATCAATTTCATAATATTAACCATTTTCATTCAGTTCTAAAGCCTTCAGCATTACAAAAACACATCTCAAGGTGCTTCACAAACATAATTTTTAAAAAGTCTTAAAGAAAGAGAGGAAAGTGGTAAGGAAGGTGGTTTTGGGGAGGGAAATCCCAGGGTTTGAGGCCAAGGCAACTGAAGGCACAGCAACCAATGGCTGAGTGAAGGGAAAAAAAAACACGCAAGAGGCCAGTTTTCAAGGAATTAAGAATTTGGTGAAAGTTGGAGGCTGGAAGAGGTTACTGCAATTAGGAAGGTCAAGATCATGAACAGTCTCAATCTAAAAAATCCAGAATTTATATTTTAAGCACTAGTGAATCGAGATCTATTGTAAGCCACTGAAGAGAATGGAGATGGTTATGTAGAGTTTAATGTGGGGTAGGATAGGGACAGGAGAGATTTCTAGTGAACAGAAAGTTGTAAGAGGTGTGGGAATGGGGAGAGTATGGAAGACTGATTAGGAGTGTTACGGTTTGGATGTGACAAAGGCATGAATGAAGGCGGAGAAGAGAAATATTACAGAGTGATGGAGACAATATGGGTCCAAGGATCACACTTCTAAACCGTTTGGTTCAGCTTGAGACAGTAACTAGGACAGGGACTAGAATCAATAGCAATGTTACAGAGCTTACAATAGGATCCGAACAAAGTGACTTTGGTCTTCTCAATGTTTAACTGGAGTAAACTGCAGTTCACCTGAGGCTGACTGATAGCTTTGCAATCTCTCCAACAGTAGAAAGGTCAAGAGAGGTAACAGGGAGGTAGCAATGGATGCCACCAGTATATATGATGAAATTGACTGGATGTCTGGGTAGGAGTCACCAAAGTGGAAGTAAGTAAACAAAGAAGAGGTGACTGAGGAGACATGCTTGGTGACTCCAGAATCAAATGGCAAGGGACTGGGAAGAGAAACTTTACGGCATGGTTGTTAGCACTGCTGCCTCACAGCATCAGGAAGCCGGGTTCAATTCCAGCCTCGGGTGACTGTCTTTATGGAGTTTGCATGGTCTCACCATGTCTGCGTGGGTTTCCTCCGGGTGCTCCAGTTTCCTCCCAAATGACAAAGATGTGCGGGTTAGGTGGATTGGTCATGCTAAATTTCCCTTTAGTGTCAGGGGGACTAGCAGGGTAAAAACGTGGCGTACGGTGATAGGACCTGGGTGGGATTGTTGCCAGTGCAGGCTCGATGGGCTGAATGGCCTCTTCCTGCTTCTTCTCATTTTGGATTCACATAGCGTTTTTGACATTGTCAAGGCTCTAATCATAACATATTCAGACAAAAAGTGATACAAAGTCAAAGGAAATATTAGGACAGGGCACCTTCATCAAGGAGGTTGGTTTTTAGAAGAATCTGAAAGGAGGCGAGATCAAGTTAGGGAGGTAACTCCTGAGCTTAGAATCGCAATGACTGAAGGCATGACCACCAATGCTGGAGAAAAGGGAGTGAAATATGCACAAGACGCAAGAGTTGGGGAACACAGAGTTTGTGGTGGGTTGTAGGACAGAAGATTGCGGGGGGGTTGGTGCAGGGGCTAGTGTTTGGGGGGGAGGGGTGCAAGATTATGGAGGGGATTTGAATACAAGAGTGAGAATTTGAAATCTGAGGCATTGCCTGACCAGGTACTACAGGAGATCAGTGAACGATGGGTGATAGAGGAATAGGACTTTGTGAGTGCTTGGATACAGGCAGCAGAATTTTGGAATAGCTTGAGTTGGATAATGGAAGATGGCAGCCTTGGGAGGCCAGGTAAGCATGAGAATAGTCAACAAGTTAGCAGGGGTAACAAAAGCATTTGTGAGATTGAAAATAATCTCCAATGATATTCTCTAATTGTGAATGATTTATCCAGTGGATATCACAGAAGAGTGCCTCAGGTAACCCCTGCCAAAAAATAATACCTGTGTTCGCTTCTTCTTGGCATTAAAGGTTGCCAGCGCACACTTCAAATATGCATTAGTGAAATCCTGTGGTTTGTGCATCATGCAGCAAGAACAATCCCTCGATAATGAACTAAGAACACAGGAGTGACAAGCTCAGTTATTGTGAATGTTCTGTTGTAACGTATGATTGTGTGCGTGTGTATACAGTAAGAAGTCTCACAACACCAGGTTAAAGTCTAACAGGTTTATTTGGAATCATGAGCTTTCAGAGCGCTGCTCCTTCCCAATTCTCCACTTACCTGAGGAAGGAGCAGCGCTCCGAAAGCTCGTGATTCCAAATAAACCTGTTGGACTTTAACCTGGTGTTGTGGACTTCTTACTGTGCCCACCCCAGTCCAACGCCGGCATCTCCACAAGATGTATGTGTGCAGGATTGCTTGTTCCCCCTGCCCACCATTTTCCTTTAAGCAGTTTCCAGTTGGCTGAAGTACTTTCACTAATCCTGTCGCCAGGATTAATCACTTTGCGAAGCATGAGATAATTTGACTGAGGTGAGGGGAATGGAGGTTGGTGGTGGCTGTATCAGCAAGATCATTTGGCACCTGATGCCAATGTCTTGTCTGTTTATATTTCCACATAGCAGTCGAGGCCAAGCCCAAAAGCAAAAGTTCTCAAAACTGTTACAATTAACATTTACAATGAATCCCAACTGCCAAAAAATGATGACAAAAAGCAATCTCTCTTTTCGTTAAATCGTTTATTCACCTTCTTGTGAAATAAAAGATATGGAAATGCATCAGGAAAAAAAAGAGGTACCTATTGGGAACTTTCACTTAGCAAATATCTTCTACAATTACTTTCTGCCATCTCGTTGGAACTGAAATTTGATCACAGAATGGGTGAGTGCAAGGTTACCAACTGGTTTCCTGTAACAGCAAATTTCATTTCTATAGAACATTTAACACAGATATACACAGTGTTGGTCTTGCCACAATAGGAGCATTCTCACCTTTAAGACAGATAATCATGGGTTCAAATCCCATTGCGGAGACTTAAGGACATTATCCAGGCTCTGCCTGTGGAAATATAAACCAGGTTTACGCAAACTGTCATCATAATTTAACCTTGTAATCATCAGTATAATTCTGGTAAACTTGCACTGCTGTATCCCCTCCAAGGCCAGCATCCATCCTGAGGTGTAGTGCCTGGAATTGAATGCCGTACTACATTTGGGATCCGACCACAACTGTGTGCAACTGAAGCATTACTTCTGCCCCTTTATATTTGAGAAATTAGTTCAATGACTCATCTAAAAGTCACTGCACTTGTAATAATCTCGCTGAGACCAGTCTTCCATCACCAACACCCACTATTTACAATGTGCATTTGTTGCTGCGACTACAGTGTACAGGTCAAGCCCCAGAGTCCTTCGACTGTTGGCCTGAGCGTTTTAAACTCCCTGCTGCTCCTTCCCTATTGAGCGCGCATCCACTTGCTTAATAGGAGAGCTCATTTTCTACGAGGACCAATGGGCAGATCTATTAATGATCCCCTGTGGCCATCATAACAGCACTAAAGTGTTGCCCTAGACTATATGCTCAACTCTCATGAAGTGGAACTTCAAGCCTCAACTTCCTAGCTCAGAGTTAAGAGTTATTCACTGAGTCATAACTGGCATATTATGTCTGTCAGAGAGACATGAAGGAAACCTTTATCTAAAATAGGCCTCAGGATTTATACAGGATTTACACAGGAAATTGTGTGAGTGATGTGGATGGCCAGCCAGATCTGTCACACAATCAGTACAAAAACCAATTAAGTCCATGCCTTATGCCAGGAACATCTTGGGGCTGTCCGCTCACCCTAACTGTAATAAATCCATCGCGACTTGATGTAGCTCAAAGTAACAAAGGGTTTACAAACAAGGGTCAGACAGAACTAACTGTGTGACTATACTCCTCCCTGGCTCCAACTGAGGTTCCCCCATGACCCGGGATATATGCCCTTGCAACCAATTGGTTCAGCTTCCCACCTTGACACTCCACAGGTTCGGGCCCAATCATGTAGCCCTCAGGGATCGCTCCTTTAAAGGGGCCATGCTACCACACCAGCTCACCACCTAATTCATGCTCCGTGTTAAAAGTCAAGCTTGTCTTCCCGCTATAAATTTGAAGGTACTGAATTAACAAGAGTCGGAAAATCTAACAACTTACATTAAACAACAAGATCTTACATTCCCTACTGAGCAGCTCTTAAGAACTTGTTCTTTTGGCAATCAATTAACTCTATTGACTTGTAGTCATAATGCAAAGAATTTGTCTTTCAAGTTTTTTAATTCTAGTGAAATCCAGGCTGAAAATCGTGCAAATTAAACAGCGTTACAATATGGAAATGGGTCACTTGAAATTTATTCATGAATCTAACCTCATTTAGTCGATTGTTACTCATGAAAGGAGGAAAAAAAGATTCAGACAAGAGAGGAAAGAAAAGGGAAGGAAAGAGAACAAAGTAAAGGACACCAAGGAAGAGCAATATAAAGGAGAGAGAGAAAGAAAATTTATGTAAATCATTAGGAGAAGTGTTGAAATGCTGAGAGATGCTTGTGGCAGCTTGTTCCATTCTCCAACTGTAATTGCCAAATGTAACATTTGTGTGTGTCCTTACACCCAAATAAAACATACAGAGATGTGAAAGGTAATGGCGCTGGGCATCTGACTCACTACTTACCTATTTTTCCTGTTTTAACCTCTATTCTCTGTTTTTATGAACAACTCGTATAGAATGTCAATCTAACATCCTGACCTGGGGCAAGCTGACCCTGGAATGTTCATTGGATTCTCCGTGACAATGAGTGGAAGCCCAAAACTATCATTCAAAATGATCCCAACTGGAAGAAGGCATCTGACTGACATGAATAATTTGCAATGCAGCAAGGAGATGTATGACTATCAAAAGAGCCTGCACTCCGCAAGGAGGTCAAAAATGAAGTGCATCCATGAAGACTCATTCAAAAAATACCGCACTAAAGTGTTGGCCTGGATTAAATGCTCAACCCTCGTGAAGTGGAACTTCAATGCTCCAATTCTTAACTCGGGGATAAGAGATATTCACTGAGCCACAGCATACAATTACTATGTGCACCATCAGTCAGGGATGTGAAGGAAACTTTTATCTAGAGCAGGTCTTGGAATTCACAACAGAAGTTGCACAAGTTATGTGGACAACCACCCAAATCCATAATGCAATCTGTAGGAAAGGCTGATATGCCCATGCCTCATCCCAGGAACACCACAGGACTACCTCTCACCCCAACCCACCACCTAATTCATACTCTGATTTACAACTGAGGCTCATCTCCCCTCTATAACTGGCCCATCAGTTCTGATGAAATGTCATTGACCTGAATTTCCTCAGTCGCCACACGGCAGGGAAGAGGGATTGCTAGTGGGGGCAGGTCACAGAGCAGTGGGCTGCATCAGGATGGCTCGCTAACACAATCCTGCACTGCTGGGGTTGTTTCCCAGTGACAGGCAGCTTGTGTGGATTGGATGCTGACACCTCAGAGGTGGGCACAGGATTTGCATAATTAAGGACACTATTAGGAGGTGTCAGCAGCATTTTGCTGATGCAAAGGCTGTCCACCCTGCCATATGCCGAGGCCACCAATTTCATGGAGGCCATCTCCCTTTTGCAGTCCCTGCTGTCCCACCCAAATTCTAAATAGGGCTGTCTGAGGGTACTTCCACATTGAATTATCCAGTCGAGACCTGACTTACCTCCTCTGTGCCCAGCTCTCCTGTTGGGGCTGCCAAGGCTTCAGAGCTGCTGACCCACTATTTGGGACAGCGGGCCTAGAGTCAGCTAATGAGGAGGTCACCTCCGGGAAATCACTGGATCTGTCTCGTTGGCAGTAAGTCCAACCTTGGGACTCCGTTTTGGTCTTTCACAAAATTGCCTTTTGAGGTAGAAGTCAATTGCCATAGACAAAATATGTCCCCATGGTGAGTACAATATCAGCGAAAAGGAAGGAAGTGTCATCCTGAAGCCAGATGAAGGAGTGGACTAGAGGGAACCAATGGCCTGAGTTTCCAGTGTTACTATCAGCTCCCAATGAATAATGCTGATATAAAGTCAGTGCACAGATATATTGGGTGAAGAAAGGAATGGACTTAACTGTGATATTCTGACCACAAAGATGCCATTAAAAACACAACTTGCCATTCAGGGAAAGAAATATGTTGTCCTTGCTTGCTCTAGCCAATCTATGACTCCAGTCCTCCACTCTTAACTGCCTTCTGAAGTGGCCTAGCAAGCCGTTCAGTTGTATCGAACCATTACAAAGCTGAATGGATGGCTTACTGCTTCAGCTCATGTAAGCTGAATGAAGAGCAGCCACTTGAGTGAGGTACAGGAAGGTAGACCAATGCTGTTAGGAACCAATGCTGTTAGGCGGCACGGTAGCACAGTGGTTAGCACTGCTGCTTCACAGCTCCAGGGTCCCGGGTTCGATTCCCGGCTCAGGTCACTGTCTGTGTGGAGTTTGCACATTCTCCTCGTGTCTGCGTGGGTTTCCTCCGGGTGCTCCGGTTTCCTCCCACAGTCCAAAGATGTGCGGGTTAGGTTGATTGGCCAGGTTAAAAATTGCCCCTGAGATGCGTAGGTTAGAGGGATTAGCGGGTAAATATGTGGGGGTCGGGCCTGGGTGGGATTGTGGTCGGTGCAGACTCGATGGGCCGAATGGCCTCCTTCTGCACTGTAGGGTTTCTATGATTTCTTCTATGATAACTCAATCCCAGTACAGGTTAGTTTGTGGAGGCATAGTAACAGAATTAAAGAGATGCTGCACCATTAAAACTCATAGAATACACTTTCCAATGCTCCCCTGCTAGTGGGTACTAAAATGTAGAATGGGAAATAGAGGGGAAAAAAGTCACAGCAGTGGAAAACCCTTTCGCTCATAGAAGTTAGAGAAATTCAGAAAGCAACTGCCACGAACTTACAACATTGCTTTGTGCAAAGCTATTTGCGCCATTGGTTTTCATTATAATTAAGGTTTCACATGGCGCTGCTACATGTTAAATAGCTGACTGTCCCTGTTGAATGATTGAGACACCAAAAGATAATCTACAGTCAAATAAATGCAAATAAGTTTTAATACAGTTACCACAGGAAAACAAGAGTTCCCTTTTTAAAGGAAATAATTAGCCCTACACACCCTCTTCTCAATGAACACTTTGTCAATTTGAGGTTACTTTCCACCCAGTTGATGCTCGTGGCTGATTCCGAACAGTCAAGTGTGTTCTGACCATTTAAACCTCATCTTGAAAAGACTTGTTTCTCCGCAATTTATCAAAGTGCTTTTAAGTTTCTTCAGTCATCGCTGACTGGAATACAAATCTATATGAAAGCAAATAACTCGAATTTGCATAATCCATCAGCAGTGACAGATTTCAAAAGCTTTGATTCTGAATTCTTAATTAAATAAGCTTATAAATGGATCCAGCCACATAAAGGTGCTGGAGATACAATTGAAGCTCCATGGGTCAAACAGTCACCTTTCACTAGCCCTCCTCTCCTGAAGGTGTTGATTTTTACTGAGGTATGTTTCTACCAGCTTTCCAGTGCATTGGCCAATTGGCTACATACCTAGTGTGTGTGTGTGTGTGTGTGTGTGTGTGTGTGTGTGTGTGTGTGTGTGTGTACGATGAGGCTATGGCAACAACATAAGATCCTAAGAACATAAGAAATGGGAGCAGGAATAGGCCATTAAGCCCCTCAAGTCTGTTCACCAGTCAATAAGATTATGGCTGACCTGATGTGGCTTTAACTCCACTTTCCTGTCTGCCTTCCATAATTGTTGACTCCTTTGTAAATCAGCCTCAGCCTTGTGTATGTTCAATGACCCAGTCTCCACTTCTCGCTGAGGCAGAGTCCAAATACTAAAGACTAAAGAGAAAAAATTCCTCCTCATTTTCATTTTAGAGGGAGATCCCTTACTTTGAAACTGTGCCCTATATTTCTAGATTCACTGATGCATCTGCTCCTCAGGATCTTATATGTTTCACCAACAGGCCTAAATTGGTGTTTTTGTTCAAAATTAGCATTCTCCCGCTTTACTTCATCTAACCCAATCGACATTGCTATAATGACTCAGGAAGCCCGACTGGAAAGGAACATACTTTATTACAGAATGCAAAGTAAAACCATTACCTGGGTGTACACACTCTAGCCACTGCCTGGGACTGCAGTTCAGCAGGCCCAGTCCTAGGCCTGCCTTATAAAAGGCTCAGGTAATGAGTTCCAATTGGGCAGGCCACTGCCTGCTACCAGGGGAACTCATAATGAGCCGAACAGGGAGATCACTTAATGTTTCCCCATGGATCTCATGGGGGTTATCATGCTATCCTTCTATTCCTTTCTTATTCATGCATTTATTTTGTTTTTCCCTCTCTCACAGAGCGCTTCAGCAACATAATGGCACAGTGGTGAGCACTGCTGCCTCATAGCACCAGGGACGCATGTTCAATTCCAGCCTTGGGTGACTGTGTGGTGTTCACACATTTTCCCCATGTCTAGATTTCCTCTGGGTGCTTCGGTTTCCTCCCACAGGCCAAAGATGTTAGGTGGATTGGCCATGGTAAATTGCCCCTTATTGTCCAAAGATGTCTGGGTTAGGGGAACTACCAGGGTAAATATGTGACGTTATGGGGATAGAACCTGGTAAGATGCTCTTTCGGTGAGTCAGTGAAGACTCGATGGGCCAAATGGCTTCCTTGTGCGCTGTACGGATTCCATGAAGCTAAATTCCACAATTCCTTAGTCAACTTGCTGCCAGTGAATTTCTGTCACCAAAAGGAGAAAACATGGAGACGATCAAAGCTCTCAAACTGGAAAATTGATATCAGGTAACAAGTCATATTGGTCACACCATGTGTACCTTGTTGCAATTGATCACAATACGACAGAGCTTGCGGATCAGACTGCCTGATCACATCTCTTCACTCAAAGAATGTTATACAGAGCAGGAAGATCGAGAAGAAAAGCAAAGTAGACATAAAACCATAACCATGATTATAGATTAGTGAATAGAATTTGATTTTGCCCCCCACTTGATTAAGTAGAGTTTTCATTTTTTGATTTATTAGAGGCAAAGTCAGAGGCAGCAAAGGTAATTTTATTCCAAAAATGTGCCACAATCAAGGGGTTTAGATAATTAACGATCCAGAAAATTGATAATCTCTGAATTAGAAATTGTACATTTCAGTTTTAAACTTCACACTAAACATTGTTTCAATCAAATATATGAGAAGGAAGGCATGTGACATCCATACAGATAGAAATCTTATCACTATACATAGTCATTAGTCAATTAAATTCACTGCACTTGATATCAAGAAATGACTGAATATGGTGTTAAAATTCCACAGGCTTCAGACTGCATCAGTCCCATTATCATTATATACATGTGTGGGTATGGATTGAAACTGATGCAGTGATTGCAAGGATCTGTCTCACCAGATCTTGAATGTCCTGTAGTGTGGTAACCCTCACTTGGTGAGGTAATACATTCAGATTTGATTAGTCTATTGAACTGAGAGAAATCCTTTGTACTGCATTAATTTTCATATTGGCACTTCATTTAAAAAAATGCTGTCTTCACAAGAGCATCTGACAACCAAATGGCAATAGGGTAATATAAATCAGACTGAAGTGAACTGTTGCTTGACTTATTTAATGACAGTGGCGTTATATAGTTCCTGCCCCTTTTAAATAAAAACAAATATAGATTTGTCCATTATTTTTCTGAAAGGCAAAGTCCTTTACCTCCTCTGCCCTGAAATATACTATTGGAGTGTCCATTCTCCAGGAGAGACCCTGCATTGTGACCAGGGAAGATTCCTGTTCTCATCCACCAGACATCACACTCGACTTCCTATAGAAGTTACTGGATAACATTCAGGAGGAAACTCGGGCTGATCGCCCATGTAAAATGAGGCCACTTATACTCATTACCACAGTGGGCCAGCTGAAGTCAATGAAGACAACACAGCTCTGTCAGTGAATCCAAACGTATCCTGGTCTCTATGAATCAGTGCACCCCGTGTAGTGAGTTTACCCACCAATACCTTAGACCTGGATGTGCAGGGCACATCTACAAAACTTGCAGGTGACACAAGGCTTGGAAGTATTGGGAACTATGAGTTAAATTTTAAAGTTAAAGTTTATTTTATTAGTCACAAGTAAGGCTTACATTAACATTGCAATTAAGTTACTGTGAAATTCCCCTAATCGCCACACTCCAGCACCCGTTTGGGTCAACGCACCTAACCAGCACATCTTTCAGACTGTGGGAGGAAACCAGAGCACCCAGAGGAAATCCACACAGACAACGCACAAACTCCACACAGACAGTGACTCAAGCCAGGAATTCATCCTGGGACCCTGGCGCTGTGAGGCAGCAATGCTAACCACTGTGCCACCGTATGAAGAGGATAGTGGTAGACTTAAGAGGACATAAACAGATTGGGGGGATAGTTGGACACGTGACAGATTAAATCCAATGCAGAAAAGTGTGAAGTGATACGGTTTAGTAGGAAATGCAATATAACATAAAGGGCACTGTTCCAAAATGGGTGGAAAGAGATTTGTGGGTATATGTGCACACATCATTGTAGGTAGCAGGGCAGGTTGAGAAAATTGTTAAAAATGGGATCCTGGGTTTTATAAATATAGGCATACAGTACAAAAAGGAAGGAAGTTATGATGAACCTTTAAAAATCACTCGTTTGGCTTCAACTGGAGGATTGTGTCCAATTCTGGCCAATGCACTTTTAGAGACTGTGCAGAAAACATTCACAAGAATGGTTTCAGAAATGATTAACTTCAGTTTAGTGGAAGGTAGTAGCAGAGTGGTATTGTCACTAGAGTAGTAATCTGGCTGTGACTCCCACCAGGGCAAATGGTGAAATTTGAATTCAATACAAATCTGAAATTAAAAGTCTAATGATGACCATGAAGCCATTGTCTATTGTCGTAAAAACCCATCTGGTTCACTAATGTCCTTTAGGGAAGGAAATCTGCCATCCTTACCTGGTCTGGCCTATATGTGACCCCAGGCCCACAGCAATATGGTTGACTCTCAAAAACCCTCTGAAATGGAGGGTAGTTAGGAATGGGGAACAAACGCTGACTCAACCAGCGACACCCACATCCCGTAAATGAATAAAATATTTTTAAAAGTTTTATGGATAAATTGGAGAAGCTGCAAAGAAGGGAAGCTTGAAATGAGGTTTAATAGAGGAGTTTAAGGAAGGGGCTGGACAAAGAAGATCGAGAAAAATACTTCTGTTTGAAAGCAGAATCTGGAGTCAGAGGACCTCGATTTAAGGTGAATGACAAAGAACCGACAGCCTCGTGAAGTAAGTCTTTTTTTAATGCAGTGAGCAGTTAAGATCTGGAAAGTATTACCTGAAAGGGTTGTGAGGGCAGGTTCAAACTGACCTTTCAAAAGGGAATTGGATAAGCAGCTGAAGAGCAATGCGCTGCAGGGCTATTAAGAGAGGATGGGGTTGTTATATTTGCTGATTTGCTATTGCCAAGAGCCAGCAAGGAGTCAAAGGGCCAAATGGCCTACTTCTGTGTTTAAACATTCTACAATTCCATGAGATCACAAGCACTATGGATGAGATTTTCCGCTGGTAATTCCTTCCCAAATTCAACAGACTTTCCACTGCTCTCCAAATTTTCAATTCAGCTTGCGTAGGTTCCCACTGTGGGTGGACCTATATCTGATGTAAAATTGTCATCAACCTCTGTCTACTAACGTGTCTGTTAAGGCAATAATTTTGCCGTCTTCATTATACGAAACAACAACAATTTGTATTTGTTTAGGATCTTTAATGTAGCAAATGATCCCAAGGCAATTCCCAAAAAATGTCGTCAAACAAATATTGATGGACAGCGTACTGGAAGATATTTGCCATTATACCTAATCACCCCGGAATGATTTGGTTGCGTAGAGGTTCATAGTGATAATGACCTTTATTCCAAAGGGAGTGCCATTCTCACCCTGGTGTGAGGCAAGTTCTATTGAAGGAGATGGCCATCCTCATTGAATCTGTGGCACCTCAGGCATTGCTCCTGGGGATGTAGAGTTAAGAGAAACACTCACTAAGAACCTGTGCTTCTGTGGACAGCCCTCCTCCTCCATCCTGTTCACAGAGTACCACCCCTCCCTCCCCTCTTCTCTGCAACGCCTACTCAATTTGTTTGTCATGGTGCAGACCCAGCAGCACTACTACTGCAGCCCCCATGCCTCTTGCAGAGTTGGTTTGTGCAGGTGACCAAATCCTCTGCCCTCGCTATATGTATGCTCTTTAAATATGATTAGAGTGGAGGGAAGGGGGTGTCCCTTATGCTACTGCTGAACCCAACCTCAGTGGACCAGTATGGTTCAAGTTTGAAAACCATATGCCAAATCAGCTTCAGCAGTTGATGGAAGGCAACACCCCAACAGTTCAGCATGCACGCATTGGCACCCTCGCCAACCTCGGATGCCACAACACTTCCAACTGAGCCCAATTTTGCAGCCGCTGCTTCAGTGCATAGCTGCACATTGATATTCAAGTGCTAAGAAGCAGCTAGCTCAACTCTTAAAGAAAGCCTATCCTGCGTACGACAAGGTCAATTAAGTGAATACAATGCGAAGACAGATATGATTGCTTCAAACCCGCAGAGTTTCAGTTTACTGGAGTTCCTGGCGGTTTGTGTTTGAATAAACCAACAACTAGCTAGCTGGTATTGGATGACATCGTTGAGAAACATTCTTTCAGCATATAGAAGCTGAAAGACATGACTGTTTCAGTGCAGAGTTCAAATAAAGTTCAAAGGGAAAGAAACCTCTGTTCAACATGGTTTTGCTAAATGAGGAAGTTGGCATGTTGCATGAAGGCTAATACAAAGCTCAGAAAGATAATTATCTTGTTACCATCAAACTCCTTAATCAGTTATCACTCAACCATTTGGCCTCATTCCAATCTATTGCTTTAATTTGCCCTGATGGAGGTGACTTTCTGAGTGCTAATACGGCTCTCATTTCTCACTCTTGGGAACGACAAGTGTTGACAATTTGCAGCTTTGCTTTTAGTTCGGTCGCTAATCAGTGTTAATTCTTCACAAGACTGATTCCAACTGAGCATTGTAAGTATCCTAATGTATGGTAATGACCGTTACAACCTGTGCATATCCGTGAATTGGCACAAAATAGAGTGCAATTGTAATGGACCACGGACTGATATTTTAGGCAATTTGTTGCAAACGCAGAGGCAAGCGAGTGTGTAAACTCACACTATTGGCTAATGTGTTGGTTTCCCAGCATCAACAGGTCAGAGGTTAGGAATACTGCAGCGAGTAACTCACCCCCTGACTCCCCAAAGCTTGTCCACCATCTACAAGGCACAAGTCAGGAGTGTGATAGAATACTCCCTACTTGCTTGGATGAGTGCAGCTCCAACAACACTCAAGAAGCTTGATACCATCCAGGACAAAGCAGCTTGATTGACACCACATCCATAAACATCCATTCCCTCCACCACCAACACTCAGTAGCAGCAGTGTGTACTATCTACAAGATGCACTGCAGCAATTCACCAAAGATCCTGAAAAGCACCTTCCAAACCCACGACCACTTCCATCTAGAAGGACAAGGGCAGCAGATACATGGGAACACCACCACCTGCAAATTCCCCTCCAAGTTCACTATCTCCTCTATTACAATATTGCAGAAAGTCAAAATCTTCTCCACTCCTTTTGTGCTGAGTCGCACAGCTGACTGCTTTAAAATAAAGCATGAAAACCATAAAGAGTGGAACAGACTGACATGGAATTTCTGTGTATAACTCCATTACACATACCCGATTCCCCTGACTCAATGTCACAATTACATATACTTTGTATGTAATGGAAAATGAGTACACTGTGATAAATGGTTCATCTCACAATCTTTCAAAGATTCTCCAATATTGATTGTGATGGAATATTCCAGATGTTTCAGGATGGGCTAGTCATACCACATTTAGGAAGCATGATATAAAGTTTAAATTTTATTTATTAGTGTTGCACATAGGCTTACATCAACACTGCAGTGAAGTTACTGTGAAAACCCCCTAATTACCACACTCCTGTTCGGGTATACTGAGGGAGAATTTAGCATGGACAATGCACCTAACCAGCACGTCTTTCGTACTGTGGGAGGAAACCGGAGCACCCGGAGGAAACCCATGCAGACACGGGGAGAATATGCAAACTCCGCACAGTCACCCAAGCTGGGAATTGAACCCGGGTTCCAAACGCTGTGAGGCAACAGTGCTAACCACTGTGCCACCTTGTCAACCAGTGATATTGTCCAGAAAGAGAGAGCAGTTTGACTTGTGTGGTGCTCCTTCCACTGGACTCAATCTTCACACCTTCTTCACTGGCACACTGAGGCTGAACTGTCCAAATGATGTACTTCAACAACTTTCCTTGACAGTCCTATCCCTCCATTGCAATTTTTGTCATGTTAAGAACAAAAACAGCAACTGTGTGGTAACAGCATTAGCTCCAAGTATGAGTTCCCCATTATCCAGATTTGGGATGTGCATCTCTGGGTTAGTATCATGGAAATTCTTACTCGACATGATTTTGGGAGCACCATCAGCATAGCAATGGTCCTTGGACAAGTTTACCACCACCTTCACCAAGGCAACCGGGGATAGGCAATAGATGTAGGCTTATCCCATAACTGATAATTATTTCACTTTTACATCAATTTTCAAGTTCGCTTATGACTCGCATTCATCTTCCCTGGTTACAATGCAGGCCACGTTATCTGAAAATGATAAAAATGAAGTGTTTCTTGTTAGTGTCTAGTTGGTTAAATTTAATCACATTTTACAAGCAGCTCATAAAGTAGATCAGTTCAGACTTACTTTGAAGAAATGTTGCAGTTTTTCTCGGAGATGGCTCAATTTGGTCTGTATATGGTTGGCAATTCCTTTCTAATGCTGAGTGGTTTGATAGTCCGTTGGTTTGAAACACAGGAGCTGTTCTGTTAGAAAGAACTTACAGGGCGAAATCTTACTATAAAAATGGCAGAGAGTGACTCCCACCGATGGCACTGATGTGTTTCTGACCAAATCTTACGTCTCATCAGTAATAATTTTTTATGCCCATGTCAATCACGCCACACCTGCATTCCTTCCAATTCGCCTGTGCTTAACAACTTAGCTGCTCCAAGCACTGGGGAGCTCCATATATGATGTGGAGATGCCGGCGTTGGACTGGGGTAAACACAGTAAGAAGTTTAACAACACCAGGTTAAAGTCCAACAGGTTTATTTGGTAGCAAAAGCCACACAAGCTTTCGAGGCTCTTAGCCCCTTCTTCAGGTGAGTGGGCCCACTCACCTGAAGAAGGGGCTCAGAGCCTCGAAAGCTTGTGTGGCTTTTGCTACCAAATAAACCTGTTGGACTTTAACCTGGTGTTGTTAAACTTCTTACTGAGCTCCATATAAACAGCTCCTCAGCACTTGTTCCACAACGACTGCAGGGGATGGCAGCCAAGAAGACAGCACTGCGCTTCACAGCATGGGCACTGACCGGACTGCTGGATGGAGTGTAGCAGAGGCGGGACTTCAGGGGAAGGTCTTCCAGCAGGGTGACCATGCCCGCCTAGAATGAAATGGCAGCCCTGGTCAGTGCAAGCGCATTACCGAAGAGGACAAGGCAGCAGTGTCGGAAGAGAGTCAATGATCTTCTTCACTCAGGCAGGGTAAGTGAACCACCCCAAGTCTGCATTTGGACCCCCTTGCACATCCCTTGCTCTTGCAACTCTCTCGCCCAGCCACCTTGCGGGTTGCCAACACCAAGCACCAGGACTCCCCCAATCACCATGTTTCCTCCCAATAGCTACTATGCTTCACAGAATCCCTACAGTGCAGGAGGAGGCCATTCGGACTATCGAGTCTGCACCAACCATAATCCCACCCAGGTCCTATTCCCGTAACCCCACATATTTACCCTGCCAAACCCCTGACACTAGGCTCAACTTAGCATGGCCAATCAACGTAACCCGCACATCTTTGGACTGAGGGAGGAAGCCAAAGCACCCGGAGGAAACCCATGCAGACACAGGGAGAAAGTGCAAACTCCACACAGACAGTCACCCAAGGCTGCAATTGAACCCAAGTCCCTGGCGTTGTGAGGTAGCAGTGCTAACCACTGTGCCACCGTTCCGCCCAATGTGCTTCTCACATTCTAACTCTGACTCAAGCCCCAGGCCTGTAACGTCTCATCACCATCTTCAATCTCAGGACTCCCACCTGCACTCTCCCTGTCTGTGTCATTGCGGGACCAGCTCAACCACAACAAATGTGAGTGGGTGCAGGGAGTTGGAGTCGTACTGGAGCTCAGAACCCTGACATATTTCAAGGAGAGAGCCCTCGAGCTGGCTGGGGAGGAGAAAGACCGCATCTGCTCTGCTGGTGAAGTGGGGGCAGCAGACAAACATGAGAATCCTCAAGATGCGGTGTCATTCCTCAAGTCTCGAGTGAGTAATCAATGTTTTCTCCTTTATCCCCTGTAATGCACTGATGCCATCGCCCTTATCTTGCAGGTTGACCAGCTGAACAGACCGAATCATCATCACACCCTCTGGATCCATCAGAAACAAGGAAGACATGCATTTCCAAGCCCACTATTGAAGAGATGTCACAGCTGTCGCCCGCACCCGGCACCAGGACAGATACTCACACCTCGATGGGTTCACTAAGTAGGCAAGCTTCTGGGTCACTCACTGGTGAGCGCCTCACAGCTGAAGATCCACAGCAGGTGGAGGGAGGGACATCCCAAGGAAAATTCTTAACTGCCCATAAAGCACTTTGAGATGACCTGATGCCATAAACGTTGCTACGTAAATGCAATACTTTATTTCCTTCTGTGTAAGATAAGCCCATGCAAAAGCAATTTGATTTGGGATTCCTCACACCTCCTTTCTGCACTTCACCCTTCAAGTCATGTTTTCGACTGATTTCATAATGCCAACACCGATTTGCCTTCTGAAGATGAGTTGGTGACATAAAGTGGTTGTATTTAATTTTTAAATGATTAACCAGATAGTCTGTGATAAGATCTTTCCTTTTGTTTATTAAATATATACATAGCAATAAATAAGGCCATTGAAGTTTGAAATCTTTTGTGTGGCCTGATATGATTGATGGAAATTGAGTACATTAGCAGTTACCACGGCAAGACGTGGAGTCCATTAACACATAGCAGTTGAAACTTGGAGCAAAATACATTACATTATCTAATTCCCTCACCCTCAAAGATATTGGCCGGGATTCTCCCCAAAAAATTCTAAGTCCCCCAATTTACATGTAAATGGTAGTAACTACCGCCGATTTCTTTGGCGTAATTTTCAGAATGAATCTCCAGCACTCTGTGCTTTACAGGATGCCCTAGCGGGATTCCCTCTGAAAATCAGTGGGCAGTGCCTACTCCTGCCTGGGAGGCCGGCAGCGTAGTGCTGAGTGGGCCACTGTGCATGCGCCGATCTGTTAGCACATGCGCAGTGGCCCAGCATTGCTCGCCACCCGATCGCTTGCCAGCCCCCCATTACTGGCCTTGTCAATCCCCCCATTCCCGATTGGTGGCCTCCTAGACCTTCCCGGCCAGCCCTGATCTCCCAACCACCCTTCTGGCAGCCCCAACCCCATCACCCTACCAACAGCCCTGACCCACACCCACCCCTACCTGTCCCGACCCCCTCCACTCCCCAGCAGCCCTACCCCCCCCCGCAACCCTGAACCCCACCACCCCCACACCTGGATGATCAGCCCCGATTACAGTCCTCCCTCCCTCTGCCTGCAATCCCGAAATAGAGTGGCAGCAGGATTCCCACCCCCACCGATTGCCCACCCCCCAATAGGCCCCGTGCCCCAATAGACCCCGCAACATCTGGCCCTGCCCCTTGGCACTGCCAAATGCCAAGTGGGCAGTGCCAAAGTGCCTCTTGGGCATTACCGGTTTGTCACCCTGGCACTGCCCAAAAGGCATCCCCTCCTTACCCCCCGACCTTCAGGGGGGTCTCAATGGCCTCTGTTGCCTCCAACAGGGTCGGCTGCCATTAGTGGGGAGCAGTTGTAAACCCTGCTGGAGTGAACCACTCCTGGCGGGTGGGGGATGCTAGGGGGCCAGGAGATTTCCATATTGAAATCAGTTCCGCACTGATTTCCGACGCGGAGCTGATGACACTCCGGAAATCTTCGGATGGGAGACATGTGGAGGCCTGGGTGCCCAGCGGGAAGCTCGCAAAACGGCCTCCGCTGATGTCTCCTGGCCCATTGGGAGAATCGTCCCCATGAATTATTTTGGGATAATAGATCCAAAAAGGTAGCCTATTCCACCCGCATGCATCCCGAGCATATAACAGGATCACTTATCTTTGGGAGATTTGTTTTTCACTTATTTGTTCTTATTTATTTACTAATTTATTCTTAGAATGTGAGCATCACTGGCAAGGCCAACATTTACTGACCATCCATCAATGATTGTGGAGGGCCTTCTTGTCGGAATTATATTACACTCAATACCTGGTGAAGTCATTAATGGTGAACAAAATAATGTGAACTGGAGTCATATGTGAGCAAGGCCAGGATAAGGATATCATCAATTTAATAGAATATTGGGTTTTTAACAGCAATCCAGCAACTTTAACGATCATTTTGTTTGAGTGATCCTGCCCCAGTAATCAGGTGCTCCTCAAGGATGACACAAGAATTATGGGTGGAATTTTACCTGCAGCTCCGCACGAGTTTCATACAACCCCGTCCGAGGCCAACGGAGAATGCCTCGCCCACCCCCAGAATCAGGGCGGATGTGCCAGTAAAATTCCAGCCTATGTCTCTGTATCAGATGTCCAAAAGAAAAAATTGCATTTTTGAGGCACAGTTAGTGATGTCAGAACATCCCAAAGTCCTTTTCTTATTCAAATAAGTAACTTTTGTCATATAGTCATTGATGTAAAGTCAATACAGAGCAAGATCCCACTAATAGCATTGTGCTAATAATCAGATTTAGTGAAGTTGGTTGAGGCATAAATATAGATCAGGACACCTGGGCGAAGTCCCCGAATCTTATACATCCACCTGAGGGGGCAGATGAATCAACTGAAAGATTGCACCTCCGGTAATTCAGAACTCCCTGGAAGTGTCAGCCTAGATTTTGTACACAACTTTTGACCACTCTTTGTAACCCCAATTATGGTAAACACCAAAGCTGTTCTCACACGATGCTCCCAGTCAATGCCTTCCAGCAACTGTCATCCCAAGTTTCAGAATTTTCCCTTCGGCTGTATGATAGGCATCTACCATCAGCATGTTGGAGGACCCACACATGCCCCATGTAACATCCACCTTCATATTCCAGGTTTCAAGATCCAATGCTGGAAAATCAATCTTATTCATCATCGACTGCTCAATCTACATCATCCATTGAAGGTTTTAGTCATTCTCCATCCAACAGGCCTTCAGTGATGGGCTGTTGTTGGCCAATGTTTCCTCTGTTGCAATGCCTCTTTGTCTCAAATAACCACTTGGCAACTTGTTCTAGATCTCACACATAGTGGGAGGAAATCATTCCATTACATGCCTAGCAATACTGAATAACTGAATTTATATAAATTACAGCAGAAAAGAAGGTTACTCATCACACTTGCATCAGGATTAGTTTTTCCATTGAAGTTATCCATTCGAATCCAACTTCGTTTCTGCCCTCCTATGTTCTCACTTCTGAAATCCTCAGCCATTTAAGTGATGGCATAGCTTTAGAGTATTTCAACAGTGAGGAAAGTTAATCAAGAATAAGGCAAACCACCATCTCTATGCGCAACTTAGAATGAACAATAATGAAGTTGTGCTTAGAATCCCTACAGTTTAGAAGGAAGCCATTTGGCCCATCAAGTCTGCACCAACTCTCTAACAGAGCATCTTACCCAGGCCCTATCCCCAAAACCCAACATTTTTACCTTGCTAATTCCTCTAACCTATATATCTTGGGACACTAAGGGGCAATTTAGCATGGCCAATTAACCTAACCTGCACATCTTTGGACTGTGCAGGGAAATCTGAGCACCTGGCGAAAACCACGCGAGCCCAGGGAGTACATGTGAACTCCACACAGACAGTGATCCAGGGCTGGAATTGAACCCGGGTCCCTGGTTCTAGGAAGCAGCAGTGCTAACCACTATACCACCAAGCCATGTGGATTCAGGCTCTGCAATGCAGTAGTATTCATGGGATGCAGCAGGATGTTGTTAGACCACCGAGGCTCAGTCATTCATGTGTGGTGGATTTAAGAAAATTACTGAAGGTAGAGGTAATTGATGAAGGCATATTAGGTGTAAAACAAATATTCAAGCATAGATTGAGAGATTTTTGAGCAGTAAGCGTATTGAGGGTTATGGAACTAATGCAGAGAGATTGAGTTAAGACATAGATCAGTCTAATTCAACTCAGTAATTGATGCGCGATATAACACACGAGAGGCTGGATGTACTCGGGAAATAAAGGCTTTTATTGCCAACAATAACAGAGCTACCATATACAGTATATGATCCCAGACTAAAGGGTCACCAGGCAGAGCAGTGACCTTTATACCTCTCCCAGGAGGCGGAGCCGACTGGGGTGTACCATAAGGACTATATTAACAGGTAGAACAGCCCAACCCTAACCCCAACAGTAACATATCTACAGACTCATAGTACTGGCCAGACCATGGCTCAGCACTACCTGGTGGGAACCAACAATGGTTCAGCACATTCACCCCTCCTTTGAAAACAAAGGCCGGCGGGGTACAAAACACAGAACAATTGTTCATCTGTCTATAAGTTCAAACGGTCTGGGGGACCACACCGTCGTTGTGACCTCCTCAACACCGGCGATGACACCGGTTCAGGCAATCGCGGTGACGTTCTCTCCAAGGCGATGTCCAGTGACTCCTCCAGTGCCTCACGGGCCGGTAGACCCCGAGGTGGTGACAATCCGCTGAACTCGGGCACGCCTTGAAGTGGCGACCATCTCCTGGACTCAGGCAAGCTGTACACGGGAGTAAGAGGGTTAAGTGGTGGTCCCAATACTGCCCGCGCCATGTCAGGAGGGGAAATAATGGTTGGGGGGTCTCTAACAGGAGGTGTGGGAGCGACAGGGGTTTCCAAGCCCCCTGCTGGTGCCAGATCTCGAATCAAGACCGTGTCCTCTCGCCCGTCAGGATATGCCACGTAGGCATACTGAGGGTTGGCGTGGAGGGGATGGACCTGTTCAACCAAAGGGTCGGACTTGCGGGTCCTAACATGTCGCCGCAGGAGGACAGGTCCTGAGTACGTCAACCAAGACGGTAATGAGGTCCCAGAGGAAGACTTCCTAGGGAATGAAAACATTCTCTCATGAGGAGTAGCGTTGGTTGCCGTACACAGGAGTGAGCGTATGGAGTGGAGCACATCAGGGAGTACCTCTTGCCAACGGGAGACTGGAAGACCTTTAGACCTCAACGCCAGTAAGACAGCCTTCCAGACTGTAGCATTCTCTCGTTCGACCTGTCCGTTACCCCGAGGGTTGTAGCTCGTGGTTCTACTAGAGGCAATCCCATATGAGAGCAGGTATTGCCTCAAGTCATCGCTCATGAACGACGAGCCCCTATCGCTGTGGATATAACAGGGGTAACCGAACAGGGTGAAAAGATCACGAAATGCCTTGATAACCGTGGCAGCGGGCATATCAGAACAGGGAATGACAAAGGGGAATCATGAGTACTCATCAATCACATTGAGGAAGTACACGTTCCGATCTGTCGAGGGAAGGGGGCCCTTAAAGTCCACACTCAGTCTTTCGAATGGACGAGTGGCCTTAACGAGTTGTGCCCTGTCAGGTCGGTAGAAGTGCGGTTTGCATTCCGCGCATACCCGGCAGCTTCTGGTTATGGACCTGACATCCTCCACCGAGTAGGGTAGATTCCGGGCTTTTATGAAGTGGAAGAGGCGAGTGACCCGAGTGATGGCAGAGGTCATTGTGGAGAACCTGCAACCGATTCTCCTGCATACTCGTGCATGTTCCACGCGACAGGGAATCCGAGGGCTCGTTGAGCTTCCCTGGACGATACATGATATCATAATTGTAGGTGGAGAGTTCGATTCTCCACCTCAAGATCTTATCATCCTTGATCTTACCCCATAACGTGTTGTTGAACATGAACGCCATGGACCGCTGGTCCGTGAGCAGAGTGAACCGTTTTCCCGCCAAGTAATGGCGCCAATGCCGGACGGCCTCCACAATGGCCTGGGCCTCCTTTTCCACCGCCGAATGTCGAATTTCAGGGCCTTGGAGGGTGCGAGAGAAAAAGGCGACGGGCCTGCCCGCCTGGTTAAGTGTGGCGGCCAGGGCGAAATCAGATGCATCGCTCTCCACCTGGAAGGGGATGGACTCATCGATAGCGTGCATCGTGGCTTTCACGATGTCGGCTTTTATTCTTGCAAAGGCTAGGCGAGCCTCTGGTGCTAGGGGAAAAGAGGTAGACTTGATGAGCGGACGGGCTTTGTCCGCGTAATTGGGAACCCACTGTGCGTAGTATGAGAAGAAGCCTAAGCATCTTCTCAGTGCTTTGACACTAGTGGGCAGGGGAAGTTCGAGGAGAGGACGCATACGGTCTGGATCAGGGCCAAGGACCCCGTTTTCCACCATGTATCCGAGGATAGCTAGGCGGCGCGTGCGAAATACACAATTCTCCCTGTTGTAGGTCAGATTCAGGCGAGATGCAGTGCGTAAGAATCTAAGAAGTTTGGCATCGTGGTCCTGCTGGTCATGGCCGCAGATGGTGACGTTATCCAGGTACGGGAAGGTAGCCCACAGTCCGTTCTGGTCCACCATTCGGTCCATAGCACGCTGGAAGACCGAGACCCCATTCGTGACACCAAAAGAACCCTTAGAAAATGGTACAGGCGACCATCCGCCTCAAAGGCCGTGTATTGTCGGTCCTCTGGGCGAATGGGGAGCTGGTGGTAAGCAGATTTTAGGTCGATGGTGGAGAACACCCGGTACTGCGCAATCTGATTGACCATGTCAGATATGCGCGGGAGGGGATACGCATCCAGCTGCGTGTATCTGTTAATGGTCTGACTATAGTCTATGACCATCCGGGGTTTGTTCCCATTCTTAACCACCACGACTTGCGCTCTCCAAGGACTAGCGCTAGGTTGGATGATCCCTTCCTTGAGGAGCCGCTGAACTTCAGATCGAATGAAGATCCGATCCTCAGCGCTGTAACACCTGCTCTTTGTTGCAATGGGCTTGCAGCCTGGCACGAGATTCTGGAATAGGGAGGGTGTGGTAATCCTGAGCGTTGAGAGACTACATGTGCAGCGCGTTGGGCAATTTAGAGGCTGCGGGTCTCCCACTGAAAGCGGAGGGAGTGGCCCACCGTACTGCAGGGTTACCAGTCTGTGAGGCTTGGCCTGGTCCAGGATGATCGACGCCACCGTTGGTTCGTGGGCGCAACTGCAGGCAGCTGAGATGGTTGATGACGACCCCTGCTGGTCATTCGCGGTCGGTGCCGACCAAAATGGCTGCCCCCATAGGTCGCACATGGACGATGGCGCCAAAACCTGCGGCCCCTGCAGGTCGCACGTGTCTTGCGACTCCGTCGTTCGGAATGGCGACGTCCTAGAATCGCACGTGGTAGAAGACCTTGAAGATGCAGAAGACAAGGAGGCCGGCTCCGGGGAGTCACACGCCGCACTGCTGTTCTTGGATGGAAGTTTGGACCGGCATACCTTGGAATAGTGCCCCTTCTTGCCGCAGGTGGAGCACAACACCACTTTAGCTGGACATCGCTGCCGAGAGTGTTTCACCCCCCCACAGAAGTAACACCGCGGGCCACCTGTAGCTGCTGCCGTCGTCAGGTCCGAGGCTGGGAACGCAATCGTGCAGTTTTTCGGTCCCGCTGAATGAAGTGGGGTCTGTGACTGCCCCTGCCACGCTGTCTCCACGTGGTCGAGGGGGAACATCGCCAGACTTTTGGAGGCCGTTTCTAGAGTGTCAGCTAACTCTATGGATTTAGTGAGATCGAGGTTACCTTGCTCCAACAGCCGAAGGCGGATGTACGACGAGCTGATTCCCACCACGAACGCATCTCGAGCTAGGTCGTTCATGTACTGGTCTGCCGACACTGCCTTGCAGTTGCAGGCTCTGGCTAGCTGCTGAAGCCCGCACGCGTACTGTTCCGTCGTTTCGCCGGGCTGCCGCCGTCGAGTGGCTAGAAGGTATCGAGCATGCATCTCATTCGGTGGTTTGTTGTATCGCTTCTTGAGAAGCTCGAGGGCCCCTTTGTAGTCGGTGGCCCCACGGATCGCTAGCTATACAGCGTCGCTTACCCTCGCGTGGAGGACCCGGAGTCTGTCGGCGTCGTCGGTGACCGCTGTGGAGGCGTCGAGGTAATCTTGGAAACACTTCAACCAGTGGTCAAAAGTGTTCGATGCTCCCGCCGCACGTGGGTCCAACGTAAGCCGTTCGGGTTTAAGCATTTGCTCCATGTTTTCTTTGTCGTTTTTTTTTCAAAAAAAAAGAATTTTCTTGTTGGCAATAAAATTGATGCGCGATATAACACACGAGAGGCTGGATGTACTCGGGAAATAAAGGCTTTTATTGCCAACAATAACAGAGCTACCATATACAGTATACAATCCCAGACTAAAGGGTCACCAGGCAGAGCAGTGACCTTTATACCTCTCCCAGGAGGCGGAGCCGACTGGGGTGTACCATAACAACTATATTAACAGGTAGAACAGCCCAACCCTAACCCCAACAGTAACACATCTACAGACTCATAGTACTGGCCAGACGATGGCTCAGCACTACCTGGTGGGAACCAACAATGGTTCACCACAGTAATAAAATTACGGAACTGGCCCAAGGGATGGAGCGGCCTACTCCTCTGCCTCTGTTGCGAAAAGTTCTATGTCAAAATTTTTAATGGTGTCTCTTACATGAAAATCTGTAGTTTAAGGTTAAAAAAAAATTCCGGAAGGGATACAAATTTTGAAAAATATGAAAATAAGCTGTTTAAGAGTTTAATACAGTTGTACAGCTTCATCATCAGGAATCTAACCTGAGACATATTCTAAAGCTACGAATTACCAAACGTTACAACACACACGATCAGCTGTGCATTTTATCTTCATGAAACAGAACATTTCTCTCTCCCTGAGCCCCCTGGCTAAAGAACACCAGGTGAGGAGCTGCCCAGAATGATGGCAAGCTATGTTTGTTTTAAATAAACATATTTTATTTTTTAAGGAGTTGAAGATGGATGAGGATGAGCCAATTTCATTGTCACATTACCTTAAGGCATTGTTCTGGTGAAGAGTGAAACAATGACTGCCAGCTTCACTCTGGGAAACCATGTATGGGAATTATTCTTCGGCCCAAGCAAGTAAGCTCAGCTCATTTCACTGGCTCCCTTGATCACCAGCCTGTGATGCCCAGCCACACAGATCCTGGTCCAGATCCTGATCCCTGGCCTTAATTCCATCGACCTACTTTGCTGGCTTTATGGCCACGGCTCTGTCAATGGGTTCAGAGCGAGACTTCTGCTCCCCCCCCCCCCCTCCCCCCCCCCGATCCCAACCAGATGGTTGGTAGCACTCAAGCCTCAGCAGCGCGATCAAGAGTGGTAGCCACAGCCTTTCCTCATTGATGAATGTCAATGGAGCAAGATTAGAACTTGAGTTGGGGGCTCTGCTTTGGCCAATCTGACAACCCTTGGACAGAGGCGATGGAGGCCCAAGTTTAAAAGAGCGGCAAGGGAGTCTCTGATTTCTGCTGACCATGTATACCTCCACCCAATCAAATGAGGCCTCACCAAATGGCATTGGCAGCCATCTGGTAAAATACCATTGGCAGATGTAGGAAGCCCTTAAGTGGATATTAATTGACCACAGTAAGAAGTCTCACAACACCAGATTAAAGTACAACAGGCTTATTTGGAATCACAAGTTTTTGGAGCACTGGGGCAATTCGGAGTGACTCACCTGAGGAAGGAGCAACGCTCCAAAAGCTCGTGATTGCAAATAAACCTGTTGGACTTTAACTGGTGTTGTGAGACTTCTTACTGTGCCAACCCCAGTCCGACGCCGGCATCTCCACATCATTAATTGACCAATTAAGGGCCTCAATTGCCCAACACCTGCCCCATTACTGGTAAAATATCAGTGAAATAAGGTAGGCAACAGCCCTGTGCCACCACTTGATTTTGCACCCCTCACTGCACTTACCAGTCTGCACTCTGTTTGGGAATTGTAGCATAACAACTACAAGAACAAGTCAGAGGTTGGGAATTCTGCAGCAAGTAACTGACTCCCCATTGCTTATCCACCATTGACAAGGCACAAGTCAGAATGTGATGGACTACTCTTCACTTACCTGGATGAGTGCAGTTCCAACAACATTCAACCTCAACACCATCTGAGCTAAAAGCAACCTGCTTGATTGGCACCTCATCCTCCACTGCAAGGACTGTGCGGTGGTCATGGACAGATGCAGCTGTGACAGGCAGATTGATGAGGATGAGGTCAAGTCAGTTTTTCTTTTTGTTGGTTCCCTCACACTTGCTGCAGTCTCAATCAATGCTGAGGACTCCCTGGGCAAGTCCCTCCTGTTTGTATACCCCTGTGCTGCCACCTTTGCCAGATCTGCCCTATTAGTGGGACAGGACATACACAGGGATGGTGATGGTGGTGTCCGGCGCATTATCTGTAAAGTATGATTCCGTGAGAATAACTATGTCAGGCTGTTACTTGACTAGTCTGTGAGACAACTCTCCCAACTTTGACACAAGCCCCAGACGTTAGTTAGGGGTACCTTGGCCAGAATTTCACTATCCCACCTGTCATGGGAATCGGAACGGGCGAGGGGCAAACCATGGAAAGGTCCGTTGACCTCAGGCAGAATTTACAGTTTCGCGATGAGCGAGGCCATAAAATCCCGCCCATTGTCATTTTGAATGTCTAAGTTGATTCTTTTCAGTCCGTTTAGCCATTTGATACAACTGGGTGGCTGCCTTGCTTGGCCATTGCTGTGGACCTCGAGTCACATATAGGCCAGATCAGATAAAGGCGGCAGATTTCCTTCCCTCGATGGGTTTTTACAGCAATGGTTTCATGACCATCATTCGACTTTTAATTCCAGATTTTTAATGAATTCAAATTCCACCACTTGCCGCGGTGTGATTCGATCTTGGGTCCCCAGAGCATTACCCTGGGTCAGTGACAATACCACTACACAGCACTGCCTCACCAGAGGAAGTTCGGGAATGTCTCAGTGAGCAACTATAAAGGCAGCAACCTAATCACGGGGTGCAAAAAGGTGACACAAACTTTGAAATTGGGTTGCATTTCTTCCTATGTAACATATTACTCAGTGGAGATTTCCACTGACTCCAGTTGGGCATTTTCCTTGCTTGTACAAGATTAATAATATCAAGCCCACACACATAAGTTCTTGATAATCAACTGTAAATAAGACTTAATAAGCTCCCAGTTATCATTTCGCCATCTTTAATCCTCTTGCATGTATGATCTGCCTTGAGGATATATAATAAACCAGTCAATGTCTGAACTGATGCTGGTGGAAAAATGAATATGAACCAGGATCAAGAATTATTCTATTATGAAATTGAAATAATCTATTGCAGAATTCATAAAATATTCTAAGTGCGAGCCATATAAATGTCATGGCTATTAGAGCAGATCTGCATTGGTCGACTCATCTCCTGACTCCCCTATCTACAAGCACAAGTCAAGAATGTGATGCAATTCTCTCCACTGCTTTGGATGTGTTCAACAACAATAAAACTCTAGAGACTCAACACTGTCTCAGCCAAAACAGTCCCCATGGTCAGCACCCCATCCACCACTTAAACTTTCACTCCCTCCGCCACTGACAGACTGGGACTGCAGTGTGGAGCATCTACAGGGTGTACTGCAGCAACTTGCCCAGGCTTCTTCAACACCACCTTCCAAACCCATTAGCTCCACCTCTGAGAAGGACAAGGGCATCAGGTGCACAGGAACACCATCACTTGCGAGTGACACACCATCCCCATTTGGGCTCATATCGTCATTCCTTCTTCAGCCCCAGGTCAAAATCTTGGAGATTCCGACTGAACAGCGCTCACCAAAGGGACTGCAATGGTTAAAAAGGCCAAACACCTTGCTCCCAAAAACAACTAGGCTTGGGCAATAAATGTCCATACCCCAGAATGAAAGAAGGAAGTTACATCAAGGCCACAATCTAACTTGCAGTTTATGGTGAGACAGTGGTACAATGGCATTGTCACTGGACTAGTAACCAGAGACCCAAGGTAATGCTTTGGGGATCTGGATTTGAATCCCACCATGGCAGACGGTGAAATTTTAATTCAATACAAATTTGGAGTTATAAGGATAATGATGATCATATAGCCATTGCCAATTGTTATAAAAACCCACCTGGTTCACTGATGCCCTTTGGGAAGGAAATCTGCCATCCTTATCTGGCCGACATCTGACTCTAGACTGATAGCAATGTGGTTCAATACCTCAATTAGGGATGGGCCAATAGATGCAGGCCCAGGCAGCGCGGCCTATGAATGAAGAAGGAAAAAAAAACAAAAACCAACTATCATGGAAATGGTGCGACTGAATATTTATTTCATGATAGGAGCTCATCCCAGTTCTAATAACAACAACTTTCATTTAAAAGCACTTTTGACATAGTAAGGCGGATCTCGGAGTGTCATCAGCAAAAATTGGCATTGAGTCATAGTAAGTGACAAAAATCTTGGTTTTAAGAAGAATCTTGAAGGGACTCAGAGACAGAAAGATTGAGGGAGGAAACTTGGGGACTGAAACTGCATCCACCAATATTGGCATGAAAAACAGGGTCTGTATAAAAATCAGTGTTGGAGGAATCAGTGGAGAGATGTGTGGCTGCAGAAGGTTAAGGAGATACTGAAGGGTAAGGACATGAAGGAGTTAAACATGAGAATATATCAGGAAGACTTGAACATATGAACAATATACCATGAATGAACATTCAGAAATGTGATTTCTAACTTTGAAATTAATGTGGCATTCTGCATAGAAACAATCAAGGTAAGCAAATGGGGAAGACAGTGAAAGGACAATTTGAATTTAGTTTTTGGAGCAAGCAAGGAGATGGATTTGGGTCCACCCGGTCCACTCTGAGCATTGGCTCTGTAACTTTAAGACTGGAGTAAAAAATGTTTCTAAAAGCTGACTGGATTACAATTTGCGGGTTGTGGGGGCCCTTTCCTAATTCAGGTCTTGGCTTGTCTACCTTTGATGGTGTTTCCTCCATCTTGGATCGCATTTCTTTGTGTGCAAATCTGCCCAATCACTTCTCTCCGGAGATGACTGGGTCACTATTTAACCATGACTTGCAACTCCCTGTTGACCAGACAGTTTACTGTCATCACGCATATAGGTTTTCACACCTAACCTGACAGAGAACAACAAAAGGAGGGAATGATGGCAGTGTTCAAATATCCCATAACAACACTGCCACTTCTGGCTAAGATCAAGCATTGGATTAAGCCTAAGATCAGGTGCAATGCCTTTCTTGCCAGCTTGGATCTTGTTTGTTTCTCTTGTGGATTCAATTTGAATCCTATTCAATGAATAGGATTCAATTTGAAATTGTGTTTTTGGAGCAAGCAAGGAGATGGATCTGGGTTGGCCCGGTCCACTCTGAGCGTTGGCTTTGTAAATTTAAGATTGGAGTAAAAAATGTTACGAAAAGCTGACCACACTGGAACATAAGGAGCATATGCATGGGAGGTAATGGGGGAGTAGGGGTTGGGGCTGGTCAGGGGATGATGGGGTAATGCAAAAGCTGAAACTATTTGGTTAGAATTAAGAAATAAGAAGGGAGCTGCGACCCAATTTGGTGTGTATTATAGATTGGTGGTTCCCAATCTTTTCCTTTATGTGGACCAAGAGATCATCATCTAAAGTGTTTGCAGACCACAACATAGAAAGCCATTTTAAACAATTCAAATCACGTAATTGGTTGTCTAGCATGGCAGTGAAGCTCTGCACAATTCCCATCCTTCACCCCTTTTGAATCAGATAGTGTGGTTTCAGTTTGCTCATGTCCCTTGGACTCTGAGAGACAGTCAGCAGTGGCACTAAAGGCCGGCTGAGTGCTGCAGCCAGAGGAACCTCCTCCATGTGTGAGAACACAGGAACAGAGCTTTGCAGCTCCCACTGCGGAACCAGGTGAGGTGAACTGAGAAGCAACATCATGAGATCTGGGCACGATGGCACTGCAGCACTTGGCAAGACCGAGCTCGTTCTGGTATCTTTCATAATACTTATCATGTTTCTTAAGTCTGCAGGAAAAGGCTTTTCTCTCTGTCCTGCTTAACTTCTTCAGCGACTGAATCTTTGAGATTCACTGGGGGCGATTCTTCCAAAAATATGCTAAGTGTCAAATTCGCGTACAAACTGGAGTAAATCACGCTGGTTTTTTTTAGCAAGATTCAAAATGAATCCCCCACACTCTGAGCGCTGCAGAGTACCTCAGTGTGAATCGTGTTAAAAGCCAGTGGGCGTGGCCTATTTGCGCTGGTGAGGCCGGCAGCATAATGCTGAGTGGACCACTGCACATGCACCGATCTGTCAGCGTTGAGATCGGCACATGCGCAGTGGTCCCTGTCTGCCATCTTCCCAATTGGCCAGCCCTGCAACCCCCGCATCACCGGCCCTCTCAGCCCCCCACGATTTGATCGCTGGCCCACCGAACATTCCCGTGCCAGCCTCGACCAACCCCACCCCCCTACAGCCCCGATCTCCCGCACCGCACCCCCCCAGCCAATCCCACCCCTACCAGCAGCTCCAAAACTCACCCCCACCACAGTGCCAATCCCGCTCCTGCAGTCCCAAATCCCCCCAGCAGGCTGACCCTCCCACCCGGATAGCCAGCCCCAATCACTAGCCTCCCTCCCTCTCCCACCGATCCCAACTGCAGAGTGGAAGTGGGACCCCTCCACCCCCACCGACCATATTCGCAGAGGCCCTGCCCCCCCACAGGTCCTGTCCCTCATTAGGCCCTGTCCCCTTGGCACTGCCCCATGCCCAGTGGGCAATGCCAAAATTCCCCCTTGGGCATTGGCACTTTGCCCCTTGGGAAGTGCCAGGGGGCCCAGGCTGGCACTTCCAAGGTGTCAAAGCACCATAGGCACCCCCTCAGTGCCCGACCCTCTGGGGGGGGGCCTCGATTGCCCCCCCCCCTTCACTCCAGCAGGGTCAGGCCGCCAGCTCCCCACAAGTGGGGAGCTATAGTAATCCCCGCCGGAGTGAAATACTCCTGGCAAGGGGAGAGTCTAGTGGCCCAGAGCTTTCATTCCCGGGCCCACTAATAACAATAAAAGTACATTGAAATTAGGCACTGCATACATTATGCAGCTCCGCATTGATTTCTGGCACAGAGCTGACGGCACCAGAAATCTGGCGCTGGGAGACGTGCTCAGGCCTGGGCGCTCAGCAGGGACCCCACGAATTGGCCCCCGCTAGAGTGTCCTGGCTTGCTGCACTACAAAAGCAGCGCCCACTTTTCACAGTGCACCAAGTACGCGGAATACTGTTTGCAACTTCCATTTTTACCTCGTATAATTTTATGTTTTCAAAAAAGTGTTCGTCTACATGAAGTACAGTTATTGTATTTTGTTCCCCATGGACCACCTACAGTAAGCTTGCGGACCACCTGTGGTCCACGGACAGAGGTTGGGAAATACTGTATAGATGTTTTAAACAGTAAAAAGGAATTAGAGGTAGGATAGGCAGAGAAAGTATGAAGGAACAAAAGGACAGTAACAATGTATGTCAATTCTGCCTTTGGGAAACATGTAAAGAAATTTAATTGGCCTTTGCCAGTGCTGATGGAAGAAACGTGAAATAAAATAGGAGCAAAGATGGAAGCTTGAGATAAATTCTGCAGGTAACGGAATAATGTCTGACAATGCACTTCATGGGATAGTTGCCTTATTTGATGTTACTAGGAATTCTTCCTGGAGGATAACAGTGTGGCATTTGTGGCAATAGGATGGGAGCAATTTCTAGGCTGTGCACTCCAGGACCCAGAAATAGATGTGTCAGATTTTAAGGAATCCAGCAAGGGAAGACCACCTGACCGTGTAACGTACCTGAGGATCTAAGTGGCCAAAGACAACATGTCATAGAGAGTTGCTTGTCAACATTCATCGAGCAGTGACATTGATACAGCACTGTGCTAGTCCTCTGAACGAGTAGTTTGATTGGTTCCACCTCCTTGCTCTATCTCCTGCTACCATCTCCGATACTAACCCCGCACATAAACTAGAGAATAGATCAGGGATGGATCTAACCATGGTGACACTCCAGACTTGAGTGGACGAGGGGATTTTCACAGTAACTTCATTACAGTGTTAATGTAAGCCTACTTGTGACACTAATAAATAAACTTTAAACTTAAAACACACCAGTTCCAAACTTTTAAGAATCTGGGTGAATGGGCCAGTGTCAGCTCACTGCGGCAAACAGCAGGTGAAAGTGGTTGAGTATGTGCACCAAAATGTTCGGTGCATTGCAAAGCCTTATAGAAAGCCGGTTATCAATGTTAAGTAACATGCAGGTGTCCAGCACCAACGTGGCACTGGACTTGGTGCAATTCTTGAAGCCCATCCTTTCCAGCGTGCAAGTGGTGACCAATTCAACAATGGACCTCATCAGGATGTAGCCTTGGTAGCTGATGTCTCTGCTTCCATTGCAAGCTCAGTCATCCGAACCCTCACATTCCACATGTTATTGGGCCTACCAGCTAGCCCCATCTAGATCATCACTTTTCTCCAAACCAACTTCATTTCCATCCACCTCAAAACCTATAAATATTTCTTCCTTGCCCCCAGGTCAGACTGGATTCAAATATACTCCTCAGTGAGGTCCCATACTCACTCTGATGAGCCAAGTGCTTACCTTTCCATGTTTTCTATTCCATAATTCTGTGATTATAATATTAGCCCACCCTCTGGCCCATTCTGAGTCCTGGAAAATAATTAAGCTAATGGGCTGAATTTTCTACCCCTTCTCGCCGGCAGGATCTTCTGGTCCCGCTGAAGGCGAACCGCCCCCCCCCCCTCATGGCAGGTTCCCCGACTCTGAAGCTGGTGATCAAATGGCCATTGACTTTTGGCAGGACCAGAAGATTCCACCGGCAGCCAATGGTGAACTGTCTCTGTTGCCGGAAAATATGCTGCTGGGGTGTCAGAAAATCTCAACTAGTATAATCTGTGCTGTTGGCAAATTGAAAACCTGAATTCAGTTTTTTTTAGAAAAAGAACTCGACATCCAGAAAAAACTGGCTACAGATTTGTCCAATTGCCTTAAAATACCAATGAGCTCTTTAGTGTGCTTTAGTGAAGGAAACCTTTTGCCCTTACTGGTCTGACCTACGAGTGACTCCAGTCCCATGATTGACTTTTAACTACCCGCTGCATTGGCCAAGGAACTCAGTCAGTTGTATCAAAACACCAACAAAGAAGAAGGTCCACCATCTACAAATAAATGCCAACTTTTCAGCCACGCCTATATCCAGGAACTTGATTCACTTCTTAAAAAGGATAGTGTTTTCTTTGAAAATCATGTTCGTGAGGCTTATTTTGCCTCACATCTGTAAGACCATGACAGAGTGACACAGAAGCACGTCATTGCATGCAAAACTGTCATCACTGGTGCTGGCATGTGACGCCACTGTGACAAGCTTGACACCTGCCTGTTCCCCTTTGCCCTCGCAACCTGTCTTTGACACAGAAGGTGACATCCTTGAATCATTTTGCAAATGCAAGGATTGTCATTCTTTCCCTTTTGTCTGTGATTTCACGGAGGTTTTACAACAGACTGTTCACACGGGTCTGAAGTAGGTGAAGCACAGCAATCAAGGATTCGAGTTTAACTCAGTTCAAGTACGGGTGAGTTAGCGCAGCGTCTGTTTGTTTAGCCTGACCTCTGCCAGCTTGCAGAATTGGCATCTTTTCTACTCTATAAACACTCCAATATTCCTTATCCCAGGACTGCATCTAATTGTCAAGTGGATGAATTATTAATCAATAAGGAGGCTACTCTGTGGTTCTGTTTTTATACACTTTTTACATAAAGTCAACTGATTTCTGATATCGGCACCAACCATTGATCTCCCAGCCTGCGTCGATCTTTTTGGCTGCAGGCTGCCACAGTGAGGGTCGTGGGTCAAATTCAGACAAGCTGTTCAAAATTGGTAGGGAAAGGATAAACAGCCAGCAACAAAGAGCCCATTCTTTGCTGTCAATGACCTGCCTCACTATTGTTATATGCCAATTCTGAAAGTTACCTCCGGGTTTGACTGTTCAACTGCATTCCTGGTTAGACTCCTACTAACAAACTGTAAATATTCTGCTGCCTGTGTCCTTTCTCACACCAACTCCCATTCACCCATCAGCTTTGTGCTGACATGGACTAGATTAAGCGATGGTCCAATTTTAAAATTTGATTCCTTGGCTTCCATTCTCTCTGTGGCCTCTGTAATTTGCGTCAGCAGTGTACGGATCCATCTGGTTGTGATCACCATTTGTTCATGAGTCTAAAATCAAACAGGAGATTCTCCAGAAGGGAGTAAAATGTAAGTAAGGCATGAGGCCTACCTTCAGATCTTTGACCTGCGTCTGAGATGCCTTGGGCCCTCTACCCGCAGGAGGCAGAGCTTTGGAGATTGGCCACACTGCGAGAGCTCCTGGGGTTTCTCAGGGGAGGAGTGAAGAAGAGTGACCCATATGGTGTCACTTTGGCTTTACTGAGCAGCGGTGGGAGATCTTTGCCTGATAATACTGGGATCATTTAAATAGCGTGCAGATAATGTCGTAGCAGTCTCCTGCTCTGCTTTCTTCTGGTACAACAGGAAGCACAGGTTGTCGGGGCTGCTTCTTCAGGTTGGATGATGTGCAAAACTTTCTCTGAAATCATATTTAACAGAAGTATGGTGTTGATGAGCAGCACGATGGAAGTCTTCAGTGTTATATTGAGAGAGGGTTACATTGCTAATGAAGAAAGGTTGGGTCTGTACCCATCAGAGTTTTGAGGAATGAAAGGCGTTCTTTTTGAAACATACAGGGTGGGTTCTGAGGCGGGTTTGGGAGCCTAAAATTGAATGGATGGATTTCCTCCCAGGAACCCGCCCCCCCCCCACCCCCTCCCACAAACCCAGACGGAATTCCACATTTGGTGGCAGGGCCTCGGGTGGGAAACCTGCCCCGCCCTTTCACCTAGAGAAACCACTTAATGGCTACTTAAGGGCTTTTGCTCCTGCCAGCCTACATATTGAGGTTGGGGAGTAAGAGTGCGTAAGGTGGAAAAGTGACATTTAAACTCTTGGGTGGTAAGGGAGGTGGTGCCTACTCTGAAGGACCCAGGATGTTGGAGCCAGAGACCCCCTCACAAACTGACCTAACACCCCCCACCAATGCCACAATTAGTCCCCTCCCAATCCCACCAGGTGTCCTCTACCCTCCGGCCCCTAGGATTCCTGGGACTTTCCTTCCTCAGGGTGCGGGGACTTAGTTACAGACTGAGTGCTGCAGTACCAATTCTGGCCACTGCAGCACTATTGCTGGTTGGGTTGAAGAGCTGTCAGCCAATTTGATTGGCTGACTGCCCTCATGGGCAGGACTTCCTTCCTAGAGCAGATGGAAGTCCTGGCCACTGCTAATCAATGCTCAATGAGCATTAAATGACAGCGGGATTTTGAAAGTTGGCGGTAGCTCGTTAGGCACCGACTCTGAGGGTTGTTGAACGTCGACTGCTCACCATCCTTAAAATCTTACCCACAAGATCCTGAGGGGACTTGTTAGGCAGCTACCAGGGAGCTGTTTCCACTTGTGGGGGATACTGGAACTAAGGGACACAGTTTAAGAATAAAAGGTTTCCCTTTGAAGACGGAAATGAGGAGAAAGTTTTTTCTCTCAGGGGGTCATTAGTATGTGAAATTCTCTTCCCCAGAAAGTAAAGGAGGTTGAATGATTAAATTTATTCAAGGCTGAGTTAGACGGGTTTTGGATAGACAAGGAAGTCAAAGGCTACGAAGGGCAGACAGGAAAATGGAATTGAGACCACAACCCAATCAGCCATTTTCTTACTGAAAGGTGGAGCAAACTCGAAGAGCTGAATGTCCTACTCCTGATGCTCTGTTTCTGTGAGAGATTAAACCAATACCACATTTATCCTCATGAGAATTATTAAGTATATCTCGGCATTCTTCAAAGAAAATTAGGGATGTTCCCTTGGTGTTCCAGTCAATATTACTCACTCAGTCAACATCACCAAAATTGGACTATGTTACTATTTGTGGCGTCTGGCTGTTTGCCAAATGACTGCTCTATTTCTACAATTGGACTTCAAAAGTACTTTATTGGTTGTAAAGCACTTTGGGATGTCCTTTCTAGAAAGATTAGGAAAGAAAAGCATATTTCCCAAAGTGCATGGGCTAATGAACTAGTGTTTTTTAACGGTTGTAATGTAGGCAACATTGGAGCCAATTTATTCTGCAATCAACAATGTAATAACAACAAAAATACCAACAATTTGTTTTAATACAATGCCTCAAATGTAGTAAAATGTCACAAGATACTCCAGAGGAGAATTTGAGATTAAAATTTGGAACCGAGCATCGTAAGGAAATGTTAGGTCAAGTGAGCAAAGGTTTGGTCAAAAAGGAAGATTTTAAGGAGCATTTTAAAGGAGAAAAGACAGATCGAGAGGCAGAGAAGTTTCAGGCCTTGGCTGACCAATTGTGAGGCAACTAAAACTAGGAGTTACTCTAAGCCGGAATGAGATGAATGCAGGTAACTCAGAGACTATAAGGATGGAGGCGGTCATAAAGGAATGAGCCAGGCCATGAAATGATTGGAAAACAGGGATGAGAGTTTTAAAATTGGGCACCGCTGATCCAGGAGCCAATACAAGTCAACAAGAACAATCAATTTGAGTACTGTTGTATTATTGCAGGAAAGCACAGGAGTGATGGTACTTGGTGTGAGTTGGGACAGCAGAATTTTAGATGATCTCGAGAAAGTCTTGGGTGCCCAGGCAGGACTGTGTCCTGATGGTCAAGTCTAGAAGCCACATCGAAGAGGATTTCCGCAGGAGTGTGGCGTGGCGTAAGATTGCACCCAGTATCTTGGCAGTGTAGCACTCCCTCATTATGCTACAAAATGTTAGAATGGCTTGTGAGTTCCAATCTCTGGAAATGAATCCATATGTTTCTGACTCAGAGACAAGAGCGTCACCAGCTGAGCCTGCCTCTAATAACACAACAGCTACAATACTGAATCGATTGTAAACTGTGCTGAGACATTCAGGGCTTGCAAAAACTGCTGTGCAAATGGCATTTTTTTTCTTTCTTTCTTGGGCCTCTACCCCTCCTTTCCAAAGTAAGATTGTGCTGCATTTGCCTTGTCAAAACAAAAATCTTGCTAGTTTTTCTATGAGTCTGAGGAATTTCATAACAATAGATGCTTGCCCTTGTAAACTCACACCTTGCTATCAATATGCTGATCTGTTATCAAATAACTCACATCTTCTGCTATTGGTTAAAGTCCCTAAAGCCTAATGACTGGTTTCCCCATGAAGTAAAAGCACACTTCATTTGTGTTTACTGTCGCATTGTATCACCTCAGGTGTGATTAGGCCTCTGTTTATGAATAAACACTGAGCACACTCCTATTGTAAGAGGGCTGGCTGTTTGCTAAACTACAACTTCTTTGTTCAGGTAAACCTAGAGCATGGAAAGGGAAAAAAAACAGCCAATCTAAAGACTTCAGTAGAAACTGTGTTGTAAAATTTAAGAATAAATAAATCATCCCTAATTTGAGTGGCCTGGATTAGTTTTGAGAATAACAATGCTCATTGGTATTCTGGAGTTAAATCAGACAGCAACTTTCAGAGTCTGCAGGTGTTAACTGTGGAAATCTGAAAGTTGCTGTATTATTTGTCCTCCTGTTCCACAGGCTGCACTCCACCATTATCTTACCAATAAATTCAACATTAATATCCATGTTCTACATGAAATTGCTGCACGTATCTACTGGTTATCAATTAAGCACAGCAGAAAGAAATATTCAAGTGCAAGTAAATTTTTCACAGTGTGATAATTCTTATTTACTGGTAAACAAGCACTCTTGCTCTGAAACTTAGATTTTAGAAATGTAAAGTATCAATCCTTCATAATTGCATTATTGCTGCAAGCGAAAATAAATTGAAAATAAAGTTTCATTTTCTGTTTGTTTTATTTCTCCTTCAAGACTACCTTTTTATTCTACACAATATTTTGCTTTCTGTGCCATGAACTAAATATTCTACAGTAATTGTAACCACAGAAAAGGCCCTTCAGCCCATCAAGCCAGCACCAACAATAACTACACTAAATTTGCGCTAATCCTATTTTCCAGCACTTGCCCCATATCCTTAAATGTTATATTTCAAGTGCTCATCCAAATATTTTTTAAAATTTCTTAGATTTCTGACCTCCACTACCTTGATGTGGAGATGCCAGCGTTGGACTGGGGTAAACACAGTAAGAAGTCTCACAACACCAGGTTAAAGTCCACTTTAACCTGGTGTTGTGAGACTTCTTACTGTCTCCACTACCTTCCCAAGCAGTGCATTCCAGATTCTCACCTCCCTCTGAGTGATTTTCTTTTCTCAAATCCCCACTGAATCTTCAGACCCTCTCCTAAAGCTATGCACCCTCGTGATTGATCTCTTAACAGCTGCTTCCTATTCACCCTGTCCATACCCCTCATAATTTTATACACCTCAATCGTGACCCCCCTTAGTCTTCCCTGCTCTAAAGAAAACAATCCAATACTATCCACCCTCCTTATAGCTTAAACGCCATCCCAGGCAACATCCTGGTGAATCTTCTCTGTACCCCCTCCAGTGCAATCACATCCTTCCTATAGTGAGGTGACCAGAACTGCACACAGTACTCCAGCTGTGGCCTAACCAACATTCTCTACAGCTCCAACATAACATCCTGCTTTTATACTGTATTCCACGACTGATAAAAGCAAATGTCCCATATGTCTTCTTAACCACCCTTTTTATATACCTGTTCTGCCGCCTTAAGGGATCTGTAAATAAGTGCCCCAAAGTTCCCTCTGTTCCTGTGAGTTTTCTAGTATCCTGCCACTCATTAAATGTTTCTTATCTTGCTACTTCTTCCAAAATTCATCTTCTTGCACTTATCAGCTTTAAATACCATCTGCCACTCTCTGCCCATCTGACTAACCTATCTATATCTTCCTGTAACCTATGACCATCTTCTTCACTATTGGTACCAATAGTGAACCCTACCAATCTTGGCGTCATCTACAACCTTATTTATTATTCTCCCCACATTATCAGCTAGATCATTCATGTATATAACAAACAATAATGGACCCAGCACTGAACCTTACAGTACACCACTAGACACCGGTCTCCAGTCACTCAAACAGCCTTTGTGCCCTATCATTAAGCCAGTTTCGGATGCATCTCGCCAGGTTTCCCTGAATTCCAGGTCTTCAACCTTCTCAATTAGTCTCCCATGTGGGACATTGTCAAAATCTTTGCTAAAATCCATATAAACTACATAAACGCTTCTCTCATCCACACAGTCAATCACGTTTTTGAAAAATTCCATCAAATTTGTTCGGCATGACCTCCCTCTGACAAAGCCATGCTGACTATCCCTAATCAACCCATATCGTTCCAAGTGGAGATTATACTTTTCTCCAGCAGTTTCTCTACCACTGATGTGAGATTCACCAGTCTGTAATTTCCTGGTTCATCCCTACCACCCTTCTTAAAAAGTGAAACCAGATTAGCCGTCCTCCAGTCCATTTCTCCCATGGCCAGAGAGGAATTAAAAATTTGCATCAGAGTCCTTGCAACTTCCTGCCTCACCTCCCACTGGAACCTGGGATGCAATTCATTTGGACCTGGGGAATTGTCCATTTTTGAGCCCATGAGAATTCAACAGTCTGAAGAGATTGATTGCCATGCTCATATATACCACAGCTCCCCTGTAGATGGTGCAGTGTTGAATCAGATGCCCAATGGCGGCATGTCGTTGCTTGAAAACCCACAAAAAGTCTTTGGGCAGAAGTAAACATGATGAAGAGTGAATGTTGTTCTTTCACTGCTGACTGAAAAATTCAGGTCATTGAAAGGAAATTTCTCTTCTTTGGGATCCTGACTTTTGAGTTGCGTTCTCTCATTCCCTCAGGAAGCATCTGATTTTATTGTCTTCCATGCTTTCTGTTCTTTTTTTTCATGACTCTGCCTTTTTGTCCATCCCTCACCATTTTCACCCAATATTTAGTTGGTCATACACCCTGGAATTCTGTGTGTAAATTCCTCGACAACTAAAACTTTTTACCCTTAATATCCTATGTAACAAAAAATTCTCAGGCTAGAATTTTGGTCACACCTCCTATTTTATATATTGTTTCAACATTTTGATCCAACAATAGTGAAAGAACAGTCAAGATGGTGTCAAGATTTCCCTTTGATTCCCATTGACTTCGATTTTACTAGGGCTCACTGATGTCCAAAGATGTCCAATTTAGGTGGATTGGCCATGGTGAAAAAAAAAATGTCTCTTAGTGTCCCAAGACATGCAGGTTAGATGGATTAGCCATGGTAAATGTGTGGGGTTACAGGAATAGGGCAGAGAGAGGGCCTAGGCAAGATACTTTGTCAGAGAGTTGCTGCAGAATCAATGGGCCAAATGGCCTCCTCTGCACTGTCGGTATTTTATGGTGCTCTGATTTCCACATTTAGCCAAATGTTACCTTCATATCAAGAGATGTTCCTCTCCCCTCTGGCAGTCAGCTCTTTAATCCATATTTGGACAAAGGCAGCATTGAGGGTTATCATTGAATGACCCTAGCACAGCCCAAACTAAGCATCAATGACAAATGTTGCTTGATAGCATTGCAGATGACATATTTTATCACTTTGCTAATGATTGAGAGTAAATTGATAGGTGATTTGTGTAAATTGCAAGATTGAATTTATCCAGCAGTTTGGAAAAGAAGATATTGTAGTCTTTTTGAGTAGCATTTATTATTTATTAGTCACAGAAGCAAGGAAATCTTTCAGGGAGTCAGAAATATATAGAAGAAAGAAATTACATTGATATATCACTATTTGCTACCTCAAGATGTCCAAAATACTTCATGGGCAAAGTTTGAAGTTCAATCATTTGAGAAGGGCAGAAGCCAGTTTGTGCACAGCAAGATCCCACAATCAGCAATGAGATCGAGCAGTGCATCCAATAGCTTGGCAGGGAAACATGAGCTAATATTTTGTGCTCAAGTCTCTGGTGTAGGACTTGAACCCACAGCCACCTGACACCCAGGTAAGAGTGGTGTTAATGAACTAAGGTTGAGTGGTATTAATGAGCTAAGAATTAATCACTGAGATTTTCTGAAGTGTGAACAAACTGACCAGGGACTATAATGTTTAGAACGGGAACAGAGTGAAATGGAGAGTTGGCCCATGGTATCCTGACCTGTGCCCTATGTGAGTACTGCTCCTTGCTTGGAGCGCCCAAATAGGAAATCACCCAGGCAGATGTTAATCCTTACATAAATAGGTTAATATCTCTGCTAGAATGCTGTCTGATCATAGAATTTGACATTAATAATTTCAGTTTACATACAACCTTATAGTGCATTGAGCTAATACCAACAATCTCTTATAGGTTAGCTAAATGCACTCAGTCTAAATACTGTTCTAACGTGTTTTGCCACAAGATGTATTAGTCGTATGTAGACTTGGAGCAAATTGTATACTTCAGACATGAGAACGGAACTCTAGTAGTGGTAGAAATGCTCCAATAACCCACATAATGAGCAAAATTGATGATTTTTTTAATAAACGTGGTTCACTGGTGCTTTTTGGTAAGGGAAACTTCTGATCTGAGGCTCCGTATTACTTCAGACCCACACAATGTTCTCAGCTTCTAAAACCCTCAGGGTTGCCAGGATGGGCAAAAAAATAGAACCTCAACAATGTTGCCCACATCTACAGAACAAATGTCCCTTAATTCATTTGCACACAAGCACATTTAGCATGTATCGAATTGTAGCACCCCAAATATTCTCATCTCTACCTTTGCGTTATTTTGAAATTAAAGTTATCAGGCACACAATTGGTTAAAAAACACAGGGAATAATGTAAAACAGCCCACACTTGTTCAACCAGGCCCCTACACTTAAAACATGAAGAACAGGGTAGTAATAACTCTGACACTACCAGCAGTTAAATACCCATGTGTAGATGTTATGGAACATTTATTCAATCTTACACTGGTTCCTTTAACTGCCTTCTGTTTAAATCATCACTTTTTCAGTATTGCTGGCCCTTTCCATGCTTCTTTTCATACTCTATTTAAGTCGTTATTTACCAGCTTTCATTCCAATTGCATGGTCAGCAACAAACAAGACATTCTGTCATGATACAAGGACTTATCGATGAAAATGTAAGCTTTTGATCCTATTAGGGTGTAGGGTGTGCATGTATATGTGCGTGCATGTGTTGCTTCTGTATGGGTCTGTGTGTGTGGATTTGTGCATTTGTCTGTGAGTAGGTGTGTAAACATGCGTGTTTGTGTGCACGCAGGTGCTCATGAATGCATGTGTGTGCAATGAGAGTGTGTGTGAGAAAGTGTGTGCATGTGTTTGTGTGGGTAGGTTTGTGCGTGTGTGGGATGTTTATATGTTTGTGCATTTGTACATGTGTATGTGTGCATGTGTATGTGAATATGTGTGGGTGGGTGGGTGCGTGCGTGTGTGTGTGCATGTCTGTGTGTGTGCATTTGTGCATGCGTATATGAGAGAGTGTGTGTCTGTGTGTATGAGAGAGTGTGTGCATGTGTGTGTGGATGTATGCATATGTGTGTGTGAAATTATGTGAGAGAGTGTGTGTGTATGTGTGTGTGCATGTGTGTGTGGTCCAATTCAATTCATGCATTCTCTCAGAATGAACAGCCTCACCCCTGGCAGTGACTGCACCATAGTAGCTGGTTTCCCAGGAGACATGAAATGACAGGTCTCTACTGAGCTTTTAAGAAAACATTGATCCCCTTTTAAACATCTCAAACTGTCTACAGTCTCCATGAATGGGAGTGTTGTTCTGAATGGAATTTGCCTGTTGTATGCAGTGGATGGTAAAACTGTTGGGCAAAATAATGACACTGTCAGTTGTTTTGTCGTATCTGGGCCAAAATTATTTCAAATTGCAATTTTCAGCTCTATCTTGTTTAGGTCGAAGTCATCAATATTCTATCAGTGCATGAAGAGAACCTCTTCACTCAGCCAGTATTTCACTATACACCTAAACAAGTAGCAGTGTCTGACTAGGCTGCAGTGTTGTATATCAGTCTTGGCTTAGCTGATTAGTTAATAGGTTCAGGCCTCATTTCAGAGGTTTGAACAAGTAAAGCTCTCAGTGAAACGACAGATTACTATCATTCCCCCTTGCAAAAGACAGTAAATAGAGCAAGCATGGCTTTGCAGGCTTCCCAATGATACAGGGTGTCATTGACTGACAAGTTACTCCCCTACTGGCTACAACATGGCTAATAGAAGGGGCCTTTTGGCTAAGATCAAGTGTAGTATGGGTTGTCTGCGCTTGGTCGAGGTCATTAGGTCGCATTACAAGCTTCATTTTCATATGAAGCAATTTTTATAAAGCGACATCTCGGCCTTTTGGCTAAGATGCAAACGAGATCAAGCCTTGGAGGAGGAAGATCTGTGCCTCCTCCAATCAGCTTGGCTCATGTCGATCAGGCCCAAGACAGGGTAGAGGCTTGCATGCCCTGTCTTGTCAGCCTGGATCAGAAATGTCTCAACTTGTTGAGACTCTGAAATGGACTTGATTTGATTGAATTGGAAAAGTATAAAAAAAAATAGAAGGCTACTGACAGTGTGGAGGAGGATTGGAGGCTGCAGTACTCAGAGATTAGGGGCGCGATCTTACCGGCCGTTCACGCCATGCACTTGCTGCAGTGAGGTCGGAGCATTTGGTGCCCAACCAAATCTCCATTCACTGCAAAGGGATGGGAAAATCCCAGCCTACGTGTTCATTTTGCTTGGGGGGAGGGCATGATCTCATAGGTTTGTGTCTGTCTGTCTATCAGAGTTGACTGTATGTTTTCTTGGTTCTTTGAAGTCCTTTGTAGTATAGGAGTCTGACACAAAGGGTTAATGTAGGAGTGAACCCACAGAGTGATACCAGAGAACACATGACCTGCACCTAGGAGTCAGTGTAGTTTTGGACAGAGCCATGGGTAGAAGCAAACATGGAGATGGCTCCTTGCTTGGATCTTTACTGTATTTATCAGTATTGTCTCTAGTAGTTAATATATACTTACTGTTCAACTAGCTGAGACTACAAATATCGAAGTAAGACCAACCAAACTGCTCCCAATACCTTACTACATTGTCCTATGTCTTTCTTGGAAAGGTATGAACTCAACAGGGTTTGGGGAGAAAGTTGGAAGTACATGCATACAGCAGCTTCTGATAATTGAAGATATAAGGTACTACCAGACAATGAAGACTTTATGGGTGGAATGAAGAAACAGAAAAGGATTTAAGGCTTTAGTATGCATTACATATCATCCCTATTGGAGAAGCTGTGAAGTGGTAGGTTATACAAATGCTGAAATTAAGCAAGTATGTAGTCAAGGTAGAGTGGTTTTACTGGGGGAATTAAACTCTCATACAGATTGGGATAATACACATCAGAAAAGGAATTAATTTCTCCACTAAATGTTGCTGGGATAGTTTTTAATGGCAATGTGTCCCAGAACCAATAAGGGATAGGCTATGATAGACTTTGTAATGAATAATGAGCCAGATTATTAAGGGCAACGAGGGATGGGCAATAAAAAATGCTGGCCAGCTAGCAACACCCATGTCCCACGAATGAATAAAAAAAAGGAAAAAAAAACATTTAGCTGATGGCCTAATAGTGTGTGAACATTTATCAAATAGCAATTATAATATGACCAATTTCAACATAGTGCCTGAAAGAGAGAACTGTGAAACAGCTGCTAAGATTCTAGGTTAAGGTAAGGCTGACCCCAATAGGATTGAGATGAAGACTGTCCACAGTGAACTGGGAAAATCTGTCAATGAGTAAAATGATTGATCAACGGGCGGTATTGACTGCAGATTGCAACATGACTGATGTATATCGTTTGAAAAGAACTGTACTCTAATGAAAATATTGAAATGTTTGTAGTGTTCTCATTACTGAACTGAAGCAGCTCAGAGCACATCTTGATCACTGGAGAAAATGTGAATATCATTGCACTTTATTGTTATAACAATTTGAAATGTTTTGTCATGTCTCTTTAGATTTTATATGAATAAAATATATTTTTGCAAAAAGAAACATTTGATGTGATACAGAACTACAATACCCGAAACAGGCAAGAGCTTGTTCCCAACAAAGACAGCCACGGACTAATAAGAGACAACATTAAACTAACAGAAAAAGTATACAAAATCACCAAAAATAAAAGCACAGGTCTTCCTGAATAGGGAAAACAAAAAGAATAATAAAGGGTGACAAAACAGTTAACAAGTGCTAACTGGTAAACTGTTGGAAACAGCAGAGGTCCCCCTGCTTGTTATTGGGTATTATTCCATTTAATCCCCATTCATAAGCGCCAGTTTGCCTGAAATCAGTGGAGCTTTGAAAAGTTTTGTGGAAAGGATTAAGTAAATTACGGTAACCTTAACGGGCTGCAAAATGTTAATTGAATTATCCAAAATAGCCGACTTATAATTGATGCCTAGGGCGATGAAGGTAGCCTTGGCAAACAGCCTCCAATTGCCTTTTAGTCTGGCCAGTATGAGTAGTGGGGATTGTGTGACAATTATAAAATGTCCCAGCACAGAAAGTAACCATTCGCCCGTCAGCTCCTACTCCTATTTTGAATAAATCAAAAGTCAAATAAACAAAGGGACAAATTAAAGGGGCAGCCTCTTAAAGCAGCACTGCATTAAACAAAAAACAAATCACAAATTAAATTTAAAACCTTAAACCAAAACATGATTAAAAAGGTCAATAAGGCACTCCAGTCCTTATTGGTGATTCCCATGGCAGACCGAAAAGGTGCCTGTAGACGCCATATACTTCCTCTCTAAGGACACCTAGCCATAAATGTAGCTGGGGGAGACAGTCAGGTTAGGCGACCCATCAGTTCCTACTGGTGTTTTTCTCCACATTATCAATTAAATCTAATTCCAGTCTCATGGTCTCTTCCCATTCCTTCTAATATTCCCCTTACTTTTCCAGCTGAATTGCGAAAGCATGTATTGATGGGTGGGGTGTGAATTTGTGTTGCGTGATATCGTGAGCTACATCTTCAGGGGGTTGACCTGGTCTCCCAGCAATTTTACCTTCCATGTATAATCCTGTTCCAGTGATTGGCCACTGGCTGGCTATCAATGAATGCTGCTGGCTGGGTTTGTGTGCGATCAGTGATGATGTGGCATGAACCAGGCACTGCTACAAATCCCAAATTGTTGACTATTGAGATCAAGGGGAAAGATAATATATTGCTCAGCCCTGACAAGACATTGGTGGCCTGTTTTCACATTCAGATTGAGATACATGCTGATAAAGGTAAAGAAATTAACCATAGATGATAGAATCCCTACAGTGCAGAAAAAGGCCATTCAGCCCATCAAGTCTGCACCAACTCTCCAAAAGAGCATCCCCCCGCACCCCTATCCCTGAAACCCTGCGCATTTACCACAGCTAATTCCCTTAACCTACACATCTTTGGACACTAAGGGGCAATTTAGCATGGCCAATCCACCTAACCTGTACATCTTTGGACTGTGAGAGGAAACTGGAGCACCTGGAGAAAACCCACGCAGACACGGGCAAGCTTCACACAGTCCCCAAAGGCCGGAATCAAACCTGGGTCCCCAGCGCTGTGAGGCAGCAGTTGAGAGCCACAAGCAAAACATAACCCTCTCCCTCTTTGAATCTCACTGATCCAATAGTTAGCAGGTCTGACTTCAGGAGGTTGCAGAGGCCTGGATCGGCCTGCCTGGAGATGCACAGCCTCCTCCTGCATTGTTTGTCTCAAGTGACCCTTGGTGTGATGTCTACACCTCCTTACAAACAGCTTCCTCACCTGTTGTCTCCCAGAGGGCAGCACGGTGGCACAGTGGTTCGCACTGCTGCCTCATAGCGCCAGGAACTTGGGTTCGATTCCTGGTTTGGATCACTGTCTGAGCAGAGTCTGTACGTTCTCCCCATGTCTGCATGGGTTTTCTCTGGGTGCCCTGGTTTCCTCCCACAGTCTGAAAGACATGTTGTTTAGGTGTATTGGCCATGCTAAATTCTCCCTCAGTGTACCCGAACAGGTGCCGGAGTGCGGCGATTGGGGAATTTTCACAGTAACTTCATTGCAGTGTTAATTTAAGCCTACTCGTGACTCTAATAAATAAACTTTAAAAATTTAACCAATGGACTCAGGGCTAATGGTTCTTCATGCTGAAGTTACTGCTCCACTTTGGCAGGAAGCAATGGACAAGCAATACATTATTTCAATAGAGACGGATTGAGAAATTCAGTGGTACTGGGGGATTTGTGTCCTGGTTCATGAATCACAAAGACATGCAGATGCTGCAAGTAATTAGGAAGGCAAATGGAATTTCATAGATTTGATTTTCCTTGAAATAAACAAACAGTGGGAAAGTATTGCTACAGCTGTACAGAGCCTTAATTAGACTGCATCCACAATACTGTATACAGTTCAGCTCTCCTTATTTAAGAAAGGATGTAAATGCTTGAGACGTAGTTCAGATTTGGGCTCTAGGCTGTCAATTTACAATGGTGTTAAGGTCCTAATTGCCCCCCGCTAAGTATGCTCCGATTATAATATGTATTCCCAAGCCTTTGGTGGGGCCTTGACTGCCTCTGATAGTTAAAATGGTGGTCAGCTGGATCACTGTGGGAATGCAGCACAAAACAGTCAGTCACTATCTGAACCACTCACACGGCCATTCCCATCAGGCGAGCAGTGAGTTAAAATCCGGGCTTTGCAGTTGTTTCTCATACCAGTGGAAGGGTTGGCTTCATTATCTATGACCTTTGATAGCCAAAATAATGAACAGAACACAGCGGAGGAATCACCTTGCAGGTAGAGTTGGCGATTTGCAGCTGCCTTTTCAGTTTTGTTCCTACCTTTGAACAGAGCCTGAAACACCTTGTTCAAAAATACCACAAAACCCGATTGACCACAAGGGATATGACACATTAATGTATGCCATTTGTCCAAACCTAAAAGTAAGGTTTACTGATGGAGTGGCCATGATATTGCCCTTGTTACTCTGGCTTAAACATATATCCCTTTAAGCAGCAGGACACCCGGACTGCCATGTGCATTATCCACAGTAGCAGCTCATCCAGGTTCCAGTTCCAGCTGGACAGGCCACTGCCTGTTGTGAGGGAACCCCGTACTCAATGAGACCCACAGGGAGATCAATCAGTGATTCCCCATGAACATCATGGGGGTTATTACACCCTCCCGCCCCCCGCCACCCCCACTCCACCTCAAATCCGAGGGTTCTGTTCTGGGACCCTTACTCTTTGTGATTTTTATAAATGATCTGGATGAGGAAGTGGCGGGATGGGTTGGTAAGTTTGCTGATGACACAAAGGTGGGAGGTGTTATGGATAGTGTGGAGGGATGTCAGAAGTTGCAGCGAGACATTGATAGGATGCAAGACTGGGCGGAGAAGTGGCAGGTGGAGTTCAACCCAGATAAGTGAGATGGTTCATTTTGGCAGGTCAAATAGGATGGCGGAATATAATATTAATGGTCGGACTCTTGGCAGAGTGGAAGATCAGAAGGATCTTGGGGTCCGAGTTCATAGGACGCTCAAAGCAGCTGTGCAAGTTGAGGCTGTGGTTAAGAAGGCGTATGGTGTACTGGCCTTCATCAATCGAGGAATTGAGTTTAGGAGTCGTGAGATAATGTTGCAGCTATATACGACCCTGGTCAGACCACACTTGGAGTACTGAGCTCAGTTCTGGTCGCTTCATTACAGGAAGGATGTGGAAGCCATAGAAAGGGTGCAGAGGAGATTTACAAGGATGTTGCCTGGGTTGGGGAGCATGCCTTATGAGGATAGGTTGAGTGAGCTCGGCCTTTTCTCCTTGGAGAGACAAAGGATGAGGGGTGACCTGATAGAGGTGTATAAGATGTTGAGAGGTATTGATCAAGTGGATAGTCAGAGGCTTTTTCCCAGGGCTGAAATGGTTGCCACAGGATGACACAGGTTTAAGGTGCTGGGGAGTAGGTACAGAGGAGATGTCAGGGGTAAGTTTTTCACTCAGAGGGTGGTGGGTGCGTGGAATGGGCTGCCGCCAACAGTGGTGGAGGTGGATTCGATAGGGTGTTTTAAGAGACTTTCAGATAAGTACATGGAACTTAGTAAGATAGCGGGTTATAGGTAAGCCTAGTAATCGCTAAGATAGGGACATGTTCGGCACAACTTTGTGGGCTGAAGGGCCTGTATTGTGCTGTAGTTTTTCTATGTTTCTATTAGTGACAGATTTTCCGGAGTCAATTAAATGGCATGAATGCCCCCCGCCCCCCCCCCACCCCCCCACCCTCAACTAAGCAGCCACTTTAATAGGGCCACTTACGAGATTCAATCGGCTTCTGGGTGGGAAGGCATCCTGCAAGTTTTCCTGCCTTGGATTTAATCACAGAGAGGGACAGAAAGGCAGTGGGATCTCACCCTGCACCTTCGCGTTCCTGCCTCTGAATTCACCTCTGGTGGACAAAGAACAAAGAACAAAGAACAAAGAACAATACAGCACAGGAACAGGCCCTTCGGCCCTCCAAGCCCGCGCCGCTCCCCGGTCCAGGATTGAATCCTGAATCCAGGATCCCCGCCCAATTTTCCAGCCTATCTACATACCAATATCCTATCCACCGAGCTGTCCCTCACAGCTACGATGCTTTGTTCATTACAACCTATTAACTTACCCCCACCCCCCCATTCCAGACCATGTGATCTCCAGGGAGAGGCGAAAACCCAGAGTGAAAAACCCCAGGGCCAATATGGGGAAAAGAAATCTGGGAAATTCCTCTCCGACCCCCTGAGGCGATCGAAACGAGTCCAGGAGATCACAATGGCCCCGATCGGAAAATGCTTCCCAACCCTAGTCATTTCCACTTCCACGAACACCATATGAATTCCCTGCCCCCGAGACAGGTTCCCAACTATCCGCAGTCTCACTCTGTACTGGCACCAGCAAGATGATCATAGAATGAAGCCTTGAAACGAGAAACCAGGAACAATTAGCCCGCGCCGCTCCCTGGTCCAAACTAGACCACTCTTTTGTATCCCTCCATTCCCACTCCGTTCATATAGCTGTCTAGATAAGTCTTAAACGTTCCCAGTGTGTCCGCCTCCACCACCTTGCCCGGCAACACATTCCAGGCCCCCACGACCCTCTGTGTGAAATATGTCCTTCTGATATCTGTGTTAAACCTCCCCCCCTTCACCTTGAACCTATGACCCCTCGTGAACGTCACCACCGACCCGGGGAAAAGCTTCCCACCGTTCACCCTATCTATGCCTTTCATAATTTTATACACCTCTATTAAGTCTCCCCTCATCCTCCGTCTTTCCAAGGAGAACAACCCCAGTTTCCCCAATCTCTCCTCATAACCAAGCCCCTCCATACCAGGCAACAGCCTGGTAAACCTCCTCTGTACTCTCTCCAAAGCCTCCACGTCCTTCTGGTAGTGTGGCGACCAGAACTGGACGCAGTATTCCAAATGCGGCCGAACCAACGTTCTATACATCTGCAACATCAGACCCCAACTTTTATACTCTATGCCCCGTCCTATAAAGGCAAGCATGCCATATGCCTTCTTCACCACCTTCTCCACCTGTGACGTCACCTTCAAAGATCTGTGGACTTGCACACCCAGGTCCCTCTGCGTCTCTACACCCTTTATGGTTCTTCCATTTATCGTGTAGCTCCTCCCTACATTATTCCCACCAAAATGCATCACTTCGCATTTATCAGGATTGAACTCCATCTGCCATTTCCTTGCCCAAATTTCCAGCCTATCTATATCCTTCTGTAGCCTCTGACAATGTTCCTCACTATCTGCAAGTCCTGCCAGTTTTGTGTCGTCCACAAACTTACTGATCACCCCAGTTACTCCTTCTTCCAGATCATTTATATAAATCACAAACAGCAGAGGTCCCAATACAGAGCCCTGCGGTACACCACTAGTCACAGGCCTCCAGCCGGAAAAAGACCCTTCCACTACCACCCTCTGTCTTCTATGACCAAGCCAGTTCTCCACCCATCTAGCCACCTCCCCCTTTATCCCATGGGATCCAACCTTTTTCACTAGCCTACCATGAGGGACTTTGTCAAACGCTTTACTAAAGTCCATATAGACAACATCCACGGCCCTTCCTTCGTCAACCATTTTGGTCACTTCTTCAAAAAACACCACCAGGTTCGTGAGGCATGACCTCCCTCTCACAAAACCATGTTGACTATCGTTAATGAGTTTATTCCTTTCTAAATGCGCATACATCCTATCTTTAAGAATCTTCTCCAACAACTTCCCCACCACGGACGTCAAGCTCACCGGCCTATAATTACCTGGGTTATCCTTCCTACCCTTCTTAAATAACGGGACCACATTGGCTATCCTCCAATCCTCTGGGACCTCACCTGTGTCCAGTGACGAGACAAACATTTGCGTCAGAGGCCCAACGATTTCACCTCTCGTCTCCCTGAGCAGCCTTGGATAGATTCCATCAGGCCCTGGGGATTTGTCAGTCTTTATATTCTCTAACAAACCTAACACTTCCTCCTTTGTAATGGAGATTTTCTCCAACGGTTCAACACTCCCCTCCGAGACACTCCCAGTCAACACATCCCTCTCCTTAGTGAATACCGACGCAAAGTATTCATTTAGGATCTCCCCTACCTCTTTGGGCTCCAAGCATAAGTCCCCACTTTTGTCCCTGAGAGGTCCGATTTTTTCCCTAACAACCCTTTTGTTCCTAACGTATGAATAAAATGCCTTGGGATTCTCCTTAATCCTGTCTGCCAAGAACATTTCGTGACCCCTTTTTGCTCTTCTAATTCCCCGTTTGAGTATTTTCCTACTTTCATTATACTCCTCCAGAGCTCCCTCCGTTTTTAGCTGCTTGGACCTAACATACGCCTCTCTTTTCCTTTTGACCAGTCCCTCAATTTCCCTGGTTATCCACGGTTCTCTAATCCTACCCTTCCTATCCTTCTTTTTTACAGGCACATGCTTGTCCTGTAGCCCTAACAACCGTTCCTTAAAAGACTGCCACATACCAGATGTGGATTTACCCTCAAACATTGTGGGAAGGCGGGCTGTGAAGTTAAATTCACCCTTCGTGATGTGAGTTGCTGTCACACAGTTAGACTAGGGGCATCGCTTCACAGCACCACCTTGATATATATTTGTTTTTACATGTGACTGTGCACGTTGGCACAGTGGTTAGCACCAGGGACCCGGGTTAGATTCCTGGCTTGAATCACTGTCTGTGTGGAGTCTGCACGTTCTTCCCGTATCTGTGTGGGTTTCCTCCAGGTGCTCCAGTTTCCTCCGACAGTCCGGAAGATGTGCTGGTTAGGTCGATTGGCCATACTAAATTCTCCCTCAGTGTACCTGAACAGGCGCCGGAGTGTGGCGACTAGGGAGTTTCATAGTAACTTCATTGCAGTGTTAATGTTAGCCCACTTGTGACACTAATAAAATAAACTTAATAAAACTTAAGTAGTGACAGCCCATTGTCTGTGCTGGTTCTTTGAAAGAGGTGTCCAATTAACTGCACACGCCTGCTATTCCACCACTCAACTGAAGAGATGCTGTTTATACCTTGGAATGGATGCCAAAAACAATCCCTTCAAGAGGGCCTGTGCAAGGTGCGATTGGTACTTTGTATAAAAAAGCATCCTGATTTAATCTGCACTGCTTGCATGCTGGCTGTAACCTTGCTTCTTTCACAATGATTGCCTGCATAAGAACAGCAGAGACAATCGCGGCTGCGGCACTGAAGCTTGGCGGGGACAGCAGGTGCAAACAAATATTAATGATAAAAGTGATCTATTACAAAAAGTACCTAACCTACTTGGCTGGGTTACGGTCATGTAGTTTAGTGAAAGGCACACCTTCATAAGGTCAACCTGGGTTACGTGCTCAAGTCCCTGATTTGACATTAAGATATACTTTGTTGAAACTTAGACCACTCACTCAGTGCCTGCGCCTGATCAAAATAGCCAGTGCATTTAAACACAGACTAAGCAGAAACTTTGTTATTGATGTGAAAAGCGATGAAGACTTGTTGGTGCTACTTGCAAAAGCAGGTGATGAGCATTTTTTTTACACAGCGAATTGCTATGAACTGGAATGCACTGCCTGGAAGGATGGGGGAAGCAGGTTCAGAAAGGCAAATTGGACATATGTGCGAAAAGGAGAGATTTGCAGGGAAATAGCAGGAAAGTAAAGTGGGGCGAATTCGATGGGCTCGCCATAGAGCCAGCACCGACAGAGCGGCCTCCTTTTTGCTGGATAATCTATGGGCTGAAATCTTAGGCTCCCATTGGGGAGAGTACAGAAGTGGTTACATGCAAATTTTGTACCAGCCGTTGGCATGCCAATTAGCTACGTTTTCCAGGCCATTTTCCTGGAGGCAGGGTTGGGGGAGGGGGAAAGGAGGAAGGGGTGGGGGTAGGGGTGGCGGGGGTGGGATGTGGCACCAGGGATGTGGCCCCAAGTGACAGGTAGATCATTTTTACCATTAATATTTGTTTGCACCTGCTGTCTCCGCCAAGCTTCAGTACCGCAACCGCGATTGTCTCTGCTGTTCTTATGCAGGCAATCATTGTGAAAGAAGCAAGGTTACAGCCTGGTCTGTTGGGGCCTATCATTAGAGGCTGACTGGAATTATCCTCCAGCCTGCAGCTCTCCGTAGGCAGCAGGGAACAGTGTATCTTACTGGAGACAGTGACCCAAAGGCAGTCTGGGATGCTATAAATCCAGGCAGGCTTTGAGGCCCTGACTGGGTTCAACTACATTACACGCCTGTCCTGTGGTGGGGGTTAACCTCATAATGGAGTCTCGTCTGCTGACTCTGTTTTATTTCAAACCTTCAAAAGTTAGGGAGGGGGCATTTCAAAATCATGACGTCTTCTCTCACTTTCACTTACTGATCTGAAAAGGTAAGCTGCTGCTTCTTCCATGTTCGAGGATCTATTATTGACCATCCAGCTTTGAGAGCCTGTCCATCATCCTTAAGTGGATGGTGATGGTGGGCAACTTCCTGCCCACCCATTGATTTGATTTAATTTATTGTTGTCACATGTATTGGGAGACAGTGAAAAGTATTGTTTCTTGCGCAGTATACAAACAAAACATACCATTCATAGAGTACATAAGGGAGTAGGAAAGGAGAGGGTGCAGAATATAGTGTTGCAGTTGCAGGTAGGGTGTCGGGGAAGATCAGGTCCATTCAAAAGTCTGATGGCAGCAGGGAAGAAGCTGCTTTTGAGCTGTTTGGTACGTGACCTCAGACTTTTATATCTTTGTTCCGACGGAAGAATGGAAGAGAGTATATCTGGGGTGCATGGGGTCCTTGGTTAATGCTGGCTGTTTTTCTGCGGCAACGGGAAGTATAGACAGTGTCAATGGGTGGGAGGTTGGTTTGCGTGATGGACTAGGCTTCGTAGTTTGCAGTCTTGGACAAGGCAGGAGCCATACCAAGCTGTGATACAACCAGAAAGGATGCTTTCTATGGTGCGTCTATGGCCAATGCAGGGAAGATCACAGCCAGGTGACTGTTCCCACAGAGTTTGACCTACATTTGACCTTGACTTCAGTGTCCTCGCAGCCCATGGGGAAGATCCTCTGCTACGTTTGGAATCCCCATTGTCTTTATTCACTTTTCCCCCATTTCTCCTGTAGGATCCATAACTGTCAATACCTTCACTGAGGCTCCTCAGATAGTGATCAGAAGTGGGAACCCTGGCTAGATCTTGCAGTCTGATAACTTTCTGGAAATTGCTCAATACTTAAACACTGTTTATACTGTCAACCCTGTGGGAATCAAATCAAAACAACATAAATGGAACATAATTAGCTCCAGAGTTGATAATGGGGAGTGGCTCCATGAGTTTACGCTTTGATAGATATCACCAATATGACAGTTGCTCAAATCTACAATTAAAGCAGGTACATCAGGGTAGAAGGTGAGGGGAATTAGTCAGTTTAACTCAAGTGAGTTTAGGGTGGACTTGAGGGGCCGTGGAGAGGACTAGTATAAAACTTACTTGCTAGCCTGACTTTCTGATCCTGGATAATTCAACTGGTGATGGTGGCTGAGGTACAATGGCCTTTTAAGTGCCGATCCTACATAACTGGGCTGGAGCCTGAGCACATGAACCTGGGCCAATTGGCAGCGAGGGCAAGCAGTCCCACTGCAGTTGGAGTCAAGGTGTTGTAGGAGTATACCTGTATTATTTGTGCTATTGAACCCTTCATTGTATATAGTTCTTCTTATCAATAAACCCTTTAGTCAGTTATTCGCCAGATTGAGTCACCTCAAATTATTACACTGGCAACAAGGAAAAAAACAAATCAGTCATCAACAGTCCACAGTGCAGAGTTGGAGAGGGAGGAGGGTGATCACTCAAAGTCAAAGAGCAAAAAGGTAAAGACTCCGCCTTAAGATGCCATTCTTTGGGAAGATAGAACTATTTGCCCGAGATTGAGAATTGTGTACATTGAGAGGCTGCAGTATTTTTTCGTGGCAAATGAGATAGCAGCTGAGGAGAAGCAGAAGGGGATAGTGCTCACCATCTGCGGCCCACAGGCTTACAACCTGGTGAAGAGTTTGACATCACCCGAAGCTCCAGACACAAAAACCTTCAACCAGTTAGTCAATTTGGTTAAAGATCACAAAACACCGACCCACAATCATGCAAAGATACAAATTTCATTCTGCAGTTAGAGAGCCAGGAGAGATGGTCTCCAGATTTGCGGCCAGACTAAGACGGCTTCCTAAGCACTACAAGTCCAGGTTTTCACTGGGAGACATGTTGAGGGATCTACAACCCCACCACCCAAAAGAAGCTGCTTGTGGAAACCAAATTTCACTGGAGAAAGCAGTAGAGATGGTCCAAATGACTGAGTGCACTGAGCAAGGTGTGTGTGAGCTGCAGAATGAGGTGAACCAGTTGTGGTGGGAAATCGCTGCTCCTAGGAACAGGTCAAGTGAGGGCACAGCGGAACCTGAGAAGAGTCATTCAGCACTGGGGTCTGAGGCAAGTTTTGGGTGTGGGGGAGACAACCCTTAAGAGATGTTCTGTTGCAAGAATTTAATCTGTTTCAGATGTAAAAGGAAGGGTCACCTGCAAGCTAGGTGTAGAGTGAAGCAGGCTGCACAAAATACTCCATAAAAAAGAAACAATTATAATAACCCCTGTGAATAAGCTGACAGAAGAGGAAACAAAGGAGGGAGCTGAGGTTTACACACTCAATCAAGTGCAACTCAGCAAGGTACCATCTGTAGAGATTGTTTTTATGCTAAACGGCTGACCCTAAAGATGTAGGTTTACACTGGCATGATGGCCTCTGTTATCGGGGGAAAGACATTCAAGCATCTCCAGAAGGGACTACAACCCTTGAATTTTAGTCGTTCTGAGGCTACCTTAGCAACATACACTGGCGAGATATTAAGAATAGTGGGGACAACCTCCGTGCCAGTATCGTACAGGAACCTGTCTACTGAACTGCCCATCATGGTGATCGAAGGACAGAGACCCAATCGCATCGGATGGGATTGGTTAAAACAAATAAAACTGAACTGGCTGGAAATATTTAGGATCCAGGAACTCTTACGTAAATATCAAGAGGTATTCCAAATAGAACTTGGTTGAATAAAAGGGGTTAAAGCTAAAATTTACTTGAACCAAGAGGCCACGTCTAGGTTTTTCTGAACTCACCCAGTGCCATACACATTATATCAGAAAGTGGAGGTCAAATTGTAGTTTTCAGAATGGGTTGCATTCTTGAAACCAAACCGCACTGTAACGATCTGCGGGGACAATAAACTAACAGTGAACAGAGGAGCCCAGCTAGATTGTTACCCCATTCCAGGATAGAGAATTTCTATGCTAAATTAACACAGGGTTTAAAGTACACTAAGCTAGACATAAGTCATGCTAATCAACAACTGGAACTGGAAGAGGATTCCAGAAAGCTAGTTACAATAACTACCCACAAGAGATTATATTAGTACACCGGACTACCATTTTGTGTCTCATCAGCGAGCTCCATTTTTCATGCACTATGGAGAGCCTGTTACAAGGAATCCCCAAAGTGGTGGTATACTTGGACGATGTCCTAAATACAGGCACGTCTCCTGAAGAACTTGCTGTAAACCTGGAAGTAGTTCTTTAGAGACTTAAGGAAGCCGACATGTGATTGAACCGGGAGAAATGTTAGAGGCTAGAGGGATTAGCGGGTAAATATGTAGGGATATGGGGGTAGGGCCTGGGTGGGATTATGGTCAGTGCAGACTCGATGGGCTGAATGGCCTCCTTCTGCACTGTATGTGTTTCTATGTGTTTTCCAAGCTGAAGAGGTTGCGTATCTTGAGTTCAAAGTGGTCGCATCCCCTCGAAGATAAGGTGAAGCTATTCAAGGATTGGCAGAGCCGAGGAATGTGACACAACTGAAGTCTTTCCTAGGAATGGTCAATTGCTACAGAAGATTTTTGCCGAACCTATTAACAATTTTGGCCTCCCTACACCAGCTTTTAAATAAGCATCGGTGATGGAAGTGGGGTGACATGCAGAAAGAAGCTTTTGTCAAAGTCCAATAGGCTTTACAGTCATCGTCATTGCTCATGTACTTTGACCTGAGCAAGTCGTTAGTATTGCTTGTGACACCTCACTATGAGGAGTTGGAGCAGTTCTATCCCATAGGATGGCAGATGGGATGGAGAGGCCAGTTGCATTTTTTTCAAAGACTTTGTCAGACTCTGAGAAAAAGTACTCGCAAATCGACAAAGATAGCCTAACAGTTATTTATCTGCGGTGAAAAAATTCAACCAATATGACTTTGTTCACATTTTACTTTTGCATCAAACCATAAACCTTTGTTGGGGCTTTTCCATGAGGACAAACCAGTGTCACCCATTGCCTCGGCTAGGGTACAGAGATGGGCTTTGTTGCTGGCAGCATACAACTATACTTTCCAGCATGGGCCGGGAACACAGATTACTAATGCAGATGCATTGAACCGTTTTCCCCTACCACAAACCATATCATCACTGCCTGTTCCACAGGAGATTGTATTGGCTCTGCATTTCTTGGACACCCTGCTTGTTTCAACAGCCCTCATTAAGTTATGGATAGATAGACACCCATTGTTATCAAAGGTCAAGAAAATGGTACTGACAGGGTGGCCCTTCAACAAGGCTGAGGAAATGAAGCCCTATTTGCAATGCAGGAACAAGATAACCTGTGAAAATGGGATGTTATTGTGGGGCACCTGTGTCATCGTACCATCCTGGGGCGACAGTCGCTTCTCCAAGATTATGTGTTGCCCATCCAGGCCAGAGCAGAATAATTGCTTTGGCCAGAACTTATGTCTGGTGGCTTGGCATTGACAGAGGCATTGAACAAATGGTTGGGCAGTGTGAAAGTTGTCAGATCCAGTAAGCGTTACCTCCACCAATGAGCATGTGCCCTTGGGAATGGCTGGGCTGTCTGTGGTCGGGTCTTCATATAGATTTTGTTGGACCTTTTATGGGGCACATATTCCTGATCTTAATAGATGTCCAGTCCAAGTGGTAGGATGTTCAGCTCATGAGGTCCAACACAGTCACGTCTACTATCAATAAACTCTGACAGATCTTTGCAATTCATGATCTTCCCGAAGTGTTGGAAATGGCATTCACAGCAGATGAATTTCAGACTTTCATCAAGTTTAATGGCAATCATCATGTCATGTCAGCCCCCTACCATTCTGCCTCAAATAGGCTGGTCGAATGATCCATGCAGACATCCAAAGCTATGAGGAAGCAGGCTCATAGCCTGTTGCCATTGCGATTGGCAAGGTTTTTGCTGTCCTATAACACTACACTGCACACCACCGCTACGGTTACACCTGCAAAGTTGCTTATGTGTTGGTGCCTATGTACCTGTTTGCGCTTGGTGTTCCCAAATTTGTCAGGGAAAGTGGAGACTAGGCAAGCCTCTCAGAAAGAGCATCATGACACTTAGAAAGGGGACAGATAGTTTAATGTGGACAACCTTGTGTTGGCAAGGAATTTTAGTGATAGACTTGCCTGGGTGCCAGTGAGAGTTGTGGAGAAGACAGGGCCAGTCTCATATGTGGAAGAGGCATAGGGCCATCAAATTAAGAAGCATGCCTACCATTTATGGAAGAAAAGGTGGAGCCAACTCCAGGTGATGAGCAAGTGGGCTCTGCATCCAGTTCATATGTACCAATTTCGGAACCAGAGATTCCAATGCCTGCAGTGGGCCAAGGCAGCCTCTGTCTTCAGTGGCTGAGGCAGAAGAAGGAGCTCGCTAGTGCTTAGCTCCAGAGATGGTTAGCACATCTATTCCATCAGTGGACCCTGTGTCGTCGGCTGCTGAAGGCCTCTGACAGAGTTTCAGCATCCTGCAAGGGTCCAGAAGCCTCTGGATCTGCTGACATTGTGAACTGTTTTCCCCTGGTTAGCCTTCTGTGATATTGTTGTTTTCCTGCCTATGTGATAACTGTTTTTCCTTCTGTTTTATTATAGGTAGTCCAAGAAGTTAGGGGGAAGGAGTGTGGTAGCGTGGCCCCTTTAAGGGGCAATCCTTCACACACAATGTGACCAGGCCGGAGTCAATGGAGCGAACCTGTGTCAATTGGGAGTGAAGGCGAGCATTCCTGGAGCTGGAGGACTGCACTTGGAGTCAGGGTTTTGTTAGAAGTAGACCTGTATTAGTTGTGCTGTTGAACACTCCACTGAATACAGCTCTTCTCAGCAATTAACCCTTTAGGTGGTTATTCACCACATCGAGTTGCCTCGTGTTATTACAGTGGCATAATAGTAATGCCATTGGACTAGTAATGCTCTGGGGACAGGGGTTCAAATCCCAACACAGCAGCTAATAGAATTTAAATTCATTAATAAAAATCTGGAATTGAAAGCTAGTCTCAGTAAGTAAACCCATCTGGTTCACTAGTGTCCTTTAGGGAAGGAAATTTGCCATCGTTATCTGGTCTGGCATACAAGTGACTCCAGATCCACAGCAATGTGGTTGATCTTAACTGGTCTCTTAAATGCTAAGCTGGCCATTGGGTTCAACAGATAATTAGAGATGGGCAACAAATTGTGGCCTCGTCAGTGATGCCAACAGCCCATGAAAGGATCAATTAAAAAAACTCCCAAACCTCATTTTGAGATGCCTACTCCTCCGCACACTGAGATCATGTGGAAGAGGGAACAGGAAAGGGAAGAACGAGCAGCCCTTGTGTGACTGCCAGTTGCTGCTAATTGCCAAAGAGGGCGTTTTGTCAGGGTTTCATGGAATGGTGGGGGCTAAGATTGGAAGCCACAGAAGAGGAGGCTTGTGAGGTCAGGAGATGCCACTCCAGTCATTTGTGGTTCTGATACACTTTGTCTTTTCATGGCAAGACTCCAAGATTATTGGCTAAAGGTTCGATAGACTGACATTTCTCCCTCTAAAGAAACCCAGTGTAGCACTGAGGGAGTGTTGCTCTTTCAGAGGTACCTACTTTTGATTGAGACATTGCTACCTCCACCCGTTCATCTGCCTCCTCCTTTATGCTAACACCATATGGATTTAGGGAAGGCGATGACATAGTGGTATTCTCACTAGACCATTAATGCAGAAACTCAGCTAATGTTCAGGGGACCCCAGATTCGAATCCCGCTACGGCAGATGGTAGAATTTGAATTCATAAAAAATATCTGGAATTAAGAGTCTACCAATGACCATGAAATAATTATTGGTTGTCAGAAAAACCCATCTGGCTCATTAATGTCCTTTAGGGAAGGAAATCTGCCATACTTACCTGGTCTGGCCTACATGTGACTCCAGAGTTCAGCAGTTTGGTTGATTCTCAACTGCCCTCCAAGGGCAACTAGGGATGCTAAATGCTGGCCAGCCAGTGACAACCATATCCCACAAATGAATTAAAAAACTAATTAAAAAAAGATTTCCCAAACTGGGTTCCGTGGAGCCTCTGGGTTCAATCGCATACATCTAAGTGAGCTGCTGAGTAGCCAATGCAGTGAGAAGGCAGCCTCTCATTGGACAAGTTGGAAACAACAGGAAAGCACATCCTCAAATGAGAGTGTGCAGTGAGGTGGGCGGGAAGGGAAGAGATCATGGGACACTTATGTTTGTGTAAAACATGTGTTGGAGGAAATGAACGAACTGAGTCTTCCAAGACCGTATAGAACTTCAATAAAAATGGTTTTATTCAACATGCATGAGGGACAACAGTACTCGGAGCTATAATTCCAGCTTGTTCCTGAGCGACTCTGCTAATCATAGGTTCTTACACATTCTTATACTTCTTCACATTACAAAGCACTACATTTCAATTAGGTCATCATATTATTACTTTAAATTTGTCAAAGTTCTGTTTTGATCACATTATGCTGACCCATTGTCCTGTGTGCTTTATCTTTAATCATTTTCTGAACATATCCTGTCTGTTTGCAATATCAAAACCTTGTAGTAATCAAACCAAATACAATGGTGTGTTAACAGTCCCCATTTCCCTGATACTTGATTAGTTTTGCAGAGGCACAATGGCTCCTCTAGACATTGTGGAGCCTTGATAAGTGGTATTGGTTCTCTTATTGTTGCTGTAACCTTGGAAAGATTTCACCTGGGGTGTGACTGCTTCGTACCATCTGAGCTGTAGTTATTTGTAATTTGTCGTGTGTCTGGCTGCAGTGAGTATGGATACTACAGTCAGGCTGTCTGTTTAATCCTTTCCATTCTTTCCTCTCCTGCTGTAGTCCATGCTCTCTGGTTTGCCCTACATGTAAACAAAATAAGCTGTATCAACTAACTCTCCCATTAAAAGCTTTTGTTCAAAAGCAACCAACTTTTGTGCTTTAATTCTTCCCTGAATAATAAAAATGTTTCTTGGGGGTTCCATCAGTACTCTTGGGAGGTCAAAATGATTCCATGATGGGAAAAGTTTGGGAACCCCTGGATTAAAGTGTTGATGACGATCTGCCTCAATGGGGTTTCCAGAGAAGCAAAGAGATGGCAGTTTCCACATGACTGAGGGCTCTTTTAATATGAACAAAACAGGGGGGAAAAGTGGAAAGCAGGTAAATCATTGTACATTCTTCATGTTATGATGACCATGAAGGCCAAGAGTGTTGGCTCACCCAACGGGAAGCAGCCAGTGAGAGTTTTTAAGCCTGTAATGTTGTCCAGGCCTTGAGGTGAAGACTACCTCGCTCTAACCCACAGGAGCGGCTATTTCCTTTGGTGAACAATAAAGGATGTTGGTAATGAGAAACTTGGCATTTGGTTTAAATAATACATTGGCGACGGGGGTGGGATTACTAGTGAATTACCATCCCTTGAAGATGGAGATGGACACGGGAACTGCAGTCTCCATTGTTGGAGAACAGACCAATAAGTACCTCTAATCGGGCATCCAACTCCTGAGGTTGGAAAATATGAAGGCCAGGCTAGCCACCTACAAGGAAGAACATTAAAAAATAAAAGGCAGCACAGTGGCCCCAGTGACTTCGGGACGGCACGGTGGCACAATGGTTAGCCTGCTGCCTCACAGCACCAGGGACATGGGTTCGATTCCCAGCTTGGGTCACTGTCTGTGTGGAGTTTGCACATTCTCCCCGTGTCTGTGTGGGTTTCTTCCAGGTGCTCCAGTTTCCTCCCACACTCCAAAGATGTACAGGTTAGATGAATTGGCCATGCCAAATTCTCCCTCAGTGTACTTGAACAGGCGCAGGAGTGTGGTGAGTAGGGGATTTTCACAGTAACTTCATTGCAGTGTTAATGTAAGACTACTTGTGACTGATAACCTTTTTAAATTAGTTCATTTCCCACTCATTGTTGTACGGGGGCATGGGCCAAACCTTATGGGGAGAAAGTGGCTCCAGCAGGTCCGGGTGAACTGGTTGATATTGGACATTGTCCTTGTGGTGGAACAATTATTTAGGACCCCCAAATTATGATCCCGGCCTCAACACTAAGTTCAGCTTTCTTAATGAGGTAGGGTTTAATCTGCCTTGCTGACACTGGAAAGATCTCCAAAAAGTTCAGGGTCATCACAACCTCTTCCAATGCTCGTACAAGAGCCAGGCTTGTAGGCAACAGGAGGTGGCTCAGCGCTCCCCCCAAAAGAGAAGGTCACCTGTTCAGTTTACACACCTGACCCAGACCTGCCTTCGACGGACCTTGTCTGAGCACCAAACAACAGAAAGGACTTCCTCACAGTGGGCATGCTGGGAGAGATGCAGACCTAAGGGGGGAGGAATGCTATGATGACCCACAAGGCCATGGCGGATCATCAATAGATCGCTTCGTGGAGTACAAGCTGCCTTATTGAGTGAGTAGAGCCTCACCCAATGAGAAGCCGCTGGCAGGGGTTTTAAGCCTCTAACTTTACCCAGACTGGTGTCGTAGGTCCTGAGGTGAAGGCTACCTGACTGTAAGCTGTGGGTGCAGCCTTTTCCTCTGGTGCACAATAAAGGCTGTTGGTGATGGGAAACAGGCATTTGGTTTAATTACTACACTTCTACTTTCCATAAAGGCTGGAAAAACTTTACAGGCAGGAGAAGAAGCCAGTACATTCAATAACTGACATTGCGCCAACTCTCTCATCAACACCACCACCAGCCCAGACCTGTGCAGGTAAGATCATTAGGAGTTAGTACAGGATGATACAGGTGCTGAAGGAAACCAGAGGAAGAGGTATTTTTAAAAAGACTTCCGTTCTGATATGCTTTTCTTAACCTCAGAGGGTCCCTCCAACTTTCAATGGTTTAATTGTTCTGTGTTTGATTAAGTGAATCTGTTGATTGATCTATGCTCGCTGAGCTTAATTAGCTAAGCCTGATAGATCATAAAAAAGTAAACAAAACTGTCAAAATTACAAGAAGCTGGAGCTACAGGATGAATGCAGACATTTTATGACTGTAAAGATATTTTAAAACTACTATAAATAAATAATTGGGTCATAAGTCAAAATGTTGTAAGTTGGAACCAATTTTCCCAGAAGAACGACATTCTAAATGGGGGATCGGTTCATGAACCAATGCTCAATGTGGTATTTTCACTGAATGGCGCACTTGTCAATGATGGAATTGACTCAGTTCAGATAGCTGAACCTGTGACACCATGAATAGAGGTTTAGAATGACCCCTTATTTGCTGTTTGTAAACTCACTTCATTCTCCAAGGTCCCTCAAACGCACTGTGCTTTTATCAGTGAAAGGTCATGATGTGGTTTGTGGTAAAATGATTGACGTGCATATTCTTTCTGGTTTCCTGCGCATGCACAAATCAGGAATCTCCCAACCATCAGATAATCAATCCAGTAGTTACTCAAAGGGCTCAAACCTTTGGGAAAATGTGCATCCAACCCATCGTTTCTGCTGACTCAATTAATTTTAAACTGGGACTTTTGTCAGGTTAAGGTTTGTGAGGTCTTGCTTCAGTAAAATTGCCGTACAGTTGTTTATTTTCCATGATATAATGTCTATGCTTTCAAAAAGACTTTTATACTCTACCTGAGAAGCAATTTGCCCTTCCTGAGGTGTGAAAGGTGAAACATAAAAGGAATATAACAGTTTGTAAAGACCAGGGGCGCGATCTTAGCAACTGTTCACTCCCGCTGCAGCCAAGTCGGAGAATTTGGCGGCCAGTCAAATCTCCGTTTACTGCAGTGAGATGGGAAAATCCCACCGGCGTGAACGGGCATAAGATTCCGGCTGTTTGCTAGGGTAGCATCGTAAAGTCAAATCCGACATTATAAAGTCATAGCAGGGATGGAAGCACCATCCGTCCTAACTCAGATATTGTAAAGTCGAAGACTGCCTGTACACAAATTGACAAATCTACCCATTCCAAAAACATTTTACAGCCACTATGTTACTTTTGAAGTTTTGTTGCAGGAAATGTGGCAGCCAATTTATACACAGGAAACTCCCACAATAGTGATAATCTATTTTAGTGTTGCTGGTTAATGGTTAAATATTAGCCGAGAAAACAGTGAGAGCTCCCCTGCTCTCCTTAAAAAATGTGCCAGGGGATCTTTTACATCCACCTGAGAGGACAGACAGGGTTTAATATCTCCTCTTAGCATGGCCAATACATTATCCATCCTGAGCCAGTGACACTGTAGTCCATTTCCCCCCTAAAAATAGACCAACTTTCATTTTGTTCTCATTTCAGCAGTCTTCAAGCTTTCATAACTGAAACAAACTGCAGTAAAGCAGTGGTGGCTGTTGGGTGCCAATCGGGCTGGAGGGAGATTTGTAGTGGTTTTCCCCAGAGGTTGGTATTGGCTTTTCCTGATATATTATTTGACCTAAATCTTGCTGTACAGGGCACAAATTCAAAATTTGCTGATGATACAAATCTTGGAAGCATTGTGGACTATGAGGAGTACAGTGGAGAACTTCAAAAGGACACAAGCAAATTGGTAGAATGGGTGAAGTTCAATGCGGCAAAATGTGAAGTGATTCATTCTGGCATGAAGAACATGGAGATCTAATCAAAATGAAGGGTACAACTCTAAATGGGGTGGAGTGCAGGAACAGAGGGATCTGGGTGTATCTTTGCATAAGTTATTGAAGGTGGTGGGAAAAACTAAGTGTGCGATTAATAAAGCATACAGTATTCTGGGCAAGGAGGTTATGTTGAATTTCTATAGGACACTGGTTCAGCGTCAGCTGGAGTATTGGATCCAGTTCTGCGCACCGCACTTTAGGAAAGATGTAAAGGCATTAGAGAGGGTACAGAAAAGATTCATGAATGGGACGAAGAACTTCAGTTATGAAGATTGATTGGAGAAGTTGGGATGGTTTTCCTTAGAGAAAAGAAAGCTGAGAGGAGATTTGATAGAGCTATTCATAGTTGTGAGGGGTCTAGACAGAGTAGATGGGGAGTAACTGGTCCCATATTTGCTCATAATTTGCAAAAGGAGCAAAAATCATTTGAGAAAAATATTTTCACATAGTGAGTTGTTAAGATCTGGAATTTGCTGCCTTAAAGTAGAATGGAGACAGGTTCAGTTGAGATATTCAAAAGGGAACTAGACTGTTATCTGAAGGGGAAGAATGTGTGAGATTATGGGGAGAAGGCAGGAGAATGACAAGAAGTGAATTCCTCATTTGGAGAGGTAGTGCAGATACAAAAGGCCGAGTGGCCTCCTTTGGCACTGCTACAATTCTGTGGTTTACGATTGCAGTGGGACCAAGCTCTCAAAGAGAACAAAGAACAAAGAACAATACAGCACAGGAACAGGCCCTTCGGCCCTCCAAGCCCGCGCCGTTCCCTGGTCCAAACTAGACAATTCTTTTGTATCCCTCCATTCCCACTCCGTTCATATGGCTGTCTAGATAAGTCTTAAGTCTCCTAGGTCTCCATTCCCTACATGAGGAATTGAATGAGTTCCAAGTGCTTGATCCGACCCTTCTTCCCGCTCATCCTCCTCCCAGTGTAGCTTGCTCTTCTCGGGAATTGGGCACAATCTTTCCTTGCATGGTGAAAGAGATGCTCAAATCTGCCAGTCATTGACTGACGAAATTGAGAACTCTTGTCACAGAATTTCCAAAGAACTGAGGAGGATTCAACAGTTTTCCAAGTGCAGGTTAAAAGAAATGATCTTGTTTTGCTCTAATAAATGAGAAATCTAGTCTGCAGTAAATCATTTACTCTTGAAAATCGATTGCAGAACATTCCAATGCTCCAAATCCCCTTCCTTAAATTGTGATTGTCTATTAGAACAGCAAGGCTTCATCAGCGCCATCTACAGTGAATGACCAGTAGCACAACATCTGCTGAAGCTACTAAGGAACATAGGAAGAGAAGTGGGCTATTCAACCTCTTTGATCTGGCCTACCATTCAATTAGAACATGTCTGTACATCAACCCTATTAATCTGCCTCAACTCCATTTCCCTTGCTATCCTTATCCACTATCTGTCTTGAAAGCTCCAATTGTCTAAACATCCACAGGCTTAAAGGGTAATAAATTCCAGGGGTGCGATTTTACGGTCTCGCTCACCCCGAAACCATAAAATCCTGCCCGAGGTCGATGGACCTTTCCATGTTCACCCTTTGTGTGAACAGGTGTCTGGTTTCATTTCTAAGTGCCATAGTGTCTCCTTGATTTTGGTACACCCATCAGAGGAAACAATTACTTCAGTTTTATTGACTCCTTTTATCGTTTGAATGTTTTTTTGATTTGATTTATTATTGTCACATGTATTAGCATACAGTGAAAAGTATTGTTTCTTGTGCGCTATACAGAGACCATACCATACATAGAGAAGGAAAGGAGACGGTGCAGAATGTTAGTGTTATAGTCATAGCTCGGGTGTAGAGAAAGATCAATTTAATGCAAGGTAGGTCCCTTCAAAAGTCTGATGGCAGCACTATTTTGAAGAAAGGCATGGAGTTCTCCACAGCATCCTAGCAACGTTTATCCTTCAGTCAACAATCAATAGTAATTGTTATGGCCAATATTATTGGGAATAGCTTTCAATTCCTTGTTTAGTAATTTAGATTCTACCAGTTGCCAAGATGGGATTTGAACCCACAGGCCCACAGCATTAGCTTAGTCCTCTGGATTACTAGTCTGGTGACATTACCACCACACCATCCATCTCCTATATTACAACAGTGACTGCACACCTCAAACATGTGATTGGCTGAGAAGCACTTTGAGGTTATGAAGGGTGTTACATAACTCTTATCTTTCCTTCTGGGTTGAATGAGCTAGAATGGAAGTGTGGAAGATTTGCAATGAATCTTGGCTTTGACAAAAGTAAATGTGTAGGGAAGGTGTGAGATTGCATATCGGCAACTTTGCAGTGGAGGTGACATCTCTTAAGAGTAGCAAGGACCATATTGGAATTTGTATGATAGGACAAGCAGGAAAGGGAATGGTGAACCAACTCATTTCTTGCAGATTTGTCCCATTTACTTATCTCGAAGTTATGGTAACACCAGAACATATTTGTGGTAAAAGATTCTGACATAGCTTTAAAGAGACTATACCCACACAACGTGATGCACCAGCTGTTGACTCAAAGGTGCATTTTTTTCCTTTTCACTTTGACAGCAGACTTTTCCAATATGGGAAGAGAGTGCGAATAGGTTAACTTTTGGGGTGTAGTCCCTGTTGTAATGTCGGACACGTGGCTGTCAATTTATAGACAGCAAACTCCCACAATCAGCAAAATGATAAGAATGAAGGGTAAACATTGACCAGATATCCTTTAAAAGTTAGTATCAAACTTAAAGAAAAAGCATATCATTGTGCAGAGCAGAGATTGGACAGAATATAAAAAAAACAAAGAGCCATGGAAAAATTAAGAAAGAAGGAACCATTAGAATATGCGAAAGCTAACTAGAAATATAAGGACAAGCAGTAAAAGTTTCTATAGATATTTAAAAAAGAAAAGAGTCCCAGAAAGTGAGTCTGGGCAATTAATAATGGAAAATAAGGAGATGGCAGATTAATTGTACAGATATCTTGTATCGGTCTTTACTATAGAAGATACAAGTAACATCTCAGAAATGGAAGGGAAGGAGTAACTCAAGAAAATTGCAATCACCAAGGAGGTGCTACTCAGCAAATTGTTGGAACTGCAGGTTGATAAATCGCTGGGACTTCATCTTAGGGTCTCAAAATAAGTGGCTTGTGAAATAGTTGATGCTGTGGTCACAACATGATTGAAATTTCTATTCAGTTTGAGGGAGAGAAGAGTGGGTCTAAGACTAGCATTTTAAAGTTATATAAGAGCAATTATGAAGGCACGGTTGGTTTCATTTTCCAAAATCCACTCAATTTGGGGGAGATTGGAAAATAGCAAATGTCAGTCAGTAATTCAAAAAGGGAAGGAGACAGCATGCTCGAAACAGGTCAGTTAGCTTAACGTTTGTCATAGGGAAAATGTTAGAAGTTGTTATTAAAATGTCATAAGTAGACACTTAAGGAAATTCAACTTAATCAGGCAGAGTCAACATGGTTTGTGCAAGGGAAATCATGTTTAATCAATTTATTGGGGTTCCCAAATTACCTATAGAGTCATTTGGCGGAATTTTTCCATTTCGCCCGCCATGGGAATCAGAGTGGGCAGGACAGGACCATGCAAAGGTCTGTTGACCTTGGGTGGGATTTTCCAGTCTTGGGGCAAGCATGGCCAGAAAATTCCGCCCATAGAATTTTACTGGAAGACATTAGATCTAAATACCTTTTAAGCAAATACAAATTTTAAAGTGGCATGGGGAGGTGGCTGAAAAAAAGACAAATAAAGCCTAGTGGAGCAGACCACCCCGTGAACTGATAGTGGAATGCATGAAAAACATCAGTGCTATACCTCCTTCACTTTCAATGGCTCAGGTGTAACCATCTTCCATTCTTAGCACCTGCTATCTCAGGGAAAGTGAGAGCAATGGTTATTGTCTAAAGTTATTAAACTCAATGTGGGGGCCAGAAGGCTGTAATATGCTTCACAGAAAGATAGGAATGTTGTTCCCCCCAACTTACCTTCAACTTCATTGTAACAGTGCAGGCGGCCAAGGGCTGAAAGGTCAGAGCTCAAGTTGGGTGGACAGTTAAAATGGCAGCAACCAGCAGTTCATAGCTACGCTAGTGGACTGAATGGAAGTTTTCAGCAAAGTGATCACCTAATCTGAATTTGGACTGTCTGTGGAAGCCTCGGCCGTAAATAAAGCACACTTGGTATTTTGTTTTTAATGTTAGTTCAATCTATTTGGCCTCAGCATCCCAAGATCTGGGGAAGAGAAACTCAACTTGGGTTCGTCCTATTAATTATTACTGCTATTTCTAATTTCCAGCCCCAACTCAGCCTGATATCTTTATCATTGGAGCCACCTGCACTGTTCCAATGAAGCTCAAAGAACAGCATCTGGTCTTTCTACTTTACAGAATCCTGATTAACATTGACTTTAATCATTTTACACCTTAACCACTGCATTTATTTTCTCTCAGACAGCAAGAGCTTCACGAGGGCCTCTGGGAGTGGAGGAGGTATGGGCTGGTGCTTGTAATGTAGGCTATAGTAAAGATGCAATTTCATAGAATCACTACAGTACAGAAGGAGGCCATTCAGCCCATTGTGCCTACACCGGCAACAATCCCACGCTATCTCCGTAACCCCACATATTTACCCTGCTAATCTCCCAGAAACTCAGGTCAATTTAGCATGGCCAATCAACCAAACCTGCACATCTTTGGACTGTGGGGAGAAACCGAAGCATCTGGAAGAAACTCACGCAGACAAGGGGAAAACGTGCAAATGCCACATAGACAGTGACCCAAGCCGGAATTGAACCTGGATCCCTGGCGCTGTGAGGCAGCAGTGCTAACCACTGTACCACCGTGCCACCCCAGCAAACCAAAGAGTTTTGTTTCACATAAGCCAGTTTTATAAATTGAGTTTAATGTTGCTCTGAATAAGTCTCTCCACTTACTTTTTACAGAGCTTTCCAATCATTAGTTTATGTTTCCACTAGTGACTAGGTGAGGGAAAGGCTATTCTTTCATATCCAAGATCTGCAGTTAGATGTACCCTTATGAATGAGATTAAAGCATTGATTTTCTGCTGTCTTTAAGTATTTCATATTAAATGAGTTCCTGTAATTCCCATCGAGCTCCTCATGATGATGGTCACAGAACCCAAATCTGCCTAAAATTCAGCTCAACAGTGTTTCAATAACCCAAAAGGTCTGAGGATTGGAATCATTTATAGTGGGGCAGAGGTATGTGAGAGCAGATTCCACTTGTACAGCTTTCTGTGAGTGTTCAGTCTTTCGGATGAGAGGTTAAACCAAGGCTCCTGCCTATTCTCTCATGCTTACATTAGACATCCAATGACTACTTCAAAGAAGAGCAGGGAAGCTATGCTTGGAGTTGTGGCTAAAATTTGCCCTGTGATCAAAATCAGAAAATCAGGTTATCTGGTCATTATCATCACATTGCTGTTTGTGGGAGCTTGATTAGCTGCCACATTTTCTGCTTAGCAACAAAACTACTTCACTGGATGTCAAGCACTTTCAGACCATGATTGTGCTAAAGAAAGGAAAGTGCTTCTTTCTTTCTTCAATGAGAGTGTAGGCAGTGTATCTTCACTCTATCTAACCCATGCTGTCGCTGCCTTGGGAGTGTTGCTGTGACACTGTCGGTGCAGCTTTATACAGTATTTAAGTTTAAGTTTATTTATTAGTGTCACAAGAAGACTTACATTAGCATTCTAATGAAGTTACTGTGAAAATCCCCGAGTTGCCACACTCCAGCGCTTGTTTGGGTACACTGAGGGAGAATTTAGCATGGCCAATGCACCTGATCGGATGCCTTTCAGACTGTGGGAGGAAACTAGAGCACCCAGAGGAAACCCACGCAGACACGGGGAGAACATGCAGACTCCGCACAGACAGTGACCCAAACTAGGAATCGAACCCAGGTCCCTGACTCTGTGAGGCAGCAGTGCTAACCACTGTGCCCTGTGTCTGCTCTGAGAATGTTTGATTGTACAGTTTAAACTGTGCTCACCTTCTAATCCATGCTGTACATCTGGAGTACTGTGTACAGTATTGACCATCTTATCTAAGGGCAGATGTAAATGTGTTAGAATCAGTTCAGAGAAGGTTTACTAGGCTAATGCCAGGAATGGGCGGGTTGTCTTATGAGGAAAGGTTGGAGAGGTTAGGTTTGTATCCGCTAGAGTTTAGAAGAGAAACCATTAAGATCCCGAGGGGTCTCGACAGGGTGGATGTGGAGCAGACGTATCCTCCTGTGGGAGAATCTAGAACAAGGGGGCACTGTTTAAAAATAAGAGGTCATTAATTTAAGGCGGAGCTGAGGAGAAATATAGTCTCTGGAACTCTCTTCCTCAAAAGCCAGTGGGAGGAGTTGAATATTTTTAAGGCAGAGCCAGATAGATTCCTGATTAACAAAGGGGTGAAAGGAAGGCAGAAATGTGGGATTGAAGTTACAGTCAGATCAGCCATTATCTTATTGAATGGTGAAGCAGGCTCGAGGGGCTGACTGGCCTGCTCCTAATTCATATGTTTGTACTATCCCTGGAAGTGTTTTCTGGAGCAGTGTAAGGGGAGTTGAACCCTGTACTTTGCCATACAGTAACTGATTTGAAAGTGCTTGATTCTGACATGAGATGCCTGCAGCAAGACATGTTCCATTCACACGCCAACACCCTTTGGTCAGATGCGCACACAATTGATGAATGTTTTTTAAAATTTTGTTAAAGTAATTTCCTTCAATGATATGAACAAGAAAGAAAGCAACTCCCTTATAAAATATTTTATTGTAAATTTCCCTTTCTCCTTTTGAGGTAATATTTTACAAAGCATAAAAATGAACGTAAGAAAAATGTACAAATTACAAACCACAATCAGACACAATAACAAGTTTGCAGAAAATAGTGAACAACTCATTGAAAGTTGTAACAACCAGATGCCATTTAACAGTCAGGCATATTTAACACGCTCCAGAAAGCCTAAAACACTCGATATTTCACTTTCCATAACCCTCTCTTGTTTAAGTAACTATACTGAGATTTGCAACATCAGGATTGAAATGTTTACGTAAAATTATTAATGTTTTTGGATCTTTATCAGTTTTCTTCTTCTGAACACTTATATTATGACAAATATTTACCACCTTTCTTACTCATGCCAAATGTGGGAAGTGAATGTTGTCAGGCTCATCAACCATGAAGATGATCACAATGAGGCCTGCTCCTGAGCCTCTGCCAATATCTACAAGTTTTCCAATGGATGGGGCAGTTAATGGGTAGCGTTCGGAAAAAAAGGATAAGCTTTCCCCTTTTCTTAGCTCAGGAGGCAGAGGCCAATTGACAAAGGCTTTTGGAAGAGTATTTTGTTTGCTACAGATTAGACCATAAAATAGGAGCAGAATTAAGCCATTCGGCCCATCGAGTCTGCTCCGCCATTCGATCTTGGCTGGTATGTTTCTCAATCCTATTCTCCCACCATTTCCCCGTAATCTTTGATCCCCTTACCAAGCAAGAACCTATCTATCTTTGTCTTAAATACACTCAATGATTGTACTCTAGCTGGTTATCCTTAAGTAGTGGCACATGTTTGATCAGAGAGGAGACCAACACCTCCAGGAGATCCTGCTTGTCTGAGGCTCAATGTGAGACAGCAGCGTGGGGATTGGCTCAGCGAATATTTAATTAAACTGGTGTCTGAATTCTGCCCCAATGGGATGGGAGGCCCTTAATTCAGTCCTGAGCAACTTAACCCCCATTTCTGATACTGATTTGCTCTGTTTAAATATTGTGGGCCTGAAGGTTTGGAAAATGATCTGTTGAATCAGAACGTCAAGATCCATTAACATTAGAAATTTAGCATTAATGGAAATGAATGGGTTCAAACTTCATAAGGGCCCTGAGTCTCCGCACTATACACCTATATTCCCCCAAACCTCAAGACCCTTGGTTTAAGTTGTGCTACACTTCTTTTTATCCCAGTTGCAGAGTTAAAATACTGGAATATATTTGCTCATGAAATGTTTTCTCATAAATAAACTACATAGCATCAAAATGGATTTTTTTTTGTTGTTGTAATTATTTAATTTTTACATTGATCCTTCATTCAGTGAACCTTCCCTTCACACCTCTGTTCCTTCCCTGGTGTACAACAGACTGTTTGCATTGATGCTGTTGTAGAAGTGGTTGTTGAACTGGTTTAGCACTGAGGAATATCCGTAACGGTTCGATGCTCCCGGGTCAGACCACTCCGAGCCAGGCTGGCCCAGGATGTTACTGGAAGGTGAGTATGAACTGAACCCCATCATATTCTGTCCCATCCTCTGGGAGGTGTCGTTGACCAGTCCAAGGGAGGCTTGCCTGCCTCCTGTCGGGTTGTTATAAGTCGACATACTGGAGATGAAGTTGCTGAGGCAGGGAGCAGAGATGGAGGGAGAAGATTTCTTTTCCGGAGAGGTTCCTGTCCTAATGGAGGAGGTGTCCAGGACCCCTGGACTCTGGGGTGCCTTGTGGCCGCCGTCGTCAGACTTCTCGGTGCCAACATTGCCGGTGGTGGAATTAGGATCCGACTTCCTCTTCCTCTTGCGCCGGAAATTTCCGTTGTCAAACATTTTTTCACAGTTCGGATCCAGTGTCCAGTAGTTTCCTTTCCCTGGAATATACGGGTGGGGGAGGAGAAGAAAAGACATAACACGTTAGATGGCACGAGGCGGTGAACTGAGTCAGCCCAACAGCCAATGTGGCAATCTGCTAACAATTTTGGAAAGTCTCCCTCACATTTGAACATCTCTAACTGTCGTTTTCACTGAGCAACCGAATGCTATTCTAACCCATTCAAGTATTGTCGTTGTCCCTCAGAACTGTCTTTTCTAACCCTCTTTCTGCCCATGGCTTCATCACATTAACAATATTGTCTAAGGCTCTTGACGTGCTTTTTGAGGATCTCACAACTGAAGAGCTTCCTTCTACTTTCCACGCACAGTTGACTATCCACTAAATCCAAAGATTGATGTTACCTAACTTTCTGATTTAACCTTTCTTCCTATCCCACTCCCCCACCACCCTTGGCTTTGTTGTGCACTGCGAGTCTTGGCCCTTCACCTTGGTCTCTTGATAAAAGCCACAAGGTGAAATCTGGGCAAGTTAACAGCACCAATATTGCTGTGACCTTGATAGGTATGCTGTCCGTTTTTAAAGTATTGATGACCATTTAGGTCATGTGGGTTCAATAAACTCAAGTTTCCTCTGCTCTCTCTGTTATTGCTTCTTCCCGGAACTTTAATCAATATTTCAACCCCTGCCGGTAACATATGCTAAACTATGAACGTCAGAACACATGACCAATGTTGCATTCACAAATCTATTAACTTTAATATATTAGTTTAAGTTTATTTATTAGTGTCACAAAAAAGCTTACACAAACATTACAATGAAGTTACTGTGAAAATCCCCTAGTTGCCACACTCCGGCGCCTGTTCGGTTGCACTGAGGGAGAATTTAGCATCGTCAATGCACCTAACCAGTAAGTCTTTCGGACTGGTTATTAAGAATGTAGTTGAGAGGGAGAGGCATGACACAATTTTAGATCGGTTTACCTGGATCGTCCTCATCTCTGGGTACTTTTTTAAAACAGTCGTTGAGGGAAAGGTTATGCCTGATGGAATTCTGCCACCCAGCTTTACTCTTGTTGTAAAAGGGAAAGTTGTCAGCCACGTACTGATAGATTTGACTGAGGGTCAGCCTCTTATCTGGTGCACCGTGGATGGCCATTGCGATGAGGGCTGAGTAGGAGTAGGGTGGTCTCACTAGCTTCAGCAGCTCTTCCTGGTTAGGGATGGAAAGCCAGCCTAGGTCCGAGCCTCCCAAACTGCTGCTGTTGGGGAGGAACTGCCTCGGCATCCCATAGGACTGCGGGATAAAGGGGCTGCCATTGGAACCCGACAGGTAAGATGAGGAGTTCATGGAAGGCCCATTTAACCAGAGGTAGGGGTTGCTGGACGCGCTGTAGTCCTCAATGTCATAGTTTGACGGCCGCTGTGCGTTCTGCTGGTGGAAGAAGTTCTCGCAGAAGATGTTCATCTCTGGCGGCTCTTGACCGATGCTGGGGAACTGAGGGCTGCATCGAGGGGGCGACTGTGTCTGGAGGTCGAACGAACTCATAATCTGCTCAGGTCAACCAGGGCTGAATCACCTGCAGACTCTCTGACAAAGCAACTGTCAAAGCACTTGCACCTTGCACCTCCTACTTATACACCTGTATTCTCAGGGTTTGGTTACAAGCACCGCCTCCAGCCTGCACTGATTGGTGTTGATATCACCCAGTCAAAATGTTGACGGTTCAGTTTCTCTCTCTGTTTGGTCAGTTACCAAGCTGAAGTGTTACTTACAGTGGGGGTGGGATGAAAAAAAATAGTGATTTATTTACACTGCCAACATTGACACAGTGCCTGGAGCATTCTGTAATTGAGAATTGCCCAGCAAACTATTGCGCAAGGCTCAGTCGAACCAATTCCAAATAAAAATCAAAAAAGAAAGGACAGCTCCACTTGACATGCATTTGCTGTACCTGATTGTACTTATACATATTTTTAAAAAACTTCTTGGTATGATTTACTAAAGTCCAGATTGGATATTGTTCTCTCCCCATAGCCTTAGGACAGAACTCAGATTGTACAACTTAACAAACATTCTCTACATTTTCTCTCCATGATTCGTAAAATGTTCTACCCTGGGCTGAGCGACAGTAGATATTACAGTGTAATATAGCTTTTAAACTGGAAAATGAGGGAGAAATAAAGCAAGAACCTCCCACAGACTAACTAACTCTAACTCTATCAAAGGAAAAGATTAATGGTAACGAGACTGAATATCCCCAATCCTAATGCTAGTTAGCAACAGATTAGCCCACACAAAATTATCTATAACCCTAATTCTAACATGAACGCTAGATAAAGCAGCATTCAACGCAGAATTTATAACCTTAACTCTAACACTAATGCTAGTTAAAGCAGTGCATTAGGGTTCCCTACAGACTTTATAATCTTTATAACTCTAACACTAATGCCAGTTAAAGCAATGTATTAGCTTTACCGACAGACTTTAATAACCTCTTTTAACTAACACTAATGCAAATTAAAGCAACGCATGAACATGTATTACAGACTTTACAGTCCTAACAATAATCCTGACACCAATTATAGTTACAGCGATTTACTGGCAGCCAATACAGACTTTAAAGCTACCCTAAACTTTTTTTTGACTCATGGTGGTTTTCAATGACCTGTTCTTCCTTCCCCTCTCCTATGGGCATTAACTCTTTCTTCACCTCAGTGGCACCAGCTCCGTCTCGCTTGTTTGACCCTTGTGACCACAGGCAGCAATTGGTGGCTTATTTGGCCTCAGGAGTAGGGGGCTGGTGGGGGGGTGGGTGTGGGGGAGAATGGTGTGGTCATCGCAACCAAGACCCACCCTATACTGACACAGTTGGGGCCCCTAAAAAGTAATGGATATTTGGAATTAATGTCTCATTAATCATCTCCCTGGCTCTGGGGAATATCCCTTATGAAAAAAAAGTCAGAAATTCAAACACTATTTATAACGACAAGAAAATAAAGTAATTGGGTACAATTTTTTTTATCATACACCATCCCCATCCCCCCCCAACCCACAGGCGATGAGTGTCACGTGATCAGATGGCAGTTGAAGATTATTAATGCTGGAATAGACATTATTCATTTTCATTGACAATTTTGCCTCAGCCTTCAGACAGCTGTCTGCCCCCATTGCAGTATGGGAGCTTCTGTAGACTCCAATGTTGAGTCTCATTAACTCTGCTCCTGGCAGTAAAATAGATAAATAGAATTAAAGGAAAGACTTGCCAAAAGATGAAGGTTTTGTCCCTCTCCTGCTGCAGCCGTTAAAACGTTGCTGAAGGCTTTTCTCAGTCCCCACTCTCTCTCAGTTTCACTAAGTCTTGTTCTTTGCAGGTGCTGACTCTCGCTGTCCACACTATTCTACCCCGTGTGGCCATCCTCGGACATCAACCGACCATTCAATCACTGAAGAATTTGATTGATTGATTGATTATCATCACATGTATTAGTACAAAGTGAAAAGTATTGCCTCTTGCGCACTATACAGACAAAGTATACTGTTCATCGAGAAGGAAAGGAGGGGGTGCAGAATGTAGTGTTAAGGTGATAACTAGGTGTAGAGAAAGATTAACTCAGTATAAGGAAGGCCCATTCAAAAGTCTGATGGCAGCAGGCAAGAAGCTAGCTGTTCTTAAGTTGGTCGGTATGTGAACTCAGACTTTTATATCTTTTTCTCAACAGAAGATGGTGGAGTGTGTGTCCAATTTATGTGGACAGTCCTGTCAGCATAAACAAGGAAAGAAAGACTTGCATTTCTGCAGTGCCTTTCACAACTTCAAACCACCCCAAAAACTAAGTACTTTCCTGAAGTGTTGTGATGTCGGAAATTGGCAGCAAATTTCTGCACAGCAGAGAGTTTCTTGGAAATAGTGGCATGGGCTATATTATATCCAACTGAGTGGACACATTGGGCCTTGATTGAACACCTCATCCAAAAGCCTTTTTCACATCAGTGAAGCAGAGTCCAGCCAGATTCTGTGTAATATGGTTCCCTCTAGTGGCCTTGCTCCACAACACCAGAATTATGAGTTCAGTTTTGGCTGGAGGAAACCGGAGCACCCAAGGAAACCCACGCAAACACAAGGAGAAATTGCGAACACCACGCAGACAGTCACCCAAGACCGGAATTGAACCTGGGGTCCTCAGTGCTGTGCTAACCACTGTGCCACAGTGCCCCCCACAATGGTGTAATCGTGGTAATGTTTTGTAATTGTAATAGTTAATCATTGTAACTTTGTATTGATGTAATCTTTGGTGTAATTGTGGGCTATTATTACCTGTTTTGACAGAGGTGTTGTTCACTCCAGGTTTTCTGCCATAGACTCCTGTGTGATTTTATCCCGGACTACTGAGTCCAGTTTTGCATGTTTGATGAAGAGGTTCAGCCGAATTGCAGCAATCACACGGGTAAGATGGTTAGAGTGAGTGAAGCTGAGAGTCACGAGCAGAGAGACAGCCAAAACTGAGGACCCTGGAGGCTTAAAGACCGTGGGCAGTTTGAATAGTCATCTCTGTACACAATGATTTCCTTTTAGCTGTTATAACAACACAATCACTTGAGCGTATAATCTAAGCTGTGCTCTATTGCAATACTGAGGGAATGCTGAAATGCCAAAGGTGCCCTCTGTGAACTGAGACATTAATCTGAGGCTCTATCTGCCCTCCAAAGAGGACGTACTAAATTTCACTGGCACCATTTTGAACAAGAGCTTGGTATCCTGGCTAATACATATCCCTGAATCAACAGCAATAAAACGGGTGAGCTGGAGTGCCACATTAATGCTTGTGGAATCTTGCTGTGCATAAATGGGCTGTTGCGTTCCCTGCATTTCACAACGACCGCACTTCAAAAAGTACTTCATTGGCTACAAGGCACTTTGAAATATCCTGAGGTTATGGGCAGCACAATGGCACAGTGGTTAGTATTGCTACCTCGTAGCGCCAGGGAGCCGGGTTTGATTCCTGGCTTGGGTCACTGTCTGTGCAGGGTCAGCATGTTCTCCCTGTGTCTGCGTGGGTTTCCTCCCACAGTCCAAAGATGCGCAGTCTGGGTAGATTGACCATGCTAAATTGCCCCCTTAGTGTCCCAAGATGTGTAGGTTAGAGGAATTAGCGGGATACATATATGGGGTTATGGGGATAGGGCGGGGGGGGAGGGCCTGGGTAAGATACTCTGTCAGACAGACGGTACAGACATGAGGGGCCAAATGGCCTCCTGCAATCTAGGAATTCTGTGGATCAATATTATTTTTCTTGCCACTTTATAAAAAGGCCTAAAGTCGGTCCTTGGCGCTGTGAGGCAGCAATGCTAACCACTATGCTATCGTGGCTGCCCACATGATGGAGGATTGACCCTGAAAAATCAGTTGAATTTTGCTGCAGAGGTGAACATTGTTTCAGAAGCAAACAAGTCACCAATTTCACAAGAGGACGGCCTGCCAGTTCCCCGATGTATTGATGCCTCCGCATGATTTTGCCAGGGGTGACTTAGAACAAAGAACAAAGAACAATACAGCACAGGAACAGGCCCTTCGGCCCTCCAAGCCCGCGCCGCTCCCTGGTCCAAACTAGACCATTCTTTCCCTCCATTCCCACTCCGTTCATGTGGCTATCTAGATAAATCTTAAACGTTCCCAGTGTGTCTGCCTCCACCACCTTGCCCGGCAGCGCATTCCAGGCCCCCACCACCCTTTGTGTAAAATACATCCTTCTGATATCCGTGTTAAACCTCCCCCCCCTCACCTTGAACCTATGACCCCTCGTGAACGTCACCACCGACCTGGGGAAAAGCTTCCCACAGTTCACGGGGTTCTCGGGGTTACGCACCCAATGATAGATAGCTGCCAATGATGGCGTATAAGACAATTGACAGGTTGTTTGACACAGAGGGAGAATTTTATCTGCACACTGTTTTAACCCCTCATCCAAGTACCGAGAGGGTATTGACTAAAGTGAGTGACAACCAATCCTTTATACAAAAGGGAAAATCAGCAAGGGAGAACTCATGCATGGCTACTAGCCTGCCACAGTGTAAGCAGAACTCTAGGTTTGGGGGTGCTGAGTGAGAATGTTATTCTTGGAGAAGGACTCATTCTGCGTCACAGTAAAGTGTGAGGGAAATTTGGCAGCTGAGGCAGTCTTTGGACATGGGGCTATCGACTCAGAGGTGAACTGGAGCAGTGGGGAGGAGCAGCTGCCTCAGCAACCAAAGCTGCCTCACAGGGGTGTCTGCCAACTGGACATTATGGCCATCTCTACGCATTCAACCCAGGAGTGGAAATTTGGGCCTACATCATTCTGAGTCAGAATCAATTCATCTGAATGTTTCACTCACCTGGGATTAGGTTGGCAACTCCCCACAACTCCTCTCCCTGAGCGCACTGCAATTTTATGCATGGTGGGGGAGGGCACTGATTACCCACCCATTCTTGCATCAATTGAAGCCCCCCAAGTGGCCAAGTAATGATGATTTAGGGGCCTCTTTGCACCCCACCACAATCTTTTACATGGCAGGAGGAGTAGGAAGCCCAGTTTGAAGCCCACCAGGTCCTATTTATCAAGCTACTGGCGGGAACATGATTTACCTCCTTCACAGCCCCTCTTGTGCATCAGAGACCTCCCTTCTTCCCCCCCCCCCCCACCCCACCCCCAACCTTGCACCCACCAAGACCCTCACACTTCCCTCAGCGCTTTGCCATGGCCTCCTACCAAATTGAAAACTCAAGTCCGTCTGACCTCAGTGACAATCTCCACTGGGGACTGGCTGGAATCCCAGCAACGGACATCATTCCCAACGGTGCTGTTGGAACAAGGGAGCTGCTGTCAACTCTCAGAGGTGGGGTTTTCATCCCAAATGGAGGAAGAAGTCTTACCTTCAGCCATTTAATGGTTAAATGACTGCAAGTAATCCCATTGAAGGGTGGGGGCAGATTGTGCCTCACAGCGCCAGGGATATGGGTTCGATTCCCGGCTTGGGTCACTGTTTGTGCTGAGTTTACACGTTCTCCCCGTGTCTGCGTGGGTTCCTCCGGGTGCTCCGGTTTCCTCATACAATCCAAAAGACGTGCTGGTTAGGTGCATTGGCCATGTTAAAATCTCCCTCAGTTACCTGAACAAGTGCTGGAGAGTGGCAACTGGGGGACTTTCGTAGTAATTTCATTACAGTTAAAATGAAAGCCTACTTGTGACACTAATCAATAAACTTAAACTTGAAAATCAATGTTTTCACTGGGGAGTGGGAAGTCTGGTGATTATGTAAGAGCCTGCCCATGGAATGAACTCTTGGAGAGCAGCTGACATCTGAGAAGCCGCAGTAGAGCTGAGGCCAGGACCTTTAACACAGGAGGAAGTAAAAATAGGTGAGGAAAAGGAAATCTAGTTGAATTGCCTGCCACTCCACTGAAGCAAAGTGACATCTTCTCCTCAATCGGAGATATTTTTCCATTGCCTTGTCGGGAACCGGGACTGGTCCAGGGTGAGAAATATTACCCATGAATATTCCTTCATTATGAGTTGGATAGCCAAAACATATTCACCTGAAGTCCTGGCCACACTCCCTGTGTCACAAAATCTGCGCAACTAAAGACTACCCAGTCTACAGGCCAGAAGCGATCCTTGTACCCAAGATTAAAAACAAAATGCTCCAAGAACACCATTCTGACCAAGACTTGTTCGGTTTTTTTGGACATCTTGCACTGTGAGGAAAGAACTGGCAGAGGGGTGGGACCCAAAGCAGTAGGGAGAAGAGAAGGTTGAGGACAGTACAGAAGTTAAAGAGAGCACATTAAATAGTAAAGGCAGTGTCAGTAATCCTAGTACTAGACAGATCAGGCAAAAGCAAGACAGAGAGCAAGGGAAGTCCAGAGTAAACTGCATTTACTTCAATGCAAGAGGCCTGACAGGCAAGGCAGAAGAGCTCAGGGCATGGATGGGTACATGGGACTGGGATATTATAGCAATTACTGAAAAATGGCTAAGGGAAGGACAGGACTGGCAACTCAATGTTCCAGGGTAGAGATGCTATAGGAAAGATAGACCCTACAGCTTTGGGTCCCACCCCTCTTTATAAAAAGGCAAAAGAGTAACGAGGGAGTAGGACCTCTTAAGGATCAACAAGGCCATCTATGTGCGGATTCACAAGAGATGGGTGAGATTCTAAATGAATATTTCTCATCAGTATTTACTGTTGAAAAAAGCATGGATGTTAGGGAAATAAATAGTGATGTCCTGAGGAGTGTACATATAACAGAGAAGGAGATGCTGGAAATCTTAAAGCATATCAAGGTAGATAAATCCTCAGGACCTGATGATGTGCATCCCAGGACATTGTGGGAGGCTAGGGAGGAAATTGCGGGTCCCCTAGCAGAGATATTTGAATCATTGATAGTCACAGGTGAGTTGCCTGAAGATTGGAGGGTGGCAAATGTTGTGCCTTTGTTTAAGAAGGGCTGCAGGGAACAGCCTGGAAACTACAGGCCGGTGAGCCTCACATCTGTAGTGGGTAAGTTGTCAGAAGGTATTTTGAGAGACAGGATTTACAGTCATTTAGAGATGGAAGGACGGATTAGGGATAGTCAGCATGGCTTTGTGAGTGGAAAATCATGTCTCACAAATTTGATTGAGTTTTTTGAAGGGGTAACCAAGAAGGTAGACGAGGGCAGTGCAGTTGATGTTGTCTACATGGACTTTAGCAAGGCCTTTGACAATGTACCACATGGTAGATTGTTGCATAAGGTTAAATCTCACGAGATCCAGGGTGAGGTAGCCAAATGGATACAAAATTGGCTTCTTGACAGAAGCCAGAGGGTGGTTGTAGAGAGTTGTTTTTCAAACTGGAGGCCTGAGCCTCAGGGATCAGTGCTGGGTCCACTGTTATTTGTCATTCATATTAATGATTTGGATGAGAATTTAGAAGGCATGGTTAGTAAGTTTGCAGTTGACACCAAGATTGGTGGCATAATGGACAGTGAAGAAGGTTATCTAGGATTGCAACGGGATCTTGATCAATTGGGCTAATGGGATGACGAATGGCAGATGGAGTTTAATTTAGATAAATGTGAGGTGATGCATTTTGGTCGATTGAACCAGGGCAGGACTTACTCAGTTAATGGTAGGGCATTGGGGAGAGTTATAGAACAAAGAGATCTAGGGGTACAGGTCCATAGCTCCTTGAGAGTGGAGTCACAGGTGGACAGAATGGTGAAGAAGGCATTCGGCATGCTTGGTTTCATTGGTCAGAACATTAAATACAGGAGTTGGGACATCTTGTTGAAGTTGTACAAGACATTGGTAAGACCACACTTGGAATACTGTGTACAATTCTGGTCACCCGAGTATAGAAAAGATATTAGTAAACTAGAAAGAGTGCAGAACAGATTTACTAGGATGCTACCGGGACTTGATGGTTTGAGTTATAAGGAGAGGCTTGATAGACTGGGACTTTTTTCTCTGGAACGTAGGAGGCTTAGGGGTGATCTTATAGAGGTCTATAAAATAATGAGGGGCATAGATCAGCTAGATAGTCAATATCTTTTCCCAAAGGGCGTAGGTTTAAGATGAGAGGGAAGAGATACAAAAGGCTCCAGAGGGCAATTTTTTCACAGAGGGTGGTGAATATCTGGAACAAGCTGCCAGAGGTAGTAGTAGAGGTGGGTAAAATGTTGTCTTTTAAAATGTGTTTAGACAGTTACATGGGTAAGATGGGTATAGAGGGACATGCGGGTAGTTGGGACTAGCTTAGGGCAGCATGGACAAGTTGGACAAGTTGGGCCGAAGGACCTGTTTCCATGCTGTAAACCTCTATGACTCTATGACCACAGTTTTTCCTTCTTCTCTGAGAAAGGTACAGGTTCTTTGCCGAGCTCTTAGGTACCAGTTACCCTCTGGCCCTTCATCCATTTGTTATGTGACAATAGCCTGTTTGATCTACTGGCTGAGAAGAGGTGCTCACCTCAGCAGACTACGAATGAAACGCCAGCTGTCTATTTTTTTTATTTTGAGCTTGGGAGCTAATAGAGTTCCTTTCAGTCGAGCTTGTTCAAGAGGTTTTCAAAAGCTTTCCATGAATCCAAAACGTGCACATAATCATTAACCCATAGAATAGTCATGTTGACAAGCCTTGAGAATGAGCCTATAATGAGTTGGTCTGATGCCATTACCATGAGGTTACTGCTGAAGAGGAACACTTGTTGCTGAGAGCATTACCCCAGCAGCAGCAGGGTATTTGGACACATTGCTTGGCATGCATCCCCTTGGCAACATCATCTTATACACAGGCGGAAAAATTACTCCCTGTCTGAAATAACTTCAAATTCAAAGCTTTATCACTGAGCTCAACATTCAACAAAATCTTCAAAAGATATATTTGAGGATGCAGGAGTACTTCCTAACTATTTTATTAAGTGTCTAATTTGTTCATATGTAACAATCTGTTTCTCTATCTATGCAGAATACATCTCTTAATATATATCTCCATATGTGTAATTGATCTATCTTTAATTAATTTTATAGTAATTTCTAACTATTTTTCTTCCTTTCCCTCAATTCTTCTATCTTCCTACCTATTTCTCTATCTGTAGATAACTATTCCTCTCACCTTCTATCTATCACAGCTCCCTCATAATCAAGGGCTTTCTTTCTGCCTCTCTGTCTCTCTAGGCTGTGAATGTGCTAGAGGGATTATGTGTGACAGGAGATCAGGCGCAAAACATGTCAGGGACATTTTTCAAGTACCTCTTCCATCCACATCTAGATCTTAGTGGAAGGGACGGTAATACAAAGGCCTAGTGAGCTTACATGAGGTGTACTGGATGACTTTGCCTGTGAGAGGAGGATGGAGATCACAGCAGAACATATAACCTATTCTCATCCACTGGTCACCTTTTCACCTTTGGACTGAAGTCACCAGTTACTACTTAGGAGTACAGGCTATGCAGAATTCCTTCATCATTATAGATTATATTATAGACAAACTGAACATTTTTCTGACATTATCAGGAAAGATTTCATGGACTTAGGGTTTCACTATAGTAGGAAATTGCAAACAGACTTCATGATCTAATCCCATTTCATTTAAGACTAACATATCAATTGCTTACATAATTGCTTGAAATACTTGTATATCAACTTCCAGTGATTAATGTGCTGAATATTTATCAACTAGTTTCTCACCTTGTAAAAAAAATTCAGCTTTTCTGTTCTTCCTACCAAACTGGATAATTTCATATTTTCCCATATTTAACATCTTGTTTATGCAACTAACTTTTATCCCTTGTTTGCTTTATCACCAAAACTCCAAACAACTGTCGCAAGACTTCTTTATTCTAGTACTCCACAGGTGAGAGAAAGACAGAGATGAGAAAGGATATACTAGTGCTTCATCCTTCATTATCAGGCTAGCCCACCCTCCACCTTTTCAATTTTGCTTATAATTTCTAAAACTCAGGTATCTTGGAATATGTTACCTATAACAATATCTCAGAAATGGCTACTTGATTAAATCCTCTTATCTCTATTTGTGTTATTAATTCATCCATGGTGTTGTGAATCCTTCATGTTATCGCAGACAGAATGCACATGCTCTGCTACTGCCTGTTATCAGCAATGTTTTATATGGAAAGAGGTGTGTATTTTCTTCCCATGGAGTGTGCATTTCAATTAAATAATTCAGCAGCAAGATTGTGTGTGTTTAAAATAAAGGAGGTTATTTATACTCACACACTTACCCCAAATTAATACAACATCGCACATTCAGTCTCTTTCTTTTTCTCGCACACACACAGACACACAATGATGTAAAGTTGAAGTCATAGTCTTGTAATGTGAAGGATTGACAGCAGTTTGTGAGGTTTCTTGTAGTCGAATATCTAGGAAGTTGGTTCTCAGGTGAACTTTGAAACCGGAACAGTTTAAGTACTTCGGCTGCTTGATGACTTGAGCTGGTTTCAGAGTCTGCTTCTTAGACTGGGTGACATCTGATGGTTCTGAAGAGTGTGTTTGGTCCTGGGGTCATAAGTTTGCAGTTCCTGAGATCATCTTCAATCACATGATTGCTGGGTTAACATTTCTGGGGCACATCCAGTCTAGTTTGGATGAAGGAAGCCATTCTGATGCAATAGGAAGTTGATAGTGGCCATTGAGTTTTGATCTTCCCTTCTGTCCAGTATGAAACATATAAACAGGCAATCTGGAAACATCATAGTCTTCAGGTGTTGGTCCATCCTTGAACAATGGGATGTGTGAATTCCACAAATGGCAGTGAAGTACCCTCCCCTATGTCCATATTCAATTAGATATAAACTTGATACAATCTGTAGTCCAAATGCCAAAAGTCATATGATTCCCAGCAGCCATCTTAGCAGCTTGTTTGTATCCAATTTTAAAAAGTATTGACTGAAAGTTCATAACATGACATGCCTGTATTGGGCATGACAATGCATTCAGACATGGCAATGCTAATGTTAACATTTACTACTTTTCCCAAAAATGACCTCAGTCACTCATGCCCTTTGTTAAATCTCTGTCCCCCCTTTGCACACTGCTTGATTTGATCCAAATCACTATTCAGCCCAAGCATTGACTTTTCTCTTTAGATTTAGACTTGAACCTTCCTGCACTTCACATTTTCATCTTTCAATCTTTTCCTATCCTCTGTGGAACACAAAGCTAAAGATGGTGAATGGAATTTAGGAACAGAGCAGTCATGATTTATAACCATTAGGCTGAACGGCTACTCTGTTTGCTGTTCCTTGGAGAAGAAGCAATATGGCAGTAGGTCTGAAAGTTAAAGTTTAAAGTTTATTTTTTTAGTGTCACAAGCAAGCTTACATTGCACTGCAATGAAGTTACTGTGAAAATCCCGTAGTCACCAAGCTCCACTGCCTGTTCGGGTACACTGAGGGAGAATTTAGCATGGCCAATCCACCTAACCAGCACGTCTTTCAGACTGTGAGTGGAAATGGGAGCACCTGGAAGAAACCCACACAGACACAAGGAGAACATGCAGATTCTGCACAGTCACCCAAGCCGAAAAATGAACCTGGGTCCCTAGCGCTATGAGGCAGCAATGCTAACCACTGTGCCACTGTAGTTACTTAGTTGAAATATTTTGTAATTGTAATTTTTAAATTCCAGTTTATCATTGCAGAAATAACTAATATTATTTTCCTCTCAGCCTTACTAATACATTATTTCTCTTAATGGAAACCACTCTGTACACAGTCAGCAGATGACCCTAGGACCCTTTTCCTATAGCTAATGGGATGGAAAAATATTTTCCTATTTTAATTGGGACTAACAGGCTCTACTACTGTCTGTGGCTTTTATCTTAACAATGAATTTGCAAGATAATTGTCACCAAATTCTCACATGAAAGCATATTGCCATTGATTTTAGTCTGTTCACTATTCCACAGCAGGGCAGGCTTGAATGCGAGCCAAACACTGTGGGTAGCCTTAAACAAAGTACCATCGTCATATGGTTTCAAAGTACCTAGATTTCACTTCTGTTTTCAACAGAAACGCAGCATTATCGTTAACAAAGGTACGATTTTACTGCTGCAACTCAAGACTGTCCGTCAGGCGTGAAGTCAATGATGTGAAGCCCATTACTCCGTCTACACCAACAGTAAGCATGATTCCTTGGCTCTACCGTACAGAGCGTTTAGGTGCCACTGGGTCTCTTTTGGCCTAAGTTTTTATGTGATTTGCTGAGATCAGCAAAGTCTCCACCAAGTGCATTGCCAACACAATTTATTGTGGTACCGGCAGTGAAGGTACTGTCGGTGGCAGACGGAAGCAGCTCAGTGCATCTGTATTTAATATTTGTGTTCCTGGACGATGCTGGAAAGAGTAGCTGTGCGCAGCTAGCAGTAAAACCCTTATCTGCACCCTTGCAGAGGCAATTGGTGGCACTGGTTTATCCTCTCAGAATAAACCCAAGAATGGTTTGTGACCAACTTGTGATGTGGTGAAATGTCCACCACATATATACTGCTGAAATTTCTTCACCACATAAATTAGTCAGACTTTCCTTATCTGAGAATCCTTTTTTTAGCGTTTGACACAAATGCAGTCTTTCTACTCTATCTGACATCTTGTAGGACAAAACTGCTCCCACTCCATATGGGTGATGCACCACAAGTAACTGGCATTGGTAATTAGGTCATCATATAGATACATCATTATGTTTAGGGATATCTTGCAGCAAATTTTCCATCATACACTGGAAAATGGCACAGACTGATGAGACTCCAGTAGGTAAATGTGTGTACTGGTATAGTCCTTTGTGGGAGTTGATAATGTTACGATGCGGAGGTTGACCCTCTTTTGAGAAGTAACCGAATTCCCCAAAGCGGAATATCTCGTCTCGTAATCTGTTAAAAGTGTGTGGGAAGGTATGAACTGTCCTTTAGTAACATTTAGTTGTTAACTAACAAAAGTACCTGACACTCACTTTAAAATGAACACTTAACAATTTATTTATTTAACTAACAGGGAACTTTAACTAAGCAAGTAACATACCGAATAAAATAAGATTCTAATGGAATGCTGTTCAAATAAGTACCACACTCGTTCATTAACCAAAAAAAAAATAATGGAAATCTTAAAAGTCACTCTTAAAAATACAACCTGGTTTGTGGCTTTCAGAATCTTTTGGAGCTCCTCTATTGATTCCTCTGTCTGTAAGTTCTTACTGATTTGGTACCTTTCACTAGTTAAATGGTGCGTCCTTTTAAGAGATATCTGAAGCTGGCAGAATAGAGAGCTGCTTTCTCCCTCTTGAGGCTTGAGAGGTGGCAGTTCTTCTATTGCTCTCATGTTCCCCCCCCCCCTCCCCCCTCCCGACTCTCTTTTATATCTGTGATGATCTATCAATTTTGCTACAATAGGGTTGGTCTGATGTTGTCAACACCATAAAATTCCAATTTTATAGGTCCCTGGTAGCTGAGTGCCTGCTTTAAATTGATTGGGCTAAATAAAAAACACAGGTTGTCTTGTCAAGACTACTGCTTGATTTTTTAATGCAAAAGTTTCAGCTTGGTCTCTGTATGTACTTTGCATTTTAAACCTCCAAGCACTGAAACAAAACACCAGCTTTTAAAGGAAAATGTTTTTTTTCCCTCTAGTGTTTTTACAATTTTTTACATCTTTACCAACATCAAATTCCAACGTCACAAACTCAACTTCTCAACAATACTAACCATCTTCTGAGAATCCTCATCCAAGTTCCAGCTGCTGGAGAGACTGAGATCCAACTTGGTATACTTCAGGCCCCCTGCTAATTAAGCATGGAGGTCTTCAGTTTTAGGAATAGGGTATCTATCTATCTGAGCCCCTCCATTAACAGAAGATCAAAATCTGGGAACACCATTGGTCGAGAATTCGTTTAAGCAGACCTATGAAACTCTCAGGCTCATCACTTGTGGCACTTCAACAAATCACAAAATAGTAAAGGTGATGGCCCTTACAGTTACCCTATTGTTTCTACTGAAGCTTTAGAGGAACCATCTTTGGATGCATCACTGGGAAGAATTATGGAAGTGTGGCTTTTTCTACCAAATAAATCCTGCTGGACTTTAACCTGGTGTTGTTAAACTTCTTACTGTGTTTACCCCAGTCCAACGCCGGCATCTCCACATCAAGAATTATGGATCCAGTGTTACACCGTGAACTCGTGCTGTGTTTTCCCATGTTATAGTCACCATGGGCGAAATTTTCCACTACCACCACAACATATTTGCGGCAACATTGGAGGTGGTCCACCATTGGTTGGTGACAGGATCTTCTGGTTTCCCCGTTGTTTATAACCTCCGCCACCAGGGAACCGGCCATTTAAGGTCATTGCTGTGGATCTCAAGTCACATGTAGACCAGGCCAAGTAAAGATGTCAGATTTTGTTCTAAGGTAGGAAGGAACCATTTAATGGTCATTCTCATCATAGGGGCAGCATGGTGGCACAGTGGTTAGCACTGCTGTCTCATAGCGCCAGGGACCCGGGTTTGATTCCTGGCTTGGGTCACTGGCTGTGCAGATTCTGCATGTTCTCTCAGTGTCTGATTTTGATTTGATTTATTATTGTCACATGTATTAGTATACAGTAGAAAGTGTATTTTGCGCGCTATACAGATAAAGTCTGTGGGTTTCCTCCGGGTGCTCCAGTTTCCTCCCACAAACGGGATCTTGGAACGGCCGGTATATTTCAGCCCATGTCTGCTGCCATATTTTACCCTCAGTCCATTTGCAGCGGTACTTTTGAGCAGACCCAGGGGATTGTTTGTTTTTCTTTTAAACAATGACATGCAAGAAATCTGCTGCAAAATGCAAGTTTTATTTAGAAAATAACCTGTGAGTTCTTTATTATGTCTTATCACTGTTTTATGTCTCGGGTACATATTCATATCTGATTCACACACCATGCGTTTGGCATTCTAACGTGATTCTAAAATCCAGGAAATTCCAAAATCCAAAGGTGTCTTCGTCCCGAGCATTCCGTGCTGGAAAGGTGACAGTGTACTTGGTAAATCCTTTTGGTGCTTAGCCAAAACAATGTGCACGGCCTAGCATTATCTCTGACATTTAATCAATATTAAACACAATTCTTCACTGTAACTTTCCTTCCATGAGATTCCTTCTCAATCAATGTGTCCATGGCAACAACATGATGATCTAAGATAAAAATGTAACTGGTAATTTAAACGGGTGGGAAATCAGGGGACTGTGAGGCTATGGTTTTCAAGTGCCAGTGCAATCAGGGGAACTTTCTTCTGTCACTCATTCTGAGGATGTGGGCATCTTTGGCAAGGTCAGGTTTTATTGCCCAACTCCAGTCGCCTGAGTAGCCACTTGAAAGGGTGACATCAGTATGGGAGTGTGGCCAAATGGGCCACCTAAAATGGCGATTTGTAAAGCACTCTGGGACAATTGGGCAAGAACTAAAACAGCAGGCTGTCACCTAAAAGACAGAGATAAACAGGCTGCAACTCAGACGAGTGAATACACAGGATATGGGTCATCTCCAGGACAAAAGAGACTTTCTGGTCAAACTGGGTTATTTACCAGACATAGGGGCGCCGTAACCCCTTATTTGGGAAGGAGGTGTGTGTCCTACGTGCCCCCAGCACCTACAGACATGGCCGTTGGGGACACACCCAGAGATTGGTGTGGCAGCACCCGATTGGACTTTATCGATCAGGGTGATCAATTCCTGATCGATTGATTGGCAATGGCCAAAAGGGGCGCAAAACCCAACGGGGTATAAAGGGTGCTGTGTCACCAAGAATCTCTCTCTCTGACCCCACGAACGAACTACAACGGTGACTGTCACCAGCAACGACCAGCACGAGGAGAGCCACCACACCCGAGAAGGAAGGAAGACCAGAGCCAGAGTGCCAGACCAGACTACACAGAGGACTACCAAGACCAGCGCACAGATAAAGGCAAATATCTGCTTGGGTACTTCCCAGTCACGCAAAGTTAAGTCAAGGTCTCGCATTGGACTTGAACTTTAGTATTTTCTGTAAGATAACTTATTGTTGGTTGGGTGGGTGATTATTGATTGTGTGTTTTAAATAAATATTGGTTGTACTAACAAGAAGTCTATTCGTAGTTCTTTGTCCATCGTATAAGGGTTAAAACAGACTGTGCGGCAGGCACAACAGGAGCAAAGTCACGTATTGGCTGGAGTGGATAATGAAAGCAAGTGGGGAGGCAGTGGTGTAGTGTATTGTCTTCAGACTAATAATTCAGAGACAAAAACAGAAAATGCTGGAGAAACTCAGCAGGTCAGACAGCACCTGTGGAGAGAGAATAGAGTCAATGCTTCACAGTAATCCAGAAACCTCAGTTTAATTCTCTGGGTACCCGGGTTCAAATCTCGCCATGTCAGATGGTAAAATTTGAATTCCATAGAAACCTGGAATTAAAGGTCTAATGTTTATTTATTAATGTCACAAATAGGCTTACATTAACACTGCAATGAAGTTACTGTGAAAATCCCTGAGTTGCCACACCCTGGTGTCTGTTTGGGTACACGGAGGGAGAATTTAGCATGGCCAATCCACCAGCCAGCATGTCTTTTGGACTGTGGGAGGAAACCTACACAGACACAGGGAGAATGTGCAAACTCCACACAGACAGTGACCCAAGCCGAGAATCAAACCCAGGTCCCTGGTGCTGTGAGGCAGCAGTGCTAACCACTGTGCCACAATGCTGCCCCATATGATGAAGATGACCATTAAATGATTCCTTCCTTTATCAGAAGAAAATCTGACATCCTTACTTGGTCTGGTCTACATGTGGCTTGAGATCTACAGCAATGACCTTAAATGGCCCAGCAAACCACTCAAGGGCAATTGGGGATGGACAATAAATTGTTTCAGCCACTGATATCTGAACAAATAAAAAAAAAGCTTATTTTGCCTCAGAGACTTGAGTTGGACTTTTATTACAATTACCATTAAACTGAATTCAAATTTTCAACTTCATGATAGGAATTGAGCTCACGTACTCAGGATTATAGGTTTAGTAATATTTTATATTGATTATGGGTTTAATAATAATCAGCCCGACATTCTCCATAGCAACATTATCCACGAACGAATGCTTTAAAAATTCTTCTCGTACCTTGTGGTATCACCACTTTCCTTACCTTGATTCTGTGAAGGTCTGATTGAGGGAAATTTTAGCACGGCCAATCCACCAACCAGCAGGTCTCTCGGACTGTGGGAGGAAACCCATGCAGACACAGGGAGAACATGGAAACTGCATACAGTGACCCAAGCCGGGCATCAAACTCGGGTCCCCGGCTCACATAATGTGAGGGCGTTGAAAACAGCCACGACAATGGGGGCGGCAGAGAGATGTGATTGTTTCTGGTCCAATGCTCATTGAATGGTAGCAATTGAAATACAGTGTAATTAGCAGCAATTAAACTAGCCAACAACTCTCTAATTTGGGCCCAATGCAAATCTGCTTCCCTCTGGCAGCATCTGTTGAAACTTGGCAAGATGCTTTGGATATGACACCAGCTCAGCATCCTTATGGGAATGTAGTAATAGCAAATCCATCCACCACTTTAAATGTTCACCCCCTCAACTAGCAGCACAGTATGAATGCATTGAGTACCATCTACCATTATGGATTGCCAAAGCTTCTCTGGCATCCTCAAGGTTCATGTCACACTATCTGTAACCTCCACGGCTTGCCTGGGCTTGCAAAATCTCACTAACTGTCCTGTCTGGAGACAATACACATCTCTTTAACCTGTGCTTAACCCTCTCTCCACTCACATTGTCTGTACCTTTACGACTTGATTACCTGTAAAGACTTGCATTCCAACCATTATTTTGTAAATTGAGTTTGTGTCTTTATATGCCCTGTTTGCGAACAGAACTCCCACTCACCTGATGAAGGGGCAGCGCTCCGAAAGCTAGTGGCTTTTGCTACCAAATAAACCCGTTGGACTTTAACCTGGTGTTGTGAGACTTCTTACTGTGTTTACTCCAGTCTAACACCGGCATCTCCACATCATCCTCAAGTGAGACCAGAAATTCCCACCCAACTTCAACAGACATTTCCATTGTCTGCCCCTTGCCCGCTCCGATTCCGTGGCAGGCGAGGCGGTAGAATTCTGGTGCCCATCTCTAAACCCTCGACCTCTACCACCTAGAACAGCAAGGGCAGGAGAGGCATGGCAACACCACCACCGCCAATTAGACACCCAAGCTGGCTTGGTTCCAAATTGCTGTTGCTTTACTGTGGCTGGGTTAAAATCCTGGAACTCCCTCCCGTCCCACCCTTAACAAGCACTGTGGGCGGGCGGATTTATGCCGCATGGACAATTCGGGAGGCAGCTCACCACCACCTTCCCAAGGGCAAGTAGAAATGGGCAATAAATGCTAAGCTTGTCAAGAGTGAAGGAAAAAACAGTAAAATGGAGCAATGAGAACGCTGTTCTGTACTGGTCTTGTCCACTTTAAAATGGAACACCAGTAAAACGGGTAACTAAGAATACTGGTCCAAATTGTATTTTTCTTCTGGGTGCCCACGTCTGTGAATGAATGAAAGAAACAAGGAGCTGAGGTGATGCAAGTTAAAGAATGGGGCACCATCATGTCATTTTGCTGGACTAGAAGGTGAATACATGGCAGGAAATGTAGCTACTCTAGGAAAGTGGGAGTCCCAGGTTCCCCAGACACAAGTGGATTTCTGAATGAGGTGGTGGGAATGTGGAATTCAATATAGGGGAGTTATTCTGAGGTTGGGAACACCATGCTGTTTTTCACGGTGGTAAATCTGGACTTTGCATAATGAAAGCAGTGATAGCGACTCAGCAGCCTGTTTAACATTCGCATAGACTTCAATCTAGTGCTGTTTCATTGAAGCTGTAACTTCCCTTGTTAAAAATTTGTAATCAGGCTACACTTAAAGTGCATTAATCCCTGATTCACATATTTCTAGTTACAAAAGGCAAAAAATGTAACTTAGTGGCCTCAGATTAGCATTTGTGTAAATGTCAAGGGGATTTCAAACTGAATGAAAATATCTAATTAATTCCAGAGAGTGTCAGATAATGTTTTGTCTGATTTCCATTACTTTGAAATATTAAATACAAGATGAGTTATGAACAGCACATTAGCGGTGTTGCAACTGACTGCTCATCTCCCACCAAGCTCATCAATTAATGCGATCTGAGCTGGCTCGGAATTTTACGTGATTGGCTTTTGTTTCGGTTCATTTCCTGGTCACTTTGTTTTGATTATGTCAAAAATAAACCTTTGTTTAACCTGAGTGCGTTTATGGAGAAACACCAACTTATATCTATAGAGTACTTTTAAGATAATAAAACATCCCAAGATGCTTCACAGGAACACTGCAAAACAAAATGTGACGCCAAGCCAGGTAACGAGATATTAGGCCATAGAGGTAGGGTAAAGGAGTGCCTTAAAGGAGGAAAATGAGATGGTGAATCGGACATGCAGAGAGATGAAATTCCAGAACGTGGAGCTAAAACTGGAATTGAAAGCCTAAAGATGACAGTGAAACCATTCTCAATTGTCATAAAAAAACTCATCTGATTCAATAATGTTCTTTAAAGAAGGAAATCTGCCAACTTTACCTGGTCTGGCCTACATGTGACGTCAAATACACAGCAACTCTTAAATATGCCACCTGGAATGGCCTAGCAAGCCACTCAGTACAAGGGCAATTAGGAATGGGCAATAAATGTTGGAACGATGCCCACACCCCATGAATGAATATTTAAAAAATAACGGGAGGCACCAAAGGTGGCTTGATTAAAATGAAGAATGCTCATGAGGCCAGAATTAGAGGACCGCAGATATCATTAAGCTTTGTGGGGTTAGAGGAGATTACAGAGATAGGCAGGGTAACACCATTGAGGAATTTGATTTGATTTGCTTTGATTTATTGTTGTCACATGTATTAACATACAGTGAAAAGTATTGTTTCTTGCGCGCAATACAGACAAAACATACCGTTCATAGAAAAGGAAATGAGAGAGTGTTACAGTCATAGCTAGGGTGTAGAGAAAGATCAACTTAATGCAAGGTAAGTCCGTTCAAAAGTCTGACAGCAGCAGGGAAGAAGCTGTTCTTGAGTCGGCTGGTATGTGACCTCAGACTTTTGTATCTTTTTCCCGAAGGAAGAAGGTGGAAGAGAGAACGTCCGGGCTGCGTGGGGTCCTTAATTATGCTGGCTGCTTTGCCGAGGCAGCGGGAAGGGTAGACAGAGTCAATGGATAGGAGGCTGGTTTGCGTGATGGATTGGGGTACATTCACAACCTTTTGTAGTTTCTTGCTGTCTTGGGCAGAGCAGGAGCCATACCAAGCTGTGATACAACCAGAAAGAATACTTTCGATGGTGAGAGTTGGTATGGTAAAAGTTGGTGCGAGTCGTAGCTGACATGCCAAATTTCCTTAGTCTTCTGAGAAAGTAGAGGCATTGGTGGGCTTTCTTAACTATAGTGTTGGCATGGTGGGACCAGGACAGGTTGTTGGTGATCTGGACACCTAAAAACTTGAAGCTCTCGACTCTTTCTACTTCGTCCCCATTGATGTAGACAGGGGCATGTTCTCCTTTACGCTTCCTGAAGTCGATGATAATCTCCTTTGTTTTGTTGACATTGAGGGAGAGATTATTGTTGCCACACCAGTTCACCAGATTCTCTATCTCATTCCTGTACTCTGTCTCATCATTGTTTGAGATCCGACCCATTACGGTGGTGTCGTCAGCAAACTTGAAAGTCAAATTGGAGGGGAATTTGGCCACATTGTCATAGGTGTATAAGGAGTATAGTAGGGGGCTGAGAACACAGCCTTGTGGGGCACCGGTGTTAAGGATGATCGTGGAGGAGGTGTTGTTGCCTATCCTTACTGATTGTGGTCTGTGAGTTGGAAGTTCACGATCCAGTCACAGAGGGATGTGCTGAGGCCCAGGCCACGGAGTTTGGAGATGAGTTTCGTGGGAATAATAGTGTTGAAGGCTGAGCTATAGTCAATAAAAAGAATCTGACATAGGTGTCTTTGTTATCTAAGTGTTCCACGGTTGAGTGCAGGGCCAGGGAAATGGCGTCTGCTGTGGACCTGTTGTGGCGGTCGGCAAACTGTAGTGGATCCAGGTAGTCGGGGAGGCTGGAATTGATTCGTGCCATGACTAACCTTTCGAAGAACTTCATAATGATGGATGTCAGAGCCGATAGTCATTAAGGCATGCTGCTTGGTTTTTCTTAGGTACCGGGATGATGGTCATCTTCTTGAAGCAGATAGGGACCTCAGATTTTTATAAAGAGAGGTTGAGATGTCTGTGAATATCTCCGCCAGCTAATCTGTGCAGGATCTGAGTGCACATCTGGGCCAGTTGCTTTCCGTGAGTTGGCCTTCAAGAAAGCTGCTCTGACATCTGCAATGGTGACCCCAGATATAGGTTCATCCAGGGCTTCCAGGGTGGGGGGGCATGCTCTCGCTGACTTCTTCCTTAAAACGGGTGTAGAATGCATTGAGCTCATCAGGGAGGGATGCGTTGGAGCCAGCGATTTTACATGCCTTCATCTTGTAGCCTGTTATGTCTTGCAGACCTTGCCATAGTCGGCGGGAAAACAGGGATGGGAATTTTAAAGTCAAGACTTGCATGATTGGGAACTAATGTAGGTCAGCGAGCACAGTGATAATCAAGGAACAGGACTTTGGTATGGGTCAAAACTAAGGCAACAGAGAGTTAGAGGACCTCAAGTTAATGGAGGCCATAATATGGGAGGCTAGCCAGAACTGCATTAGAAAATAAGTAGGTCTGAGACGTAACAAGGACGTGATTGAGCATTTTAGCACTTTATGTGTTGGGGGTGGGACGAAGTCATGTGCTGTTCCAAAGATGGGAATTATTGCATTAAGGTGATCGACGTTGAAAGGGTTAATGTGAGGGACCGTGGAAACACTACTACCCATATGATGATGTAAGAGACACATGGCCAAGCCTGGCTTAGACTGAGTAACTAGTTGTGTAGATCTGAAAATAGGTGCATTTGTCCAAAAAAACAAGTATTGTTCAGACATTCGGCAGAAATAGGTAGTCTCTGTAGGTAAGCGAGATCATTAGGCTTAAGGAGGTAACTATTACATTGTCAGAAATATTTTTCGAGCTGAAAAACTTCGTGGGTTCAGCATGAATAATCACTCATTGAGTTGAACACTCATTTCTCACCATTTACGGCTATGCTTATACTTGCCAAATGGAAGAAGCGGGGGGGCGGGGGGGAGGGGGGGGGGGCAATAAAATAAAGAATTTAGGAAACACTGGTATATATTATGCACTGTCCACCTCTAATTGCTCTGAGCCAAATGCATAAAATGGGACTGGGGTTCCATGTAGAACTAATTGGGTAATGATGAAGGATATCGAGGATCCAATTGGGTTTGTATCACAATATGGGAAATAAAATGATTATCCTCTTGTGTTAGCCTCAAATTATCAGAACCATTTCACAATTTGTCACCCAAGAGAGTTGTGCTCACAACCTCCATTTTGCCAGTCCTAACCACCAGACTGCTGCAATATGCCTTTAAGGGATTGCAGTTTGACATCACTCAAAGGGAGTGTGTCATGCAATCCAGTTTTTAGTTTCCCTTTTGCTTTGGAGCAGATACCTCTCTGCCGCTGACAAGTCTTCAAGCTTTTTACTCATATATATCTGTTCACATGTACCTAGAATTAATAAATGAACTCAAAATATGTTTACCCAATTCCTCATGAGAGATTATCATTGTGACACACAAGACACAGACCCCCATTTCTTAAGTGTTTAACTTGAAAATGGGTTAGGCATTAACTACCAAACAACATTTATGAACCAGCAAAAGACCTAGTAAATGAAGTGAGCCTCTGATTTAATGATATCAGTCCCAAATCTGAACCAGAGGATGTATGATTTGAATGGGTGGTTGGATATAGATTTGCTCTGATTGGATATAAATTTATTCTGATTGGATGGAGCTTCAGTCTGATTGGTTATAGATTTGCTCTGATTGGATATAGATTCACTCTGATTCAAAATAGATTCCCTCCATTAGATATAGATCCATTCTATTTGGAGATAGATTCACTCCCATTGATTATAGATTCAAGAGTGACAAAGTACTTAATTGGCTGCAATTATCCTGGGATATCCTGAGATTGTCTCGGTCATTATATAAATGCGATTTCTTCACTTTTCATTTGTTTGCCATTTAAATGAATCTTCATAAAGCTAAAAAAGCTTGAGAATCCGCTTCTCTTTGTGTGCGTGTTAGATTGCAATTATGCAGACAGTGGAGTGACAGGCATGCTGTTATTCAGAGCCAGAGAGAGTGGCTGAGTGAGTGATCGGCTATTGCCAATGTGTGCTAATGTCAACATGTGCAGGCACCAGCAATAGCCACACACCAATGACATTTGTACGGAAGAAACTTCTTGTACCAGCAGACAGATTGTGAGTTGACGGCAGCATGGTGGAACAATAGTTAGCACGGTTGCCTCACAACTCGAAGAACCCCGTTTGATTCTGGCCTTGGGTAACTGTTGGTGTGGAGTTTGCACTTTCTCCCCGTGTGTGCGTGGGTTTCCTCTGGGTGCTCTGGTTTTCTCCCACAGTCCAAAGATGTGCAGGTTAGGTGGATTGGCCATGCTAAATCGCCCGTTAGTGTCCAAAAGATGTGTAGGCTAGGTGAATTAGCCATGATAAATGTATGGGGTTATGTGGATAGGGGGGCAGGGGGTTGCTGGATAAAATGCTCTTTTGGAGATTCAGTGCAGGTTTGACGGGCCAACTGGCCTCCTTCTGCACTGTAGGGATTCTTTGGCTCTATGCGTGTACAAAGGCACCTGGCAGATCGATGTCAGCAATTGCACTCCTTAATACATGAGCATGAAAGCAGCACCCAACAATGCTTGCGGAGGTCTTAGAAGTTCCAGCCATCCATTCAAGGTGATAGATTTTGGACTGAGTCAAGTGTTTTGATTTCGGAGAATGTTCTGAATTGGGTGATATTGGGCCAGTCCGCCACTGTACACTTTTCATCATTTTAATTTCCACTAAAGTCCATGGCAAACATTGGATGATGTGTATAATGGAATCAAAGTTGCCCATTTTCCCTATTTCTCATAGCTAAAATTACCCCAACTCTGTTCACAAGCTCTGTGGGTCTCCCTACACCTCAGGGAGTGCAGCGGATCAAGAAGGTGGTTCATCACCACCTTCTGAATGGAACCAGGGATGGGCAATAAATACTGGCCTAGCCAGCGATGTCCATATTCCATAAATGAATTTTTAAAAAATATCAGCACCCAACCCTCCGGTTTTACAATGCACCTTTTGTCTTTGCATGTTCTATTAATGCTGACATGTTCCAATGTACGAGTATCCATTGCCCCCTGAGTATTCACCCACCCGGTGAGATTCTGGATGATAATAGTGATATTCAATCACAGCAAGGCCTGTTAGAATCTTAGAAACTGTACAGTGCAGAAGGAGGCCATTCAACCCATCGAGTCTGCACTGACAACAATCCCACTTAGGCCCTATCCCCGTAACCCCACATATTTATCCCGCTCATCCCTCTAACCAATGCATCTCGGGACACGAAGGAGCAATTTAGCATGGTCAATCCACCTAACCTGCACATCTTTGGACAGTGCGAGGGAACCAGAGCACCCAGAGGAATCCCATGCAGACACTGAGGGAATGTGCAAAGTCCATAAGACAGTGAACCAAGCTGGGAATCGAACCCAGATCCCTGGAGTTGTGAGGCAGCAATGTTAGCCATTATTCCTTTCCTCATCCATACTTCACATCTCAAACAATTTCAAGCAGGGGTCACTGGCTAAAACTAGGACAAGCCAGTCCATATCTTTTCTCCATCCTCTCCTGGTCCAGTGACACTGAGGCAAGTCTCGATCACACAAGCTTGAAGCAGGAAGCACCGTACAGACACAGGATTGATCCTGGGGTTGAGTCCCTATTGCTCAGGATGGCTCACTAGCTTAGCAATAAGAGGAACCCCTTCATTTCAGCTTTGCTAGGATCTGAAATAATAAAGAGCTGTAGGGTCATACAAATTCAATCTTGAATTGGTAAAAACAAGAACAATGTAATCACCCATGGTAACCTATTGCTTGCTAAAATTGCTGTGAGTGGAGAACTAACCTATCAAATGTGACCCTTTCAAAAGAGTGCTCATTTTCCCCTACTCTCCTGGGTGTAGCTATGTTGCTGGAGTAGTAATTCAGAGAACAAGAACTCACATCCCACCATGCCAGTTTAAGAATTTGTGTTCAGTTTTTGAAAACATTTTGGAAATAAAAAGATGGGGGCGATTTTTGTTCTGAGAGGAGGGTGGGATTGGAAAGGGAGGGGGGTGGGGATGCAGGGGGCTGGTGTTTAATTCCATGCCAACAGCTGGCAAGTTGAATTGCCAGCACCACACCCCCTCTCCCCCTGCAGTGGTATGTATTTACCAGCATCATTATTCCCTTCCCTGCTGTTAGCCATTTTGCTAGAAATGGAGATCTATTAAGCTAATTAAGAGTTTAATTAAAGCCATGGATTAGAATCAGATTGGTAGGCTTCCTGTGGTGTTGGTTGAAAGACGTCAGAGTGGGCAACCTGTGTTGCAGGCAGACTCTGAGAGCCCCTTCCCCCACCGCCTGTCTGGTCACAGCTGTGCTGAAGGTTGCCCTTTAGAGGGTATTACCCTGTACAATGGTAGCCTGGCAGACAGAAAAAAAAGTACAAAATTAAAGAAAGAAAGACTTGAGCTAGATTTCCCCAGTGTCCTACGCCCAGCCACCGCTGCCAGAGTGAACAGGGAATTTTGCGTTCAGCCAAATCTCCATTCACAGCAGCGGGACTGGAGAATTCCAGCCACGGACGAGGTCAGAGAATCCCAGCTTTGAATTTAGAAAGTTATTTTCATGACCCCCCAGACATCCCAAAGTGTAGCCTCTGTTTTAATGTAGGAAACGAGGCAACTGATGTGCACACAGCAAATTCCCACAAATAGAAATATGTTAACAACCAGATTATCTGTTTTTGTGATATTATTTGAGGGATAAATACTGGCCAGGACACTGGGGATAACTCCCCTGATCTTCTTCAAAATAGGACCATGGTATCTTTTATATCAAACACCTGCGAACAGATGGGGCCTCAGTTTAACCGATCATCTGAAAAACAGCATGTCCGACAGTGCACTGCTCCCTCAGCGCCCCTGGAGAGTCAGCCTGGATTCTTGTGGACAAGGTTTGGAGTGGATTGGGATAGAACCTGGAACTTTGTAATTTAGAGTCAAGCGTGCGACTAACTGAGCCATGACTGTCACTATTAGAATAAAAATAAAATATTGCGGTGCTGTAAATCTGAAATAAAAGTTGAAAAATGCTGGAAAAACTCAGCAGGTCTGGCAACATCTGTGGAGAGAGAAACGGAGCTAACGTTTCAAGTCTGTATGACTCCAGACCTGCTGAGTTTTTCCAGCATTTTCTCTTTTTAATTATTGTCACTATTAGGTTGCTGTGAGACATAATGGTTTATTAATGCCCTTTAGGGAAAGAAACCTACTATCCTTCTCTGATCTAACCTACCTGTAACTTCAGTCATACTCCGATGTGGATAATTGCTTTCTGAATTGGCCCAGAATGCCATTTGTCTGTACTAAACCCGTACTGGGCAGCTAAAGAAAGGAAATGAGTGCCAGCTTTCCTAATGATGCCTACATCCCAAGAATTAATTGCTTGAAATGTGTTGTTTTGTATAAATGGAAACACATATGAGGGAATTTTACTGTCCCGTCTGCCACAGGAATCATAATGGGTGGGTGGCTGTTGGCAGGTGGGGGGTGTGGACCATGGAGAGGTCAGTTGACCTCGGGGGGCGGGGGGGGGGATTTTCCGGTTTTGGGGTGAGCGTGGCTGGAAAATCCGCCCGGACTGTTTACTTTAAACTATTAAAAGTTGCTGATTAATAATTAGTAATTAGTATTACTTTTGCTCTTCAAATGTGTTATTTAACAATGAATAATTTACAACATGACAGATTAACTGGTGCTACAGTGATGCTGGGCTCATTCTAATGGTGGACTATCAGAGAATACTAGATAATTGGATCTTAAAAGTGAAAATCTATTTTCTGCTCGAAATTATCCATTGTTAATTAAGGCATGTTCATCATGTTAGCTAAAAAGGATTGGAAGTTATATTAGTTAATAATTGGTTTTTAGTAGTGTGAAGTAAATCATCCATATTTTCATTTATACAAAACAACAGATTTTAAATCATGAATTCTTAGCATGTGCTGACAAAGTTAGCAGTTACTACCTGTCTCCAGGCATCCAATAGTACAATGTTACAAACAAATCACATTCTGATCAATTCAGAAAGCATCGTCTACATTCAAGGGAGAACTGAAGTCACAAATAGGCTAGACTGGATAAGGACAGAGGTTTCTTTCTCAAGAGGACATGTGCTAACTAGTTGGGTCTTTAGTACAACCTGATACAGCGGCACAGTGGTTAGCACTGCTGTCTCAGTGCCAGGGTTCGATTCCTGTTTTGGGTCATTATCTGTGTGGAGTTTGCACACATTCTCCTCGTGTCTGCGTGAGTTTGCTCTGGTTTCTTCCCACAGTCCAAAGATGTGCAAATTATGTGGATTGGCCATGCAAAATTGCCCCTTAGTGTAAGGGGGGGCTAGCTAGGGTAAATGCATGGGGTTATGGGGATTGGCCCTGGGTGGGATTGTGTCAGTGCAGACTCAATGGGCCGAATGGTCTCCTTCTGCACTGTATGATTTTATGGTGGTTATTTTTACTGATACTAGCTATTTCCCAAATTCTGTAAAAATGGAATTCAAATTCCCAAACTGCCAAGTTTAGTTTTTAGTCTGAAGGCTTGTTCTCACAGTCCCCACTGCATACGGTGGACCTATTTGTGCTAATGTCATTAGTCTTCTATATACAGTGGCCAACACACTATCTGATCGAAGTTTCCCAAGGTCTCCATCTTCTGTTGTCACTGGTGCAAAACAGTCGAGTGAAACATTGCCTGAAGCCTCCATTCACTGATCACATGGTTAACAATCACAGACTATCAGAAAGTGGAGATTTGGGGCAACATCAATCAACTCTTTGCATTCTTTGCAACTCAGGCAATCTGCCCAACATAGGCAGGAGAATGTATGTGGTGGGGTCTACGCCTCTTGAACCTGCCTGAGATTAGTTAATTCAGCACACACCAGTGTTACAACCTGGGGCTTCATCTGCTAGTGGCTCTGTTCCACGCCAGAGCAATAAACTTACCAAGTGAACATCAGGGAAAGTGCGCGAGACAGCTTTTTTATATGGACCTTGTTTATTTTCTGCTTTAAGGACCACTTTACAGACAACATTGGATGCAAGTAACCTTTAGAGAACAAAGTACATTTATGAATATAGCAACATGCCTCATTCGGAGTCAGCTGTGGTTCGCTTGCCAGTCAGTATATCACATGTTTATAACCCGACCACATCCAGAGACTTGTGAATGTGATCTCGAGTGTCAATCTGAGGGAATGCTGCACTGTATGAAGTGCTGTCTTCAAGCTGAGACATTAAACTGAGGCCTTCTGTCCTCACAGATGGTTATAAAAGGTCCCCTGGCACTATATTGAACAAGGGCGGTGGCGTTCTCCCCAGAATCCCAGGCAGTATTCATCCCTCAATCAATATCACTAAAACAGATGATCTGGCTGTTATTACAGTACAGTTTGTGGGACTTTGCTGGGTGCAAATGGCTGCCATACTTCCAACATTATGATTGCACTTCAAAAGTACTTCACTAGCTTTATAATGCTTTGGGAAGTCCTGAGGTGGGTGAAAGGGATTCCACTTCATGCAGTTATTGGCAACTATCCATGCTTTTCACACTGCACTCCGCACCCTGAATGGTTTTGGTGAAGGTCACTATGGAAACCATGTCCTTTCCGATATCGACCCGCACCCTCCAGCGTCGGCAGACCAGCATCTTCTTCAAGGCCCGTTGGAAATCCCGGTTGAGGAAGGCGTAGAGCAGGGGGTTGATGATGGAGTTGCAATATCCAAACCAGGTGATGACCTTAAATACGCGGTTAACGATGGCACCGTTGAGCTGTGAGCTGCCGACAGCGATACAGATGTTGAAGACAAAGTAGGGGAGCCAGCACAGCACGAAGGCCGATATGATGATGCCCATGGTCCTGGTGGCCTTGTGCTCCAGCTGTAGGTTATCCTGCCACCTGCTGTCGGGATGATAGTGGAGCTCAAGCGTCTGCGACATGACCCGTACTGTCTTCAGGCGGGAGGCTCTGTATATGAAGAAGTACATGGTGCACATGATCAGGAAAGGGATATAGAAGGCCAGCGCAGAGGCAACAATGGCAAAGATCCTGTTGGTGACGAACACACACTCCCTGTTACTGTCAAAGTCCATGCCCGGGATTTCATTCCAACCCTGCATCACCGGGAGGAATGAAATCATGAAAGAGTAGACCCAGATGGTAATGGTCATGGCAATGCACCTGTGAAAATAGAGGGAAAATAAACATAGGATATGAATGAGACATCAGGGGTTGACTTTTTCCACAAAGCTGTCCCACCACTGGGAATGAAAGTGGAACTCAACCCTGCACTGTGGGTCCATGGGCAGCATTCCTCCAGCAATGCCCAATGAAAATCTTACTGCTGACACTGGACTGCAATCCAGTAGAGGGCAGACAGCACTGTAGGCTCAGCAGCGCCATCATTATAGGTGGCCAGCACTGAGACTGCAGGATGAAGGAGAGGGCGCCCCCATTCTCATGCCAAGACAGTCCGAAAGACAAAGGAAGTTATTTTAAGCACCATGCCTAGGCCAGGCAGGCCTACCGCTCAGGGTAGGGGGGCATCTTCCCTCGATGGTGCTGTAGCTGAGTGGGGGGGGGGGGTCAATTATTGCTGCTGGGGATGTGATGGTGTGTGGGGGGGTGGATGGGGGGATATTCCTACCACTGGTAATTCACTGTAGCAGAAAGACATTGGCTCCCCTCATAACACCTTCCACTGTCAGTTTACCAGCCTTCTGCCTCCTAGTCCACCTCCAAAGGACTGGTAATATCCAGCCCTATTTCTTCTTAGCACAGAGGTTTGTTTTAGAAATAATAATGAGGCAGTTTGAAAAAATTAAGCAAACCTTTGCTCAATTTGTTTTCAGGGGTGATCTCACACTGCCTGTCTAAGGAGGTGTACAAACTGCAATGATAGCATAGGTTCCAAATAGTTTTGTTGTATCATCCTCAATTCATTTGGGGTCAGAAGGTCATGGGGTCCGGTTTCACTGTGGTTTTGATTCTCTTTATCATCGAAACTGACATATTCCCAGTGACACAAACAGCTACATGATCATGACAGGATAATCTGAAAAATGGTGCTTTCTATGATATAGCACTCCCTCAGCACTTCACTGAAATATCAGCCTCATTATGTGCTCAGATTCCCCAGAGTGAGACTTGACCCCACAATTATCTGACTCCAACGTGACAATGCTGACAAAAGAGCCACAATTGGCTGTGTGGAAAATATCTAGTCATTGTCGGTGCACAGACCAGGTTTGCTTAGAGTCAATTCTTTATAAAAATGTAAATTATTTTGTGAAGTGCTTTGAGATTCTCCAACAATAATAAAGAACCAATTGAATACAAGTTCCTATTTTAAAAGAACAATCTGAATATTAACTTTTCATTAAATAAGGTGGTTTTTGATTCCCAGTCCTGTTCGGTACAGTAGGAATGAATGGCCCCTAAAGCGTGAGGTCTGGTGACCCTTACCTGCTGCGGGACATACGTTTGGTGTAGTGATAAGGAGTAGCCACAGAACAGTACCGGTCCAAGCTGATGAAGCAGAGCGTGACGATGGAGGCAGTGCAAAACATCACATCAAATGAGATCCACACCTTGCAGAACAGACGGCCAAACATCCAGATTCCAGTCACCTCATAGATAATGCTGAGCAAAGAAATGAGTACCTTTAATCTGGGGGGTCTTCAAAATGGCAAACGCGTTTGACAGAGTCAGTCATAAGAAAGGCAGCACACAGGTTGGCAAAAGAATCAGGAGAGAGATGGAAATATAGAAATTCTTCCCGACACTTACTTTATCAAATCATAGAATCTTACAGCAAAGAATGAAGCCTTTCAGCCCATCGTCCCTGTGCCAACTAGAAAAAAAGAGTCAACCAGCCACTTTGGTTAGGCCACAGCTGGAGTGCTGAGTGCAGTTCTGATCACCTCACTATAGGAAAAATGTGATTGTACTGGAGAGGGTGCAGAGGAGATTTTTGCTTTTATTCATTCATGGGACATGGGCGTCACTGGCTGGCCAGCATTTATTGCCCATCCTTAGTTGCCTTTGAGAAGATTCACCAGGATGTTGCCTGGGATGGAACATTGAGCTATGAAGAGAGGCTGAATAGGCTCAGGTTGTTTTCTTTAGATTAGAGAAGGCTGAGGGAGGAGGGGGGACCTGATTGAGATGTTTAAGATTATGAGTGGTATGGAGAGGAATAAGAAACAGCTGTTCCCCTTAGTTTAAGGGCCAATAACGAGGGGGCATAATTTTAAGGTGAGGGGCAGGAGGTAGATGGGATTTGAGGAAAATATTTTTCACCCAAATGGTGGTGGGAGCCTAGAAGGCACTGCCTGAGTGGATAATAGAGGTGGGAAACCTTACAACCTTTAAAAAGTATGTGGATAAGCACTTGAAATGTCGCAACATTCAAGGCTATGGGCCAAGTGCGGGAAAGTGAGATTAGTGTGGATTTAGGGTAGTTTGTCAATGCACACTCAATGGGCTGAAGGGCCTTTTTGTACTGTATGACTCTAATGACATTAAATCTACAGGGGTAACTTTTCCAGTCCCACCATCCACAGAAATTGTCACAGGAGGGACAGAAAATTTGACGGACCATTAAAAGGTCCATTGACCTTGGGCGGGAATTTCAGGTCTTGGAGGGCACTGGAAAATCCCACCCACGCTCTCTAGTTATTGATGTCTCTGCTAAAGGAAATAGGTCCTTCCTCTCCACTCTACCTAGTCTTAGAATCTTAGAATCTTAGAAACCCTACAGCACAGAAAGAGGCCATTTGGCCCATCGAGTCTGCACCGACCACAATCCCACCCAGGCCCTACCCCCATATCCCTACATATTTACCCACTAATCCCTCTAACCTACGCATCCCAGGACACTAAGGGCAATTTTAGCATGGCCAATCAACCTAACCCGCACATCTTTGGACTTTGGGAGGAAACCGGAGCACCCGGAGGAAACCCATGCAGACACGAGGAGAATGTGCAAACTCCACACAGACAGTGACCCAAGCCGGGAATCGAACCCAGGTCCCTGGAGCTATGAAGCAGCAGTGCTACCCACTATGCTACCGTGCCACCCTCATCATTTTCTGGACTTCAATTAAATCTTCTCTCGGTCTCCTCTCCAGACATTCCCCAGCCTTTCCAATCTTTCCTCATTGCTAAAATACTCCACTCCTGACAAAACCGTTGTAAGTCTCCTCTCTCGAATAAGATCATATCCCTCCTGTCATGCAGCAACTTGAGCTGTGGCCTAACTGGTTTTTATATTGTTCTAGCATAATCTCCCTGCTCATATATTCTTGGCAATTGAATGAAGGTATCCCAGCTGCCTTCTTAACCAGTTGATCTACCTGTCCTGTTACCTTCAGTAACCTGTGGATATGCACGCCAAGGGTGGGAGACAGCTCGCCATTGGCCATTGGCGGGATATTCTGGTCCCAGCCAACATCTCTGGTGGAAGCAGAATCTTTGAATATTTTTAGCATGGTCAATTTAATGTGGTAAATGCACCTAACCAGCACGTCTTTCAGACTGTGGGAGGAAATGAGAGCACCCTGAGGAAACCCACACAGACACGAGGAGAACATGCAGAGTCCGCACAGTGACCCAAGCATGGGAATCGAACCCAGGTCCCTGGCGCTGTGAAGCAGCAGTGCTAACCACTGCACCAGCATGCCGCCCAGAACTAGATAGATTCTCCATTAACAAGGTCACTGGGGGTTACTAAGGATAGGCAGGAATGTGGGGTTGAGTTTACAATCAGATCAGCCACGATCTTATTGAATGGCAAGGTAGGCTCAAGGGGCTGAGTGGCCTACTCCTGCTATTAATTCGTACATTCCTATGTTCTGGCTAAGGATGGCAGATTTCCTTCCTGAAAGGGCATTAGTGAATCCAATGGGCTTTTACGACAACCAACGATAGTTTCATGGTCACCGCCACTGTTCAGCCAAATCTCCATTTACTGGAACGGGACGGGAGAAACCGGCTGGCGTGAACGGCCAGAGAATGCTGCCCGTGTCATCATTATTAAGACTAGCTTTCAATTCCCAATTTATTCATTGAATTCAAATTCCACCAGCTGCCGTGGTGGGATCTGATCCAACGTCTCCAACGCCTCTGGATTGCAAGTCCAGTGACATTACCACTACACCATCATCTCCCCCAGTACTTACCTAAAGGGCATGACCAAGCATGCCACTAATAGATCTGCTGTCGCTAGGGACAGGATGAACATATAAGTCACCGTTCTCAGTTTCTTCTCCAGAACAGGACAGATAAACACCACCACATTTCCCAACAGTGTCACCAGATCCACGGTAGTCAGTATCGTCCCAACCAGCACCTCTTGATGGGAAATCTGGATGTGAGAGGCATTCCCATCCCCGAGAGTAACCAAAGCAAACAGGCTGCGATTGGAAGGATTACTCACGGTCCAAAGAGAGCTCATGATTCATTTTCTACAAAGAAATTGGAGGAAAGAAATGCTTTAACATGAAAGTCATTCTGATATAAAATACAAACAGCAGCAGAAATTGGAAAGGTCAATATCATAGTTTACTGCAACTCTGAACAAATACTATTACTCTTACTAGCACAATATGACTAGCAGATTGCTAGTGCATTAGTACTAATTTATTGATGATCTCAGTAAAGGATAAATCAGAGTAATGTTTTACTTACCCTGATGTATTGTCCAAACAGCACATGAAATAGATTATCTGTGTTGCTAAAGTTATGTATAAAAGATAGCCTCTGCTTCATCGACTGATTCCTGACAGTGTGCGGATGCAGCACAATTGAAAAATACAATGCCATCTAAACCTGGGGTCTACTGAGAAAATTGAACAGGATAACATTAAAGTGGAGGAGCTTTTATAGAGCAGTGTATTACAGGCAAGCTGCAGTCCTCACCAATCACAGTTGATCAGACAACAGGCAGTCATTTCCACTCACACTTGAAAGCAGCCCCCACCAATCAAGAGTTTAGGACGTCAATGCATCAGTAAAATTCATTTTAAGAGCTTGAATTTTCCCGTATTGACAAAGTGCAGAGAGCAGGGCTGCATTCAAAACTGATCTGAATTGTGATTCACAGTTAAAGGAGGAACACAGCTGATCAGTGACGTCTTTTCAACAGACACCCGCCTTTGAGGAAACTGTGCTTTACTGAAATAGAAACCATATATGATACCCTGATGGTAAATTATTTCTGGATAACCTTGCGGGCATGGTGGCATAGTGGTTAGCACGGCTACCTCACAGCCCCAGGGAGCCGGGTTCAATTCCGGCCTCAGGTAACTGTGAGGAGTTTGCACGTTCTCCTCAGGTCTGCGTGTGTTTCCTCCTTGTGCTTTGGTTTCCTTCCATAGTCCAAAGATGTGCAGTGAGAGATCCTATGTATGCTTAGCCCTGAGAGATCCTTTGTATGTTTAGCCCTGTTTGCTTCAGTCTATGCAAAGACTTCATTTTAAGTTATTTTTGCCTATGCAATTAACTCTGCAACTTGACTACATGTGGAATCAGAAGGCTAATGGTTAGCTGGAAATTGACTGCATTCCTGAAGGGTACACAATGCAGGCAAACAACGGTTCCATAACAGCAGCTGCAAGAATTGTTTTTCTAAGACAGAGACAGGCTGTGGAAAACATTTCCAATAACGAGATAACAGTTGAAATATAGTTTGGATTTTAGTGTGTATTTTTTCAGTTTGTTTTTGAGATCCGTTCTGTGCGTTTAAGTTCAGCACAGAGGCTGGCAGTAAAAGCCTATCTCCAAATTTCTTTTTACTTTTGTCATGTTAATAATTCTTTTAAGTTCTGTTCAATAAAAGAAAAGAATTTAAAAATCATATCAGTGCTGTCCTTGTCTATTCAAACAAATAAATGACCCTACATGCAGATTAGGTGGATTAGCCATGCTAAATTGCCCCTTAGTGCTCAAAGATGTGTAGCTTAGATGGATCAGCCATAGGAAATGTTTAGGGTTACAGGGATAGATTGGGGGAGAGAGGGCCTGGGTAAGATACTCTGTCAGAGAGTCTGTGCAGACTTGATGGGCTGAATGGCCTCTTCTGCACTGCAGGGATTCTATGATGATTTGACTGTTTGAAATTCAAACACACACATAAAACAATACATCTACATTTCTACAGTTTGGATGCTTTCACATCATTTCAAAGTTTCTGAAAGAATATAATTGCCTTTATATGGCACATTTCCTGACCTCAGGAAACCCTGAAATTAGACAATCTTGAAGCATGGTCACTATTTGGTGTTTAACAAGGTGCCAAAATAACCATGAGATAGACAATCAAATCATTTGTTTTAGTGGAGGTGCTTGAGTGATAAATATTAACTAGGATACCAGAAGAACTCCTTTACCCTTCATTGAAATAAGGCCAGGGGATCAGATCAGATCAGGCATGATCTTATAAAATGGCGGAGGAGGCTCAGTAGGTTTAATGGGCCTACTCCTGCTTCTTATTTGTAGGTTTACATCTTCTATGCCCATCCCCAACAGCTCTGCGTCTCCTCAATGCTGCACTGGAATGTCAACTTCGGTTACGTACTTCAGCTTTTTTGTTTAGTGTTGAAAATGGACAACATAGTGGCACAATGGTTAGCACTGCTGCCTCATGGCCCAGTGACCCAGGTTCGATTCCGCCTTGGGTGATTGTCTGTGCAGAGTTTGCACGTCCTCCCTGTGTCTGCGTGGATTTCCTCTGGTGGTCCGGCTTCCTCCCATAGCCCAAAGATCTGGTGGATTGGCCATGCTAAATTGCCCCTTAGTGTCCAAAGACGTGTAGGTTAGATGGATTAGCCATGGTAAATGAGCGGAAGGCCTGTGTGGGATTCCTTTGTGGAGAGTCAGACACGATAGGCCAAATGGCCTCCTTCTGCACAGTAGGGATTCTGTGGATTCTATGTTAACAAGGTGGACACCTTATGGTGAAGAACTTGGAGTTGTTTCTGTTCTTCATGTTGATCTTGGGAGAAAAGTGTGCATTCGAGGTGCTGAGATGGAAGTGTTTAAATTAATAAAAGGTTTGGACAGGGGAGGTGGAAGCAGACAGTTTCCAGACATTGAGGGGTCTGGAATGTAGGACCATGGATACAGGATTAAATGTCTGTAATTTCAAAGAGAGAAGAGGAGAAACCTCTTCACAGAGAATTGAAAGACTGCGGAATTCACTTCCAGGGTCAGTGGGCGAGATTTGATTGGGAGAGGAGGGTAAAGTAAAGGGATATGGGAACAGGTTGGATAAATGTGATGAGGACTATTTGCTTGCATGGGAGCCAACCACAAACATGCACTGTCAAGGCTGAATGGCCTGTAGAACTACTATTCCCAATTCTGCCCTGCTTCCGCATTCCATTTGGAGTGACGCCAGGCTAGTTGACACAGGAATTGCTAACTGCTGCAGCAGAGGGTCTTATACTGAGGCTGAAAATGACCGGCAGAGCAGAGGGAGCTTTATTTAGCATCCAACCTGACCAGGTGGCGAACACTGACATGGTGACTGCAATGCAAGGTGTTCCATGTTCCAACGATAAAACCACTTCGTGATTTACCCAATACAGTCAACTCCCATCATCCATGATCCCCCCCCCGCCTCTGTCACGAATGTGCACGCACACCAAATCATGGTTTGTGGCACTAAAATGCCTCTTATCCACCATTTGGAACATTAAACCCTAACCTTGCCCACGCTGAAAGCATGCACTGCACACGTGTAGTCTCAGTGCATGTACAAGTTCACCATTCACGATTTCACCCTTTGCGAGATTTTGTGAGAAAGGAACATGAGAAAATGCCGGGACTTAACTGTAATTCCAAATGGTCACGTATGTATGCAATCGCAGTCAGCACTGTGGGGAGGCAATGGCCTTGTGGTATTATTGCTAGACTATTAATCCAGAAATTCAGCTAATGATCTGGGAACCCGGGTTCAAATCCTGCCACAGCGGATGGCGGCATTTGAATTCAATAAAGAATATACTGATGACCATGAAACTATTGCCGATTGTCGGGAAAACCCATCTGGTTCACTAATGTCCTCTCGGGAAGGAAATGTGCCATCCTTACCTGGTCTGGCCTATGTGTGACATGACTCCAAAGCCACAGCAATGTGGTTGACTCTCAGTTACCCTCTGAAATGGCCTAGGAAGCTACTCAGTTCAAGAGCAATTAGGGATGGGCAATAAGTCCTGGCCAAAAACAATCTTCAGTTTTGGTGGCCCATCAACAAGCTGCTGAAGAAGGGCAATCCCAAACCCAAAGGGCCAATTCTTTGTTCCATCATTTGACTTCTTGGGAAAAGAAAATTGTAATAAAAGGGACCAATGATTTGTTACGATAATGTTTGACACTGATAGCATGAACCAATTTTATTTTATAGGTGTCTTTCATGCTTACTCTTACCCTTCAGATCTATTGATCTTTCGTACTTTTGCACTCTAGGACACTCACTCTTCAGTCTGAGTAGTGTCAGCAGTGGCTCAGTGGCCGCACTATAGTTTCCTGACCCAGGGGTTCGAGGGTTCAAATTCCACTCCAGAGACCTGAACATATAAGCTAGGCTAACACATCAGTGCAATGCTGAGGGAGTGCTGTAAGGTGTCAAGTGCTTTCAGGTGAGATGTTAAATTAAGGCCCTCCGGTCAATGTAAAAGATCTGATACCACAATCTGATGGTTATTCTACGCAATATTTAGCCCTCAAGCTGAAATCAGAATATCTGGCTATTGAATTTGAGGAGGAATTTTTTCAGCTAGAGAGTGGTGAATCTGTAGAATTCGTTCCCACAGAAGGCTGTGGAGCTCAAGTCATTGAGTGTATTTAAGACAGAGATAGATAGGTTCTTGATTGGTAAGGGGATCAAAGGTTACGGGGAAAAGATAGGAGAATGTGGTTGAGAAACCTATCAGCCATGATTGAATGGCAGAGCAGACTCAATGGGTCAAATGGCTTAATTCTACTCCTATAACTTATGGTCTTTTGGCCTAATTTCATTGTTGCCCGTGGGATCCTGCCATCTGGAAATTGGCTGCTGTATTTGCCTGGATTGTAACAGTGGTTACACTTCAAAAGTACTTGTTTGGCTGTGAAACACTTTGGGACACCTTGAGTTAGTGAAAGTTGCTCTCAAAATGTGAATTCTTTCTTTCACTGCGCATTCTCAGCACAATCTTTATGGAGGAAAATTATCACTGTTCCCCAAAATTCTGCTTGCTTTTCCCATTGCTTCCCTTAGTCATTCTTCGATTCTCCCTTGGCACCTAATCAAACTTCCTGTTGCTAACTTTAATCATCGAGTAACATTTTTTCTTTTTGACGTTTATGCAATACTATATATCTTCCAGACACAGGAATCCACAGCTGCCACTCAAGTCTCCCACTGCCATTGTTAACGCTCAAAAGTAATTGCCAAGATAGATCTTTTTAGTCTTTAAAACTTGAATGCCAGGACAGCGAGCTATATAATTTTAAGGTAGCTTTTTGTGGCAGGGCTTTGAATCAACTGCTTTTCTCTTGTTATCTCTTCCAGCTGAAAGTTGAGAGGGTGAAAATATCTCTGTAGTTGCCAGGAGATGCAACTTAGTTGCTGTAGTGATAACTGAAGGGAAACAGTCACTCAGAATAGCTTGGTAATGGGTCAGGGACCTGGAATTAAAGCATGAGATAGTCAATTCCCCAAGCCTCAAATGATGAGCTCAATGCTTTAAAGCCTTGGATTGAAATTGCTCTGTGCCATGCTAGCAAGAGATGAGTTAGTGTTCAATGTTAGAACCTGCTTGCTTTTAAAGGAGGGTTCAATATCAGTGGATGGTTGGATCAAAATAGTGGATGCAGGCATATAATATTTTCATTACTAACCAGGCATATTTTAATTTAAATATTTTTGATGTGGAATGAGGCATCAGGCAGTGATCCGACTGTGACTGAGCATCTCAAATGTAGGATTTTCCTTTGCGGATAGCTCTGATATTATCAGCTTCATGGTAAAGTTTCCATGATGCACGAGATGAGTCTGAAGGTACAATTGACTCTAGTTACACCTCTGACATTCTATGCGGCCTGTATTAGGTTAGGTTTGGATTCTATGAATTAAGACAGTTGGAGTGGGTTGGGTCGGATTGGATTGGAATTGTTTGGATGGGATTGTCTTGAAGTCCAGGCTTTTAGAGATGAATTGTAACCCTCAAAAACTATTGGGTTTCGATAGACGGGAATGTAACAATGTGGTGAACCATCGTTGGTTCCCACTGGATAGTACTGAGCCAGGGTCTGGCCAGTACTACATGGATGTACATATGTTACTGTTGGGTTGTGCTACTTGTTGCTGTTGGGGTTAGGGTGGGGTTGTTACACCTTTGTACTGTAGTGTTGTGGTACATCCCAGCCGGGCTCCGCCTCCTGGGAGAGGTATAAAAGTCCCTGCTCTGGCCGGGACCCCTTCAGTCTGGGATAGTGTATATAATTACTGGCTGCTTCATTACAGTAAATAAAAGCCTTTCATTTACCAAGCATCAGGCCTCGTCTTTGAGTCGCGCATCAATTTTATTTACTGTCGTTAAACTCTCGTCGAAGAAAGAAAAAGAGAGAGTATGGAGCAAATCCTGAAGCCGGAACGCCTTACACTAGATCCACGTGTGGTGGGCGCTTCTAACACCTTCGACCACTGGCTGAAGTGTTTCGAAGACTACCTGGCAGCCTCCGCAGCGGTCACCACAGATGATGACAGACTCCGGGTCCTTCATGCGAGGGTAAGCGACACTGTCTATCTCGCGATCCGTGCAGCCACCGATTATACTAAGGCCCTCGAGCTTCTGAAGAAGCGCTATATCAAACCACCCAATGAAATACACGCTCGTTACCTTCTAGCCACTCGACGACGGCAGTCTGGCGAAACGATGGAGGAATATGCGAACGAGCTCCTACAGCTAGCCAGGGGCTGTAACTGCAAAGCTGTGTCGGCTGAGCAGAGCATGAACGACCTTGCCCGAGATGCATTTGTGGCGGGGGTCGGATCGTCGTACATTCGACTTAAACTGTTGGAGAAGGGTAACCTTGATCTTACCCAGGCCATCGAGCTAGCGGAGATGCTCGAGACGGCCTCCAAAAGCTTAGTATTATATCCGGAGGACCATGTGGAGACAACGTGGCAGGAGCAGTCGCCAATCCCTCCTCGTCCCTTGGGTTCGAAATGCTGCGTAATGGCGTGCTCACACTCGGGCCAGACGACGGCAGCAGCCCCGGGCGGCCCGCGGTGCTATTTCTGTGGGGGAGCGAAGCATACTTGGCAAAGGTGTCCCACTAAAGCTGTGTTGTGCACCGCATGCGGTAAGAAAGGGCACTATTCGAAAGTGTGCCGATCTAAACCCAGGAACGGCAGTGCGGCCTGCGATTCTTCAGAGCTCGGGTCTTCGTCGTCGAAGACATCGAGGGGTTCGTCCACGTGCGAGGCCAGGACGACGCCATTACAGTCGACGGAGTCGGAGGTGTGTGACCACCAGGGGTCGCTGAGTTTGGCGCCCTCACCCACGTGCGACTCATGGGAGCGGCCATGTTGGTCGACACTGACCGCGAACGACCAGCAGGGACCCTCATCGATTTCAGCTGCCTGCAGTGGCGCTCATGAACCAACGGTGGCGTCGATCATCCTGGACCAGGCCAAGCCTCATAGACTTGACAAATCTATGATGAATATCCAGGTAAATGACCACGTGATTTATTGTCTGTTTGACAGCGGGAGCACTGAGAGCTTTATCCACCCAGACACTGTGAAGCGGTGTGGACTCCAGATTCAACCTGCCAAACAGACAATCTCTATGGCATCGAGGTCCCAGTCTGTTGCCGTGCTAGGGAGTTGCGTGGTAACTTTGAAGGTAAGGGACAGTTTACGAGCGTTTCAAGCTCCGCGTGTTGCCGTATCTTTGCGCGCCAATACTTCTCGGACTAAACTTCATGGTCCACTTGAGGAGTGTAATCCTACAGTACGGTGGGCCACTCCCTTCACTGGCAGTGGGAAAACAGCAGCAGCCTCCAAATTGCCCAACACGCCCCGCCTGCAGCCTCTCGACGCTGAAGATCACCACACCCTCCTTGTTCCAGAATCTTGTGCCAGGCTGCAAGCCCATCGCGACTAAAAGTAGGCGTTACAGCGCTGAGGATCGGATCTTCATTAGATCTGAGGTTCAGCGGCTCTTCAAAGAAAGGATCATACAACCCAGAGCTAGTCCGTGGAGAGCGCAGGTCGTGGTGGTCAAGAGCGGGAACAAACCCCGGATGGTCATTGACTACAGTCAGACCATTAACCGATATACCCAGCTGGATGCGTATCCTCTCCCGCGCATATCTGATATGGTCAATCAGATTGCGCAGTACCGGGTGTTCTCCACAATAGACCTCAAGTCTGCCTACCACCAACTCCCCATTCGCCCAGAGGACCGACAATACACGGCTTTTGAGGCGGATGGTCGCTTGTATCACTTTCTCAGGGTTCCCTTTGGTGTCACCAATGGGGTCTCGGTCTTCCAGCGTGCTATGGACCGAATGGTGGACCAGAACGGGCTGCAGGCTTCCTTCCTGTACCTGGATAATGTCACCATCTGCGGCCATGACCAGCAGGACCACGACACGAATCTCCTGAACTTCCTACGCACTGCATCTCGCCTGAACTTGACCTACAACAGGGAGAAGTGTGTGTTTCATACGCGCCGTTTAGCCATCCTAGGATACGTGGTGGAAAACGGGATCATTGGCCCTGATCCAGACCGTATGCGCCCCCTTTCTGAACTTCCCTTGCCTGCTAGTGCAAAAGCACTGAGAAGATGCTTAGGCTTCTTCTCTTATTATGCGCAGTGGGTTCCCAACTACGCGGACACAGCCCGTCCGCTCATTAAGTCCACGACTTTTCCCCTAACGCCAGAGGCCCGATTGGCCTTCGATAATTTGAAAGCCGACATTGCGAAAGCTACGATGCACGCTGTTGACGAGTCCATCCCCTTTCAGGTGGAGAGCGATGCATCTGATTTCGCCCTGGCCGCCACACTTAACCAGGCAGGCAGGCCCGTCGCATTTTTTTCCCGCACCCTCCAAGGCCCCGAAATTCGGCATTCAGCGGTGGAAAAGGAGGCCCAGGCCATTGTGGAGGCCGTCAGGCACTGGCGCCATTACTTGGCGGGAAAACGGTTCACCCTGATCACGGACCAGCGGTCTGTGGCGTTCATGTTTAACAACACGCAGAGGGGCAAGATCAAGAATGACAAGATCTTGCGGTGGAGAATTGAACTCTCCACCTATAACTATGACATCATGTATCGTCCAGGGAAACTCAATGAGCCCTCGGATGCCCTCTCGCGTGGAACATGCGCCAGTATACAGGAGGACCGTTTGCAGGCCTTCCATAATGACCTGTGCCATCCTGGGGTCACTTGGCTCTACCACTTTATAAAGGCCCGCAACCTGCCTTACTCGGTGGAGGACGTCAGGTCAGTAACACGAAGCTGTCGGGTTTGCGCGGAATGCAAACCGCACTTTTACCGACCTGACCGGGCACATTTAGTCAAGGCCACTCGTCCCTTCGAGAGACTGAGTGTCGATTTTAAGGGCCCCCTTCCCTCAACAGATCGGAATGTGTACTTCCTCAATATCATTGACGAGTACTCTCGGTTCCCTTTTGTTGTTCCCTGCTCTGATACATCCGCTGCCACGGTTATCAAGGCATTCCATGATCTCTTTACCCTGTTCGGGTACCCCGGCTACATCCATAGCGACAGGGGCTCGTCGTTCATGAGCGATGACTTGAGGCAATTCCTGCTCTCATACAGGATTGCCTCTTGTAGGACCACGAGCTACAACCCTAGGGGTAACGGACAGGTGGAACGTGAGAATGCTACAGTCTGGAAGGCTGTCTTACTGGCGTTGAAGTCAAAAGGTCTTCCAGTCTCCCGTTGGCAAGAGGTGCTCCCTGATGCGCTCCATTCTATTCGCTCCCTCCTGTGTACAGCAACCAATGCTACTCCCCACGAGAGGATGTTCTCATTCCCTCGGAAATCTTCCTCGGGGACCTCATTACCGTCGTGGTTGACGTACTCAGGACCCGTCCTCCTGCGGCGACATGTAAGGGCCCGCAAGTCCGACCCGTTGGTCGAACAGGTCCGTCTCCTCCACGCCAACCCTCAGTATGCCTATGTGGCATACCCTGACGGGTGAGAGGACACGGTCTCGATCCGAGACCTGGTGCCAGCAGGGGACGTGGCAACCCCTGTCGCTCCCATACCCCCTGTTACAAACCCTTTAACTCTTGTTTCTTCCCCGGACACGGCGCGGGCAGCATTGGGACCATTGCTTAACCCTTTTACTCCCATGTACAGCTTGCCTGAGCCCAGAAGATGGTCGCCACTGTAGGGCGTGTCAGGATCCCATGGACTACCGTCACCTCAGGGTCAACCGGCCTGTGAGTCCGTGGAAGAACAGCTGGACGCCGCCTTGGGGAGAACGCCACCGCAAGTGCCTACTCCGGTGTCACCGCCGGTATTGAGGAGGTCACAACGACGGTGCGGTCCCCCTGACCGTCTGAACTTATAGACTGCTGACACTTGATTCTGTTTTTGTACCCCGCCGGCCTTTGTTCTCAAAGGAGGGGTGAATGTGGTGAACCATCGTTGGTTCCCACTGGATAGTACTGAGCCAGGGTCTGGCCAGCACTACAAGGATGTACATATGTTACTGTTGGGTTGTGCTACTTGTTGCTGTTGGGGTTAGGGTGGGGTTGTTACACCTTTGTACTGTAGTGTTGTGGTACATCCCAGCCGGGCTCCGCCTCCTGGGAGAGGTATAAAAGTCCCTGCCCTGGCCGGGACCCCTTCAGTCTGGGATAGTGTATATGATTACTGGCTGCTTCATTACAGTAAATAAAAGCCTTTCATTTACCGAGCATCAGGCCTCGTGTTTGAGTAGCGCATCAAACAACTTTCAGAATCTCAACGGCCTTTGAAACCATCGACTTTAAGTGAGGCGGTATGGGGGTCACACAACCAATCCATTCCCAGAGAGTCGGTTATCATTTAAATCATTTTAATGAAGCTGTGTACTTCAGATCTTCATCTCTCTTTTAGTTTTAACACAGGGTTTCCCAGGCCTCAGAAAATGGAACAGCTAAAGGGAGGCGAGGACTGCTGAGCATGAGAGTTAAGTGCCTTTCCAGCACTGCTGGTAGGTTTGGAGGATCAACAGTGCTTCCTCCCACGGGCACTCAGGCTAACCTGCTTCTCTCCACAATTGGACTCCCTATCATCATTATAATTCCCCCTCTATATGATCAAACCCCTCCATCCCATTGAGATCAAATAGCCGACATGTTCTTTTACCTCCCACCTTGGCTTTAGATCTGTCTGCAGTTATCTAAGATCACCCCCTTACCCTACAAGCTACACCTTCTCGTGATCTCTACCACAGCAGCACAAAATTACTTGTCAGTGTTCTCAACCGCTTTGCTCCTGCGGTCTCCCTCCTCCATTATAAATATTCCATGGACTGGCTGGGGCACAAGTATTTTTTCCCGTGTATGCATAGTTGTACAACTCAGCAGATTTATCAATTAATATTTTTGTTTTACTTGCCTAATGAGTAATGTGTTGTCAGCGCTGAACAATAATCCTGACTTTGACAAGCATATGCAATGATCGACATATAACTGTCCCCGGTTAGGGGGATTAGCTGGGTAAATATGTGGGGTTACAGGATTAGGGTCTGGGTGGGGAGCTCTTTTGGAGAGTCAGTGCAGCCTCATTGGGCCAAGTGGCCTGTTTCTGCACTGGTGGTTATTCTATGATTCTATAACATTGTTATGTGATATCATTGCTGAAACTCCAGCTTCACTTCAGTGGGTTTTACTAAACGGGACCAATGTTTTCAGTGCTGCTGAAGAAGCTGTGTAATGTTCATTGGAAGCATTCACACCAAAATGTCTCCAACAGGGTTTCACTGAGCTTGGGCTAAGGGAACTGTCAGATGAGATGTCACTGAGCTCTTTCAAGAGCTTTGATGGGGCAGAAGGTGGCAGTTTAATTTCATTATTCTCCCTAAAGTGGCTCACTGCTGTGTAGCAAATTACTCCATTGTGAGTTCTGGAAAATGAATACTTTTTCAGTAGAACAGCGAACAAAATGTGCTATCAGCTGTGGTTTGATTGCTAAAGTCACCTTTACTTAGCCAAAAGAATGGAGCAGCTCAAAAATACCCTTAGTTCCCTCTGCCCTGCAACTGTCAACAGAATAGACTGACAAGCAGGGAGGCTCGCCAGAAGACTAAGCACATTGGTAGGATAATTGCTACTTTCTCTGTGCTTGGTTCTTTTTTGTCACTAAGGGGATCGTTTCACAATACATAAGGTTTATGTTAAACAAAAATCTGCTTTTTGTCTCTTTCACATTATTTTTTACTCATTCATGGGATGAGGGCTTATGTTGGCAAGGCCAACATTTATTCACCATCCCTAACTGCCTGAGAGACATTGGTGGTGAGCTTTTTGAACCACTGCAGTCCATGTCCTGTCAGCACACTCACTGGGGTAAATTTTCTGGTCCCGCCTGTCGCGGGTCCGTTGACCTCAAGACGGGAATTTCCGGTCTCTGGGTGGGAACAACTGAAAAATCCCATCCATGGTGTTGGTAAGGAGGGAGTTTGACTTAGTGACAGTGAAGGAATGATGATATAGTTCCCAGTCGGATGATGTGTGGCTTGAAGAGGAACTTCCAGGTGGTGACATACCCAATCATCTGCTGCCATTGCCCTTCTAGGTGGTAGAGGTTGCTATATTGAAGGATGTTATCAAAAGAGCCTTGGCAAGTTGCTACAGCGGCATGGTAGCACAGTGGTTAGCACTGCTGCTGCACAGCTCCAGGGACTTGGGTTTGATTCCCGGCTTGGGTCACTGTCTGTGTGGAGTTTGCACATTCTCCTCGTGTCTGCGTGGGTTTCCTCCGGGTGCTCCAGTTTCCTCCCACAGTCCAAAGATGTGCGGGTTACGTTGATTGGCCATGCTAAAATTGCCCCTTAGTGTCCTGGGATGCGTAGATTAGAGAGATTAGCGGGTAAAATATGTAGGGATATGGGGGTCGAGCCTGGGTGGGATTGTGGTCGGTGCAGACTCGATGGGCTGAATGGCCTCTTTCTGTACTGTAGGGTTTCTATAATTTCTAGTACTTTTTGTAGATGATACGACAGCTGCGACTGTGCATTCATGGTGAAGGTGAATGGCATACCCATCAAGCAGTTCAGTTTTGGATGCCTCTGAATTTCTTGAGTGTTGGAGCTGCACACATCAAAGAAAGTGGAGAGTTTTCCATCAAACTCCTGACTTGTATATGGTAGACAGCTTTTGGGGAACAGAAAGTGAGTTACTGGCTGCAGCATTCTCAATATCTGAGCTGCTTTCATTGAGTAGTTGCAAATGGTCCTGAACACTCTACAATCTTCAGTGAACATTCCACTTCTGACCTTGTGATGGAGGGAATGTCATCAACGAAGCAGCTGAAGACGTTTGGCCTAGGACCTCCTTGAGCCTCCTTTGGGCCTGAAGAACGTCTGCAGCCAAGATGTTTGGTTTCTGACTATCTATCCTCTGTTAGATATGACTCCAGCCAGTGAAGAGTTTTCCTTTGATTCCTATTTATTTTAATTTTTTTAGGGTTCTTTGATGCCACAATCAGGCAAAATCTGTCTTGACATAAAGGGCCCCAAGGGTCTCACCTCAGCTCTGAAATCCAGTTCCTTTTTCCATGTTTGGTTCAAGGCTATGACGAGGTCTGGAGCTGAGTCATCCTGGTGGAACAAAAAGTGAGCTTCAGGGAGCAATTTATTGTTGAATATATGCCACTTGATAGCACTATTAACAACCCCTTCTATCACTTTACTGATGATTGGGAGTAGACAGATTGGGTAATAATTGGCCAAATTAGATTAGTCCTATTTCGTGTGGATAGGACATACCTGGACAATTCTCCACACTTCCATTGACATTAGCTTTTATTGAAAGAGGAAGTTGGTTATAACTTCCTTCCCACTTATATGATGCTCCTTAGCTGACAAGAGAGCTTCTCGGCCTTTTGGCTAAGATCAAGCATCAGATCAAGCCCAAAATGGGGTGCAATGCCTTATCTTGTCAGCTTGGATCTTGTTTATCTCTCTTGTGGGGACCATGAATTCGATTCAATTAGAATTTGGATTTGGTTTTTGGAGAAAACAAGGAATGGAATTGGGCTTGCCCGGTCCATTCTGAGCATTGACTTTGTAACTTTAAGAATGGAGTAAAAATATTTTTAAAATATATCACACTGTCTTCCAACAGGGAGCCCATTGAAAGGAAAAAAAAAACTCATGTGTTGTGGAGTTAAGACTAGACACCCAGGTTTACTAACCAAAACTATTGCCCTCTCCCTAATCCTATACCAATCAACCCCTACCACACCCCTGAAATAACTCAGAGGCTGGTGTCCCTTCACCACATTCCCTTTATTTTCAAACTTATCACCACTCCTAAGAGTGCTTCAGATACAAAGTCATAATCCAGAGTGGCAGTAGACCCGGTATTCCTCATTATATACATAGGTGAGACTCCCTGATTGGCAATCATTACGTCAATCAGAAAGCATACACTCAAAGAGGCCAACCTCATGGACCTCACTGAGGTCATTACACCCCTCTTGGAAATCCTGGCCTGGAGCGATTGGGACCATACAGTTCCAGATTACTTCCTCAATTAATTTCATGCACTGCTGTTTCAGACTCAGCACCTTATCAATCTTTTTGACCAACCAAATAAACTAAATCAAATTAACTAAGGGCCAGCACCTTATCAAAGCACTATTTAATTTTGTAGATGCCTTGGCAGTTAAATAGGCCAAAAGGTACAGCAAGAAAATTCAGAAAACCAAAAGCCTCATCATCTCCTGATTGCCCTTCCATCCTCAGTAAACTTCAGTTCATCCAAAACCTTGTCGTCACTATCTTAACTTGCTCAGCCATCAATCCTGCTCTTGCTGAACTTGGTCCTTAGTGCCTTTAATTTAAAATTCTTATCATCATGCTAACATCCCATTATAGTTTTGTGCCAAAGGCAATCTCCTCCATTTGTACAACCACTTCCCTCAAAACTCTCTATTCCTTTAGCTTGTGTGTCCCTTCCCTTCATCTCACTATGGTTGCCATGTCTGCAGCTACACTCTGGGCAGCACTCCACATTGTTGCTCTCAGCCCCTTCTTTAAACCTACTTTTTGTTTTAAACTAAGATTTCAGTCAGTTATTCCAGAACACCTCCTTCTTTGTTTCAGTATCTATTTTATTTTTCCATCCTGCCTTTGTGAAGTACCTTGGGATTTTCTTTTACATTAAAGGCGTGATATAAACACAAGTTTTGGAATTGACAGAGAAGAATTCAAAACTGATACCATCAGTAATTCTAAGAGGGATTGGAAAAATAATTTGTTAAATAAATCAATGGAGACCTATGGGTAACGAACTGCGACTGCTTGAACTTTGGTGTCAATTGGATAATTAAAATAGTCTTTTTTGACCCTGTGATAAGTTAAAGTTTATTTATTAGTCACAAATATGCTTACATTAACACTGCAATGAAGTTACTGTGAAAATCCTAGTCGCCACACTCCGGAGCCTGTTTGGATAAACTGAGGGAGAATTTAGTATGGCTAATGCAACTAACCAGCATGTCTTCTGGACTGTGGGAGGAAACCAGAGCACCTGGAGGAAACTCACGCAGACACGGGGAGAACATGCAGACTCTGACCAGACAGTGACTCATGGCTGAAATTGAACCTAGGTCCCTGGCGCTGTGAGGCAGCAGTGCTAACCACTGTGCTTCCGTGCCACCTTTATGAGCTTGGTTTTACTTAGCATTGCAAATCCTAGGCAGTGTTTTACAAACGCCTTTACTTGGATTCAAAGATTATTTTCTGATTCAAAGTCCCATTGAACGATATTGGAAACAGTTTAGCTGATTTGGTATGAAGTGCTGTAATGCCCCCTGTTGGTGCAGGAAGAAGGCTACAAATCCTGCAGGCAACATCGATCAGTCAGCTAAAGGTCTGTCTGCCTGTGGCGGTTTTAGCTTCTGAAATATACAAAGCAATTCTCTCCAATATTTCAATCACTAAATCAGGCAGAGTGTTTTATGAAACATTTTGAAATAGCAGGACCTCTCTCTCTTGACAATTCAGATGGTTGAGGTGAAGTGTAGGTCAAAAGGCTCCTGGTGCAGTGACAGCAGGGTGACAACATTTAAAAAAGGAAAACCTGCATTTATAGTACGTACTTTATGACCAGAACACCCAAAATGCTTTGAAAAGATTTTTGAAGTATAGTCACTCTCATTATGTAGGATTGCTGCCAAATTACACACAACACGGCAGTGTGATAATGACCCAGATAATCTGATCTGATTGAGAGCTAACTGGTTAAAAGGACTAAATGGTTATTTGATTTGATTTATTATTATCACATGTATCGATATACAGTGAAAAGTATTGTTTCTTGTGGTCTATACAAGCAAAAAATATCATTCGTAGAGTACATTGAGGAGAAATAGTTTATTTATTAGTGTCACAAGTAGGCTTATATTAACACTGCAATGAAGTTACTCTGGAAATCCCCTAGTCGCCACACTCTGGCGCCTATTCGGGTACACTGAGAGAGAATTTAGCATGGCTAGTGTACCCAATCAGCACGTTCTACAGACTGTAGGAGGAAACCAGAGCACACGGAGGAAACCCACATAGACACGGGAAAACGTGCAAACTCCACATCGTCAGTGACCCAAGCCGGGAAAAGAACCTGGGTCCCTGGTGCTGTGGGGCAAAAGTGATAACCACGGTGCCACCCGGGTGCAGAATGTAGTGTTACAGTCATAGCTAGGGTGTAGAGAAAGATCAACTTTACATAAGGTAGGTCCGTTCAAAAGTCTGATGGCAACAGGGAAGAAGCTGTTCTTGAGTCGGTTAGTATGTGATCTCAGACTTTTGTATCTTTTTCCTGATGGAAGAAGGTGGAAGAGAGAATGTCCGGGGTGCGTGTGGTCCTTTGTTATGCTGGCTGCTTTTCTGAGACAGCGGGAAGTGTAGACAGAGTCAATGGATGGGAGGTTGGTTTGCGTTTTTTGCGGTCTGGGTCAGAGCAGGAGCCATACCAAGCTGTGATACTTCCAGAAAGGATGCTTTCTATGGTGCATCTGTAAAAGTTGGTGAGAGTCGTAGCGGACATGTCAAATTTCCTTAGCCTCCTGAGAAAGTTGGTGGGCTTTCTTAACTATAAAGTGGCATGGAGGGTCCAGGACATGTTGTTGCTGATCTGGACGCTTAGAAACTTGTTCTCTGGACCATTTCCTCTTCATCCCTGTTGATGTAGACAGGGGCATGCCCTCCACTGTGCTTCCTGAAGTCAATGACTATCTCCTTCATTTTACTGACATTGAGGGAGAGGTTATTGTCGTCACAAGCAGGAGAATGAAATTATGATAAGAGCGGAAGCTAACTAGAAATGTAAAAACAGATAGAGTTTCTACAGGTTGTTAAACGGGAAAAGAGTAGGTAATGTGAGTTCTCTGGATAGTGTCAAAATAGAGAGCTAATAGTAGAGAATAAGGAAATGGCAGTGAAATGAACAATTATTTTCCTTCTGTTTTCACTATAGAGGATACACAAAACATCCCAGTAATAGCTGTTAGTCAGGAGGTGGAAGGGAGAGAGGAACTTGGTGAAATTACAATCACTGCGGAAGTGATACTGAGCAGACATGGAGCCGCTGACTGACAAGTCTCCGGTCCTGATGGGGTATATCCTGGGGTATTAAAAGAGATGGCTAATGAGGTAGTAGATGTGTTGGTGTTAAACGGCCTTTTGGCTAAGATCAAGTGTAGTCTGCTGATGCTGCACTTGGTAATGGCCATTGGGTTGCATTTAAGCTTCATTTTCATATGAAGCAATTTTTAAAAGCGGCATCTCGGCCTTTTGGCTAAGATGCAAATGAGATCAAGCCTTCGGGGCGGAGACGTCTGCCTACTCCAATCAGCTTGGCTCATGTAGATCAGGCCCAAGGCAGGGTAAAGGGTCGCATACCCTGTCTTGTCAGCTTGGATCGGAAATGTCTCAACTTGTTGAGACTCTGAATTGGACTTGATTTGATTGAATTGGAAAAGTATTTAAAAAATGTGTTGGTGTTAATTTTCCAAAAATCACTAGATTCTGAAAAGGTTCCATCAGACTGAAAAGTAGCAAATGTGACCCCCTCAGTTCAAAAAGGGAGGTAGAAAACAGGAAACTATAGGCTAGTTACCTTGATGTCTGTCATAGGGAAGGTGTTAGAATTAATCATGAAGTATGTTATATTCTTTTGGGTTGAACCAATTAAGTAAATTAAACAAACTGAGGGGGAAATGGAAAGAGCAGCCCCTTAAAGGGATACTGCATCAAAAAAAATCAAATAACAAGGAAAACTTAAAACAACAAACCAAAATGTGATTAAACGGGTCAATAAAATACCCCATTTCCAGGGTGTTCCCATCAGGAAGGAGGTCATAGTAGGGCACTTAGAGAAACTCAAGGTAATTGGGAATAATCAGCATGGCTTTGTGAAATGAAAATAACGTTCAACCAATTTATTGGAGTTCTTTGAAGTAGTAATATACGCCGTGGACAAAGAATATAGACACACTCCACTTGAATTTCAATGAGGCACTTGCTAAGGTGCCACATCAAAGGTCATTGCAGAAAATGAAAACTCAAGTCACCAGAATTCTACTGCCTGTCCGCCACGGACTCGGAGTGGGTGACGGGCAGACAACGGAAATGTCTGTTGACCTTGGGCAGGATTTTCCAGTCTCGCCATAAAATACCATCCAATATGTTGCTTGTAACATATAAGCAGGGATAGAAGATTGATTGGCTGGCAGAAAACAAAGTGCATTCAAAAATTGGTTGTTGTCTGATTAGCAGGATGTGAGGAGTGGAGTCCCACAGTTGTCTGTACTAGGGTCTCAACCTTTTACAATTTATATCAATGATTCAGATGAGGGGAGAGAAGGGATGGTAGCTAAATTTGCAGGTGACACATTGATAGGTAGGGAAGTGTGTTGTGAAGAGGACATAAGAAAGTTGCAGGCAGATGTAGATAGGTTGAGTGAATGGGCAAAAATATGGCAAATGGAGTATTATGTGGGTAAATGTGAATGTGAAGTTTCTGACTCTGGCAGTAAGAATAAAAAAGCAGAATATTACTTCAATGGAGAATGACTGCAGAATTCCAAGGTGCAGAGGGATCTAGATATTCCAGTGCATGAGTTACAAAAAATTAGTGTATAGGTTCTGTAAGTAATTAAGAAGGCTAATGGAATGCTATCCATTATTATGAGAGGAATTGAACTTAAAAGTAAGGATGCGATGGTTCAGTTGAGACCACATCTCGAATGTTGTGAACAGTTTTGGTCTCCTTATTTAAGGGAGAACAAGGGAAGATATAAACACATTGAAGGTGGTTCAGAGGAGGATTTTTAGATTGATACCTGGAATGAGCGGGTTGTCTTATGAGGCAATTTTCGACAGGCTGGGTTTGTTTAGAAGAGTTTCGAAGAGTGAGGGGTGACTTGACTGAAGTAAATAAGACCTTGAATAGTCTTGACAAGGTGGACGGGGAACGGATGTTTCCTCTTGTGGGTGAGTCCAAAACTAGGGGGCACTGTTTCAAAATTAGGGGCTGCTCTTATAGGACATACATCAGGAGAATTTTTTCTCTGAGGATTGTGCAACTTTGGAACCCTGCCTCAGAAGGCGGTGGAAACAGGGTGACTGAATATTTTTAAGGCACTGGTCGATAAATTCTTGATAGGCAAGGAAATCAAATGCTATCGGGGAGTAGATGGAAATGTTGAATTCGAAACACAGATTCTGATCTTATTGAATGGCAGAGCAGGCTCAAAGGGATGAACGGCCTACTTCTATTTTTGTGTGTGTTTGTATGTTCTTTTCCAGGAGGGCAGCACGGTGGCACAGTGGTTAGCACTGCTGCCTCACACTGCCAGGGACCCAGGCTCATGTCCAGCCTTGGATTACTGCGTAGAGTTTGTATATCCTCCCCGTGTCGGCATGGGTTTCCTCCGGGTGCTCCGGTTTCCTCAAACAGTCCAAAGACATGCAGGTTAGGTGGATTGGCCATGATAAATTGCCCCTTAGTATCCAAAGATGTGTAGGTTAGGGTGATTCGTGGGACAAATGTATGGGGTTACGGGGATAGGGCAAGGTAAAGTGCTCTATCAGAGATTGGTGCAGAATTGATGGGCTGAATGGCTTCCTTCTGCACTGGAGATATTCTGTTCTATAAGAACCTTTGCTATATTCCCTGAGTGGCCCAAAGTTCAACGGTTGTCTGTGTCATGCAGCAGCAAGGAGGCAAGGACCATGTCTGAGGCAAGTCATGGAGATGAGAAGAGTTTCAAAAGATGAGTGAAAATGCTCTTCAAATGTTAAATGGCTTAATCCTTCAAAGTTAAAGTTGCAGCAGCCCCACACAGGTCAGTGGAGGAGTCAGACTTAAGAACTCTGCCAGTTTCAGGAGTCACCACCTGCCTGGCATCAGGTGGGCATTAGAGCAGGTGGACCACAGCTGTTTGAAGTCCACCCAGGGCACTAGAATAGCTGTAACTGGGAATGGGTGCTGCACCCTCAGAAATTCAGACCCACAGGAGATGAAGAGCAAGAGTGTGCAGAGGGTGGACAGAGAGCTGGGAATGAGGAGATGCGGAGGCCAGAGAGGGCAGTCGAGGAGCATGAAGAAGAGAGAAACACCACTCTGAGCACAGCATCAATGGGCAGAGAAACAGAGAGTTGTCGATGACGGAGAAGCAGTGCTGAAGGACACAGCGACTCTCTTGGTAGACATAGCAGGCTTGATTTTTGTGTTTATGTCCCGGAGTGGGATTTAAAACCATAGCCTTCTAACTCAGAAGCAAGAGTTCTGCTAACTCAGCCACAATGGACATCCAAAACTCTGAGCTAGGGAAAGGAAAATTAGCCCAGGACTCCTGGCTGCCATCCAGTTGCTGTTGTAAAGTGCCTGGGTGTAATTTTGGGGGCAGAGATTGCATCGGACATAAAGTGACTCACTTTATGATTAAACAGTCACAAGAAGAATGACAAGTCGGCAGAGATACTGGAGGACAGTGAGCCATTCAACTAAACTTCAGTAAAGAACAATTATGGTTCAATTGATCGTTAAACTGAAAAAAAGCAAGTTCCCAAATAAATGTACGTAGTCACACAAAGACTCAGACAACCTTTATTTCAATATTCTTCCTTTACAAATTGTGATTTAATCCTAATTCTTTAAATATTTACACCATAAACGTGGAATACAGCAGAAAACCCAATTCCCTTTATAAAATTCACAGCTCATTTCTTTCCCAAAGCTTACACACTGCTTTCATTGGCTTTTGCAGCACCTTATTGAACATTAGCACCTTTTACACCTTTGAAAGCAACACACAGGTTTCAATGGTTGTGATCCAGAATGCAAATCTGCTATTGAATACAAATGTGCCTCTTACATCAAACACCACAGGATAGGTTCCACCTGTTAAACTCTATCAGATAAAATGAAGGCAATAATGTTACCTTATTATGAACCATTACAACCCAGAAGTAGATATGGTCGAGAATAGAGCTTAGGCATGTGTATAAAATTCTCTGGGCCTTTTATTTTAGAACAGCTGTTAATACATTTAATACAAATTGACAGTTATGTCAAAATAGCAAATAATGTACAAACATTTGGATAAAGAAAAAAAATAGCATTTATAGAAGTGATTTTCATAAATTCAGGATGTTCCAAGGATTTTCATGTCCAGTGCAGTGTTTGTGAAGTGTAGTCACTGTCATAGTGTTTGAAACAGGACAGCCAATTTTGTACACAGCAAACCCCCCACAAGCAGCAATGAGTTAATGGCCCAACAATCTTTATGGGCCATGTTAATTGAAGCCAGGATACAAGGCTGAACTACCATGCTCCAAGATCCACCTGTTCCCTTTAAGCTTCAGATCTGGAGCCGATATTGGAGTTTGCATGTTCTCCCCGTGTCCACGTGGGTTTCTTCCGGGTGCTCCGGTTTCCTCCCACACTCCAAAGATGTGCGGGTTAGGTTGATTGGCCATGCTAAATTGTCCCTAGTGTCGGGGGATTAGCAGGGTAAATGTATGGGTTAGGGGGATAGAGCCTGGGTGGGATGTGGTCAGTACAGACTCGATGGACTGAATGGATTTCTTCTGTACTGTAGGGATTCTATGATGCTCCATTTCTAATAGTGTCACAGGATCATTTACGCAAGCTGTTTAAGATAGCAACTCCATCAATTCATGCCATCACCCCCCCCCCCACCACCCCCGCCATGTCCTTCTGGAGTATGTGCTCAAATCTCTGAGGTGGCTCTTGAACTTGTAACCTTCTGACTCAGTCCTGGGAGGCCAAGCCCCGGATTAACAAAATACAGAGCATCCAGGTGGCGTGGTTCATGAGATTGCATTGTCTGATTAATAAGGTGCTTATTGCTGATGTCGTATAGATTTCAGATGTTTATACTTTTGTGCAATATCAGCCACTATTATTGCTCACAATATCCAACGCTGCTTCTTTGCTCCCCATATTGTCATTTTCTCCACCGTTTGTCCAAAATTCCTAAATTTCTTTCAGAAGAGGATGCTGCCCCTTGCTTGGATATCCAATTGAATAATCAAAAGATATTCTGGACCATGGGTGGAATTTTACCTGTGCTTTTTTTTGCAGAACGGGATAGTGGGCGGGGAAAGTGGCATTGAAGTTCTCGGCACTAAGAGTGGCTTTCTCCGTCGGACTGCTCGGAACTTGGTGCATAAAAGTTGAAGGTGAGGGTCCCATTGCAGAATGCTCTGATTGAGCTCACCCTGCCAACAAAGTTTTTAAAGATCAGGGCGCCATTTTTAAAGGCTGACCCGGTGCACAAAAGTTAAAATGGAACCTCCCTCCCCCGGCACTGTCTCCTGTCACGCCAGAACCCCCAAGTATTTACCCTACTAATCTCCCTGACATTATGGGGCAATTTAGCATGGCCAATTCACCTAACCTGCACATCTTTGGAATGTGGGAGGAAACCAGAGCACCTGGAGGAAACCCACGCAGACATGGAGAGAATGAGTAAACTCTACACAGACAGTGACCCGAGGCTGGATTCGAACCCGGGTCCCTGGCATTGTGAGGCAGCAGTGCTAATCACTGTGCCACTGTGACAAGGCTTTGGGCCTCTCACAAGATTTTCCACTCCCCTCACCAAGCTCCACCCCCATTCCGGCAACTCCCGGACAGTCACAATCACCCCCTCCCCAACGTACTAAGGCAGGCCGGGAAAATTGCAATCTCAGTTTACAGGCAAACTGTCTGTGAAGGCCTGAGGATAAGGATTCAATTCCATGGATCCTTGGGCTTCTCGGTTTGGAAGAATGCCAGCTGGTTCATTTCCACCTCATGGCATCATCCGAAAGTCAAAAGCATTGCTAAGCAGCTCAATCTGGGTTTATAGTTTCAGAAATGCCAGTTGGGTTAGATGCCAGTGCCCTGTAGATTCCAGAATCCCAATAAGGAGTCTTTGCCCCCAGGAGAGGAATGGCAAAAAATATTAATTGATTCATCAAATATATTTTTCATATTTGGTGTTCAACATCTAGCAATGAATCATTTTTTTCATCACACTGTGCATTCTGTTAACCCATACCACAGCTAGGACTAAAACAATTCCTCACTGCTGTGTTTGTTCCATTGTGTTATTTCAAAGCAGCATGTATTTACAACAGCAATTTGTATCTTCATAGTTCCTATAACATAGTAAAACATCTCAAGGTGTTTCACAACAGCACAAGCAGACGCAAAGGTGGCACAAAGGCAAAGAAGGATATGTTAAGGGGCAAGAAAGAGGTAGGTTTTAAGCTTCTTAAAGGAAGGGAATGAGGAGGAGAGCTTCAGGGAAGGAATTCCACAGCTGTGAGTCGATTCCTGAAGGCATGGCCACCCAGTGTTGGAATAAAGTATATGGGGGGATATATGAGAGGCTAGAATTGATGGAGTGTTGTGTGTCTGGGGAAGTTTTGGAGATAGTAAAGGTCAAGGCCGGGAAGAATTTTAATAGAATGATTATTACGACCAAATTTGAGGCATTGGTTGACTTGGAGGCAATGTATGTTGTTGAGCATCAAAGTGATGGGTAAACAGAACATGATGTGAGATAGGATGTGTTCAGCTGAGTTGTGGATGAACTCAATTTTATAGTTGGAGACAGGCAGGCCTCCATTGGAGCACTGGAATAATCAAGTTTGAAGGTAACAACATTTTTACGACCGTGTCTTGTTTCAATGGTGTTTTTCATCCCAAGGTGTATTTCTATAAAGGATGCTCCAGATTTAGGAAGATAGACAAACCATGAGCCCTGGAGTGAAATGGATACAGATAGGATAAATATTCTGAATCCATATTGGTATCAGTACATGGAGAGTAGCACTGCCCATAATTTTCTGCCCATTGGTAAAGGGGGGGAGGGGGGGGGGAGGTAAAACTCACATTGTTCATATCAACCAGGGGAAGGAATAGCAGCTGTCACCAAACACTCCTGGAGGTGGAGCTCTAACTTAATGTCTCAAGGAGAACACGAAGAAAGGCAGAGCCTCAAAAGAGTGCTGCTTAAACGAATCTGTGTCAATCGAACCAGGCAACCATTAGTGGAAATGCAGGCAAATCTTCTGTGGAATATTAGAGAATTTGCCAAAAGATGCTCGGGAATCCAAAAGCTCACCCGCATTCTGTCCATCTGGGTTCAAGCTAATGTACAGTATGAACACTGTGTCTGACAAACTCCGCATTTGATAGCTTTCTTTTGCACTAACAAACTTGTTGCTATGCGTCAAAATTTATTGGGTCCCTTATGCCAAAGAGTTGGGAGATCCCTGCCCTGGGTTATCATATCTAAGTTATATTGACGTGGGCCCAATAAGACTTGTGAAGTATTGTATCAAAATGTTATTCAGTGAACTTTAACATATGCCTTTGTGTCAAACATATAAACCAATACGGGAAAGCTGTAAGGAGATTACTTGTGAGTTTGGCTTTCTCATTCATGATATTCCACCAGCTTTGCTAGTGCTTTATCTTTCTGTATGCCATGTTGGCACCAGGAAACAGATAGAAAACTAATAGGCTCTCTTTAAAGAACAAAGAAAAGTACAGCACAGGCTCTCCAAGCCTGTGCCGATCACAATGCCCTAACTTGAACTAAAAAAAAACCTTTTGCCCTTATTCGTCCATATGCCTCTATTCCCTCCCTATTCATGTACCCATCTAGATGTCTCTTAAATGTTGCTAATGTATCTGCTTCTATCACCACCTCTGGCAATGCGTTCCAGACATTCACCACTCTCTGTGTGAAAAACTTTCCCTGCACATTTCCCTTAAACTTTCACCCTCTCACCTTGAACCTTTGCCCCTTGTAATTGATATTTCCACCCTCGGAAAAGGCCTCTGACTATCCACTCTGTCTATGCCTCTCATCATTTTGTAGACCTCTATCAGGTCTCCCCTCAGCCTCCGTCTTTCCAGTGAAAGCAATCCTAGTTTATTCAACCTCTCCTCATGGCCAACACCACGAGACCAGGCAACATGCTGGTGAACCTTCTTTGCATTCTCTCCAAAGCTTTCATATCCTTCTGGTAATGTGGCGATCAGAACTGCACGCAATACTCCAAATGCGGCCTAACCAAGGTTTTATATAGCTGCATCATGATTTCCCAAACTTGTACTCAATGCCATTTACAGTATAATTCACACTTAAATGGGTAGTGCCATTTACAGTATAATTCACACCTAAATTTGATCCTCCCAAATGCGTCACCTCAGATTTTCCGGATGAGATCGCAAAGTACTTGGAAGTGCATGATAAAGAAGGACTGAGTTCAGCTTTGTCAAGGGGAGGTCATGTCTGACAAATCTGTTAGAGTTCTTTGAGGAGGTAACAAGGAAGTTAGATAAAGGAGAACCAATGGACGTGATATATTTAGATTTCCAGAAGGCCTTTGACAAGATGCTGCATAGGAGACTGTTAAATAGGTTAAGTGCCCATGGTGTTAAGGGTAAGATCCTGGCATGGATAGAGGATTGGCTGACTGGCAGAAGGCAGAGAGTGGGGATAAATGGGTCTTTTTCAGGATGGCAGCCAATGACTAGTGGTGTGCCTCAAGGGTCAGTGCTGGGACCACAACTTTTCACAATATACATTAATGATTTGGAGGAAGGAACTGAAGACGCTGTTGCTAAGTTTGCAGATGATACAAAGATATGTAGAGGGACAGGTAGTATTGAGGAAGCTGGGGTGCTGCAGAAGGACTTGGACAGGTTAGGAGAGTGGGCAAAGAAGTGGCAGATGGAATACAATGTGGAAAAGTGTGAGGTTATGCACTTTGGAAGGAGGAATGGAGGTATAGACTATTTTCTAAATGGGAAAATGCTTAGGAAATCAGAAATACAAAGGGACTTGGAAGTCATTGTTCAAGATTCTCTTAAGGATAATGTGCAGGTTCAGTCGGCAGTTAGGAAGGCAAATGCAATGTTAGCATTCATGGTAAGAGGGCTAGAATACAAGAGCAGGGATGTACTTCTGAGGCTGTGTAAGGCTCTGGTCCCATTTGGAGTATTGTGAACAGTTTTGGGCCCCATGCCTAAGGAAGGATGTGCTGGCCTTGGAAAGGGTCCAGAGGGAGTTCACAAGAATGATCCTTGGAATGAAGAACTTGTAATATGAGGAACGGTTGACGACTCTGGGTCTGTACTTGTTGCAGTTTAGAAGGATGAGGGGGGATCTTATTGAAATTTACAGGATACTGCGAGGCCTGGATAGAGTGGATGTGGAGAAGATGTTTCCGCTCGTAGGAAAAACTAGAACCAGAGGGCACAACCTCAGGCTAAAGGGACGATCCTTTAAAACAGAGATGAGGAGGAATTTCTTCAGCCAGAGAGTGGTGAATCTGTGGAACTCTTTGCTGCAGAAAGCTTTGGAGGCCAGGTCATTGAGTGTCTTTAAGACAGAGATAGATAGGTTCTTGATTCATAAGGGGATCAGGAGTTATGAGGAAAAGGCAGGAGAATGGGGATGAGAAAAATATCAGCCATGATTGAATGGCGGAGCGGACTTGATGGGCTGAATGGCCTAATTCTGCTCCTATGTCTTATGGTCTTATTCCAGAGCTCCACTCATAATGCTTCACTACAAGATCCCTCCAATGCGTCCTCCCTCAATACAGCTGTGATGTGCTCCCTAATCAGTAATGCAACTCCTCCACGCCTTTCGTTTCCTCTTCTGTCCCATCTAAAACAATGATATCCTGGAATACTAAGGTGCCAGTCCTGTCCCTCCTTTAACTGTGTCTCCGTCATTGCAATAACATCATAATTCCATGCAGTAATCCAGGCTCTCAGCTCATCTGTCTTACCTGTTATACTTCTTGCATTGAAGCAAATGCACTCCAAACCTCCAGTCCCTTCAAGCCCCACGGCCTCCCTCTGCTACGTTTATCTCAGTCTCACTTTTTCTCCAGTCCCTACACTTACTGGCCTGCTGTTCTGGTTCCCACCCCATTGCTACGCTAGTTTAAACCCTCCTGAATAGCACTAGCAAGTCTCCCACCCAGGATATTGGTGCCCCATCAGTTCAAGTGTAACCCATCCTTCTTGTACAGGTCCAACCTTCCCCAGAAGACATCCTAGTGATCCATATATCTAAAGCCCTCCCTCCTACACCAGCTCTTTAGCCAAGTGTTCAACTGTACTATCTCCCTGTTCCAAGCCTCACTAGCATGTGGCCATCTGTGCAAAGTACAAAATACGTCCACAATATAACAATATGACACAAACAAATGAGAACAGCTCAGCAAGTCTGACAGCATCTGTAGGGAGAGAAAAGAGTTAACCTTGAGTCTGTTTGATGTCATGATCCATTAAGTCTGTTTTCACTCCTGATAGATGCTACCAGACATGCTGGGTGGAATTTTACCGCCCTGCCCGCCATGGGAATCAGAGTGGGTGAAGGACGGACCATGGAAAGGTCCGTTGTCCTGAGGCGGGACTTTCCAAGTGCTTGCCCTGAAACTTGCCTCGCTTGTTTCGGGGCAAGCGAGGTCGGAAAATCCCGTCTGCTGAGTTTTTCCAGCATTTTCTGTTCTTGTTTCAGATTGCAGCATCCGCAGTATTTTACTTATTTTTTGACAACAACAATGCTGAATGCAACATCACCAAGGAAGGGCGAATGTTAAGGAAGTGTTTTCTGTCCTCACCATTTTCAGGAGTCTGCAGGGTCTTCCAAAAAAAGGAACAAATTTGGAGCGTGTACAGACATAAGTTTAGTGTGACTCAGCATCTGAGGGGAGATCCAGTTCAAAGGGTTCGGAGAATGGGATGAGAAATTTGGCGCTTCTGATCTACAGCTGTATAGAATAATAGAAACCCTACAGTGTAGAAAGAGGCCATTCAGCCCATCGAGTCTGCACTGACAACAATCCCACCCAGGCCCTATCCACATAACACTATGTATTTACCTACTAATTACCCTGGCAATAATGGTCAATTTAGCATGGCCAATCCACCTAACCTGCACATCTTTGTAAATTTTAATGAATGGGACCACTGAAAGCACCATGAGTCAGGTCCCTGATTTCTGACTCTCCAATTTCTATCAATCAAGTCTCCAAGCTGGATGCTGATCAACTTTCTTGTAAACATCTGAAGAGTCAATCTTTTGTAACAAACCCAAGAGTGAAATTGCACTTTGTGACGTAACGTAAGCATTTAAAACGTTTGTGTGAAATTACTTCATCCATTAAGAATTAATAGTGTGGGTGGGAGCAGGGGTTTGGGTGTGGTAATACATCAGGGCAATGACAAATCAGCAACCTATTTTACACCACGCCCATAGAACCATAGGTTGGAATGTTACCACCATTCACGCCAAAGGGATTTTCCCATCTCGCGGCGATGAATGGAGATTTGGTTGGGCGCCAAATTCTCCGACCTCACTGCCGTAGGAGCATTGCATGAACAGCTGGTAAGATTGCACCCATAGAATCCTTACATGCACAAAGAGTCTGCCCATCGAATCTGCACTGACTTTCTGAAAGAGCATTCCACTCAGGCCCTCCGCTTTGCCCCATCCCCATAACCCCGTGCATTTACCATGGTTGATCCACCTAACCTGCACATCTTTGGACACTAAGGGGCAATGTGGCATGGTCCATCCACCTAGCCTGCACATCTTTTGACTGCAGGAGGAAACCGGAACACCCGGAGGAAATCCACGCAGACACGGGAAGAATGTCTGTGTGGAGTTTGCACTATCACCCAAGGCCGGAATTGAACCCAGGTTTCCGACATTGTTAAGCAGTAGTGCTAACCATCGTGCCACCGTGCTGCCCATTGGCCTTGATTGAACAGAAAGTCTAGGCTGCTGATTGCTATGGCCTGATTTGTAATATCCACCAAGATAAATTTCATCCTCAATATCACGACTAATACTAAAGATAAGGGAACATTTATATGGATTAATCACTGTACACTAACCTCACACAGTGTCATTTCAGCATATAAATTGTTTCAATTGTAATTCACAGCTGGGGTTATAGAATTTAGGGAGCAATTTGTCGACAATTTAAGATGTTGGACATTTCTGGAAATAATCTAGGGGAAAATAATTACTGGATGGTCAGTCAATTGTGTTTTGTTTTTTTCTTTGAATACTTTTTTTATTAGTTCTAAAATATACTTGACTGATGCGGCGTGGGGGAGGGGGAGATCTGTGTAATTGCCATTGCATGAGGTTCTGGGGTCACCAACACAAGCGATTTTTGATCATCTGTTTTTCTTGTGGCATGGGGCCCTGAGGTGATTGTAGATTGCAACTTTGAGTCTCAATTATTCCTGCAATATTGATTTCTATGGCAAGTTTCTAGTGTTGAACTGATCTAATACAAAAAGATATAGAGAAAGCAAAAATTATGAACATTCCTTAAGGCTAGTAATTACTGCCAGTGATGAATGTTGAAGGAGAGATTTTCACCGCACACACTTACCACTGGAGGCTGTGTGTGAAATGTTCAAAAGTCACAATGCTGTAGTTCTGAACCTGGGGTTATTAATTCACCTGACATGAGATGCAGGAATTTGGACTCTAGCTCACTGATCATCTAACTATTCCAGCGTTGGATTGCAAACACATCGTAAACTGATTCATGTAACATTCTGACCATCTTTTTCAATTGAGGTCCTTCTGAGAAGATGATAGAGGGCAAAATGGGGTAGTTAGCAGTGAAGACCTCTGCTTTCTAACAGTGATATTACCAGAGTGAGCGAGGTGCTGGTATTGCCAGGAGATCAGTGTGTGTGTAGAACTTTCACATCACTGTAATTAACACTACTGCTTTTAATAATAGAGAGCATTAGAGTTGCCAATCCACCACGATTGCCTTGCATTCTCCTGGAATTAGAGATTAACATAGAAACATAGAAAAACTACAGCACAAACAGGCCCTTCAGCCCACAAGTTGTGCCGAACACATCCCTACCTTCTAGACCTACCTATAACCCTCCATCCTATTAAGCATCTAAAGGATATCAGTGAACCAAATGTTTTTTTTACAATACTCAACAATGGTTTTGTGGTCATCGATTAAACTTTGAATTCCAGATTTTTATTGAATTCAAATGCCACCATCTGCTGTGGTGGGATTTGAAGCCAGATCCCCAGAGCGTGACTCTGGGTTTTTGGATTACTAGTCCAGTGGCAGTACTACCATGCCACCATCTCCCCTGGAGATTGGACATTTCTGGAAACAATCTAGGGGAAAATAATTACTGGATGTTCATTGAATTGTGTTTTGTTTAAATTGTGTCTTGTTTCTATTTTCTTTGAATACTTTTAGTTCTAAAAAATATTTGACTGATGCGGTGTGGGGGAGGGGGAGATCTGTGTAACTGGGCGGGACAGTTGAAGGCAGTAGGTCCATCTGATGAAACCATCAAGAATATTGGCACGGATAGAAGATTGGCTAGCTCACAGGAAATAGAGAGTAGGCATAAACTGGTCGTTTTCTGGTTGATGGGATGTGATTAATGGTGTGCCACAGGGATCAATGTTGGAAATTTAACTCTTTACAATTTATATAAATGATTTGGATGAAGGGGCTGATGGTATGTTTGTTAAATTTGCTGATGACACAAAGATAGGTAGCAAAGTAAGTAGTGAAAAGGACCCAAGGAGGCAACAAATGGATATACAAAAACAGAAATAGGGAAAATCTGTGGAGAGTCATCTATACTTGAAACATTGGCTCTATTCTCTCTCCACAGCTGCTGTCAGACTGCTGAGATTTTCCAGCATTTTCTGTTTTTGTTTCAGATTCCAGCATCCGCAGTATTTTGCTTTTATACAAATGGATATAGATGGATATAGATAGATTCGGTGAGTGGGCAAATGTGAAATTGTCCATTTTGGCAGGATAAATAAAAAAAGCTTATTATCTAAATGGTGAGAGATTGCAGAGCTCTGACATGCAGAGGGATCTGGGTGGACTAGTGCATGAATCACAAAAGGTTAGTATGTATATATAGCAAGAAATTAGCAAAGTGAATATAATGACATTGCGAGGGGAATTGAGTACAAGAGTGGAGTGGTATGCTACAGGCCATTGGTGAGACCACATTTGGAATGCTGTGTACAATATCAGTTTCCTTACTTAAAGAAAGATGTAAATGTATTGGAAGCAGTTCAGGGAAGGTTATCAGATAAATACCTGGAATGGACCGGTTGTCTTATGGGGAAGGCTTGTATCTGCTGGAGTTTAGAAGAGTAAGAGGTGACTTGATGGAAACATAATCCTGAGGGATCTTGACAGGGTGTTTCCTCTTATGGGATAATCCAGGACGAGGGACCACTATTTAAAATTAAGGGGTCACCCGATGAAGACCGAGATTAGGATTTTTTTTCTTTCAGAGAGTTGTGAGACTTTTGAACTCTCTCTCTCAGGTGATTGAGGCAGGGTCTTTGCATATCTTTCATGCAGAAGTAGATAGATTCTTGATAAGCAAGGGGGTGAAAGGTGGGCAGATATAAAATTGAGGTTAGTATTAGATCAGCCATGATCTCAATGAATGGTGGAGCAGGCTTGAAGGGCCGAATGGCCTACTCCTGCTCCTAATTCATCTGTCCGTATGAATATGGCCAACCAGATTTAACAACTGAAGTGGGCAGAGGTTTAGCAGATTCACATGATGTTTCTTCATTCATCATTTTAACACAACCTTTAATTCTTTTACTTTGACCAGGATAAGGCATCTGCTAAATTAGTTGGGGAACTGTCAGGTTATTTGCAACCAGAATCTTTCCACTAATATAGCAGTCACTTCCAGAAATATCTTTTCACGCCATCCAAACACAAAGGGCTAATGGCGCCCAATGACTTTCAGAAACATACTTGCACCGTCCCCGGGATAGGGAGACCTTGGGGGGCTGGAGTGGGAGGGTTTGGTGGAGGAGGGATGGTGGGGGTTGAGGGGAAGAAAGAGGGACTTTGCAAGCTATTAACAATGTCAAGGAAGCGAAAGGGAACTTGATCTGGTGCTACAGCTGTGTGACATCCAGCACAGGCAACCTGTTTAATATGGGAGATGAGGCCCCGACTGAAATCTCCTCCAAGTACGCAATGGCTGGGTTCTCGCAAGCGGCTTTCATCTTCAGCTGTGGAGATTTCTCACCGCAACTCGCACCTTCCCTGGGCTCCGACTTGTCAGAACAGATGCAATGGTCTGTGCAGCAGAGGGCGGCGTTAGTTATGACACGGTCCATCGGCTTCAAGGAGTGCATCCAAACCGGGAGGAAGTCCCACGATTGCAGTCTCTTGGGCAGATAGCTAGGCCTGCGCGTTTGCAAGATGTTGGTGATGCCTATGAAGACAAGGATGCCCACAAATGGGGCACCCACTCCGATAAGAACCTGCCAGCCAGCCATGGAGAGGCCAAAGATAAGCGAGGGGAGCAGTAGGAAGCAGATGATCAGATATAAAACAGCAAACCAGCGGTACTTGGCAGTTCGTTCTCCCAAGGTCTTTGCCATGCGGATAGGGAAACGGGTGATCGGAAGTGGGTACCACAGTATAATCCCAGCAATGTTGAAAAAGAAATGGGAAAGGGCGATCTGCGAAAAAAAAGTTTGAATGTAATTAGGCGTTCCTCACTATCTAGGCAAAAACAGCTCAAACTGATCCAGGAATGACACTGTGAAAGATCCTGTTCAGGATGAAGTAAGACTGCAAATGCTGGTTACAAAATAAGCTAATTAACACCTTGACAGATTAACATTTCTGGTGTAGAAAGATAGGAAATGCTAGACGGGAACGATTATGGTCTGTTCAGCTAGCCTTCTAGAGCTCTGGGTACAATGGCAGTGGAGACCAGTCTATATCAATCAGTCTAGAACAGACATGGGATCTAATTTTGTCTCAATTAAAGATTTGAGGCAACAGTGATACTAACTGAAGGTTCACATGACTGATTCTTGGGATGGGAGGAGAGGAAGGTTATCTTATGAGGAAAGGTGGGGCAGGTTGGACCTGTATCTATTGGAGTTCAGAAGATTGAGTTGTGATCTTATTGAAACAAATGGCATTTGCTACCAAATAAACCTGTTGGATTTTAACCTGGTGTTGTGAGACTTCTTACTGTGCTTACCCCAGTCCAACGCCGGCATCTCCACATCTTATTGAAACATGTAAGATCCTGAGGGGACTTGACAGGGTGGATGCTGAGAGGATGTTTCCCCTTGTGGGAGACTCAAGAACCGGGGGACACAGTTTAAAAATAAGGTGTCTCGCATTTAAGACTGAGATGAGAAAATTTTTTGTTTCTCTCAGAGGGTGGTGATTCTTTGGAATTTTCCCCAGAGAGCGGTGGAAATATAATCATTGAATATTTTTAAGGAAAAGGTAAATGGATTCTTGACTAATAAGGGAGTCAAAGTTTATTGGGGGTGGGTGGAATGTGGAGTACAGGCCACAATCAGAACAGCCATGAACTTACTGAATGGTAGAGCAGGCTTGAGGGGTTGAACGGCCCAATTCACATGTTCATATGACTGGGCTACCGTTACCCGTTTGTGGCTTGCTGCCTAAATTTCACAGTTTCATGTGAACAGACCAAAAGGCAATAAAAGAGAGCTTTCCTGTGCAAATCACCTCAATAGCAAATCACTTGCCTCTATCGGTCGTGCATTTTTCAATACCACTGTATTTCCTTTCACTGGACCAATCAGCTTACTGAACTTGTTCAACCACATGATTTTTTACATCAATTGGTCCCTTATTATTGATCTGTTTGAAGATGCAATGAAACACCAGAAAAGTCAGTGAGCCACTGAAGGTCTCACATTTAGCCCTCAGTCTCATCTGCATTAGCCTGGTGTTGTGAGACTTCTTACTGCGTTAGTTGTCTCAGCTAACGGAAAAAGAAAGGAACCAAAATTGGTCTTGGCAATGTTTATCTTAGGAGCGTTAAAGTTGACTGAACTTTCTGTTCCCCATAACCACCTACTGGAAAGTATGTGTATTAAAGCATGGTGTGATGGACTTCCAATAGCTACTGAAATGCGTTGAACAGGAGCGCATGTGAAAGACAGGCACTTGGATTGGGTGCCAAAGAGCTGCCAGGGCTCCGCACAGCCATGGCCCAGCCCAGGTCAACAACTCCATGAAATAAGCAAGGAAGAAGGCAGGGAAAATAGTCCTGAAAACATTTACACATTTGTGTTCATCATCAATTGCAAACAGCTATAACTTATTGATGAAAGCTTTGGTTTTACCTGGAATGCACTTGGTAACATGTCACCTGGGCTGGCCAAAGCTGCCAAGACTGCGGTAGTGGTGGTGCCAATGTTGGATCCCAAGGTCAAAGGGTAGGCACGTTCAATACTGATCACCCCAATACCTAGACAACATGAAAGAACACCACAAGTCCAATTCAACTCAATCCTAAATGATAAAAGAGTACATACAGCAAATATTAGCTCATCAAATATTTTAAAATATCTAGGTTAAGAAGCCTTGCTGCTCAATGATTTAAGATTTGCCACTGGAGTTTTACTGACTGGTAAAATTCTAGTAGGACGGAGGGCAGATTTAATTTAGGTGCCATTCTGACAGTGGACTGACTTCCACCCAGCACCTCTGTGATTGTCTTCTGGAAGTAATGGAGGAACATAGAATAATTAGTGTCACTGATGTCCTTGCTGTGTACAAGGAAATTCTGTGCTTCCTGGATTCCGAATGAGCCAGGAAGGGGATTAAATTTCAAAGATGTGGAATCAACCTGTCATTCTCAGGAAGATCAAACCATATCCTAAGCTTATGAATTTAAAATCATGAAAATCCCCAAGAGCTCAAAAATCTGTTGACCTATAAAGTCAACAACTGAGCATCAAAAACCCTCTGCGATAAAGAAATCCAAAGATTCACAACCCTTCACCTCATCATAAATTTATATAGCCGACTCCCTATCCCTAGTTACCATTTGAATCGAGTGGCTTGCTAGGCCATTTCAGAGGGCAGCTATGCTGTGGATCTAGAGACACATGTAGGCCAGTCCAGGTAAGGATGGCAGATTTTCCTCAACAATGAACAAAATGAGTTCTTATGACAATCGACGATAGCTGCATGCAGGTCACCATCACTGAGAATAGCTTTCAATTCCAGGTTTCTTTTTATTCATTTGAATTTAAATTCCACTAGTTGCCATGGTGTGATTTGAATCCATGACCCCAGACCCTTGGTTTAGGCCTCTGTATTACTAGCCCAGTGAAATTACCACCCCCAAAAACGAAGATAAAAATAATCTGGAGGGTGCGTTGGGGGAGGGAAGGTGGAGGTCATTTGGACCATGGGCTTTCCTGTCTGTGGCTCCCTCTTAGCATTATGGAGCCTCTGGCTCTGATGGCCCTCCAGGCTGCTGCAGGAAGACTGCCTCCATGAAGTTGCCAGTCTCCTCATGCAGTGGGATGCAAGAAGCTTCATAAATGGTCCTGAATTAATAAGGCCTTTACTTATCAGGCAGTTGATCTGCCTCGCAGCCCACTACTGGGAAACTTCCCCCAACCGACATTGTTCCCTATTATTTCACTGGCCGTTCCCTGCCTTCAACCCAGCCACCGGGGATGGTAAAGTTCCGCCCAAGTACTTTTACTGTTCGTTCATGGGATGTGGGCATCACCGGCAAGGCCAGAAGTTCTTGCCCCTCCTTAATTGCACTTGAACTGAATGACTTGCTGGGCCATTTCAGAGGGCAACTAAGATTTAAACAAATTGCTGTGGGCCTGGAGTCACATGCAGGCCTGACCCTTAGGGACAGTAGTCTTCAACAACAATCAATTATGGTATTATCGCTAGACTATTAATCCAGAAACTCAGCTAAAGTTCTGGGGACCAGGTTTGAATCCTGCCACAGCAGATGGTAGAATTTGAATTCAATAAAAAAAATCTGGAATCATGAGTCTGCTGATTGTCGGAAAAACCCATCTGGTTCACTCATGTCCTTGATTCTCAACTGCCCCCTGAAATGGCCTAGCAAGCCACTCAGTTGTATCAATCACTACAAAGTCTAAACAAAGAAATGAAAACGGATGGACCACCTGGCATCAACCTTGGCACCGGAAAAGACAATGGCAAAATAAATAGCCTTGTCGACCCTGCAGAGTCCTCCTTACTAACATTTGAGGACTGGTGCCAAAATTGGAGAGCTGTCTCACAGACTAGTCAAGCAACAGCCTGACATAGTCATTCTCATGGATTCATATCTTATAGATAAGACCCCAGACACCTCCATTACCATGCCTTGATATGTCCTGTCCCACCGGCTGGACAGATCCAGCACCAACACAATGGTATACAGTCAGGAGGGAGTTTCCCCGGGAGTCCTTAACATCAACTCTGGACCCCATGAAGTCTCATGGTTTCCGGTTAAACCTGGACAAGGAAACCTCTTGCTGGTTATTGTGTACCGCTTTCCTTTGGCTGATGAATCAGTACCCCTCCATGTTGAACAACACTTGGAGGAAGCACTGAGGGTGGCAAGGGCGCAAAATGTACTCTGGATGGGGGATTTCAACATCCACCACCAAGAGTGGCTCGGCAGCAGCACTACTGATCGAGCTCGTCGGGCCCTAAAGGGTATAACTGCTAGACTGGGTCTGCAGCAGGTGGAGAAGGAACCAACAAGAGGAAATAACATACTTGTCCTCATCCTTACCAATCTGCCAACTGCATATGCATCTGTCCATGGCAGTATTGGTAAGAGTGACCACCGCACAGTCCTTGTGGAGACGAAGTCCTGCCTTCACATTGAGAATAACCTCCATCGTGTTGTGTGGTGCTATCACCGTGCTAAATGGGACAGACTTCGAACCGATCTAGCAACTCAAGACTGGGCATCCATGAGGCGCTATGGGCCATCAACAGCAGAGGAACTGTACTACAGCACAATCTGCAACCTCATGGCCCGACATATCCCGTGCTCAACCATTATCATCAAGCCAGGGGATGAACCCTGGTTCAATGGAGAGTGAGGAGGCCATGCCAGGAGCAGCACCAGGCATACCTAAAAATGGGGTGTCAACCTGGTGAAGCTACCAAACAGGACTACTTGCATGCCAAACGGCAAAAACAGCAAGTGAGAGACAGAGCTCAACAATCCCACAACTAACGGATCAAATCAAACCTCTGCAACCCTGCCACATCCAGTCGTGAATGGTGATGGACAATTAAACAACTCACTGGAGGAGGAGGCTCCACAAATATCTCCATCCTCAATGATGGAGGAATCCAGGACATCAGTGCAAAAGATAAGGCTGAACCATTCGCAGCAATCTTTAGCCAGAAGTGCCGAGTGGATAATCCATATCGGCCTCCTCCAGTGGTCCCCAGCATCTCAGATGCCAGTCTCCAGCCAATTCGATTCACTCCACGTGATATGAAGAAATGGATGGAGGCACTGGATACTGCAAAGGCAATGTGCCCTGATAATATTCCGGCAATAGTACTGAAGACTTGTGCTCCAGACCTTTCCGCTCCCCTAGCCAAGCTTTTCCAGTACAGTTACACTGGCATCTACCCAACAATGTGGAAAATTGCCCAGGTATGTCCTGTACACAAAAAACAGGACAAATCAAACCCGGCCAATTACCGCCCAATTAATCTACTCTCGATCATTAGGAAAGTGATGGAAGGGGTCATCGACAGTGCTATCAAGCAGGATCTGCTCAACATAACCTGCTCAGTGACGCCAGGGTTTCGCCAGGGTCACTCAGCTCCTGATCTTATTACAGCCTTGGTTCAAACATGGACAAAAGAGCTGAATTCCAGAGGTGAGGTGAGAGTGACAGCCCTTGACATCAAGGCCGCATTCGACCTAGTATGACATCAAGAAGCCCTAGCGAAACTGTAATCAATGGGTATCAGGGGGCAAACTCTCCGCTGGTTGGAGTCATACCTGGCACAAAGGAAGATGGTTATGGTTGTGAGGGTCAGTCATCTCAGCTCCAGGACATCATCTGCAGGAGTCCCTCAGGGTATTGTCCTATGTCCAACCATTTTCAGCTGCTTCATCAATAACCTTCCCTCCTTCATAAGGTCAGAAGTGGGGATGTTCACCGATGATTGCACAGTGTCCAGCACCATTCGGGTTCCTCAGATACTGAAGCAGTCCATATTCAAATGCAACAAGATCTGGACAATATCCAGGCTTGGGCTGACAAGTGGCAAGTAACATTCGTGCCACACAAATACCAGGCAATGACCATCCCCAGAAGAGACACTCTAACCACCACCCTTGACATTCAGTGGTGTAACCATCACTGAATCCCCCACTGTCAATATCCTTGGGGTTACCATTGACCAAAAACTCAACTGGACTCATCACATAAACACAGCGGCTACAAAAGCAGATCAGAGGCTCGGAATACTGCGGCAAGTAACTCACCTCCTGACTCCCCAAACCCTATCCACCATCTACAAGGCACAAGTCAGGAATACTCCTCACTTGCCTGAATGGGGGAAGCTCCAACAACACTCATGAAACTTGACACCATCCAGGAAAAAGCAACCTGCTTGAGTGGCACCGCGTCTACAAACATTCACTCCCTCCACCACTGACGCTCAGCAGCAGCAGTGTGTACTATCTACAAGACGGACTGCAGCTATTCACCAAAGATCCTTAGACAGCACCTTCCAAACCCACGAGCACTTCCATCTAGAAGGACAAGGGCAGCAGATACATGGGAACACCACCACCTGCAAGTTCCCCTCCAAGTCACTCACCGTCCTGACTTGGAAATATATCGCCATTCCTTAACAGTCGCTGTGTCAAAATCCTGAAATTCCCACCCTAATGGCACTTTGGGTCAACCCACAACACGTGGACAGCAGCGATTCAAGAAGGCAGCTCACCACCACCTTCTCAAGGGCAACTAGGGATGGGCAATAAATGCTGGTCAGCCAGTGATGCCCATGTCCCACAAATGAATAAAGAATTCCCCCGATTTATTAATTAATTTAATTTAAATTCCCCCAGCTGCCATGGTGAGATTTGAATCCATATCCCCAGAGTTTTACCCTCGGCCTCCAGATTACTGATGCAGTGACATTACCACCATGCCACCAACACCCCATTGCTCCTATAATAATTAACAATTTAAAGAGGGTAGAAGGAACAGAGACATCTGGATTCACACACAGATCTTTAAAGATGGTAGGACAAGTTGAGAAGGCTATCAACTCAGCATTCTGCACTTCACTAATTGAGGCATAGACCAGAATCTTCCAGATTTATGAAGTTCACAAACTTCAGGTTTATTTCCAGCTTCCAACCCTGCCCTTGTCCACTCATTTCCAGAGGGGGCCAATTAACAGGGTAACTTAGAGTTTGCCATCCAATTTGTGCCAATGGACATTACATGGACCCAGAGAGGCCAATCAGAGGGCATGATGAAATAGTTGCCCAGAAGCCCCTTTGGGAATAGTCAAGTGCTGCTGCAGAAATGGGAGACCTTGAGGTGCCTCAAAATTGATGCTCTCATGAAAGGATCCAGTGGGAGTATTAAAAAAAAACAAGGCCCAGAATCGTAAGGGTCCTCAGCATGGAGGGGTGGGGAGGGGCGGGGGGGAGGGGGGGGGGGGGGGGGCGGGGCGGGGCGGGGGGGGTGGGGGGGGTGGGGGGGGAGGGGGGGGATGGGGGGAGGGGGGGTAACATAAATGTTTCTGGCCACGATTACATCCTTAAGGACCCTCGTGTATCACTGATACCAGCATTTGACTCAGTCTCTAATGGCCCTATGACACCTCTCCAAGTGGCTCCCTCTGAAGTGTTGCCAGGCTCCAGACACAGCAGGGGACCCATGCGATGGCAACTTGCATCACTTCATAAACAGAAAATGGCCCTTAAATGAGGTCTTAATTACCTTGGTTACCTCGCCTCCTCCACGAATCAGGTTGCCGATTCCTGTGGCAGCCCACCCCTGGTAAACTCACCTGAAGCAGGAATATTTTAGGGAGCTGTCCTAACTTCATTTTCTGCTACTTTCCAACCCTCCCTACCTCAAAACCCAAAATTCACTCTATACAATAAAAAAACATGGAAGCGTAGAAGTTAAGTCATTATAAATCACGGGCAGGAAGACTGTCAAGGCTTCGAGGAGATAAAGAGATTTAGCAGAATGAGACAAACGATGAAGAGCCTATCTGGAGAGACTAGAGAAGTTGTGACTGTTCTTCTAAGGACAGAGAAGGTAATAGGACATTGAAAAGAGGTATTCACAATTATAAAACATTTGAAGAGGGTAAATAAAGAGAAACTGTTTCCACAAAAGGGCTGGAACCAAAGGACACTGGTGTGAATGATTTTGAGAAAGATGAAGTGCCTTTAAAAAAAATGCAATATGTTGTTATGATCTGGGATACACTGCCTGCAAGGATGATAGAGATAGATTCAATGGTAACTTCCAAAAGGGAACCTGATATATGCCTGAATAGGAAGGAATTGGAGCACTAGGGAGAGTACTAGCTCTAATAAAGCTCTATCAAAGTGCCGACACATAGACAATGGGCCCAATGGCCACTCTGTGCTGTAATTCCATAATTCTTACTACATTTTGAGTATTGGTCACCCAGCATGGTCAGCATGTTTTCTAGTTGCTTGCGAGCTTACCAATGAGGGGAGTGATGGCTGAAGTAAACACTGAGCTGCTTTGAACCACAAAAGTAATGCCAGCTCCCACGACCATGGCAAGGTACCCTGCCAACCAACCAAATGGGTATGGGAAATCTGAAATAAACAGACAAACATGACATTGAAATAGGCTCTTTCTGCCATTCTTCAGAACTTCAACACTTTCTTGAGTTACCTCAACTTATTGAATGGTTTAGTAACATCTGATAGACTCCTCAGACGGTGATGAGCCTCAATGACTTCAATTACAAGGGGGCACAGGTTCAAGATGAAAGGAAGAAAGTTTAATGGAGATATGAGACAGAAGTTTTTTACATAGAATCATGGGTGCCTGGAACACACTGCCAGAGGAGGTGGTGGAAGCAGGCACATTAGCAACATTTAAGGGGCATCTGGATGGGTACATGAATAGGGAGGGAATAGAGCAATATGAACCGAGTAAGGGCAGAAGGTTTTCTTTCAGTTTAGTTAGGGCATCATGATCGGCTCAGGCTTGGAGGGCTGAAGGGCCTGTTCCTGTGCTGTACTTTTCTTTGTTCTTTGACTATTTGGTTGCCATTGACAATATCTGGAAATTTCTGTGTAACCAGGCTGGTTATCCTCAATTGTAAATCAGCAATGTAGAATTTGTTTTTTCTCAGTATGTTATTAGTCCTCACATGAGGTGATGGTCCTCCATAGTAGAACATTTTTATTTTCATGCTTTGGGATGTGGGTGGCACCGGCAAGACTGAAATTTATTGATGCATTCCTAATTGCCCTTGAGAACATGGTGGTGGCTTTCTTCTTGAATTGCTGACACTCACTGTTGTGATAGGCTTCACACACGCTGTTAGATATGCAGTTTCAGCATATTAATCCAGTGACAATGTTAGGTAAGGACACATTTTCAGGCTATTTCACACATTACTGCCGAGTTATTATAAGTTAGTGTGAGAACCTGGATTTCTTGTTGTCCTCAAGGTATGGCCTTGTTGACTGCCAAAAGCTGGATGGGATTGCTGGGATGCCTGGCTTGAATTGCTCTGGTCATTATATGGAGGGATATCCTGTTATTTTGGATACAATTCCAATCACTTTTTATGTAATGATTGGAGCAATTCTTGTGTTCCCATGTGTACTCTTTTGTCCCTGATGATTGAAGTTCAGCTTCTGCCCATACTCTTGATATAATGAGACCCTTTGATGTGTCCAAAGATGTGCAGATTAGGTGGATTGGCCATGCTAAATTGCCCCTTAGTGTCAGGGAGATTAGCAGGGTGGATACATGGGATTATGGGGATAGGGCTCGATGGGCCAAATGGCCTCTTTCTGCACTGTTGGGATTCTATGATTCTTTGCTGAATTCCTGCATTGACAGGGATATCGATATCTTCCCAAGTTTGCTGGAGTTGCGGATAGTGATGAACATTGTCAGAGAATACAGCAGGATATAGATAGGCTGGAACATTGGGCGGAGAAATGGCAGATGGAATTTAATCCAGATAAATGCGAAGGGGCGGCATGGTAGCACAGTGGTTAGCACTGCTGCTTCACAGCTCCAGGGACCTGGGTTCGATTCCCGGCTCGGGTCACTGTCTGTGTGGAGTTTCCACATTCTCCTCGTGTCTGCGTGGGTTTCCTCCGGGTGCTCCGGTTTCCTCCCACAGTCCAAAGATGTGCGGGTTAGGTTGATTGGCCATGATAAAATTGCCCCTTAGTTTCCTGAGATGCGTAGGTTAGAGGGATTAGTGGATAAAATGTGTAGGGATATGGGGGTAGGGCCTGGGTGGGATTGTAGTCAGTGCAGACTCGATGGGCCGAATGGCCTCTTTCTGCACTGTAGGGTTCTATGATTCTATGATGCATTTCGGTATGAAATGGAATCCCTATTCACGAGCAATGTTAACTCTTAGTGGGAGGCCAGAAATACAAAAAAAATACTGCAGCTAATATCAGAACGAGTGATAGGATGTTTGGGAATAATAAAACAGAAAATGCTGGCAGAACTGAGCAGGTCTGGCTGCATCTGTGGAAAGAGACAAAGTTAACATTTCAAATCTATATGACTCTTCTTCAGAACTGGATGTTTGGCTCTTAATGCTGTAAAGAGAATGGAGGTCAGTTAGCTCAATTGGCTGGACACCTGATTCATGCTGTGGAGTGACACAAACAGCATGGGTTCATTTCCTGTACTGGCTTAGCTTATCCATGAAGGCTCTGCCCTTTCAACCTTGCTCCTTGCCTGAGGTGCAGTGACCGTTAGGTTAAATCACCACCAGTCAGCTTTCTTGTAAATAGACAAGTATCCTATGGCCTTCTGGGACTGTGGCAATATTTCATTTTCAATATTCTCACCACCCTTGGCAATGAGGATTGACACCTGAGTATTATTTAAATTGGCCGAGATCGATGCTTTCTGAGTCTTACCTATGAGGCTTCTTATGGGTAGTTTTGGATTGCTTAACAGTTCATGGTGAAATTGTGCATGTTCAGTTTAAGATGATCAACTGTGACACTCAGTTCTAATAGACAAAGAATAAAGTATTGTAGATGCTGGAAATCTGAATTTAAAGCAGAAATTGCTGGAAGCAATTAGGTCAGTCATCTGTGACGAGGATAAGGTCGAGTTAATATTTCAGTGAAGGGACCCTTTGGATGAAGGTTCAATGATCTGAAATGTCAACTCTATTTTCTATATGGTGCCTAATCTGCTGCATGTTTCCTGTTTTTACTTCACTTTAACTTACGCTTGTTACACTTCTGCTCACAAGAAAGGGCAACATTTGAGTCTTTGTGTTAACTGTCTGCCTGGCACAAGCAAATCCATTGGAGTCTCCAAGAGTTACAGCGGGGAAACACAGTCCTTTCTGTTGTGGTATGATGACATGTATCTTTAATGGAGCAATTCATAAACTGCTGTCAATCATTATCACCACTGACACAGGATATGATGTGGTCCCATGACTTGTAGTCATTCTGCATTCAGTGGCAGTGGAGATAAGCTGTACTATACTTAGCCTCCCAGTTAACCCTATCTATATATAGACTTATCTTCAGATAAATAACCCACGTATTGTTTCACCAATCTTTGTGTATGATTGATACATTGACGATGAAGGGAAGAACAACAAAGCTCTCAACCGGAGTCAGTGACTCACCCGTATTAATGATTCTTTTGATGGCTTTAGCGACCTGTCCTCTCAGCATGGCATTCAGCAGCTTGACAATCAGTACCAGGCATGTGCAGAGAACCACCAGGGAACCAGCCAGCAGGATCAGGCCCACCACTAGATCGGACATGGTGGAGTTCACAAACAAATGGTGACCTGGAAATAAGGCGGAAACATTGCAGACTCAAACAGTCATTCCCGATTATGACAAATGGTTCCTGCATTGAATAAAGATGGAGTTCTTACTGAGCAATACCATCCCCAAGTTCTTGTCAATCTGATGACCCATTTGCCCATTCCATGACTGCAACTGCTGAAACACACAGGGGGTTTCATCATTATCTAAGTAAAGATATATTAGTTCACACATATAGGCGGAAATTTTCCAGCACTGCTTCCAGTCACGCCAAAGGCAACTGCCCCCCACCTCCCCACCACCCACTGCTGTGGCGGGCTCCCGAGTGGCACAGCCGGCAAGCAGTGCAAATGACCATTGTCTTCAGTGGGACCGGAAGATCCTGCTGGAAAGCTACCTCTGCCTCTGGAAAACCCACTAACAGGTGGGCCAGAAAATCCCAGCCATAGACCCACATGGACCAATTCAGGAGTGGGTCTGGGCACCTTGCATTCTGATGCTGAGGTCAGGCTAATTCACTCAACTCTGAGTCAGTGCAGTGTGTCAGCATGCTTGAATTATTCAGAGAATGATAACTGTGCCTTGGCACAAAGCATGCTGAAACATTGGCTGAGATTTTCCAGTCCCCCCTGCGGTAGGTTTTCCAGCGGCAGAGGCTGCTCACCATTGGCTGTTGGTGGGATCATCTGGTCCCACCAAAGTCAATGGCCGTTTGCGTTGCAAGCTAACCACACCACCAGGGAACCTGCACGATGGCTCACCTTTGGTAGGACCGGATGATCCCGCCAGCAGGAAGGTTTGGAAAATCCCGGCCATTGAGTTATTTTGATGAGTTCAGTAGGTTGCAGACGGAGAGAATTGTCCCAGCATCAGATTAGTGCACTCATGGAGGTATGAGTCTCCAATTCTATTGATGATCTAGAGATTGGCTTGACTATACTGAAACCCCTCAAATCATCAGTCTGAGGTGTCGTAACAATGGACACAATGGTGGAGTGAAGTTACCCAGAACTTCACCAACTAACCACGGACATATTGAACTGTTTAAAAATACAAGGTAAAACATTGATCAAATTCGATTGATACTGTAACATGGCCACTTTTCTGGAAAGTTCCTATATGGATTGTACTGCAGACCTATTCTGAGATGTTTCATGGAATTTCATACTTGGTGGTGGGGGGTGAGGGTGGTGTTAAGGCCCACTGCAAACAGAGACACTTGAAAGAAAATCATAAAAAGTATTAAGTGCCGGACTTTTAATCCATCTTAATTCTGTGAAAACAATGGGAACTGCTACCCAGCCAGCTATACCCCTCCAGACACTCAATCCCCAATGGAGTATGAGATAATCTAATCTCCCCCTTGCTTCTCCTACTGATTAAAAATTTAAAAATGTTCAAGGACCCGGCCTGCTCACCTTGCTGGGGTAAGGAATTCTAAAGATTCACCACTCTTTAAGAGAAGAAATTTTTCATCAAATCCATTTTAAATGAGCATCCCCTTATTCTACGACGATCTCTATGGTCCTACCCTCTCCCATGAGTGGAAACATCCTCCCAACATTTACTCTCTCTCGCCCCTTAAGAATCTTACACATTTCAGTTAAGATACCTTTCACTCTTCAGAACTCCAAGGAATACAGACCCAACCTATTTAATGGTTCCTCATATCACAGTTCCTTCATACCCGAGATCATCCTGGTAAACCTCATTTGTACTGCGTGCAATGATTAAATATATTTCCTTAAATAAAACTACACAGTAGTCTAAATGCGGTCTCACTAATCCGACCCTCTTTCCATGCCAGAATATTACCTTCATCATCACGCACTCCTAACCTTTGTGTGGCACCGTATCGAATGCCTTTTGAAAATCCAAATATACAACAGCAACTGGTTCCCTTCTATCTACTCCGGATGATACCTCCTCAAGAACTCTAATAAATTTGTTGGAAATAATTTCCCCTTCATGAAACCATGCTGACTCTGTCAGACTTATCCAACTTCCCCTTAAATGGATTAATGTTCAATTCAGTTTGGTCTGTACCTCGACTTCATTGATCCACCTTTGATATAAGCATATTAAGAAGCCACTATAAAAACTTCCATTGCAGTCATTCTATTATCGCTGCATCGGCGATATCTTTAACAAGAATGGTCATTTAGTTAGTAACAAAATGTACCCCTCTTCTTTGCTAACTTGGCATTCAAAGACAGACTTGTTCCAACAGCTCAGTTCTTCTCCTGATGACAGAAGTTGAGATGACGTCATTGACTATCCCTCTGGAATTCACCTTACTGGGCATTCTTCATGTTTGAACTATAAGTTTTCAGTAGTGAGGAGAGTGGATGTCCGACAGAACTGGAACTTTGCTGGGGCCATTCTAGTCTTTGTCTCAACATCCACACAATCACATTCTCATGAAATTGGCACTGAAACTCAGTAGGGGCTGTAACTCTGTCTTTTCCTCTCTGATTTCAACACCTCGACTGCCAACAAACTAATATTAGCTCTATGGATCTGAGATCAGAACATTGCCTATCCTGCTATGTTAAACTCAGAAAGAACATAGTACGTTCTCTCAATGAGCTATCTGAGCGTGCCGAGAGGATGGATTTCACCTAGTGCATGACAAAAATGCTTCTGAGACTCAAGTCTCTCATTGTTTGCTCCATAGATGTTACTGTGTAATTAACAGAATTATAGCAAGCATCAATAACATAGACATGTATGCTTGTGTGTATTTTAAAATTAATTCATGGTAGGTGGGTGTCGCTGGCTAGGCCAGCATTTGATGCCCATCCCTAATTGCCCCTTGGTCAGCAATGACTTGTTCAGCAATTTCAAGTATCAACTACATTACTGTGGGTCTGGAGTCATATATAGGCCAGACCAGGTAAGGACGGCAGATTTCCATCCCTAAATGATATTAGAGAACCAGATGGATTTTTACATTTCTGACAATGGTTTCATGGTCATCATTAAACTGTTAAATTCCAGATCTTTATTGAATTCAAATTTCACCATCTGTTGTGCTGGGATTCAAACCCATTATCCTGGGTCTCGAGATTAATAGTCCAGTGAAAATACCGCTATGCTACTGCCTTCCCAGTATGCATGTGTGTGTCTGAAGATGGTCACCAGTGGAAACCAGGAATACCAGACATAGAACACACCCAACTGGCCTGCCAACCCCCACATTTATGCACACACATAAACAACGACAAACTTAAGGTCTGCCAATATTAAAATGAGCACATCACACAGCATTTCTGCAACTGTATTAATCACTTTAGTAATTAAGTAATAACTACCAATAATAACTGTACTAATACCTAATGTATGTAGTACAATAATCAATATATATAGTATAATACCAACCTGGAAATGACTTTGAATAACTACCATTGGCATTAATCAATGAGGACAACATTGTGCATTTAACCAATGAGGTTGCTGGGGTGACCATTTGGAACAGCCTGGTCTCTAATTGGTTGATTTTGACATCTTTCACTTTGGAGACACCTCCAGGCTGATCAGTGAGTACCCGTGGTTGGACTGACCTGCTCTCTCAGCGTTGCAAACAGTGTGAGCTTCATGATACTGGACCTAAGGAAGTCCAGTGCTGAGATGGGCTGAAATCTGGTCTGTCATCCATATGTAAGTATGCATATATACTGTGTCTAAATGCTTGCATTTTTATATGAGTTTTTGTATGTAAATGCACATGTCTTCATGAACATGTGTGCATGTGTAGATGTATGGAAGTATGTGCACACGAGTGAAATATATGAAACCATATTGCGGCAGGGCAAGGTACTAGACAAAATTAACTACAATTCTGGATTCTTGCTCAACAACTTGATCAACAAAAAACAATGTGTGTTCCTTGGAAGAAAAGTATACCTTTTCACTCATTCAGCATCAAATTCTGAGAACCATTTTCACACTTACATTTCTCAAAGTTTTCTTCATGTGTTCTGTTGACTAAAGTCCAGGTGTGATTCTCATCTTGCCAGCATGATTCTGGTGATGTGCACTTCTCCATACTATCCACGGTGATGTTGTCCTGTAGCTGTAAGCAAGGGTTAGTTAGCAGCACATCCCAAGAAGCCTGTCAAAGATGACAGTAGCAGTCAGATGCGTTCATCTTTCTTGCACATTCCATATGGAAACTCATTCCACTTGTGAACATTCCCAGCATCCAGCTGCTAATTTGGAAGATTGCAAAGATGTTGCCCCTTAGCCAAGAGTCTATTCTGTGCATTGGTCACATTCTCTGTGAATAAAAACTTTAAATTTTCCAAACACTAGTTTATGTTATCTCCTGTCCATTGCAGTTTTCTGAGCTGGAATTCTATTCTCCCCTTGCCACCACTGCCAATGATGAAACCCTATAGAATCTAACTACGAGCCAGGAATATCACCACCAAGTCAAAGGCTTCAAGCTTCATGTCAGTGTATTTGGGGGTATCACAAAAATTAGCTTGGGAACCCTCCGCCAGAAGTTCCCAGGCAAGGTTTGCATGGCAATTGCCCAGGAAATGCAAACTCCCAATGGGCAAGACTATCTTATGCCAATAGTTAACTCAGAAAAAGAAGAATTAAAAGCTCCTGAGTAACTATCGTACAGACCCACAACCACCACCCACTACAACCCTGAACCCTCAGGTGGAGATGCCTCCCGCCTCATGGGAGTCCCACTCAAAAGGGCTCTACTCAGCGGGGTGACCGCTTTGTTGAACACCTTTGGTCCGTCCACAAGCAGGACCCAGACCTTCTTGTCGCTTGCCACTTCAACACCCCACCCTGCTTTCCTGCCCACATGTCTGTCCTTGGCCTTTTGCAATAGTGTAGTGAACCCCAATGCACCTCATCTTCCGATTGGGCACTTTACAGCCTTCTGGACTGAACATTGAGTTCAACAACTTCAGAGCATGAATTCTCCCCTCCACCCCATTTACTTTTATTTCATTTCATTTTCTTTCATCTCATTCTCCATTTTATCACCCTCCTTTCCACCCTCCCCTTCTTCAGGCCACATTCCTCAGGCAGTTCTTTACCAAGCTGTATCTTTGTTTTGCCATTCACGTACTATGATCACTTAATGGACACTTTCAACATCTTCTCAGCCTTCTGCATGCTCATTTACATTCCCTTTGTCCATACCACCACCCCTCCCTACCCTCATAATATAAATCTCTGCTGATTCTCTTTCCTCTCCACTCTGATGAACATAGAACATAGAACAGTGAACAGTACAGCACAGAAAGGGCAATCTAGACTCGAAACTTTGGCCCTACTCTCTCTCCACTGTTCATGCTGTCGGACCTGCTGAGATTTTCCCAGCATTTTTCTGTTCTTGTTCCACAAACTCTCCGTTTCTCTGACTCTGGCCTCTTAGGCATCCATCTCTCATTTCACTCCACCTCTGTGGTTAGGCCTTTAGCAATTCCATTCTGTGAAATTTGCTTTTTATTCATTGGCAATAATTGCTGGCCTTGTCAGCAATGTTCAGACCTCAATCTCATTGAATGGCAGAGCAGGCTCAAGTGGCGAAATTGCCTTCTCTTGCTCCTTTTGCCTTTGTGAAATTGATGGTGAACCACCATCTTGAAGTGCAGCGTTCTGTTTGGGGAAGGTACTCCTACAGAGAGCTGCTGTGGATGGAGTTCCAGGATTTTGACCTAGCATTGGTTAAGGAATTGCGATATACCACACCATATGTATTCCTGGTGAGACTGTCCCCCCCCTGTTCCCCCCCCCAATCTTCAAAGTGAAAGCTAAAGCAATGTTTGCGATTTCTCAAAGTTTGAGGTACTTTCTTACTTGTACAATCCTTTTGATGCACCAAATCTTCACGAGACTCTTGTTTCGGAAGCTTTCATCTCCAATCGCTATGGCAGTGATTACAGATTTATCAAGCTGAAAATGAAACATAATTTCTGTAATAACTAAGAAAATCCAACTGGAAAGGAACATCTTTTATTTACAGAATATCAAATAAAATCACTACCATGGCATACACACACTCGTCATTGCCTGGGACTGCAGTTCAGCAGGCCCAGTCCTAAGTCTGCCTTATAAAAGATCTAGGTAATGAATTCCAGCCATTATCTGTAACAAGGGGAGCTCAAACTCAATTAGCCCCACAGGGAGACCAATTAGTGATTCCCAATGGGCCTCATGGGGATGTCGGCGGTTGGACTGGGGTGGGCACAGTAAGAAGTCTCACAACACCAGGTTGAAGTCCAGCAGATTTATTTGGAATCATGAGCTTTCAGAGAGCTGCACCTTCATCACTCACCTGATGAAGAAGCAGTGCTCTGAAAGCTCATGATTCCAAATAAACCTGTTGGACTTTAAATTGGTGTTGTGAGACTTCTTACTGTGCTCAAAGAAAGAAGGAAAGCATATGCCTTTCCCAAATTGTCAATTTAATTTGGTATTCTATTGTACTATGGTACACTTTTGTGGTGTTGCTCATGGTAAGAGAATACAGATTTTAATGGTAGCTGTCCTGTGATGTTGCATTCAGTGACTTGTAGGGTGCAATAATCTCTTTTGGTATTGTAGGAGACTGGGTGAAGGTTAGTTTACTGGTTGGTACCCATGGTGTAACTAGATTAATTTGTATGCCAGAGAAATGAGCAGAAATCTCAATTTCCCTTTTGTTCAACTTAAAACAAACCCTTTGATTTGATTTGGAGAGATACTTGGGACTTAGAAGATTTTGACCATCTGACCATTGACATTTCAAAAGGAACTGTCAAGAGATGAAAAGTGAACTGATTGTTACTCTTCCTTCAGTTGTCTTCCCAAAGGCAGGTCCAACCCACACCCCATCCACTATGGGTAATACCCATCAGGAGGCAGGTCCTGAATCTAACTCAGACGCAACAGCAATTGAAAGTCATGCTGTTGGCACCAATCTGATCCACATCAACTGTCCAGACAACTAAACCAACCAGCCCCTCACAAGGTCCAGGTTGCTGTGGAAACATATGCTTTTGCATGCATAATGTATCCCCTGTGTTATAAATAGCAATGGCTGAGGCACCAATTTTCTTTCTATCAATGGAAAGCTTGTGGCCGGAGCTATATTTAATCAGGAAGACTCCATCACATGGTTGATCAGGAACCTCTCCCACTCCTAACACTAGCTTTTGTTGGAAGGGTTTGTAGATGATATTCAACCGGTTTGGCCACATTATAAACACACCCATCTTGGCCATCAAGTCTTCAAGTTGGACTTGGGCCTGCAGCTTCTGGTTCAGAGGCTGGGACACTACTGCTTCATCACAATACCTCCTCGACACAATTGCTTAAGTTTGAATTATTTCTGCCTGTAATTTTCAATCTGCTATTGTTATATTCTTTTGGAATAAGGTGCAGGAATGTGAACTGCAGTCGTATTTTGTTTCCCGTTTTATTGCATTGAATCACATGCAATGCACGGCACGGGCCATTTAACCCATCTGGTTAATACCGATGTTTTTACTCTGTTGAGCTATATATACGGCATAGCAGCACAGTGGTTAGCACTGCTGCCTCACAATGCCAGGGACCCAGGTTCGATTCCTGGCTTGGGCCACAGTCTGTATGGAATCTGCACGCTGTCTGCGTGGATTTCCTGCGGGTGCTTTGGTTTCTTTCCACAGTCCAAAAAATATGCTGGTTAGGTGCATTGGACATGCTAAATTCTTCCTCAATGCACCTGAACAGGTGCTGGAGTGTGGCGACTAGAGGATTTTCACAGTAACTTCATTGCAGTGTTAATGTAAGCCTACTTATGACACTAATAAATTAACTTCAACTTTTATATACCATGACTGGAAAACCACAAATATAAAATTAAATTAATAAAACAAAATATACTATATTATCATGCTCAATCTACATGGCATAGTAATAGATGCAAATAATCAGGAAACTGCTGCCCATACCTGTATAATGTGATCGGTGAATGGATCTGTAATGATACCAAGGAGATTTGGTGCATCCTTTCCTGTCTGGATTTTAAAGCTGCCCACAACAACCTTAGTGAGTCGATACAAGAAGCTGCTGGCTACCTCGATTGGCAGCAGTACCAACACAGAGAGCCAATTGAAGCAATCATGTACTGTGGCACCTGCGAAAGCCCTGGAATTCATTGAACAAAAAAGGTGGCAATGACTTGAAAGACTCTTATTTTAGGAAAAGTGCTTGAATGGTCACTTTGGATAACAGAGTGAGCGGAAAATGGTTCCCAGATGGTTCATTATTTATGCATGCCTGCGCTTGGTATAGATCTGAAAGGCCCCATGCCTGGGTCTCTGGTCTGTCCTGATCCCTGCCAGAGCTGGAAAAATGGTGAGACAATTTTCTCGATTGGAGGGGAGATCAGCCAAGGTTCCCATGATCTGATTGATATCTAGTGACCCCTGCCAGAAATCAGATGTGCCGGAATTGTCGAGGATAGGATCAGGATCAGCTGGGATGTGTCCCCACCTTCCCCACTTCTCCCACCCCCGATCCTACCTCCTGGATTAAATGCCCACTGATACTCAAAACTTAACTTGAGCTTCAATGGATTGCAATTGTGGCTCGCGTGCAGTTTCACAATGTGGGTGTGGAAAAGGAACATTGCAGGATGGCCAATTGAGAAATGCGTTGGAGAACAGCCAGAACCTTGGTGGCCATCTCTCAGCATGAGTCTGTTTTCAGGACAGATGGAGAGAGCACCGATGGTGGAAACAAAATATGCAGGTTTACCAGTCAAATAGTGTTGCTAAATATTCAAGGTGAGTTATTTACTGATCTTCACACTGCGAGAAGTCCTTTTACCCACTTGCCTATCTCTTCTACTCCTGAACAGTATTCTGAGATAGATATCTAGTCCATGTTCTTGACATAGATACATGCAAATAAGTTAGCTAATTATGGAAAGATTGTCGTCTTAACAATGATTCCTTACTTTTCATTGCTGCCCCTTGAGCCTCTATTTGCTGGCTCTCACCTCACCACACAAGTCGAGTGTGCTTTAGCATTGATATATCTGCTGCTCTCTGCTGCAGCACAATTTATTAACATACAACTATGGAAAGTCTAAAGGCCCATTTTTGATCATTGCACCAGTAGTTAGTCTGAGTATTGAAGACAATGCAACATGACATTAAATTATTAGTCTTGACCAGGGCTGAACTCATTGACCCTCAAGGAAGCAAGGCTACTCAGATCCCAGATGCTTTAGAAAGAATCCAAGTCCCGATGGTTTCTAATACAGTGCAACAGAACTCATTGACCATCTTACCGTTTGAATTCATTTCTGTCTCCAGCTTGCATTAGGGCTACAATAGTGTTTGTTACTGAGGTTCCAATATTGGATCCCATGATAATGGGAATTGCAGAACGCACTCCCAGCACTGCAAAAAGCAAAGACACAAGTTGAGTTCTTGTCCTACTGCTGATGTACAACTTGCTAAACAATTTTACAGATGAGCGCCAATTGCTCCATCGTATTCCTGATCCACCGGAACACATCTGGCATATTTGTCGGCATTTATTCACCATTATCTGCCCGAAGTGGTTGCGTCTCACAAATTCAAGTCATATAAGGTCAGAATGAGGTAGGAGGTGGTTCTTTTCCAATAGTGCTAATATCTGGAAGAAGCTGCTGGCTCATATGATAGATGCCGATTCACTGAATTCTTCCAAGCGAGAGCTGGACTTGTTTCTGGCTGTGGTGGATTTGACATCGTACAAGTGATTGGTGCTTTTTATCATTAATCAGGGCTAGTGGTGTGGGGTTAGGGATTGTGGTGGATTTGACATTGTACAAGAGATTGGCGCTTTTTTTCATTAATCAGGAGTGTTGGTGTTAGGGTTAGGGTTAAGGTTAGGGTTGGATTTGGCATCATACAAGAGATGGGTACTTTTATTGTCAATCAGGAGCAGTGGTGTTATCGACTAGTTTTGATGGCCTAAGGTGGGGTCAGGGGGAGGACTTTCCAAGGTTTTTTTGCCAGATTGGCCATGGAATCTATCTGTGTTTGTGTACCTCTCCCAAGAGAGCACATGATGTTTGAATGAAGTGGGAATATGTATATTGTGATGCACAAGGCATCGCAGTGGGGTAGGAGAGTCTAGATGGACCATTGGGTCTTTTCCTCTCCATGTGTATTGGGTGTATTTGTTATCAGTGCACAATTCCTTCTGCATTGTTTATTTAATTCTTAGTGAGAAGCCTAGAGGGAGGGCCAAGACCCAACAATTACAAGAAACCACCAAGGGCTGGAAAGAGAAAAGGGTAGATTCACCGCTCCCACTCTGCAGCGCTGGTTGTCCGACCTGCTTCCTCTCTCTCTCTCTTCAAACACAGCCCCCTCACTGGGAACTTGGGTTCGGTGAGGATGAGGTAATCCCGGAAGTCGTGGTTGGGTGACAGCAGGTTTAGGTTTTAATAGCCTGTAGGTTGTAGGAGGAAGGGAAGAAAAAGTGAGGTATGGAGCTCCACTGTACTGAGGTCCGAGGACAGAATGGGATAGAAATTCATCTTGGGCAGAGGTGCAAAATGGAAGAGGGAAAAGGAGCAGCTGGTTTTATACTCTGTCTGATTTTTTTATCCATTTAAGACCAAGATGAATTTATAACCCAGTGCGTTAGAGCAGATGAGTCACCATTTCATTGCCATGTTAAAATTAAGAAATCTTTGTTCCTCTACCAAATGGGATCATTCAATGATCCAAACTTTTTCAAACCCTTGCTTAAAGCTAGATAAGCAGTACATCTGTGCCTTAGACATCTGAGATAAGCAACCCTGCACAAGTTTATGTGATGGAAACATCTGTATTTTCACAAAATGCCAAGTCAAAGCTCCATCACCTGATCACCACAAGGGAATCTGGCCAGGGCTAAGATATGGCAAGGTGATTGACAAAGATTTTGAACATATTTGAGGTCAACCAGTTAAGAGCAGGTCCACCAAGCACCACCAACAGCATGAGCATGCATTTATATAGCGCCTTTAACACAGAAAAAATGTTTCACGAGCCAATTTCCTACCCTATTCGAAAACCATGTGATCCCCTGAGAGAGGCGAAAGGCAGGTTAAAAACCAAGGACAATTTGCAGAAAAGATATTGAGAAAGGTTGACCACAAGATAAAGAAGAAGACAGTAGACAGATTTACCCAAAGCTTGGTTAAAGATACAGGTCGCAACAAGGGCCTTATTAAGTGGGGGGAGTGGGAGGATGGGGGTGGGGGTGGGGGGGTTGCAGTGGAAATGTTTAGGAAGGAAATTTTACACCAACCAGGTGACCAGGTGGCATAGACGGCTGAGGGCAGAGCCACCAATGAAGTGGGGGAGGGGGTACAAAAGGTCAATCCAAGAACCAAAGATTGGATTTTACACAAAGCCTATCAGGTGATAATTTAGGGGCAAGTCCAGCTCTGCCTGTTAGGAAATGCCATGATCAGATTTTAGAGTCATCAATTGGACCAGTTATCTGGCTGAGGGCATGGCTTCTGCCCCTATATGCGTGGATGTCCCACCTCTGACAGCTTCTGGCCAATCAGAGATATGGCAGTTCTCCAGTACCAGTATCGCCACTGGGAGCAGTGGCCATTGATGGAACTGCAGTCAGTTTTCGATGATGAACAGCAGTGGAAGCCGAAGACAAGGTAAATGAGACAGCCACGTTGAGGCCAGTCAGGCAAGCTCCGGAAAGGAAGAGGGTGGAGTGTGATCAGGAGGCCAAGTGGGGTGGTCATTTCCATTGGGGGGGTGGGGGCAGGGGTAGGGTCTCCAATGGACATAGGGTGCCAGAACAGGAGCAAACCCTTGAATACTGAACCTTTGACACTTGGCGTGGGCATCCCTCACCACTGGTATAATACCAACAGCAGTGAGCGTAAATGCCTAGGTGGTTCTGACATTTCATCCCACCCCAGATTGAAGTTGCAACAAAAACGTAAAGGCTGCCTGGCCGATCGGCCGACCCACCAACCATAGAAGCAGATGGGCTGCGTAAAATTAATGTCAATTGTCCCCGTAGTGAGCTAAATTGCCTGCTTGATTGTTGACAGGCAGTTTTCCATCTCTAATGTGCACCCACTGACCAAAATATCGCAGAATGCAAATTCGTGTGCTTCCACGTCAGGGTTGTGCCTGCCCGAGCTATGTAAAATTCTGGCCCAACATTGCAAGGAATCAGACACAGGCAGTGGTTGGGTGGCAGGATGGTATCAGCGACAATGGTATAGAATTTAATGTGGAGGCCATGGGCTTTAGTTTTCCGTAATGATTCTAATTTTAGTGTAGTCATAAACTGTTTATACTTAATGAGATATATGCCGGAATTCACCCGGTCTGCCATGGAATTAGAGCGGGTGAAGGGCTGACATTAGAAATGCCTGTTGTCCTCGGGCGGGATTTTCCAGTCTCGCTTGAATGAAGCCATAAAACCCCACCCATAGAGTCAGATAACATCATCCATACCTGAGCCCCCCTTGATCTCCCGACCCATTTTCCTCTCCTCTTAATTTCTTCAGGCTACGGGTCACAGAAAATGCGAGAGCTGACATTTTATTGTGAATCTCCTCTTCAATAACACCATAAAATTGTGCTCCTGCAGCATCGTGACCAAAATCTTGGAGTCACCAGGTGGCAATTACAATAAGCGGCAAGCTAAACAAAACTTCTATATTCAGTCCATCTCTGGCAAGTAGGTTATGGCATAAAAGAAACACAAGTGAGATGGAAAGTATTTGGCTGTGTGCAGATATCTTATTTTTTCTGCTGTTGTCCTCATGGTAAAGTCATTGAAATCACCATTTCATGGTCTAGACACATTATGATTTTTATTCATGGATTTCACAGATGATAGTAATTTACGATCAATCAAGAGGCCTCTATCTCCCTCGTTCCGCCTTCATTTCTCGTGCTTTCCTGATCTTTCTTGGTTTACTTACATCCTGATGACACCATGCTGACAATGATGGATGTTGACGTACTCGAGCTTTGGACTAAGACAGTGACCAAGATTCCCACCACAAGTCCAGCCACGGGATTGGACAGGATTGCGTTGTCCTTAAAAATGTCACCAGCCACCTTGCCTGAAAGAGAGAGACCTCATTGGCGCAAGCACAGCAAGATATACATATATGTTTGTCAAGGCAATGCTGCTTGATAAGAATTAGGAGCAAGAGTAGGTCATTTGTCTCCTCGAGCCTATACTCCGCAAATCTGTTATCCCTGATGCCTTGAATATTTCACTGGTCTCATTTTATTTTGGAAATACGAAGACTTGTAGGTTCTCTAATTCAGAGATATTGAAATAGGAATTGATGTGAATTGCACCTATTTTGCAGGTGTGAATTGGGCCTAATTCTGACAAGTTTGGCACTGGGAGGACATCTGTCCAAGCTGTGTATGCATTTGGGCTGCTGCTAAATGTATTAGGCCCATAATTTAGATATCCTGGGCAGCTGCCTAAAACAGGAAGGAGAGGAGAGGAGATTGTTTCCCTGGAATGGGGACAATTTGGGGAAAATAAGTCATTTTTAAAGACATTTTAATATTCAGCCTGTTAAGGATCCCTGGCTGCTCCCATCAGAGTGATGTGGATTCTCTCCGATTCCTTGTCAATTTTTGCAAGGAGTGCACCTCTGGATTCTCGATAGATGTGTCTTGCCCACTCCAGGGATTTGGGGCACGACACTTGTCCTCAAGTGCAGGTAGCCAGGAATCCCATTTAATCACACTCCTGCCATCGAAGCTAGGATCCCAGAATTTCATGGTAATGCACCATAGATTTTCACAGTTTCTTGGACTCCTCATCACAGTAAGTAATGATAAATAGGTTATAATTGCTATGCTGAGCTTCTCAATAAATAACTATTTTCACGTTACAGTTATTTCAACCTTTTTCTTCCATTATGGAATCATTCAAGCCTTACCAGCTCACTGAAACTTCCAGACAAACTCACTGACTTAATAAGACAGGTTGGCAAATACATTTTGATTGGGACTGAGCAGAATTTAATTAACTGCCTGCTTGGTTCAAGCAAAGCAACAAGTCAATAACATATTTTATCAAATTACACAGGATGGATGTATTATTGCACAGTCTCTTGTAGTCAAAGGACAAAGAGGACTTGCATCCTCTTTCATCATTTGATGCTTTCAGACCAGGTCTAAAAGATGATCAAACAGTGTGCCACCCAATTTCTGGCCCCGATTAACACAGCATTTTATGGCTTCGCTCGGGCGAGACCGGAAATTCCTGCCTGAGGTCAACAGACATTTCCGCTGTTGGACCCTCGCCTGTGCCGATTCCATGGCGGGCGAGGTGATAGGGTTCTCCCCATGGGGTCATGAGTAGGCTATTCAGCCCCTCCAAGCTGTTCTGCCGTTCAATTGGATTATAGCTGATCTGCGCCTCAATTCCATCTTTAGCTCCACATCCCTCAATATTCTTACCTTAAAAAAATCCTTCTTGATCTCAGTCTTGAAAAGCTCCATTGACCCAGCATTCATAGCCTCTTGCAGAGCAGCGTTACATCTATTTTCCCCTGAAGGAAGGCTTGCTAACTTTGTCCCCAAAAGGTCTAGGTCTAATTTCATGATATGTTCCTTTTTCCTGATTCCTAACCATAGGAAATAGTTCCTCTGTATCCAGCGTTTCAAATCATTTTAACATTTTAAAGACACTGGGCAGTTCTGCTGTCCCGCCCACCGCGGAAATCGGAACGGGAGAGACAGGGATCACGAAAAGGTCCGTTGACCTCGGGCGGGATTTTCCAGACCTGGGGTGAGTGCGGTCAGAAAATCCCGCCCACTGGTGCAATCCTCCCATTTGGATTCTAAGTGCTCCCGCCAGCAGAAAACCAGAATGTTTCCTACTGGTATTAGCAGTGTCTGCGAGGTGGGATTCTCCCACCTTAACCATTTAAGTGTGAGCATCCCAGGAATCACACTGGATAGCCCAGTTTTACAGCGATTGGAATACCTTTTGTTTCACTGTCTATTTAAATATTAATTTTCATGGGAAAATTTTGGAATTACGAAGATCAGAGTCAAACAGCTTGTTACATTTAAGTTTGCAATAGAAAAAAATAATTTCTTGCCTACTTCTAGGATGCAGCTTCAGCAAATATAAGTGAAAAAAACACAAAAATAAAAATGCATTGCAATTTGAATGCATATCTTACAAATGGCCTGATTGAAGCGGGTTTGAGTGTTTCCTGCTCAGTATATTGTACTGTAAATTAGGTTTTGTTACAAAACCATGTATTGTATAAGATCTCCCCCTGTTTTAAACACTTGCTGGTATGAAAAGAAATAAGTTTTAAAGGGCGGCCCAATCTCAGCATTGACAGACAAGCTCCCCCCTCAGGACACCCCCCCCCCCCCCCCCCCCCCCCCCCGCCACCAGTGACGCACTGACCTGGTTTTTTGTACTCTGAGTGGGGGGCAGTGAGGTAAGTGACCTGCCCCTCTTCTATTGCCAGGCTGAAGAGTGAAGATCTCCCAGTGGACCTAGAGGCTTTGGCTGGGGGGAAGGGCTTAACCTCGGGAATGTCCTCGGGCTGGACTGTCTAATGGCTGCACTTGGCCTTGTTGCCCTGGGGAAAGTGTTGTTCAGTTTCAGCACGATGAATTAAAATACCACTCTGGGGTGAGATATTCGCTATTGCCTCTGTCCTCTAAAACCTTTGAAGTGCCCTGGTCACCTTGATACCCATGCCCCTTGGATACCTGGAAGCCTTCCAAATCACGGCAGCACTCCATTCCACAATAGGGATTGGCCCAGGTGTTAAATGCCCTCTTTAAAGTGTTTGGGGCTGGTGGGATGGGCTGGGAGCATCGCGATGGGTTTGTTGCCTGGGCGGGAATCCCGTTTTAGGCCCCGAAGCCCATTTTAACAGGATCCCCGCCAAGGGCTAGCGGCCCGGTGAATCCTGACTACTGTCACTTCCAGTTTATTTAAGCTGCTTTGATAATATTTGACTGCAGCTGGAATGAAGATATTTGCCTGAAGATTGAGTGAGGAATGAAGCATCCAATACCTCCAGCAAGTTGAAAGGCTGCACTGAGGACATCGAGGGAGCAAACGAACATGTAGAGAAAGCTGAACAGTAGCAGCATCTTCATCATCGAGTTCAGAATGAATTTCACTTTCCCTTTTGCGTCCAGCCCTGGAAAGCAAAGGGAAACTTAAGCTTCTTATCGGTTGTTTCAAAAACGTACCTCACTGCCGACTTGACTCAAAGATTTCAATAGCCAGTCCCACGTGCACATTTGTGTTTTCTCAAAAGGAAAATGAATTCAAGGATTTAATGAATTAAGTTCAAAGAATTTAAGGACAGAGTTACAATTTCATCATTTCAGATTGCTTTTTCATTAATGGTCCAGTCAAATTTGTTTTGGTACAGCTCCTTATGAAATGCCTTTTCACTGCATTCAATTGTTATATAAATGGAAGTTGTTGCTGTGACTGCTGTGCCTTTTCTTTCTCTTTTTTTTATTGAATTCAGCACTATCTAAGGGCCTCTCTCACTCATCACTTTTCAAGTCTGCACAGGTCTGATGTTTCCAGCTGTTGAACCTGAATGGAGAATACCATTCTTATTTTGCTACTTCCACACTGGCACTCCACTGGGTCCAATGCTTTATTTGCCTGAACCATTAATTTTTAAATTCTTGCCCATTCAACCTTTACTACCCGACTGGTAATCGAAAGGCCAAAACCATTAATCTAGAGGACATGAGCTGTGATCCTGGCTTGCCAATTTAGAGAACTTCAATGCATTTTAAAAATCAGCTGAAAAGAAAAAGTCAGGATCATTCAAAGTGATCGTGAAAGCTGTCGGGTTGTCATAAAAAATGTTGCTCCATTTTTCTGTAGAGGAGGATTGCCTTCAGTGGGACTGGGCGATCCTGTCAGCAGGAAGGACTGGAAACCTCTGCCCTATAACATGGTTGTCTCCTGAATGTTCTCTGATGTGACCTAGCAAAGCATTCAGTTGTATCAAACTATCACTGCGGAAGCCCAAGGAGGTCCACTCACATCATACAGGACAGTCTTACCAGAAATAACTCATGCCTGAGACTGAATTTTTTTAAAAATCCATTACGTTTGGAAAAGTTACAAAATGTAAACCTCTCTTCACATTTTAAAACCTGTCAGTAACCTTTGCAAACCCATTAGCTGTTCCTCATTCATAGATTTGAGTTATTGATCTGATTTTTGCCATTCCCTCTCTTGCTTTGTGGTTCTCCTAGACACGGGTCTGAGCAAACTTAAGCCATTGATCCCAAAGAATATCGTATAATGAGGCAAGGGAAAGAGAAAATGTGAAAGTAGTCAAAACAGTAAAAAGGCATGGTGGTAAACCAAGCATGAAAAACATCTGAAGCACTGTGGAGGTGGGATATCTGATTGAAATAGTGCTGAGTTTATTGTGAATTGTATTCTTAATAAACAGCATAATCAACCTTTTAGTTCCTCCTCTGGATTTTTGTCGCTCCACCATTGGCAGCCTTGTTCCAGCTACAGGGCCCTAAGTTCTGGAATTTCTACCCGAAGCATTGCCATCTCTCTGCCTCTTTCTTCTCTTTTTCAGATATTCCCATCCTACCTGTCCTAATATCTCGCTATTTCAGATTCCCAGCATCTGCAGTACTTGTTTTTACGCAATCGCCAAAATCTTGCTGCTGTTTACGCTGGTGGGATTTTACAATCTCGCCGACAGCGCGCCTCCACTGTAGGTTTCCCGGCATTGAGGGATTTGTTCAGTGGGAAACCCCATTGACAAAGGTGGGACCATAAGATCCCACTGCCAGCTCATCACCTCCCTTCACCATGGAACACATCATGGAGGAGGAGGAAAATCCCGCTCTTAAACTCATGATGTGGTTCTGCCAAAGTTTGTTTGGCACAGCTCCCTGTAAAGTTCTTTGGGCCTCCCCTGTAAAGTTCTTTGGGCTTCTTTACTATGTTTAAGTTATATAAATGTAAGTTGTTGCTGCGATTGCTGTATCTCTTTTTTTCCTCTCTCCTTTTTTGAGTTCAGTACTACCTAAGGGTTTTCTAATGCACCTCTTCTCAAGTCTGCACATTACTTTGCATTCTACACTTACATAATCTGACTGACCCACCGTGACTTTTTAGCATATCCCATGTGCTCTGATTAAGTGACCACTAACCAAACAATAGAACCAACTTTCTGTAGAGCCTCTCCCACTGGGAATGCACAATTGCACAAACAGTCCTATTATCCAGCACTGATTGACTAATTGTTGTTACAAGTCTATTGGCAAAACAAATACTACCAAAAGGAAACAAACTTGAAAGTTCAGGAGCCATACTCCCTCAAGTATTTGAGCTGAAAGCATACCACTTACCTCTCCATTGAGGCACATTGGAATTCTCCAGCTTGGAGAATGTCCAAGCCATAGCTGAATGGGTGTCAATCTCAAACTTGTCCATGTTGTCCACCAGGTTGACTGTTGAGCCAGGACAGAGGTACCCATGATCCGAGTGTGGAACTCCTCCAACCGCTGGGAGATGGTATGGCTTAGTACCCGCGACCCCATTCATGCCTGCCACATTTGAACAACACAATGGTAAATTGTGATAATTATTTACAGTGATAATTGTTGTATTTTTTGTCACCCTGGCTGATTCCCCAACGCCCCCACCTCCCACCCCTGCCCCCACCTCCCACCCCTACCCCCACCATGACAGAGCACTCAGAAGGGCTCTGGCCGAGAAACTGCTGGTTCACAGTCCCTATCGAATTTTCATATGTTCATTTCAATAGATTGGAATCTCAGCCCTGCAGACTCACAACTCCCAGAACTCGCTAGAAGCCTTGCTGAATATTAGCGATTTCCAATTGGGAAGGTATAGAGTGGAGCTCATGAACACTTACATACATAAAGAACACATTTTTAAAATTCAAACGTTCCCAGAGGTGATTCAACAGGCTTGGTCAGTGTTAAGAGAAGCCGTGCTATAGATTGTTCTGTTCTGAGATCTAATTCCATCTCTCAGATCAGACATTATACTGAGGCCCAGAACTGCCCTTTCAGGTGGACATAGAAGATCCAATGGTATGACTTCGAAGAAGGGTAGGGGAGTTCTGCTCAGAATCATAGAATCCTACAGTGCAGAAGGAAGCCATTTGGCCCATCAAGTCTGCACCAGCCGCAATCCCATCCAGGCTCTATCCCCATAACCCTATGCATTTACCCTAGTTAGTCCCCCTGACACTAAGGGCCAATTTAGCATGGCCAATCCATTTAACCCGCAATCAAAAGAGAAAATGCTGGAAAATCTCAGCAGATCTGGCAGCATCTGTAAGGAGAGAAAAGAGCTGACGTTTCAAGTCGGATGACCCTTTATCAAAGCTCTAGATTCCAGCATCTGCAGTAATTTGCTTTTACCCAACTAACCCACACATCTTTTGGACTGTGGGAGGAAACTGGAGCACCCAGAGGAAACCCATGCAGACACGGAGAGAATGTGCAAACTCCAAACAGAAAGTGACCCGAGCCGGGAATCGAACCCGGGTCCCTGGCATTGTGAGGCAGCAGTGCTAACCACTGTGCCACCATGCCATCCTGTCAGCATCTGTCCCTCAACCAATAATACTAAAACAAATTGTCTGAAATATTTTCACATTGTGGCTTGTGAGAGAATAATGTGAGATTTTAAAAATGTATTTTACAGAATGTGAGCTTCGCTGGCTAGGTCAGCATTTATTGGCAATCCCTAGTTGCCCTTCGGAATGTGGTGGTGAGCTACCTTTTTGAATGACTGCAGTCCTGAGTCTGTACATTGGTTGTCGTGTTTCCTACATTCTAATAGTGATAACACTTCAAAAGTGCTTCATTGGCTATAAATCGGGAGCATGCCAGGAAATCCTAATGATGTGAAAGGTGCTATATAAATGTAAGTATTTATTTTTTATGGGTGAGGAGAATTTGCTAGGATTCTTCACTATCCCAACTCAACGCAATCCCCATTGACAGTGCTGCCCCGAGTTGCCTCTTGATAACAACTCAAATTAGTGAACGTAGAGCCAGTGAGACAAGCTGCTACTTCAAAATGGCAGCAATCTTTAGATGTTAATGAAATTCCCATGCTCACCAGCGAATTTGTAGCTGCAATTTTATTCACTTCTTTTGAGGAGTGAGGACACTTCCTTGTATAAATATTGGCTGTGTGGTTGATGATGAAGAAGAAAACTGTAGACTGCAGGGAGATGTCAATGGACTGGTCACAAAAGTGCCATAAGGAATTCAACAGGAGGTAAGTGAGACAGTGCATTTGAGGAAGGCAAGCAAGACAAGGGAATACACAACAAATGATGAGGTAGTGAGATGTATAGAGGGACTTTGCGGTGTATGTCTACAGGTCTCTGAAGGTATAGCAGCGGCACAGTAGCACAGTGGTTAGCACTGCTGCTTCACAGCTCCAGGGACCTGGGTTCGATTCCCGGCTTGGGTCACTGTTTGTGTGGAGTTTGCACATTCTCCTCGTGTCTGCGTGGGTTTCCTCCGGGTGCTCCGGTTTCCTCCCACAGTCCAAAGATGTGCGGGTTAGGTTGATTGGCTATGCTAAAAATTGCCCCTTAGTGTCCTGGGACACGTGGATTAGCGGGTAAAATATGTAGGGATATGGGGGTAGGGCCTGGGTGGGATTGTGGTCGGTGCAGACTCGATGGGCTGAATGGCCTCTTTCTGTACTGTATGATTTCTATGACAGTTAGTTACAACAGTTAAGAAGGCATGTGAGATATTTTCCTTCATTAGCCAAGGCATAATTATAAATGCAATGAGGTTTATGTGAGAAATCCCTAAAACATTAGTTAAGCCACAGCTAGAATACTGCGTACAGTTCTAGGCATCAAATTACAGCAAGGATGTGATTGAACTGAGGGAAAGCACAGGAGATTCGTTCACATTTTCTAGACCTGGAAAATGTAGCTATGAGGAAAGATAGACAGGCTGGGACTGTTTTCCGAGAAACAGTGGGGACTGAGGGGACATTTAATTGGTGTATGAAATTATAGAGGCTTAGATAAAGTAGATAAGAATAATTTATTTCTCTTAACAGGGAGATCAATAACCAGCTCAATAACCATTTCAAGAAGATTCTAAGAGAGATGAGGAGAGTTGTTTTCACCCAGAGGGTGGTAGGGTTCTGGAACTGCCTGAAAGAGTGCAGGGCAAAACGCCCATCACGTTTAAAAAGCACTTGGATATAATCATAGAATCCCTATAGTGCAGAATGAGGCCATTCAGCCCATGGAGCCTGCACCGACAAGAATCCCACCCAGCCCCTATCCCCATAACCCCACCTATTAACCTTGCTAATTCCCCTGACACAAAGGGGCAATTTAGCATGGCCAATCAACCTACCCCGCACATCTTTTGGACAATGGGAGGAAACTGGAGCACCTGGAGGAAACCCATGCAGACACGCGGAGAATGTGCAAAATCCACACAGACAGTGACCGGAAGCCAGATTTGAACCTGGGTCCCTGGCGCTATGAGGCAGCAGTGCTAACCACTGTGTTACTGTGCCACCCATGATTTTGAAATGCTGTAACCTACTGGGCTACAGATCAGGAGCTGTAAAGTGGGATGAGATTGGATAACGTTTTTTTGCTGAGACAAACATAGCGGTGAGATTGTGTGTTTTACAGTGGCAGATACAGCGCGCCATTGGCTGACAGCAAGATCTTCCAGTCCTGTCGCTGCAAATGGGGGTTCCTGTTCTTCGCATTCTTGGCTGTTGCGGAACCCACAGCGGTTGGTGGGGGGGCGGGGGGGGGGGGCGGGGTGGTGGGGCATGAGGGTAGAGTGCCGTAAGCTGGACAAGAAGATCCCACCAGTGGGAATGGCAGGAAAATCTCAGCACAATGGACTGAATGGACTTCCTTTATGTTGTTAATTGCAGTGATTCTTTGGGTTTTTTTCCTGGCCTGCCCGCCTTTTGGGTGGGAGGGGGAACATAGAAATCATAGAAACCCTACAGTGCAGAAGGAGGCCATTCGGCCCATCGAGTCTGCACCGACCACAATCCCACCCAGGCCCTACCCCCACATATTTACCCGCTAATCCCACTAACCTACGCATCACAGGACTCTAAGGGCAATTTTTAACCTGGCCAATCAACCTAACCCGCACATCTTTGGACTGTGGGAGGAAACCGGAGCGCCCGGAGGAAACCCACGCAGACACGAGGAGAATGTGCAAACTCCACACAGACAGTGACCCGAGCCGGGAATCGAACCCGGGACCCTGGAGCTGTGAAGCAGCAGTGCTAACCACTGTGCTACCGTGCCGCCAGGGGGAGATGGTGAACCATGCAAAGGTCCATTGACCTCAGGTGGGATTTTCCGGTTTTGGGGTGAACACGGCCAGAAAATCCCATCTTTTAAGTATCTGTAGGTTGACATTTACGTGTAAATCCCTGAGCCTTGGGATGGGATGTCGAGTCCCAGGTCAGCACAAGCAACAAGAAATCACTGGAGTTCTTTCTCTTTCTTTACGCATTTATTGAAATAGGAGTAAGAAGTGTAAAGGATGTACAGGTATCACAAGACTTTTATAATTAGGTGTAGAATTGCATAGAATCCACAACACAGGAACAGTATTTTTGCCCTATTAAATCAACACTAATGTTTATACACACACTCTAGGAATCCCTTTACACCCCGTATCCCTCTATTCCAATATTCCTTTTGAAACTTAATTTCCTTTGCACCGTCTCATTATCAGACACATCTTATATACGTATATACTCATACTTAGAGTTTCATGTCATAGATCTTGTTTATGAATGTTGTAGCAGAAAAGGGTCCTCACTGACTGTGAGAACCCGCTAGAGCTGAATACCGTTGATGATTGCACACGGCAGCCGGGGTGAATCAGGTGCACCCCCACTTGGAAGGGGGAGAGGTCCACGGTGCACCCTCCTGGGACTGGCTGGACTGGCTCCGCGATGTGACGCCATCGTGCTCTGAGGCTGCACAGCAAAGGAGGAGATGTCATTGTCTTAGAAACATTGCTCTCAAGATCTAGCCAGCAAACAAGTAAGGGCAATATACCAGTCCACATTTTGCAAGGAAAAACGTTGCTGGCAGTTATCGCAATAATTCTAAACAAAAAACAAATTGTGTATCGTGCATATTGTATACAACATATACTATGGTATGGAATGTATGCTATACAATGTGTATTGGTATATATTATGGATATTTGTCATGTCTAAAATGGTTATGTTACCTCTGGTTCACTTGGTAGATGGGGTAGTAAGTTGCAATAAAGAAATAAGCAATTTCTAAATGGATATAGATAGATTAGGTAAAAGGGTCAAAATTTGTCAGATGGAGTTTATCCATTTCAGTTGGAAAAATAGAAAGGCAACTTATTATCTAAATGGAGAGAAATTTCAGAGTGTTTCAGTGCAGAGGGATCAGGATGTCCTTATGCATGAATTGCAGACAATTATTATGCAGGTACAGGAGGCAATATGGAAAGCAAATTGAATTTTGGCATTTATTGCTAAAGGAATAGAGTATAAAAGTAGGAAAGTGTTGTTGCAACTGTACAAGGCATTAGTGTGACCGCACCTGGAGTGTTGTGTACAGTTTTGGTCCCTCTACTTGAGGAGGGACGTAGTGGCATTGGAGGCTGTTCAGAGGAGGCTCATTAGATTTATTCCAGAGATGAGGGGTTTGTCTTATGAAGAGAGATTGAGTATTTTAGGCCTATACTCTCTAGAGTTTAGAAGAATGAGAGGAGATCTGATTGAGGTGTATAAAATGCTAAAGGGATTGACAAAGTCGACACGGAGAGGATGTTTCCTCTTGAGAGGCAATCTAGAACAATGAGAGGTCAGTTTTAGGATAAGGGGTAGCAGACTTAAAACAGAGATGAGGAGAAATTAACTCTCTCAAGGAGTCATGAATTTATGGAATTCTCTACCCTGTGCAAGTTTTTTACACAGAGGGTGGTGGGTGCCTGGAACTCGTTGCTGGGGGAGGTAGTGGAAGTAGATATGATAGTGACTTTTAAGGGGTGGCTTGACAAATAGGATGGGAATAGAGGGATATGATCCCCGGAAGGGTAAGGGGTTTTAGTTCAGTTGGGCACATGGTCGGTGCAGGCTTGGAGGGCCAAAGGGCCTGTTCCTGTGCTGTAACTTTCTTTGTTCTTTATACTCCAGAGCATGGTGTATGCTGGAATATTGAGTAAATTTAAGGGGGAGATAGACAGATTTTCAATAGTAATGTGTTGAAGGGTTATGGAGAACGGCAGGACAGCGGAATAGAGGCTGAGACAAGATCAACCATGATCATGTTGAATAGCGGAGCAGGCTCGAGGGGCTGAATTGCCTACTCCAGCTCCTAGTTCTTATGTTCACCTCTGAATTAGAGGTGTTGGTGATGGAGATGGTTGAGTCCCACTCCAGAGATTTGGGCACAAAGCCTAGTCTGCCAGTCAAATACAGTAGTGCTACACTGTCTCCAGATGAGATGTTAAACTGAGGCCCTGTCTATACCTAAGGTGGATGTAAAGCATCCCGTTGTACTATTTCAAACAAGAGCAGGGCATTTCTCCCCAGGAGCTGAGCCAATATTCATCCCCAAACCAAGATTCCTAAAACAAATAACCTGGTCATTATCTAATAGAAACATGGAAAATAGGAACAGGAGTAGTCACTCGACCCTTCGAGCCTGCTCTGCTATTCAACATGACTATGCCTGATCTTCTATACTCCCACTCTCTCCCCACACCCCTTTACATCTTTAGAATCTAGAAATATCTCTATTTCCTTCTCAAAAATACTCAGTGTCTTGGTCTCTGCAGCTTTCTGTGGTAGCCAATTCCACAGGTTCACCACCCTCTGAGTGAAAAAGTTTCTTTCCGAAATGGTCGACCCCGTAGCCTGAAACTGTGCCCTTGTTATAGCCACTTCAGCCAGAGGAAACAGAACCCCTGCATCCAGTCTGTCCATCCCGGTCAGAATTTTACACATTTCAATGAGATCCCCTTTCATTCATTCAAATTCCAGTGTATAGAGGCCCAGTTGACCCAATCTCCTCAGATAACAATCCTGAAATCTTAGGAATCAGTGTGGTGAACCTTCGCTGCATTCCCTTGATGGCAAGTATATCCTTTCTTAGATAAGGAGACTAACACTACACACAATACTCCAGGGCAGGAATTTTTGGGGGCGGGCGAGTCCCACAGAACGGCATTCTCCATTGTCCTTGGGCGGGATCTTACGAGCCGCAGGCGGGCAAGTCAGTAAAATTCCAGCACAGGTGTGGTCTCACCAATGCCCTGCACAGCTACAGTAAGCACAGTAAGAAGTCTCACAACACCAGTTTAAAGTCCAACAGGTTTATTTGGTAGCAAATAAACCTGTTGGACTTTAACCTGGTGTTGTGAGACTTCTTACTGTGCTTACCCCAGTCCAACGCCGGCATCTCCACATCACAGCTACAGTAAGACAATCTTGCTCCTGTACTCAAGCCCTCTTGCAATGAAGGCCAACGTAGCATTTGCCTTCTTAACTGCTTACTGTACCAGCATACTTGCTTTTAGTGATTGGTGTATAGAGACACCAGGCCCCTTTGTATATCAACATTTCCTGATTTATCACAATGTAAATAGAACTCTGCCATTCTGTTTTTCCAAGGTGGATCACTTCGCATTTATCCATGTTATACTGCATCTGGCATGTATTTGCCCATTCATCAACTTGTCTAAATCATTGTGATGTCCCTCCACATCCTCCTCACCACTCACATTCCCACCAAGTTTTGTGTTGTGTGCAAACTTGGAAATATTACATTTAGTTCTCTGGCTGTACATAAATGGATAGCTGCATTTCCTTGCATTACAACAATGACTTTTTAAAAAGTTGCCTGTAAAGTGCTTTGAGCTATCTGAGGTTGTGAATGGTGCTACGTAAATGTATCTTATTTCGTTTACTAACTGCACTATTGTGGAACGTGTACCTACAAAGAAAAAATACTTTGCTACAACTCTTCATTGTCCCCTGGAACTACTCTGGCCATAAAAACAATTGATTCCGTCTCTTCAGGAATCATCCCAGTGAAGGTCTGGGAGTTTCTAAAGGGACTCACACCAAGGGTAGGATTTTCTGGCCCGTCCCACTGGTGGAATTTTCCCGCCTGCCGAAGAAGACCCCTGCAGCATATCCCGGCAGCAAAGCGGGAAAGACGCACAAAACGTCATGAACATCGGCGGGGTTGGAAGATCCCACTGATGGCCAAACACGCGCCAAGTCTTTCAAGGTCACATATAGAGAGAGAAGCTTCCCTTGGGAGCCGAGAAACTCTTTACAAAACTGTACCCTGGACAGGGTGGGAAGGAAGGTAGACAAGATTGCCAATTTGCACGCTGCAAGCTTCCACAAATAGCAATGTGATAATGATCAGAGAATCAGGGTGGCATTTACCATGCAACCCCTGTGTGAATCGCAGTGGTGAGATCTTTTGGTCCTGCCATTGTCACCAGGGCTTTCTGTTGAATACAACACTCGCCCCCAGCAAACCCATGGCAGGGTGGGGAAGGTGAAGCGGGGGGGGGGTCTGATCCAGAGGGCAGCACCCCTGGCACTGCAACACTCTTGCAGTAGTGCACTGGAGTACCAGCCTTGATTGCGTACTCTAGTCTCTGGAGTGGGACATGAACCTGTATTCTCCACCTCAGAAGGGAGACGGCTACCAAAGTCACATAGCAGCGGCAACACAAATCGTTACTGTATCTTCAGGGAACCTAAGTGTAGTAGTTGAATGCAGTGTCTTCTTTTGCATCAGGCATTTTACATGGTTTACAAAATAACATTGGACATGTCCAGGAAGGAACAAATTATCCACTGGTCAAGGTAAATTGTTTCTCTCTTTAAAAGAAGAAGCAATTCTGCCGCAACATTATCCAAAATTAAGAGTGGTCAGAATATCTGTATCTTGGACTATTCAGGCTTAGTCAGATGTACAAAATGTTACTATATTCATTAGAGCAAAAAAAAAAGTCACACTTACAATTCCAGAAGTAGAGAATAAAGGCCAGGATTCTCCAATGTCGTACTGCCGCCAGCGAGAATGGATAATTTGATGCTCAGCCAAAACTCCATTCACCGCAGCGGGACCAGAGAATCCTAGCTGTGGGCAAGGTCGGAGAATTTCAGCCAAAGAATGAATTTCGGTGGTACCTCTAGCGTATGTGTGTGTTATGTTAAAATTGAAAGCCAGGTCTACACACTATCGCATGCCTTCTGATTTCTTTGGGCTTCTTCTGCATCTCTGCTCCTCCCGTCAGTACAAAGTCTCCAGCTGCTTTGGGCAAAGTCTCTGATACTCCTTCCCTGAACCCCTTAGTCTCCTCTCTTGCTATAGCCACTCTCAAAAATCTTCTTAAGATCCATGCCTAACCAAAAATCCAGTCAACTGCTGCCTGCTTGACTTCCTTATCAGGTCTGCATCTGCTCCTGACCTGTCCGCAGACTTAAAGATATATCTGAATTTTACTCTCTCCAGCTTAAATGAATAATTATGTCTGAACATAAATCATGACTGTCCAGTAATATTAACGTGCGTTTGCTTTTGGTAATGTGCTATATAATGTAACTTTTTTTAAAAATGCACCTGTGCAGGCAAACTGCCTGTAAGAACTGAAAGCAACCTTAAAACAAAATTTCAGGATACAGCTGTGCTGGAGGATAAATTGTCCCAGTTGTTTCCTATGAAGAGTATAGGGGGTGTAGGAGTAGAGTTAAGAGAGAAATCAGGAGGGCAAGAAGGGGACACGAGATTGTTTTGGCAGATAAGGCAAAGGAGAATCCAAAGAGCTTCTACAAATACATAAAGGCCAAAAGAGTAATTAGGGAGAGAGTAGGGTCTCTTAAGGATCAACAAGGTCATCTATGGGCGGATCCACAAGAAATGGGTGAGATCCTAAATGAATATTTCTCATCAGTATTTACTGTTGAGAAAAGCATGGATGTTAGGGAACTTGGGGACATAAATAGTGATGTCTTGAGGAGTGTACATATTACAGAGAACGAGGTACTGGAAGTCTTAAAGCGCATCAAAGTAGATAAATCCCCTGTACCTGATGAAGTGTATCCCAGGACATTGTGGGAGGCTAGGGAGGAAATTGCAGGTCCCCTTGCAGAGATATCTGAATCATCGATAGTCACAGGTGAAGATTGGAGAGTGGCAAATGTTGTGCCTTTGTTTAAAAAGGGCTGCAGGGAAAAGCCTGGGAACTACTGGCTGGTGAGCCTCACATCTGTGGTAGGTAAGTTCTTGGAAGGTATTTTGAGAGACAGGATCTACGGGCATTTAGAGACGCAAGGACTGATTAGGGACAGTCAGCATGGCCTTGTGAGTGGAAAATCATGTCTCACAAATTTGATTGAGTTTTTTGAAGGGGTAACCAAGAAGGTAGATGAGGGCAGTGCAGTTGATGTTGTCTACATGGACTTTAGCAAGGCCTTTGACAAGTTACCGCATGATAGGTTGTTGCATAAGGTTAAATCTCACGGGATCCAGGATGAGGTAGCTAAGTGGATACAAAACCGGCTTGATGACAGAATGTGGAGATGCCAGCATTGGACTGGCCGGCATCTCCACATCATGACTACCATCGACACCACAAACTGCCGGCTCCAAGTGGAGAGGATACCCAATCCAACGCCGGCATCTCCACATCATGACTACCATCGACACCGCAAACTGCCGGCTCCAAGTGGAGTTGATGACAGAAGCCAGAGGGTGGTTGTAGATGGTTGTTTTTCAAACTGGAGACCTGAGACCAGCGGTGTGCCTCGGGGATCGGTGCTGGGTCCACTGTTATTTGTCATTTATATTAATGATTTGGATGAGAATTATAGAAGGCATAGTTAGTAAGTTCGCAGATGACACCAAGATTGGTGGCATAGTGGGCAGTGAAGAAGGTTATCTCCGATTGCAATGGGATCTTGATCAATTGGGCCAGTGGGCTGACGAATGGCAGATGGATTTTAATTTAGATAAATGCGAGGTGATGCATTTTGGTAGATTGAACCAGGGCAGGACTTACTCAGTTAATGGTAGAGTGTTGGGGAGAGTTACAGAACAAAGAGATCTAGGGGTACAGGTTCACAGCTCCTTGAAAGTGGGGTCAGAGGTGGACAGAGTGGTGAAGAAGGCATTCAGCATGCTTGGTTTCATTGGTCAGAACATTGAATACAGGAGTTAGGACTTCTTGTTGAAGTTGTACAAGACTTTGGTAAAGCCACATTTGGAATACTGTGTACAGTTCTGGTCACCCTATTATAGAAAGGATATATTAAACTAGAAAGATTTACTAGGGTGCTACCAGGACTTGATGGTTTGAGTTATAAGGAGAGGCTAGATAGACTGGGACTTTTTTCTCTGGAGCATAGAAGGCTGAGGGGTGATCTTATAGAGGTCTATAAAATAATGAGGGGCATAGATCAGTTAGATAGTCAATATCTTCTCCCAAAGGTCGGGGAGTCTAAAACTAGAGAGCGTAGGTTTAAGGTGAGAGGGGAGAGATACAAAAGGCTCCAGAGGGGCAATTGTTTCACACAGAGGGTGGTGAGTGTGTGGAACAGGCTGTCGGAGGTAGTAGTAGAGGCGGGTACAATTTTGTCTTTTAAAAAGTGTTTAGACGGTTACATGGGTAAGATGGGTATAGAGGGATATGGGCCAAATGGAGCAATTGGGACTAGGGTTTCAAAATAAAAAGAGTGGCATGGACAAGTTGGGTCGAAGGGCCTGTTTCCATGCTGTAAACCTCTATGACTCTATACAAACTGAGTTTCACAAGATGTTTCAGTCATTCTTCTGCACTTTACATACAACAGTTTAAACACATACTTTCCTCTGCATATTGTTTTTAGCTTATCTTCTTAACACCTTTGAACTCAATTATCAATGTGTCAAACCATGGTGTTAAAATAACACAAGTGTCTTGCGAAATGAGTTAAAAGACATTCTGTTGATGCCCATTCAATTCAAAACTATAATGACACCTTGAACTTTAGTAAAGTGAGTGATTCAATTACTTTTTTTTCATTGAGCCGCATTTGAATAAAATAGGAGAATTAATACACATACATGACAATATTTGATCTCTTTACATTCGAATGCAAACAGTATTAACAATCAAATGAGCAATTTATAGATATGCTTTCGCACTAATGTATCATTATGTCTTACCCGACTTTGGAGCAGACTTCGTCACACAATTTCTCGCATTTGCACACTCGAGCCAGTCTGAGCAGAAAGAATTTCAAGACTTGGTTTTTATACCCAGACCAAGAGAGCAAAGTCTGCAGTGCCAAACTCACGGAGCGTGCATTCACAATAACTAACCACTGCTTAGGGAGATGAACATTGTTAATTTATAATCAACTTTTGTTGGTGAAAGTGCTGACACTAGGAGACCAGGAACTGTGTATTCTACCAAATCACAGTTTAGACATAATTTATCTCATTCGGTAAAATCCATCAGAGGAGCAGAAGTGAATTTTTGGTAGTTAGCAGGTTAGTGCCAGTAATTGAAACAGACAAAGGGATATTTAACTCTTCCCTGAACTGAACTCATGTTAAATTATGGTATTAAACTAACACATATAGGGTCTTGAAAAATGTGTCACTTCCTGGGAAAGGAAGCGGGGTATTTAAAATGGCTCTATTACCTACTCCATTGTTGGTTTTGTGAGGGAGCATGTGAAATTAGCGCTCCCTAATGTACACAGGAGTCAGTCGGCATTTTAACCCACTCATTTCTTGGTCATAGAGCATTAAGTCAACATCAAGCATTCTCAGCTACAGCACAGCAAACTTTTTTCCCACTCTGTTCCAAAAATATGCTTTAGACTGAGGAAAAAAACACCCCTTCCTGAACTAGGATCTTTCCCAAAAGTGTCATTATGTGGCCAGCATTTGTTGCCCATCCATAGTTGCCCTTGGAGGGCAGTTGAGTGCCATCCACATTGTTGTGGCTCTGGAATCACGTGTAGACCAGACTGGGTAAGGACGCAGATTTCCTTCCCTAAAGGGACATGAGTGGACCAGATGCGTTTTTTCCTGACAATCGACAATGGTTTCATGGTCATCAGTAGATTCTTAATTCCAGATTTTTTTATTGAATTCAAATTCCACCTACTGCCGTGGTGGGATTCAAACCCCGATCCCCAGAACATTAGCTGAGTTTCTGGATTAATAGTCTAGCGATAATAACACTAGGCCACAACCTCCCCTCATATTAACAAGCAGACAGAAGAGGTTCTTTTTGTCCCTTTCAGTCTTAAAGCCTAGTCAGTTTTTTATATAGATTTACACATTGGTAATTGCACCAATTGTCTGTGGTAACTTTGCCAGAAGAGCTATAGACACTATAAAAATTCTCCCCTAAGGTACTTGGAGGAGTGTGTTGAGTCCCAACCCAATGGTCATACAGACATCGATGGCATTAGAGGCAGCAATTTCACAAACTTGCATTTGAGAGGATTTTTGGCTATAGGACATGACATGCTAAAAATTAGTTTGCACCGTTATTTAGCCATGAAGAGTCATGATTCATCATCTGTCCGTGCCCGTGGGTGGACATGATGACACAAAAATCTTGTGCTGGGAGGCTTGTGGACACAGTAAGAAGTCTAACAACACCAGGTTAAAGTCCAACAGGTTTATTTGGTAGCAAACGCCACTAGCTTTCGGAGCACTGCTCCTTCGTCAGGTGGAGTGGCAGATCTGCCACTCCACCTGACGAAGGAGCAGCACTCTCCGAAAGCTAGTGGCGTTTGCTACCAAATAAACCTGTTGGACTTTAACCTGGTGTTGTTAGACTTCTTACTGTGTTTACCCCAGTCCAACGCCGGCATCTCCACATCGAGGCTTGTGAAGGCCATGGCGCCCAATGGGAAGCCTGTGAAACAGCCTCAGCTGATGTCTCCCGGCCCGTTGTGCTGCTATAGCATCGCAGCGGGCTGGGAAAATCACCCCCCCCCCCCCCACCATGTGCTTGAAAATGTTCAAACGTTGCTTCTAAATTATTGAAGTGCTCTTGTTCACTGGACCCTATAATTAAAATATGATCTAGGTAACAGTGTACACCAGAAAGAGCACTTAACATCTGACACATTGATCTTGGGAATAGGGCTGGCACAGATATTATTCCAAATGGTAGGGACGGTTTTCCCAAACAAAAATTAAATGCCCAATGAGTGGGAAAACGAGAGATTTTCCCTCCCGTTTTTGGGTACACTTAATCTCCCGCACTCTGTAGGTCAGAGTCTGCCAGGGGATTCATTGAGGTAAGGAGGGAGCGGGGCCTAATCCTGCCCAAGAGGCCAGTAGCATAGTGCTGAGCATGTCACTGTGTGTGCACCGAGCTGTCAGTAGGGAGATCAGTGCATGCAAACTGGCCCCGCACTGCTGGCCACTTGATTGCCAGCTTCTCAATGTCTTCCCTGATCCCCTCCCACGTTCACCGGCTACCCGCCCCCTGCTCTCCCAATCGCCGACCTCCTCCTTGGCCAGCCCCAATTCCTATCCCACTCCCTCAATGATAGCCAGCCCCCTGTGCCAACCCCCTATGGCCAACCCGACCCACCCTATGGCCAGCCCTGACTCAACCCTCGCCATGGCCAGCTCCGATCATCCCCTCCTTCCCTCACCGATCGCTAATGCAAAGTGCACAGTGGTCTCCCTCTCCACTTCAACCACTGATCAGCCCTGCCCCACCCCCTTGGCAGTGTCAGGGTGCCAGGCTGGCACTGCCCAAGGGGCACCCCCTGCCCCCATCTTCAGGGGGGCCTTTAATGGTCTCTGTCCCCACCAGTGGTGTGAGGACTCCTGTTCCCCGTTAGTGGGGAGCAGTTGTAAACCCCGTTGGTGGGAACCACTCCCAGCGGGAGGAAGATGTTAGCGGGCCTGGAGACTATCGTCCTGGGCCCACTAATCATATGGAATGTCAATTTCCATGACACTTCCATATGGTAATCAGCTCTGACGTGGTGCTGATTGTGCTGAAAAAAAAAGCATCTTGGAGACTTGTGACATGCTGGACACCAGTCATGAAAGTCCCCCCACTGTTGTCTCCCAGCCCACTGCCCTGCAGCGGGCTAGGAGAATCCAGGCCCAAATCGGCAATTAAAGAAAGTGGATATTGATCAGCACACAAAACTGGATTAATGGTTGTTTTAAAATTACCACAAATATGAACTGAGCCATCTGGTTTAATGACAGATCTGATGGGAGTAGCCCAGTCACTCATTGTAATCATCTCTAACACACCAGTATTGACAAGTCATACTGTTTGCTTTTTGACCTTGGGACAAATTGCATATGCCACTTCTTATTTTAAACTTTTGGGTTGACTATTAGGCTTTATCCTGAGTTTTACTTGGACTCCCTTCATTGAAATAAATATTTGTTCACACACACTCTTGTATTTATCCAGAATGTGTTGTAGGTCTGTTTTGACATTGACCAGTCTGTTGACTGCACTCCAGTTAAGCTTTAACTTCTCCAACTATGATCTCCCAAATAGAGCTGGAAAATTACCACAGAGCATATGGAGAGCCAACTCCGCTGTTCATCCACTCAACTCTACATTGCCCATGATGTAACTTTTTAACAGCACAATCTCTTCCATGTTTCCCTTAAAATCACATCTGCTGGTTTTAAAGGAAGATGTTTCAGCTTTTGTATTTTCAGGAATTAAAGATATAGCAGCACCAGTATCAACTTCCATCTCAATATGTTGTCCACTTAACTTCAAAATCATCCAGAATCTATGTAATTCAACCTGCATGGATAAGACGTTCAGTTAGAGTTCTTCATCACATTTCTGGACATTTTCTTCTTCACAGTCATAATTCTTTTCTTCCATGTTGTAAATTCTTTTTGCAGAATGCAGCTTTGTATTCTTGTTGAAGATACCAAGATTCTTCTAAATATTCTTTTCAAGGGAAGCTGGTCTATCCCAACAAGCTTTTGCAATGTGACCTATGTTTCCACAATTCTTGCACTGACTATCCTTGCTCCAACATTCACTTGCTGAATGGCCAATTTTGGCATATCTGTGACATGCTTGTTGCACTTGACTTGTTGACTTCTTATGGGCAGTTCCCAACTTGTGGATCTTCATTCCTGCACCAAATTATAAGGCCCCTTTAGCAGCCATATCTATTGACACTGTGATTTCTACTGCTGTCTTTAAAGTCAAAATGTGTTCAAGAAGTAATCTTCTTTGGATAACCTAATTTTGGAGACCAGGAACTAGATGATCTTGTAGAGACCTTCCACTGACTCACCAAACTCACAATGTTGTGCCAGCCATTTTAACATTGCCACTAACTGAGCAATACTTTCATCTTCCACTTGCTTCCTTCATTGGAACCTAAACTGTTCAACGGTGATCAATGGCTTTGGAGAGCAATGCTCTTGAAGGATGTTTGTCAAGTCACCATAAGTTTAGGTTCCTGGCTTTGCTGGCTGAACCATGTTCGGGAACAAATTAATGGTTTTACTTCCTATTATACTGAGAACAAACTGCTATGAACAACTCATTTTCTACTTTACTAGATTGTACAAAGTAATAAAAATGCTTAGCATTGAAACTCCATGATTCTTTTTCTTCATTGAAAGACCCCATGGATTCTAATTGACCGCCATTTCTCTTGCAGGCTATGGGGTCTCAAGACTGCAATTTTGTTGTCTTCCCAGTACTCTCCTTTCTAATCTGGAAACCGTTGACTTGATGTATATTTTTCAACCTCAGCTGTACAGCAAAGCATTCCCTCTTTCCAAATATGCCAGATACAGCTTGGAATCTCACCCTTCTCTGATTGGGAAAAAAACTCTCTTTTAAAACTACACAGAGAGCTTTTTTCTTACTTGTGTCTTCTCTCATTGGCACTTTAGTCTTTAATCTTGTTGTTCTTCTCTCTAGCATGAGGACCTACAATGTTTTTTATCTTAGGATCTTTTCCCGATATTCACGATTCAGCAAAATCCCACTCGTGACCAATTTTCTTTCTGTAATGTCCCAAATATGTTACGAGTTGTGGGTTTTAACAGAAAAATAGAAGACTTGGTTTGCACATGTAGATTCAAACAAGCACACAACTGGTTTTGTTGAGGAGCTGCTCTTTGCACTGCAGCAAGTACAAACCTGAAAGTAAAACAGAAGCCTCAGCAAAGACTCTAATGGCATCACCATCAAACCATGTGATTATGTCTTAAAGCAGCCTGCACCCTTTTTAAATATATAACAATTGCTTAGATTGATATTAAATGCTTTCAGCTTTTGAACATGCTTTTATAGATTATGCAGGAGAGAAAACTCTGGCTAGCTGTGACTGACCTATGTTAAAAACATACCAATAGCAATAGTTAAAGCAGCTGTGAAAAGGGAATAAGTGTGATTTCTGTTGAAAGGGAATGAGAACTGGATTTTCTTTTCACTAACGGTTTAATTAATGAATTAATTGTGTGTTAATCACAGAATTGTTAAGACGCAAAAGGAAGACATTCGGCCCATCACGTCTGCACTCACTCTCCAAATGCACATTATGACTTAATGCTATTCCCATAACTTTTCCCCATACGCTTGCACACTGTTTTTGTTCAAATAATCATCTAATGCCCTCTTGAATGCTTCAATTGTGAATGTTGGAAGCTCCCTATGTCTGTTCATTTGTGTGCATGAGGGTACTCTTTCCTGTGCAGGGTGAGGCCATGGAGTTATTGGAAATCAATTATTAGGATTTTTAAATCAAGGTGTTGCTGGACTGATAACCAGTGTATGTCAGTGAGCACACAATGATGGGAGAACAGGATCTGGTGCAAGTGAGGATATAAGTTAATTTGGATAACTTACATTGAATGCAATATTAGAGCAGTGCCCATGGAACCATACCCCAATGTGAGTCATAGAATCCCTACAGTACAGAAGGAGGCCATCCAGCCCATCGGGTCTGTACCGACCACAGTGCCACCCAGGTCCTATTCCCGTAATCCCACACATTTACCCTACTAATCCCTCTGATACTACGGAGCAATTTAGCATGGCCAATCAACCTAACTCGCACATCTTTGGACTATGGGAGGAAACCGGAGCACCCGGAGGAAACCCATGCAGTCACGGGGAGAAAGTGCAAACTCCACACAGACAGCGACCCGGGTCCCTGGCGCTGTGAGGCAGCAGTGCTAACCATTGTGGCACCGTGAGTGTGCCCCTGAGTCAGCACCTTTCTGAAACAGAAAAGAAAAAGGAAGAAAGAAACATGAAAATTATTATTTTCTGAAACACTTTCCTGTGTCAGAGTGAAGTTAAAAAACAGTCCGTGGCCTGGACACTTGAATAACGTAAAGGATGATTGAATCATAAAATGAATCAACTTTCTGTACTCTCGCGCAAGAGGTTTGAGTGTGATCATGACACAGCGAACAATAGGCATAAGATATCCTCACCTTCCCACATAAGTATTATCGTAACATGGATCCTTGGCATTTTTCCAGGAGGTTTGTTTTCTACTGCTCAGTGCAACATCTCATGATAAGACCAGATGGGTTTGAAGTTGATTGAATGCCCCAGGTTAATTTCCTGAAAGGAACCTGCTCAAATTTTGAGACATTGAGAGAAAGAGAGATTTGAATTTAGAAAGCACCTTTCACCTCAGAACATTCCACAGTTTTTTTGACAACTAACAAAGCGCTTATTTGAAGTGTAGTCACTGTTGTAACGCCAGAAACTTGGCATATTTCACTCCATCTCTTGACTGTAATGATCCTAAATCAAATGAGTTTGGACAGTTATAGTCTCACAGTCCAAAGCCAAGAGTTAATTACAAATGTATCTCTTAATTTTATTTCCTTCTTGCCAAAAAGCATTTGCAGAGTATAGAAGAGGAATTTTAACTATTCTGGCGGAAAGTGGCCAGTGAACACTTGGCTTAGCAGCGTACTGCAGCAGGAAGCCAAGTTGCCTTTAGCAGCTTAGCTTGTTGACAGGACACTGGCCTAATTCTCAACCAAAACTACCAGAAAATCATCAGCAAGTCACTGGGCTGGTAATCCAGAGACTCAGGGTATTGCCCTGGGGTCCAGGTTCCAATCCCACCACGTCAGATGATAAAATTTGAATTCAATAAAAATCTGGAATTAAAAAACTAATGATGACCATGAAACCGCTGTTGATTGTTGTAAAAACCCATCTGGTTCACTAATGTCCCTTTAGGGAAGGAAATCTGCCATCCTTACCTGGTCTGGCCTACATGTGCATCCAGATCCACAGTAATATGAGTGACTATTAACTGCCCTCTGAAAAGGTCTAGCTCAGTTCAACGGAAATTACGGGTGGATGATAAATGCTGGCCCAGCCAGCAAAACCCACATCCCATGAATGAATTTTAAAAAGTGGTTGCCCAGCCAATTGGCTCAGTCAGCTTATAGCCGCTTACACGAGGCAAAAGAAAGAACATACATTTGAGTATGTCCTTTCATGATCAAAAGTACTTTTGAAATGTAGACACTATTGTCATGAGTAGCCATTTGATGCACAGCACGATCCCACAAATAATGACCTGATAATGGCCAGATAATCTGTTATTTAGTGATATTGGTTCAAGGGATTGGTTCAAGGGCCAAAGCATCAGGGAATAACTCCTCTTTCAATCTTAACAGTGGTTGTGAGGATTGTTTTACATCCACCTGAGAGGCCAAGACCATCCCCACACCCCCACTTCTTGCCTTCAAACAACCGCACAACCTCAAACAAACCATTGTACGCAACAAGCTACCCAGCCTTCAGGAGAACAGTGACCACGACACCACACAACCCTGCCACAGCAACCTCTGCAAGACGTGCCGGATCATCGACACGGATGCCATCATCTCACGTGAGAACACCATCCACCAGGTACATGGTGCATACTCTTGCCACTCGACCAACATTGTCTACCCGATATGCTGCAGGAAAGGATGTCCCGAGGCATGGTACATTGGCGAGACCATGCAGACGCTACGACAATGGATGAATGAACACTGCTCAACAATCACCAGGCAGGAGAGTTCTCTACCTGTCGCGGAACACTTCAGCAGTCAAAGGCATTTAGCCTCTGATCTCCAGGTAAGTGTTCTCAAGACGGCCTTCAAGACACACGACAACGCAGAATCATCGAGCAGAAACTGATAGCCAAGTTCCACATACATGAGGACGGCCTCAACCAGGATCTTGGGTTCATGTCACACTATCTGTAACCCCCACGACTTGCCTGGGCTTGCAAAATCTCACTAACTGTCCTGGCTTGAGACAATTCACGTCTCTTTAACCTGTGCTTAACCCTCTCTCCATTCGCATAGTCTATATCTGTAAAGACTTGATTACCTGTTAAGATTCGCGTTCCAACCATTATCTTGTAATCGAGCTTGTGTCTATATATGCCCTGTTTGTGAACCAAATCCTGCACCCACCTGATGAAGGAGCAGCGCTCCGAAAGCTCGTGCTACCAAATAAATCTGTTAGACTTTAACCTGGTGTTGTGAGACTTCTAACTGTACCTGAGAGGTAGACAGGGCCTTAGTTTATGGTCTATCCAAAAGATAGCAACTTCAATAGCACAGCTCTCATTGCCATTCTTGACACCTACCTGGATTCCCCCACCCCCGCTGCAATTTTACCAAATGTGAGGGAGGGAGGACTGCTTGCTCATGGTCCAACTGTGGCCCTGGTGTGGCGAATTAATGCTGCTAGGTGAAACTGCTGGGCAAGGCTGGGGCCCCCTTTATACAGGCCCCCAGTTTCAATCAGAGGCTGTTTAAAAGTATCCAATAACCTACATTTCCCCGAGCCCTTCCCACCCCACCCAACCAGTCCAAGCCCCTTGCGCAGCCTACAACTCCACTGGGGCCAGTGAGATTCAGAAGGCCTTGGTTATCCAGAATTATCTCACAAACAGAGGGTGGAATCATGGCTGGAGTTCTGTTTATTTGGTTGCTAATGAAAGTTTACTGTGAGCAGGTATGGTGGGGTGAGATTGTCAGGACATGAATACAATGGGCTCATGGGAATCAGTGACCTGTTTTATACTGTGCACAATTCTCAAGAGTTTTTCATTGACTTCAATCTTCTCCTTTTGTCTACTTACCTATTATCCCACTCCATTTTGGTGTTTTTTAGGAGTATTTTGAGGTGTTGAAATATCGTGATAGAGTTGTGTTCCATGGTGGATACTGCAAATACATTGTAGTGAGGAGCAGCAGTTAGCAGAGTCTTTAGACTTGCGGATCACAAAGCAGATACAATTGTGAACCATTCAGTCTTTATTCTCTGGCCTCTTAAACGTTCTGTTGCACAGACACAGCTGAGGGCCCGGAAACAGAAGAAGCATCGGGGCTTATGATTTCTCTCCTTTGCTCTGTCTGCCAGGGTCACAATGATGATGGCTCATGCTGCACAATTTTACAAAACCAAAGAGAAGATTAGCTGTTTTCCACGTAAGTAGCATTGTTGTAATGTGAAAAACGTTGCCCTAAAGGATGGTGGAAACAGATTCAATACAATTTTCCAAAGGAAATTTATTCCTTGGAATGGATTTTACAGACGCCCTTCCCAACACGCATGCACACAAACACACACACACAAGCATAGTTGAAGGTGGGGGGAGGGGGGCATGTAAAATAAAATGAGCCCCGTCACCTTCCTTCCCACTCCTGACCTGTGCCCCATTTTACAGGAAGCAGGTAAGGCATCAGGCAGCTTTCCCACCCTGAGGCCAATTAAGGACCTCATTCAGCCTCTGCCGCCATAATATGTGTGGCTGGGGAAGATGAAGCAAGGCAACCAGGTTGACAGGTTTCACTGCTTGGCCATGTGGTGATTGTCCCTTTAAGGGGCAATCCTTGAAGGGCCGAAGCCCCACTCTCAAGTAATTATGGCCATCCCTAGTATATTAGATGTTTTACAGGCCACTGACTTCAAACGTCATTAACAACTCTCCTGTCATAGAATCCCTACTGTACAGAAGGAGGCCACTCGGCCCATTGAGTCCGGACCACAACCGCACCCAGGCCCTATTTCCGCAACCCCGCACATTTACCCTGCCCATTCCCCTGATACTAAGGGGCAATATAGCATGGCCAATCAACCTAACCCACACATCTTTGGACTGTCAGTGTCTGTTCCCCTTGCAATACCATAGAACCATGAGGGAAGTTGGGATAATGAAACACATCTGCCCATAAACTTCACCCCCTTGGTGGCGAGGTTTCCAAATTTCCCCACCCATTGTGTGAATAAGAGCTTTGTGACTTATTTAGGGACTTAACTCTAATTTTAAAATCATGTCCTCTAGTTAGTGAAAATAGCTTTTCTGTATTTACCCCTATTGCATCACACCTCAGTTAGATCAACACTTAAGCTTAAGGGAATAAAAACAAGTGGAACTGACATCCTCATAATTTTACCCTTTACGATCCATCTGGTGAATCTGACCTGCACACCATCCTGAGGGTTGTTATCGAAAACTGAGTGCGATCCTTTATACGGTGTCTAACCAAGGCTCTGTACAATTGAATCATCACCTCCTTACATATGTCTTCCAACCCGATTGAGAAAAAGTGTAACTCTAACCCTATCCCTAATGCGGAGTCTATTAATGAGCCAGCATAGGCAGGCTGGAACGAGTGGCCTCCTTCTGTGCTGTATGATTCTATGGGTGGAATTCTCCAGCCCTCCCCGCTGGTGGGATCTTTCAGTCCCGCTGAAGTCGATCTCTGTCATTGGTTCCCCGATGGTGGCACGGGCGATGAATGTAAATCACCATCCACTTTGGTTGGACTGGAAGATCCAGCTGGCAGCCAATGGCAAGCCATCTCCGCCACGAGAAAAATCGGACACAGGGGCAGGGTGTGGGGGGTGGCTGCGGGGAGGGGTGAAGTGGAATTGGTGCTGGAGAATAGAACCCTATGATTCCATTATACGTTTTTGATTTTATTATATATCACTGCACTTGTTCTTACTGATTTATGTACATGGAAATCCAAAATCCTTTTGTTGCTTCACCGCTCATAGTCTCTCTCCAGTAAAGAAATATTTGTCTCCCAGTTCCACAGCGAACGCAGTCACATTTTCCCACATTGATCTACATTTGCCTTTTTTTCCCCATTGAGTTAATAAATGCAGCTTTGCAATAAATGCACATACTGAGTGCAAATAATAATTGTGAGGTCGTCAACAGTCTGAGATGAAAGACGTGACTAAACTCATCTTTGTTTCCTGCAATTGTTACTGAATATTTAAAACTCAAACTACCCAACGACAGCTAATCAAATTGGCCTGAGAATAATAAAGGTTTGAATAGTACGATCTTAATAACATGGTATTAACTTAAAATCTCCCTTAATCTTCTCAAACTGTGTGGGCGCTGATTGCAAAGGCATTGTGTGTTTTCAGGTTGCAATCATTTCATTGCTTCAAGGTTAAAGCTTATGTCTTTCACTCTCTGTAATTGGTGAACACGCGCGTAAGTTAGAGGACAAATTGCAGCTGAAGTAACACCTACTTAAATCACTTTTTGGTGTTTGAAAGATTCTTACTACATTTCTCTACAATAAATCTCCAGAGAAATCTCCAGAGAAATAGAATGCCATCTTGTCACCTGTATTTGGTTGCAATACTAGGTGTTAGCCAGAGGTGTTGGCTCAGTGGTAGCATACTGTCTTCAGAGTTAGAAGGTAATCCTCCAAAGAGCTGAGTATAAAATCCCCAGTCTAACACTCCGGTGAGTGTTGTTGGAAGTGTTGTCTTTTGGATGAGAGGTTAAACCGAGGCCTTGTCTATACTTTTGTGTTGTGGAGATGCCGGCGTTGGACTTGGGTAAACACAGTAAGAAGTCTAACAACACCAGGTTAAAGTCCAACAGGTTTATTTGAACTCCCACCCACCTGACGAAGGAACAGCGTTCCGAAAGCTAGTGGCTTTTGCGACCAAATAAACCTGTTGGACTTTAACCTGGTGTTGTTAGACTTCTTACTATATTTTTGTGTAGACAGAGAAGGTCCCATTGCACTGTTTTGAAAGGCAGGGGAAATTCTCCCCAGTGTCAGGGTTAATTCCTCAACCAGTATCACTAAAACAGACTATCTGGTCATTCATACCTTGCAATTTGTGGCATCTGTTTGTAGAGGACTTGGCTACCACAGTTCCAACATTACAATAATGATTACATTGCAACAATGTCTATACTTCATTGATTGTAAAGCACTTTGGAACATAACTAAAATCAATGTTGGTCCCTTAGAGGACGAGACTGGGAAGTTAACAATGGGGAACACAGAAATGGCAGAGACACTTGCCGGAATTCTACCACCTTGCCCGCCATGGAATCGGAACGGGCAAAGGGGGACAGTGGAAATGTCCGTTGACCTTGGGCAGGAATTTTCGGTCTTGCCCGAGTGAGGTAGTAAAATCCCGTCCACTAAATCAATATTTTGCCTCGGTTTTCATGGTGAAGGACACCAGAACCATTCCAATAGTAACAGGTAATACAGAGGTAGTTGAAAAGGAGGAACTCAAAACAATTGCCATACCTAGAGAAAAGATACTGAGCAAACTATTGGGATTAAGGGCAGACAAATCTCCAAGGTCTGATGGCCTACATCCTGGGGTCTTAAACAAAGTGCAACAGAGATAGTGGAAGCATTGGTTATAATGTTCCAAAATTCCCTAGATTCTGTAAAAGTTCCAATAGATTGAAAAAAGGCTGATATAATGCCCCCATTCAAAAAGGGAGAAAATCAGAAAGTAGCTATAGATCAGTTAGTTTAATATCTGCCACTGGGAAATGGTTGGAATCCATTATTAAGGAGGTAGTAATGGGACGTTTAGAAAGTCAAAACGCAATCCATCAGATTCAGCAAGGTTTTATGACTGTTAAATCATGTTTAACTAACTTGTTAGAGTTCTTTAAAGATGTAACAAGCAAAATAGTTAATGGGGGTCTGGTAGATATAATGTATTTGGACTCCCAGAAGGCATTTGACAAGGTGCCACTCAAAAGGTTAATATACAAGGTAAGATCCCACAGGGCTGGGGTAATATATTAGCTTGGATAGAGAATTGGCTAACCAACATATAGCAGAAAGTTGGGATAAATAAGTCTTATTCTGGTTGCAAGCTGTAACTAGTGGGATGCCACAGAGTTCAGTCCTCAGGCTCCAACTATTTGCAATCTATATTAATGACTTGGATGCAAGGATAGAATGTATTGTAGCCAAATTTGCAGATGACACAAAATAGGTGGGCAAGCAAGTTGCAATGAGGAAATAAGACATTTACTTATAGATATGGATAGGCTAAGTGAATGGGCCAAAATTTGGCAGCTGGAATTTAATGTGGGTAATATGAAGTTATCAATTTTAGTAGGGGGAATAAAAAGGCAACTTATCATCTAAGTGGAGAGAAACTTCAAAATGCTTCAGTGCAGGGGGATCTGGGTGTCCTCATGCATGAATCACTGGTATGCAGGTTCGACAGGAGATAAGGAAGTCTATCTCGTCTAAACGTCCTTTTTTTTTAACTGGTCGGTGCAACATCGTGGGCCGAAGGGCCTGTTCTGCGCTGTAATGTTCTATGTTCTATGTTCTATGTTCTATAACCAGGAATGTTGAGCTGCCAATCCTGCCCATCTTTCAGCCAAGTCTCAGTCATACCTATGATAGCATACTCTAACATGCCTATTGGTGCTCTCAGCTCATCTGTCTTATTCCTCAAACTCCTTGTACTGAAATATACTCCATTTAGCCTTGCTGGACTCACATCTTTCTTATCTAGCCTATGTTTCCTCTGCCTTTCAGATTCACCTACTGGCGTTTGAATTCCACCTTAGCTTCTCATCCCTCTGAACTGCTTGTCAGGATCCCACTCCCCCTGCCAATTTAGTTTAATTCCACCCCAACAGCACTAGCAAACCTCCCTGCGAGGATGTTGGTCCCATTCCTGTTCAGATGTAACCCGTCCAACTTGTATAGGTCCCACCTCCTCCAGAAATGGTTCCAATGCCCCAGGAATCTGGAGGTCCGCTGGCAGGAAGGGCTGGAGAATCCCCCCTCTGTTTCTCTCTCTACAGATGAGGCCAGTCCTGCTAAATGTTTGCAGTATTTTCTGTTTCTGTTTTGCTTTACCTTGTCATTTTGCATTTTCTTCTGCTTTCGCTCTGACATTCCCCATTGAATAACTTAAGAATGATTGGCAGCACACAAAAATTCTGACCAATCATATGTTCAGCTGATTTTTGTCTTTCCAGTCAGACTGTGGGGTTGGTCAATACGTGAGAAATAGTCTATGATTCTTTTTAATTCGTTCATGGGATGTGGGCATCGCTAGCTGAGCTAGCGTTTATTGCCCATCCTCAAGGGCATTCAGGAGACAGTCACATTGCTGTGGATCTGGAGTCATATATAGGCCAGACCAGGCAAGGACAACAGATTTCCTTCCCTGAAGGACATTAATGAACGAGATGGGTTTTTACAACAATCAACAATGGTTTCATCGTCACCATTAGACTTTTAATTCCAAATATTATTGAATTCAAATTTCATCATCTGCCATGGTGGGATTCAAACGCGGGTCCCCAGAGCAGTACCCTGGGTCTCTGAATTGCTAGTCCAATAATAATACCGCCAAGCCACCGCCTCCCCATTATTTGAATAATGGATTATTCAAAAGTTTTCCCCTCCGACATACTAGCTCTCAGACCCAGTTGAGCACTCTGTTCAATTGTTTGACACCACCATTCAATCGTGGGTTGTGTGACGATGTCAGATGGTGGTGGATTTTGTAGCTTGCTGTGAACTCAGTAAACTGTGGTTCATTGTGTACAGTGCTCAGATGTAGTAAACCACATTTTGTAACCAACTTGTCCAGAATGTCAATCAACGCAGCGGTAGCAGTGGAATTTGTAGTAGCGATTTCCAGCTATTTGCTATGTAGGTCAGCAACAACAAGCAAAAAAAAAATGATTGCTCGGCGCTGCTTGAATTTCTCCAAAAATTTCTACTTGGAGTTGTTGTTGAGGTGTTGTCAATTGTAAGAGTATGGGACACGATTTAACAGATTTCTCACTGAGTGGAGAAGCTGTGGTGAACCATCGTTGGTTCCCACTGGATAGTGCTGAGCCAGGGGCTGGCCAGGACTACAAGGATGTACATATGTTACTGTTGGATTGTGCTATTGTTGCTGTTGGGTTAGGGTGGGGTTGTTACACCTTTGTATGATAGTGTTGTGGCACATCCCAGTCGGGCTCCGCCTCCTGGGAGAGGTATAAGAGTCCCTGCTCTGGCCGGGACCCCTTCAGTCTGGGATAGTGTACATAAGTTCTGGTAGCTTCATTAATAGTAAATAAAAGCCTTCATTTACTGAGCTTCGAGCCTCGTGTCTAAATTGATGTGCATCAGAAGCCAAGCAGTTTCTAATGAACACTTCCATGTAACAATCTATTACTAGCCACCAGACTGCTTTGTGGCTTCATGGGCAAAATGTTGCACAGGTTGCTGCATTATTTTTGGGATAACTGCTCGCGTTTCACATGTGATATAACTGTCATCAAACAACATGAGTTCATTGCATACCTAGTAATATGAGGCCAGTTTTGACTATTTCACAAGGCCACTCAATTTTTAGCTGCTGGCTTACTTTTTACAATAGATTGTCTGCTCAATGATTTGGCCTTGTTTTAGTCTCTTCCACAAGGGGAAACACCCTTTCATCATTCACCCTCTGCAGTTCCCTCAGGATCTTATGGGCCATACCTTCCATACGAAATGCTGGAGTACAGAGATTGTATGTCTCACATGCACGTCAGGACAATACGGAAGTCCTGACACACAGACACGCCCACTGAAAGCACACCGCGTTCAAACTCGGGTTCGATTTTCCATAGCTGTCGGGATTGAATCGCTGCGCTGAAGTGCCTTGAAGAAAAGTGACGAGCCATCACTAACTTTGCTTACTTGCCCCGATGAATGGCGAGTATTTACACCTATTTATTTGCACACTTTTTTCTGCTCTAGTTGCAGTGATTAGAGGCAGCAGGCATTCTTTGTGTGCGTTAAAAGGTGTTTAAAAGGTGTTTAAGATATATGTAGTGCACAGAAAGTGAAAGAAAGATTCTTTTTTACTTTTTTACAACTTTGTCATGACATACTGTTAATTCCAGTAAAAAGTATTTTCATATGTAACAAAGTGGGTTTGCAGTGTCTAATAAGTTTCAGCTAAAATTCATTTAGATTTTGCTATGTATTTTAAGCAGTGCTGTTTATCCCAATCTTAAGAGTCTCCCTGATGCAATGTTGATCCTTGGAAACTTCTTAATGTTTCGGATGAAATGAGTTTTACATTTACAATGGGAAATATGCAACTTGGCTATTTCAAATGCTGTAAGAAAATGTGATCCTTAAAATGACATATGCAAGCCTCCTGTAAGCTAATGTGAACTATCTCACTGAAAGGTATTGCAGAATCCACTGCAGATTTAAAATCTGGAGTCATTTCCACCGCTGCTGGTACGTCACACTTTTAGTTTAGCTTCTTAAAATCACTGAAGTTCTTTTAAGGCACAGAGATCATGAGAGAAGAGTTAGGCTACATGTAAATGTACAACCAATATGTCCAAACCCTCCTCTCTCCTTCCCCTCCTCTTCCACTCCCTTCCCCTCCCTTCCCCTCCATCCCTCCCTTTCCCCTTCCCCTTCCCTCCCTCTCCCTCCCCTCCTTTTCTCTCCCACACCCCATTCCCTCCATTCCCCTCTACTCCCCTCCTTTCCCTGCCTCTCTCCTCCCCCTTCTCTCCCCTCCTTTCCCCTTCCCTCCCCCTCCCCTCTTCTCCTTCCCCCTCCTTTGCCCTCCACTCCTTTCCCCTCCCCTTATTACATCGCTCCCTCCCTCCCTTATTTCCTTGTTTACAGAAAGACAACAAAACTGTTATCTTAAAGTTTAAAAAAATTTGATTGGTCCTTGTGTTAATGTGAAAAAAGATATTCTATTGCAAGAAAATTGGAAAAGATGGGGTAATTAAATGAAATGTAATACCTCAGCTGCTAAAGTAAAATGTTTAGTTAAATGTGAACATGCTATCAAAGTTTTGTATTTATAATATTATATTTGTTAATAATGTTTTCCATTAAACTTTACAAAATTCTACAAATACTTCACTGAAACATAAAAACGCAAAATTTAGATATGAAATTCTACAAATACTTCACTGAAACATAAAAACACAAAATTTAGATATGAAATTCTACAAATGCTTTATTGAAACATCAAAACACAAGTTAAATCTGAGATAATTATAATTGAAGCAAACAAGGCAGAAGAATACTAATACTAGGCACATGATTGTTTAGATTTTCCATGGCCCAAAATGTGAACTCTCCTTTGCTCAACTGTGTAAAATTGAAGAGTGTCTGTCGCTGGTGTGAGAGAATTTTCTAAAAAAAATTATGGCAACATTCGGTGCTCGATACAGATATTTTCATGCCCACATCAGTGAAGAATGACACTGATCTCGACTGCACATTCCTTAAAATGACCTGGTGCTTTTCATCCGTGATGTCAAACACTATTTCACTCTCAGGAGTAGATTCCTCCATGTGTTGAACTGATGAAGTTGTCTTCTTTTTTGACCACTTGCACACCTTTGCAAAGTGATTCACCTTTGAGCACAAATTCCATTTTAATCCTTGACATGGTGTTGTGAATCTGAAGGCACTTCCACTATTTGGGCACATTTTTGATTTTTGAGGGCATCTGACCATAATGAAGTAACTGTTCATGAACCTGCTCAGGTCTCTTTGTCCGTACCCCTTGCACATGAGCTGATGGGACAGCCTGTGTCTGTGACCCTGAGTCTGCGGGTGCATTTTTACATAAATCTAACATGGCACATTTGATTTGGATTTCCAAGGTTGTGTTTTTTCCCCAAAGTTAAATCATTATCCTTCATTTAGGGCATTCCCTAATGCATGGAATTGATGTTTTCTCAACGAGATGGTCACAAGTTACTTTGTTCGTTAGTGTGCCAAATTTACATGCAGAAGCCAACTTGTTTTATGGGCTCACCATTTCCCTGGCATTTTTGCCAGGATGTATATCATTCTGTCATTGCACATTTCTAAATTTCTCCAGAACACTTATCACTGTAAGCAACAACACCTCCTCCACGATCATCCTCAACACTGGTGCCCCACAAGGCTGTGTTCTCAGCCCCCTACTAACTCCTTATACACCTATGACTGTGTGGCCATATTCCCCTCCAATTCGATTTTCAAGTTTGCTGACGACACCACCGTAGTGGGTCGGATCTCAAACAATGACGAGGCAGAGTACAAGAATGAGATAGAGAATCTAGTGAACTGGTGCGGCAACAATAATCTCTCCCTCAATGTCAATAAAACAAAGGAGATTGTCATCGACTTCAGGAAACGTAAAGGAGAACATGCCCCTGTCTACATCAATGGGGACGAAGTAGAAAGGGTCAAGAGCTTCAAGGTTTTAGGTGTCCAGATCACCAACAACCTGGCCTGGTCCCCCATGTCAACATTATAGTTAAGAAAGCGCACCAACGCCTCTACTTTCTCAGAAGACTAAGGAAATTTGGCATGTCAGCTACGACTCTCACCAACTTTTACAGATGCACCATAGAAAGCATTCTTTCTGGTTGTATCGCAGCTTGGTATGGCTCCTGCTCTGCCCAAGATCGCAAGGAGCTACAAACGATCGTGAATGGAGCCCAATCCATCACGCAAACCAGCCTCCCATTCATTGACTCTGTCTACACTTCCTGTTGCCTCGGGAAAAGCAGCCAGCATAACTAAGGACCCCATGCACCCCGGACATTCTCTCTTCCACCTTCTTCCTTCGGGAAAAAGATACAAAAGTCTGAGGTCATGTACCAATCGACTCAAGAACAGCTTCTTCCCTGCTGCTGTCAGACTTTTGAATGGACTTACCTCGCATTAAGTTGATCTTTCTCCACACCCTAGCTATGACTGTAACACTACATTCCGCACTCTCGTTTCCTTCTCTACGAGGGTATGTTTTGTCTGTATAGTGTGCAAGAAACAATACTTTTCACTGTATGTTAATACATCTGACAATAATAAATCAAATCAAATAAATCAAATCAAGTCAAATCAAATCAAAATCACAGATGTGTCTCTGACTACAGTTTGAATATCCGTTGGCCTCCAGCACTAAGGCAGTGGATGAGTATTGCCTTCTTGTGTGTTGCTGCTACTTGCAGGCTGTTCATACCCATCACAAGTAATTATGTTTTGAATCTTTGAATCTTCAAGCAGTGGCGCAGTGGTATGGCTGCTGGACTAATCATCCGAAGACCCAGAGCAAGATCTGCAGACTCGGGTTTGAATCCCACCATGGCAAAATTTATGACCAGAGGGGGTGATAGTCTGGAATGCGCTGCCTGGGAGGGTGGTGGAGGTGAGTTGCCTCACATACTTTAAAAAGTACCTGGATGAGCACTTGGCATGACACAACATTCAAGGCGAGGGTAAATGGGATTAGGTGGGAGGTCAGGTGTTTCTCATGTGTCGGTGTAGACACAATGGACCAAAAGGTCTCTTCTGCACTATTGTTATAGGATTCTATTATTCTAACGCCAAAATCTATTGAACCTAAAGCAGGGATGGATATCCCAATGAAGAAAGGAAAAGCACTGGAGCTGGATGCACTGCGTCAGGAAACTCGACTGGAAAGGAACATAGTTTATTTACAGAATGCGAAGTAAAATGACTACCATGGTACACACACACTCATCCCTGCCTGGAACTGCAGTTCAGTAGGCCCAATCCTGGGCCTGTCTTATAACAGATTTGGATGATGAGTTCCAGCTGGGCAGGCCATTGCCTGTTAATAGGGGAACTCAAACTCATTGTGGTCCACAAGGAGATCAATCAGTGAATCACCATGGACCTCATGGGGGTTATCACACCCTTCCCTCCCAAGTCCAAAGGTTCTCTTGCTCCCATGAGAATGGGGCCTTCTCCATCTCTTTGCCTGTGGATGTTTCTTCCACGAGGAGAGCCACTATACGGGACGAATCTTTGGTGGTGACCTCTGACTGGGTGTCTGGTGCCTCTTTCTCCATGGACGAGGTATTGAATACAAAAGTGTGAATACAATACTGGAACTGTATAAAACACTGATTAGGCAACAGCTGGAATTTTATGTACAGTTCTGTTTGCCATATTCGAGGATGAACATAATTGTTCTGGAAAGAATACAGAGGTGATTAACAGAATGTTGCCAGACCTTGAAAAATGCAGCTATGAGGAGTGACTGGATAGGCCGGGATTGTTTTCCTTAGAGCAGAGGAGGCTGAGGGGTGAGTTAATTGAGATGCACAAGATTATGAGGGGCCTAGATAGGGTAGACAGGAAAGGCTTGCTTCCTCTGGTGGGTGGCACGGTGGCACAGTGGTTAGCACCGCTGCCTCACAGCGCCAGGGACCCGGGTTTAATTGGGTGACTATGCGGAGTTTGTACACTCTCCCCGTGTCTCTGTGGGTTTCTTCCAGGTGCTCCAGTTTTCTCCCACAGTCAGAAAGACCATAAGACCATAAGACCATAAGACATAGGAGCGGAAGTAAGGCCATTCGGCCCATCGAGTCCACTCCACCATTCAATCATGGTTGATTTCAACTCCATTTACCCGCTCTCTCCCCATAGCCCTTAATTCCTCGAGAAATCAAGAATTTATCAATTTCTGTCTTGAAGACGCTCAACGTCTCGGCCTCCACAGCCCTCTGTGGCAATGAATTCCACAGACCCACCACTCTCTGGCTGAAGAAATTTCTCCTCATCTCTGTTCTAAAGTGACTCCCTTTTATTCTAAGGCTGTGCCCCCGCGTCCTAGTCTCCCCTGTTAATGGAAACAACTTCCCTACGTCCATCCTATCTAAGCCGTTCATTATCTTGTAAGTTTCTATCAGATCTCCCCTCAACCTCCTAAACTCCAATGAATATAATCCCACGATCCTCAGACGTTCATCGTATGTCAGGCCTACCATTCCTGGGATCATCCGTGTGAATCTCCGCTGGACCCGCTCCAGTGCCAGTATGTCCTTCCTGAGGTGTGGGGCCCAAAATTGCTCACAGTACTCCAAATGGGGCCTAACCAGTGCTTTATAAAGCCTCAGAAGTACATCCCTGCTTTTGTATTCCAAGCCTCTTGAGATAAATGACAACATTACATTTGCTTTCTTAATTACGGACTCAACCTGCAAGTTTACCTTTAGAGAATCCTGGACTAGGACTCCCAAGTCCCTTTGCACTTTAGCATTATGAATTTTGTCACCGTTTAGAAAATAGTCCATGCCTCTATTCTTTTTTCCAAAGTGTACGACCTCGCACTTGCCCACGTTGAATTTCATCAGCCACTTCTTGGACCACTCTCCTAAACTGTCTAAATCTTTCTGCAGCCTCCCCACCTCCTCAATACTACCTGCCCCTCCACCTATCTTTGTATCATCGGCAAACTTGGCCAGAATGCTCCCAGTCCCGTCATCTAGATCGTTAATATATAAAGAGAACAGCTGTGGCCCCAACACTGAACCCTGCGGGACACCACTTGTCACCGGTTGCCATTCTGAGAAAGAACCTTTTATCCCAACTCTCTGCCTTCTGTCTGACAGCCAATCGTCAATCCATGTTAGTACCTTGCCTCGAATACCATGGGCCCTTATTTTACTCAGCAGTCTCCCGTGAGGCACCTTGTCAAAGGCCTTTTGGAAGTCAAGATAGATAACATCCATTGGCTCTCCTTGGTCTAACCTATTTGTTATCTCTTCAAAGAACTCTAACAGGTTTGTCAGGCACGACCTCCCCTTACTAAATCCATGCTGACTTGTCTTAATCCGACCCTGCACTTCCAAGAATTTAGAAATCTCATCCTTAACGATGGATTCTAGAATTTTGCCAACAACTGAGGTTAGGCTAATTGGCCTATAATTTTCCATCTTTTTTCTTGTTCCCTTCTTGAACAGTGGGGTTACAACAGCGATTTTCCAATCCTCTGGGACTTTCCCTGACTCCAGTGACTTTTGAAAGATCATAACTAACGCCTCCACTATTTCTTCAGCTATCTCCTTTAGAACTCTAGGATGTAGCCCATCTGGGCCCGGAGATTTATCAATTTTCAGACCTTTTAGTTTCTCTAGCACTTTCTCCTTTGTGATGGCAACCATATTCAACTCTGCCCCCTGACTTTCCTGAATTGTTGGGATATTACTCATGTCTTCTACTGTGAAGACGTGCTGGTTAGGTGCATTAACCGTGCTAAATTCTCCCGCAGTATACCTGAACAGGTGCGGGAATGTGGCAACAAGAGGATTTTCATAGTAACTTCATTGCCGTGTTAATGTAAACCTACTTGTGACTAATAAATACAAACTGCAAAACTGAAGAGGTCAACTACCAGGGGCACAGATTTAAGGATATTGGCAGGAAGATTGGAGGGCTATGAGGAAAAACTTCATCCAGAGGGCAAAAGCCCTCAACTCATTTAAAATGTACCTAGATCTATACCTGAAGTGCTGTAACTTGCCAGGCAACAGATCGAATGCTGGGAGATAGGATTGTAATGGACAGCTAGTTTTTAAAAAATCATAGAATCATAGAAACCCTACAGTGCAGAAGGAGGCCATTTGGCCCATCAAGTCTGCACCAACCACAATCCCACCCAAGCCCTAACCCCACATCCCCACACATTTACCCGCTAATCCCTCTAACCTACGCATCTCAGGACTCTAAGGGGCAATCTTTAGCATGGCCAATCAACCTGACCCGCACATCTTTAAAAAATATTTTAAAACATTTCTTCCTTTATCAATTGATGCAGACATGATGGGCTGATTGATCTTTTTCTGTGCTGTAACTTTATCTATGGTTCTCTATGTAAGAAAATGATAGTTGGAAGGTCAACATTCACTTTTAATGTGAGTTCCTAAATGATATCGTTCAATCAGTCCCCAGATAGAGCAATAGATTTTTGCAACATGGAAAGAATCACTCGGCAGTTTATTTAAATGGGGAAAGACTGCAGAAAGCTGTAACTCGGAGGGATTTGGGGGCCCTTATGCTTAAATCACAAAAAGCCAGCATGCAAGTTCAGCAGGTTAATAGGGAAGACAAATGGAACGTTGGCCTTCATTTCAAAGGGAATGGAGTATAAAATAGGGAAGTCGTGCCAAAAATATACAAGACGCTCGTTAGATTACACCTGGACTACTGTGAACATTTTTGGTCCCCTTATTTAAGGAGAGATGTACTGGCAATCCAGAGAAGGTACACTCCATTGATCCTGGGTATGGAGGGATTTTCTCATTTGGAGAGATTGAGTAGATTAGACCTATACTATCATAGTTCAGAAGAATGACAGAGGACCTTATCGAGAGATACAGGATTCTCAGGGGGCTTCAGACAGGATAGATGCCGAGAGATTGTTTCCCCTTGTGGAATGGTCTAGGACTACAGGGCATAATCTCAGATTAAGGGGTTGCTCATTTAAAACAGAGATGAGGAGGAATTTATTTTCTCAGAAGGTAGTGAATGTGTGAAACTCTTTACCGCAGAGGGCTGTAGAGGCTGGGTCGATAATTATGTTCAAGGCTGAGATAGACAGATGTTTAATCACTAGGGAACTAAAGGCTATGGGGATAAGACAGGAAGATGGAGTTAAGGATTATATCAAATCGGCCATGATCTCATTGAATGACGGAGCAGATTCAATGGGCCGAATGGCCTATTTCTGCTCCTACATCTTATGTCCTAATGATTTTATCCTGTGCTGACTCTGAAAGAACCATTGTTCAGTGTTACGCATGCACCCATTTCTACTAACCTTTTAGACTCTCTGTTTGTGGTAAGCAATTTGCTCTTGATATATGCCGAGCAATTTACAGTGCCTCAAATGCAACATCAGGAAATGACAAGTTATCAGATAGGACAACATTACTGGAGCACATCGGAATAGGAAAAAAATCAATTAAGAATGCATCAGATTGGAACAGTATTGATTGAGCACTAAATCGGGGAGAACCCTATCAGGTTAGAGTAAAATCAAGTGAAAAACACATTGGGTGTGTACAACACTGGCTGAGGAAACATGAAGTGAAGGTATACCTGGGAAGAAAAAACATGAGGTGAGGATAACACCATTGAGAGCTATATTGGGTGAGGATAATCTCAAGAAAAGACAGTACCAGATGAAGACAATATTCCATGATGATCCATCAAATGAGGACAGAATTGACCGAGGATGATGAGAATATTGGTGAAAACTACCTTGGATGAGAACAACACCAAATCAGGATGGAATCGTGTGGAGGGCAGCAGCTGACAAAGAGAACATTGGGTGAGGAAATCATCAAATGAGAACAGCATTTGGTGATAACAGGTGACGACAACATTGAGTAAGAACAACAGTGGGTAACTGCAGCATCGGGTGTGGGCAATATTGGAGGAGCCAACATTAAGTGAGTGCATTGTCAGGTGAGGACAGCAGTGGATGAGAATAGGATCAGGTGACAACCGCATTGGATAAGGGCAGCACTTGCGGATGAAGCAATGAGGAATTCTGAGTAAGGAAAGAGTTAATGTTTTCACAAGACGTTTCCAGTGAAATGTTGCAATAAACTTTCAGAGGTCCTTAATTAGTACTGGCAAACCTGACAGAATGAGGCTATTTATATACTGCACAACACTTGACGAGGTAATTGTTACTCCCTGGGAGATCAACAAATTCAAACTAGGACATTCTAGAAAGAGTGCCCAAGGGCCAAAGACTAAAGACCTACTATTTACAACAGGACAGCTTGTTTCATCATCCACCAACTCTGATCAATATATAAAGTGAACCCTAACATCAACCAGCATTTTATTTGTTTGCAGATCTGAATACCAGCATTGCTGACTTTACCCAATACTGATGTATCAATGAACAATGATTATACTGTCTTTCTTCCAACATTTTTTTTCTTTCTAACAATGCTGATGGCATTCCTGTTATGACTTACCAGGATAAGGCCTGTCATTGTGAATGATACCCACTAAAAAGAGAACAAATGTCAGAGAATTATATTTACAAGAACTCTCCTAGGGGACTCCCCTGACAGCTTGTAGTAGTGCCAACTTTGTGTTCAAACAAAAATGTCAGGCACTAGGTGCATCTTGATAACAGCGTTCTCAATTTGATGAACTGTCAGAAAATTGTCAATGGGGAAATTGCAGTTGCTGGAAATTCAGAGAACATCTGTCAGCATCTGAATTAGACAGAATGTACAACACAGAGACAGGCTGTTGGATCCAACTAGCCTGTGCTTGTCTCTACTCTACAAGAGTCTCCTCTTATTCCAGTTAACTCACCCCAAACTTTCAGCAAAGTATTCTGGCAGCAAATAGGTGAACATCTGGAGCAAAGGCACTGAGATGAGAATGAACAGGGGGGATAGTGATAGCACCCTGGCCTACAAGGCAGAAGGTTGCAGGTTCAATTCCTACTCCGGAGACCTGAGTACTTAATCTCGACTGACACTCCATTGCAGTACTGAGGGAGTGCTGCATTATCCAAAATAGTTAGGCTGGAATCTTATCACCATTCATGCCGGTGGGATTTTCCCATCCTGCTGCAGTGAACGGAGATTTGGCTGGCCACCAAATTCTCCAACCTTGCTGTAACGGGAGTGTGGCATGGACGACAGGTAAGATCACACCCTTAATCTTTTCACAATGTTTTGGTGCCTTTTCTTGGAGGAGATGGTGAACCAAGGCCTTCTCTGGTGAATGTAAAAGACCTCCTGACAATATTTTGTAGAAATGCAGAGCATTCTCACCAGCATCCCAACCAAAATTTATTCTTCACAAACTATCATTAAAACTCTCAAATTATTTGGTCATTATCACATTGCTGTTCACAAGAGGTAATTTTTGTTGCCATGTTTCTCGCATTATAGCATTGACTTTGTGACAAAAAATATTTCAGTGTCTTATAAAGTGCTTTGTAACATCCTGAGGTTGTGAATGGCACTATATAATTGCAATTCCACTTCTTCTTTATCAGAAATAAGGAGCAAATGGGGAAGGGGATGGTGGGTGGAGGTGTGGGTGAGAAACAGGAAATACAAATAAGTCAGCTGGTGGATCTATTCACAGTCGATGGTGGAAGGGATGACAAGTTGGATTAATTTCAGCTGAAGGCTGGGGGGGTGGAAGTGGGAGGGTGTACCTGATCAAGGGACATAAGGCAAATAGGAAGAAACATTTCACCTTAGTAGAGGGGTCAATAACCAGGGGGCATAGATTTAAGGCAAGGGGAAGGTGATTTGGAGGGGATTTGAGGAAAAACATGTTACCCAGAGGGTGGCGATAAATCTGGAACTCACTGCCTGAAAGGGTGGTAGAGGCAGGAACCCTCACAACATCTAAGAAGCATTATAAACTAGCTCTGGAAATGCCAAAGCACAAGAGGTTACAGACCAAGTGCTGGAAAATAGGATTAGAATAGATAGGTGCTTGATGGCCTGTGCAGATATGATGGGCCAAAGGGCCTCTCTTTGATTCTATGACTCAAATTTGTAAGACCTATTAAAAACAAAGTCATGGGCTTTCCTACTGTGTAGTTGTCTCTACCACCAAAGGTTGGATGAAGGTAATGGCTGGAATTTTCCAGCTGTTCATGCCCTGACATTGCTGCAAGCAAGGACGGAGAATTTGGCGCTTAGCCAAATCTCCATTTACTGCAGCGGGACCAGAGAATCCCGTCAGCGTGACCGGCTGGAAATTTCCGGCCAATATTTTCACCCCTGTTTGTTCAACCTCTTCTTTTCATAGAATGCTGTGTGTTGCTTTATTTAGAACTTTGTTGATTGTTTTAAAATTTTGTGGTGGAATTTGTCGCAGCTGTGAAAACGTGAGCAGAGTTTTCGAAGCAAGTTGTTGGAGGAGCCATGGATTCTATGCCAGATCAACATCAAAGGAACAATCCTGCAACTTGTCCTCCTCCATTTAGCAAGGCTCTGTGTTGGGTGCAGCACCTCCAACAATCTTTAAAGTCAGCAGAAAGATTTATTGAAAACTCAAAAACAGGAAGAGACATAGATCAGCCTTGCAAGGTTCGGTGCTTACCTTCTAGTTGGGTCCGAACCTGTTAATCATCTCTCTTCAGTGTGTGCAAATCATCAAAAGCATTGATGCAAATAAAACAGCCCCACTGTAAATCTGGGGTCAGACATTTGAAACCTTGTTTTTTTCTTCAGATGATCATCAATTTCTACCTGATTTCCACGGAGCTGAGTTTGAGATACGTTGTGAGAATCTCTGTGAAGATTTGTTCAATGCTTGATGTTCTGTGAAGGGAAAAAAGGCAGTATAAAAAAATTATAATTCTTTGCCTTCCTCAAACATTCCTTAAATTAATATTAAATAAAAAGTTAATGCAAAACTGAACCAAGTAAGTAATTTGATTGCTTAACTAATCAAAGTGAGGCCTGGGCTCTGGCAGTGTGGATATTCGGTTTTCAGTGCGATTGGAGAATGATGTGACAGACCTGGAATGCGGGAGTGTTCAGCAATTTTACTGCTGCCACCTAATTAACCTTTAATTAAAGAAAGACTCGCTTTCTTAAAACATCTGGGGCGGCAAGGCACAGTGGTTAGCACTGCTGCCTCACAGCGTCTGGGACCCGGGTTCAATTCCTGGCTTGGGTCACTGTCTGTGTGGAGTTTACACATTCTCCCCTTGTCCGCGTGGGTTTCCTCCGGGTGCTCCGGTTTCCTCCCACAGTTCAAAGATGTGCGGGTTAGGTGGATTGGCCATGCTAAAATTGCCCCTTGGTGTCAGGGGGATTAGCTAAGGTAAAGTATGGGGTTATGGGGATAGGGTCTAGGTGGGATTGTTATCGGTGCAGACTCGATGGGCTGAATGGCCTCCTTCTGCACTGTAGGATTCTATGATCATCTGTAATTCAAAGTTTCATGACCAATGAAGTACTTTTGAAGTGTAGGCACTGTTGTAATTCAGGAAAGTGGAAAACAATGCCTCACACATGGCAATGAAACAATGACCAAATAACCAAAGAATGAATGGGCGGCACGGTAGCACAGTGGTTAGCACTGCTGCTTCACAGCTCCAGGGACCTGGGTTCGATTCCTGGCTTGGGTCACTGTCTGTGTGGAGTTTGCACATTCTCCTCGTGTCTGCGTGGGTTTCCTCCGGGTGCTCCTGTTTCCTCCCACAGTCCAAAGATGTGCAGGTTAGGTTGATTGGCCATGCTAAAATTGCCCCTTAGTGTCCTAAGATGCGTAGGTTAGAGGGATTAATGGGTAAAATATATGGGGGTAGGGCCTGGGTGGGATTGTGGTCGGTGCAGACTCGATGGGCCGAATGGCCTCTTTCTGTACTGTAGGGTTTCTATGATTCTATTTCTATGATAACCTGCAGTAGTATTGATGTTTGAGGGACAGAGATTGTTCAGGATACCGGGGAGGACTCCTCTTCTGGGAATAACGCCATGAAATCTTTATCAGCCACTTATGGGACATTTGTTTAACATCTTAAAAAGACAGCTTCCCAACAGTGCTCACTGCAATGAACCTATGTTATGTATTCAGGTCACTGGACTGATCAAACAACCTATATTCATGAAGATGGGAATCTATATTTATAAGGAAACAGCAAAATACTGAGACATTTCTACTGGAGCAGAGAGGGCTAAGAGGAGATTTAATGTAACGTTTTAAACAATGAATGGGGAAATATTATTTGCTTTTGTTGGGGAATCAGTGACCAAGAGGCTATTCTGAAGATGTCACTGTGAGTGAGGAGGGAGTTTCAATTCCAACATGTCCCGACGTGCTAAGACATTACATGCTTTATCACTGGGAGTAGATGAATCATACAATCACAGAATCCTGACAGCGCAGAAGGAGGCCATTCAGCCCATTGAGGCTGCACCAACCACAATCCCACCAGACCCTATCCCCGTAACCCCATGTATTTACTCTGCTCGTCCCCTGACACTAAGGGGCAATTTAGTTTAGCCAATCAACCTAACCCGCACATCTTTGGACTGTGGGAGGAAGACAGAGCACCCAGAAGAAACCCATACAGACACAGGGAGAACTCGCAAACTCTGCACAGACAGTGACCCGAGGCTGGAATTGATCTCGGGTCACTGGCGCTGTGAAGCAACAGTGCTAACCACTGTGCCACCAAGCCAAAATAGGGCTGTTGAAGGTAGAGTGTTTAATATTGATTGCATGGATGAGATTAGGTTAATTAAAGTACCACTTAATAGACTTGTTAACAAAATCAATAAGCCCATGTGGGACTAATGAGACCGAGACAGCTTCAATACTAAATTGGCTGAGAGACAAAAAACAGAGAGTAGCAATGAATGAACGTGTAGCAGACTGGAGAGTAGTATACACTGGTCATAGAAATCATACAGTGCAGGAGGAGGCCATTCGGCCCATCGAGTCTGCACCGACCACAATCCCACCCAGGCCCTACCCCCACATATTTACCTGCTAATCCCTCTAACCTACACATCTCAGAACTCTAAGGGGCAATTTTTAACCTGGCCAATCAACCTAACCCGCACATCTTTGGACTGTGGGAGGAAACCGGAGCACCCGGAGGAAACCCACGCAGACACGAGGAGAATGTGCAAACTCCACACAGACAGTGACCCGAGCATCGAACCCGGGACCCTGGAGCTGTGAAGCAGCAGTGCTAACCACTGTGCTACCGTGCCGCCCTTTTGTATTCCCTCAGGGCTGGTGTTGGATCACTGCTATTTTTGATATATGTTGATGAATTGAATTTCAGTACCTGAGGCAGAATTACAAAGTTTGCAAGTGATGCGAAGCATGGAAATACAGTAAAGAGTAAGGAGGACATTAGGCAGACTAGTGAGAAGGGCACACAGGTGGCAGGTAAAATTTAACGCAAAGGGTTGTGAAGTGATGCATTTTGGTAGGACAAATGAGCAGTGGTAATGCGCACTATTAAAGGGATTGCAAGAATAAATACATGGAGAGTCCACATACACACATTTTTGAAGGTGGCAGGAGGTTGAAAGTGCTGTTTAAATGAAATTTAGGGGATCCTTGTGTGATGTTAGTGTACCTTTAAGGGTTTTTAAAAAAATCATGTTCTCTGTAGCTCATAGCCTTAGCTGATGTCATTATGGCCAGGTTGTCTCTCTCCATTGATGCTGACAGACCTGTTGAACTTTTTCAGCATTTTCTGTTGCAGTATTTTGCATTTATTATTATAAGATTAACCTAATTGATAACCTCCTCAATTGAGCCTGAGCAAGGTTGCCTCACTGAGCAAGGTTGATGCTGAAATTGGGTGCACGCCTGCAGGATAATGGCCACCCCGAGCAGATCAGTGCTCACTGTAAACTCGCACAAACTCACGAGTGGGCCTATGACCACCACACTCAATCTTGAGAAGTGCCCAGTCTCACAGATTACTCTGGAAGGGTAAGGTATCTCAAAAAGGTGAAGCTAATTGTTTCACGCTGCTACTTTGCAATAGCAACACCTGTGGTACTGGCCACTGACATGATGCTGCTGTCAAGCCAAAATTATGCTCTGCCTATCACACAAATGAAGAATATGGTATATACATTTCAGTGCCGGTGTAATGGTAAGTATGTGGGCATATGTCCCAAAGACTGGAGGATCATATCAAGTAGCCATGTACCTTCTGCTTTTCGCAATGGGCAAGCTATCGGCTGTGCCCAACCAGCCCATGCTTGAAAAACTCAGAATACGGGGGCAATTTTGAGCCCACGTTAATGCAAATGGCAGTGTGGGCTCAAAATGTGGCGCAAGTCGGAAAACAAGAATCTCACTGGCGGGATCTTGTTTCCTCATTTTCTAAGCCTCTCGTGGTGATGTAATGAGGGCAGGAAACTCATTTCAATAAATTTAAATATAATTATAGGGCTTCCCTGCAATATGTCCCCTCCCCCCCCCCCCCCCCCCCCCTGCCCCTCCCCTCACTAAATATTCATACCTCACCGGCAAGGTTTACCAAAGGTTTTTAAAAATTGTGAAGCAGTCCCAGGGTCTATATCTATCTTTGTGCCCAGATCACAAAGGTAGGTATAGACCCTGGGGAGAGGAGGACCTGTCTGGCACCCTGTGCTAAGATTTACACTGACAACCGATTTAAGATTATCAGTCAGGCTCACAGTGTAACTCACTTATACATGCTAGAAGCTACATACAGTAATACAGGGTCTTGTCCTTTGTGGCAGAAGGAACATGTACACACATTACCGCTTTTTGAACTCAAAAAATTAGGTGACAGCTATTCTGTCACCTAATTGGTTTAGTTCAGCCTGGTTCATTCCCCAGGAAAATGTTCTGACCAATCAAAGTCAATTTTCCTGGTTTGAATTTAAACAAAGCTTGGCAGTTAACTGTCAGCCATCAGTTAACTGGTGAATTCTCCATGGCAGAACCTCTACCAATCAGAGTCCACTTGTGAACTAATCAGCACATTCTTCTCGTGTTTTATAAATGTCATTCCCTTTACAATTTGATATTCTTGCAAATGTCCTGATGAATGCAAAACAAAAAGCTTCAACAGCCTGTGTGTTTTTTCAGAGAAAGAATTACAGGGCCATGGGGAAAGTGCAGGACAGTGGGACTAATTTGTTAGCTCTTTGGAAGGCACGTACACCATGAACACCTTTTTGTGTGTTGTTGCATGTTATGATTGTAGATGAAGCAAGACCATTTCATCTCTTAATGGGAAAGTCTAATGATATTTCAAGCACAGGAAGATATAAGTAAATGGCAAGAGCATGAGGCAGCTTTGGAAAAGAAACATCCTATTATCCTGACCCGGCTATTTGTGATTCCAAATAAACCTGGTGTTGTGAGACTTCTTACTGTGCCCACCCCAGTCCAACCGCCGTCACCTCCGCATCATGGATATTTGTTACCCTCCTTTCATAGCCCCAGTGTCAATATCCTGGAATCCCTTGCCGAGCACCATCACCATCAAAGTTACAGTGATTCGAGACAAAGATCTATCACTTTCTTCCGAGGCAACAAGCAATGGACAATAAATGCCAGCCTTGCTATCATCATCCTGAGAATAAATAAGAAAAGGATGCAATGGATTGAATTTGTCTGCTGTTGCCCTCTAAACTACTGCACTTTTAACAGTATAAGTTATGGATTTAGTTGAGAATTATAAGGTATTACGGTGGGAGGAGCAATTTATTTCGAACAGCATCATATTAAATATTGATCTCAATCAGCTATTTATTGACAACATGTAACTGGTTCACTGAACTGTTTAAAAATTATAAATGGTTCAGGCTAACTAGTCCATATTGGTGATGATCCCCCACAAAAGCAGTGGTCATGATCCCATGTGTCTACTTTACCTCCATGCATCTTTATGCTTGTTTCTAGGGTAGTGGGTCACCCACCTTGTCTAACAGAATGAATCATACATATTCTGTGTCTCAGGGGTTGTCGAATGTTGATGCCAGACATTCAATAAACCTGGACATAATTCCTTACTGCCACAAGTAATCATCAACTGACCTTTACATCTGGAGGATTCGAACACAAGGAGGTGGAAGTCATGCTTCACCATCACAAAATCCTGGTTAGATCACATCTGGAATGCTGTGGGCAGTTCTGGGCACCGGTCCTTCGGAAGGATATACTGGCCTTAGTAGTACAGTGTAGATTTATCAGAACTATCGGTGCTTCACAGGTTTAGATCATTGAGAAGTTTGACAAGCGGGAATTCTCAGCAATTTAGGAAATTAAGGGGTGATTTGATTGAAATTTTCAAAATGGTAAGGGGAAGACATAGACAGGAAATTTCCTGTCCTGCCTGCCACAGCAATCATAGCGGGAGGGACGGCAATTTTGGGGGGCCATTTAAAATTTCATTGACCTCGGGCAGGAATTTCCGGTCTTCAGGCGGCAACGGCCAGAAGGTCCTGCCCATAATGTGGATAGAAATAATTTTTGCTGGTTATGGAGTCTAGAGCAAGGGGCCATGGTCTAAAAATTAGAGCCATACTTTTACAGGAGTGAAATAAGAGAAAAGTCCTTATTACAAAGGGTGTTAGAAGTTTGGAAAGCGGTTCTGCAAACAGCAGTTAATTCTAGATTGATTGCAAATTTTAAATCCATGACTGATAGATTTTTATTATCCAAAGGTATTTGGAAATATAGGACACTGACAGGTATATGGAGTTAACTTTCAAATTAGCCACGATTTCTTTGAATAATGGAGCAAGCTCGATGAGCTAAGTGGTGCAGTCCTGTTCCTGTGTTCCTAATGCTCAGCTATTTCTTGCCAGATTTATTGAATGTCAATTAATTTTATCATTGATCTACAGAGTTAATTATTTACTAGCATTCTCTATGATTCATTCTGTCAGAGAACAAGTGATCTGAACCATTGCATTGCTTTTTAATGTAAAATAAATTCATCCTTGTTTTGATAGATTGCGGAAGAAAGAATGAGGAGAGGCAATGTAAATTAAGTGGTACAATTTTAAAGCGACTGAGATATGGGGAGTTGCTTAAATTATTACTAATTCAAGGGATGTGTGTTTCGCTGGCTAGGCCAGCATTTATTGCCCATTCTTAATTGTCATTGGATGTCTGTATATATATTCTGGAAAGTAGCAGGACAATTTAATGAGGCACTTGAAAAAGCATATTGGATCCTGGACTCTATTAATATGGGTCTAGAGTGCACAAGCAAGGAAATTATATCATATGTCACTGATTAGACCTCATCTAAAGTATTGTGTCCACTTCTGGGCCTCTTTGGAAGGATGTTAAGACCTTCGAGAAGGTGTAGAAGAGATTTGTTACAACAGGATGATGGACTTCAGTTACGTACAGAGACGAGATCAGATAGAATTGTTCTACTTAGAGCAAAAAAGCTTAAGGGGAAATTAAATATTGCAATGTTATGAAGTAAATAGGGAGAAATAGTATCCAGGGCAGGTGCGCTGTAAACAAGGGAACACAGATTGAAGATAATTGGCCAAACAAGGAGAGGGGAACTGAGGAGAATTTATTTTATGCAGCGAGTCATTATGATTTGGAATGCACTGCCTGGTTTAAACAGATCCAATTGTAACTTTTTAATGGGAATTGGATTGTGCTGAGAAAAGCAAAAAATTGCAGGGCTATGGGCAAAGAGCAGTGTGAGTGGAGGCAGCATCCTTCCAACATGGGTGGCACGGTGGCACAGTGGTTACCACTGCTACCTCATAGCGCAAGGGATCCAGATCCAATTCCAGCCTCAGATCACTGTCTGTGTGGAGTTTGCATATTCTCCCCGTGTCTGCGTGGGTTTCCTCCAGGTGCTCCGCTTTCCTCCCACACTACAAGGATGTGTGGGTTAGGTGGATTGGCCATGCTAAATTGCCCCTTAGTGTCAGGGGGATTAGCAGGGTAAATATGTGGGGTTACGGGGATAGGGCCTGAGTGAGATTGTTGTTGGTGCAGACTCGATGGGCCAAATGGCCTCCTTCTGCACTGTAGGGATTCTATGATCTGTGTAAGATGATGAACATGTAGCAAGTCAAATCCCTTAGTGGTGGACGTCTTCATCCGGTACATTTTTTCTGTTGGCTTTTCAGCCAGTGTGAGGCAGGTTCTGCCACAAGTGGCTATCAGCTTCCCCCTGTGGGTTGTAATTTCAGGTTTTGGCACCTGTTGCCGAGCCACTGTAGCCACTGATCATCGCGGTGATGCGTGCAGCCCACAGGTGATGTAGCCATTTTTCCTCTGTCATAATGAGCCCCAGGTGCAAGAATCAATGTTGATTCCACCTAACCTGCACATCATTGGACGGTAAGAGGAAACCAGAGCACCCAGAGAAAACCCACGCAGACAAGGAGAGAATGTGGAAACTCCACACAGACAGTCACTCAAGGCCAGAATCGAACCTGGGTCCCTGGCACTGTTTGGCAGCATTGTTAACCACTGTGCTACCATGCTGCACTTTATTTTTGCACTCTACTCTTTTCAGCTCTGAGCATTTTCTCCTGTCTTTCTCTTGGTCCATCCTCTCCCTTTTATGTCCAGTCCAGTCTATTTTCATTCAATCTATTTTTTTCTCTCTTTTCTCTCTATCCCTTTCTCTCTGCTCTTTTACTACATCTGTTTCCTTCTCAGTCTTCTTAAATCCCTTTCTGTTCTTCTCTCTTGTTTTTGTTTCTGGAACTCTCACTATTTCAATCCTGTCTCTTTCTTCTGTTTTTTCCCTCTTGCGAGCACCATTGAATCTGGTTATGTGGTGCCAGCCCCACCATACAGAAAATCCTTAGGTATATGTCCAACATCCTGTGAATGTGCCCAAGCTGGCAAAGCCACATCTGCTCAATAAGTGCCAATGTACTTTGAGAGGATTTCCATTTTTGTGATTTTGTCCAGAATGTGTTGCAAACAGTGAAGGTGAAAGTTGTTGAGATTTCTTTCATGATAGCTGTAAGTCATCCATGTTTCAGTCATAAAACATGACCGTCATCAACCCCCATCTTGGTCCTAAGAGTCAGTTGTTAATCCATATATGCATTGGAAGTTGGCCAAAGGTGGTAGGTGCTCTCTCTGTATATGTATTGAGTTCTGTGTCAAGGGACAGATTGTCCATCACTGTGGCCCCAAGGTAACAGAATGTGGTAACCATTTCCAGCAGGGTGTTATTTAGTGTGAACATGAATGGAGATTTGACATCCTGACACATAATCACGGTTTTCTTGCTGTTTACAATCAGGGAGAACAAGTTGCAGCCATGGGAGAAAGAATCCATGAGTCTTTGAAGCTGAATTTCAGTTTGAGCAGTTAACGTGGCAGCGTCAGCATAGAGGAGCTTCCTGATTAAGATGTGCCACATTTCTGTCTTCACTTTTGATCTGGATGGATCGTAAAGCTTGCCGTCTGACATGCAAGTAAACTCCTTCCATATTTATGGGGAAGGCAAAGGTCAGCCCCATGGAGAAGAGGACATCATACAAATTGGGGGTGAGGACACAGCCCTGTTTAATCCATTCGTCATCTTGAAACTGTCATCAAACTGTGCAGTGCAGCAAATGTTGTCATGGGTGGAGCAGAAAAGGGAAAAGAACAGCAGAGTGGGACTAATTAGATAACTCTTTCAGAGAGCTAGCAGAGACAAAACGGACCAAAAGTGCTGTAAGATTCTATACGTGGTTCTATTCAATGAGGTCTCCAAGTGCTGTGACAGCCTGAATTATACTTGCATGGAGTTAAATCACCGTACCAATGCCAGGCTCGATTTAAGCTATCAGCGAGATGTCAGCGAGACTTCGGCAAGGCTCCAAGTTTCTGTGTCAATGCCAGTTACAAAATTACAAAAGATCGCATTGATGGGAACCAAATTGTTCCAGCCATCCTGGGTAGAGGGGAAGGGGCATGTCCAAAGGACTTTGAGAGGAAGTGTTTCCACTGGCATTTAGTCAAATCAGAGAAGCCAACAGTTTAATTGTATATCGTTTGCAGTTATATATTAATTTGTTCTGACGTCCGTTTCCATGTATCGCCTTCCAAATTATTGAATGGTTAACTACATGATTTCTCTTTAATTTCAATTATTAAACATAAAAGTGCTGTTGAATACCAGGAATGATGTCAATATTAACGCATTTAGTGGCTAGGCTTTAGATGTGCTGGGGTCAAAAGAGGATTGAATAAAGTAAAAGAGCAGTGCACCTATTTTGGGAAAGCTTTGCTCATCAGCGTTCCCGAGTGGATAGTGGTGCAGAGAGACAGAGAGAGAGATGAAAGAGATATAGAGAGGAAAGAGAAAAGGAAAAGGAGATAAAATTCAGTAAGCAACAGGGTGAAAAAGAGAGGGAAAAAACAGAAGAAAGACAGGATTGAAATAGTGAGAGTTCCAGAAACAAAAACAAGAGAGAAGAACAGAAAGGGATTTAAGAAGACTGAGAAGGAAACAGATGTAGTAAAGAGCAGAGAGAAAGGGATAGAGAGAAAAGAGAGAGAAAAATAGATTGAATGAAAATAGACTGAACTGGACAAAAAAGGGAGAGGATGGACCAAGAGAAAGACAGGAGAAAATGCTCAGAGCTGAAAAGAGTAGAGTGCAAAAATAAAGTGCAGCATGGTAGCACAGTGGATAACAATGCTGCCACACAGTGCCAGGGACCCAGGTTCGATTCCGGCCTTGGGTGACTGTGTGGAGTTTCCACATTCTCTCCTTGTCTGCGTGGGTTTCCTCTTACTGTCCAATGATGTGCAGGTTAGGTGGATCCTTTCACATTCCGGCCTTGATTTACCTTGCCACCAGCGAGGTGTCCAAAAAATTGAGGGTCATCACAATCTCTTCCACAGCTGGTGATGAAGCCAGTCTTATGGGCAACTGCAGACGACTCAATACATCGGCGTTAGCTATTCAAGTCCTGGGGCGGTTCTCTAGGAGGCATTTGTAAGCCGCCAGTAAGAAGACGCAATGCTGTATCCAGATGGAGGCAACCCTAATGACTTACAGGCAGCAGTCAGCATGAGTTCCACTCATAATTGTACAGGGAGACGGATCTACTCTTATGGAGAGAGATTGGTTCCAACAGATCAGACGGAATTGGCTGGAGATCTTCAGACTGGGCAAGTGGAGACTGTACAAAGTCATCAATAATTACCCCAAAGTCTTTCAAGATGGACTTGGAAAAGTAAGGGGAGCCAAGGCTAAGAGCCACATCGACCCCGATGCAGCGCCTAAGTATTATAGAGTGAGACCAATTCCATACTCACTATTGGAAAAGGTAGAGTTGGAGCTGGGATGCCTGGAAAAGCTGGGCATACTGAGACCCATACAGTTTGTGGAGTGGGCCGCACCTGCTGTTCCTGTCTTTAAGCTGGATAAGTCAGTCCAACTTTGCTGAGACTATAAACTTACTGTCAAAAATGTTTATAAACTTGACAGATACCCCATACCCCAGATTGAAGACCTGTACACCAGGTTAACCCTGGGCCAAGCATTTTCAAACTTGGACATGAGCCGTGTGTTTCCAACTTGAATTGGACGAGCCTTCCCGAAAGTAAATGACAGTTATTACACACAAAGACCTGTTTGAGTGCATTCACCTGCCCTTTGGGGTGTCATCTGCATGCACCATCTTTCAACGAGTCATGGAAAACATACTCCAAGGGTTATCTCAGGTAGAGGTGTATCTGGACACAAGGTCTTGGTCACAGGAACCTCAGAATGTAAACTCCTAGCCAACCAGGAAGAGCTCTTAGAGTGATTCTTAGAGATAGGATGTAGACGCATTTAGAAAGGAATAAACTCATTAACAATAGTCAGCATAGTTTTGTGAGAGGGAGGTCCTGCCTCACTAACCTGGTGGAGTTTTTTGAAGAAGTGACTAGAATGGTTGACGAGGGAAGGGCCATGGATGTCGTCTATATGGACTTTAGTAAAGTGTTTGACAAAGTCTCTCATGGTAGGTTGGTGCAAAAGGTTTGATCTCATGGGATAAAGGGGGAGGTGGCTAGATGGGTGGAGAACTGGCTTGGTCACAGAAGACAGAGGGTGGTAGTGGAAGGGTCGTTTTCCGGCTGGATGTCTGTGACTAGTGGTGTTCCGCAGGGCTCTGTATTGGGATCTCTGCTGTTTGTGATTTATATAAACAATCTGGAAGAAGGTGTAACTGGGGTGATCAGTAAGTTTGCGGACGACACAAAAATGGCTGGACTTGCAGATAGTGAGGAACATTGTCAGAGGCTACAGAAGGATATAGATAGGCTGGAAATTTGGGTAAAGAAATGGCAGATGGAGTTCAATCCAGATAAATGCGAAGTGATGCATTTTGGTAGAACTAATGTACGGGGGAGCTATACGATAAATGGCAGAAGCATAAAGGGTGTAGATCCGCAGAGGGACCTGGGTGTGCAAGTCCACAGATCCTTGAAGATGACGTCACAGGTGGAGAAGGTAGTGAATAAGGCATATGGCATGCTTGCCTTTATAGGACGGGGCATAGAATATAAAAGTTGGGGTCTGATGTTGCAGTTGTATAGAACGTTGGTTCGGCCGCATTTGGAATACTGTGCCCAGTTCTGGTCGCCACACTACCAGAAGGACGTGGAGGCTTTAGAGAGAGTGCAGAGGAAGTTTACCAGGATGTTGCCTGGTATGGAAGGGCTTAGTTATGAGGAGAGATTGGGTAAACTGGGGTTGTTCTCACTGGAAAGACGGAGGATGAGGGGTGACCTAATAGAGGTGTATAAAATTATGAAAGGCATAGCTAGGGTGAACGGTGGGAAGCTTTTTCCCAGGTCAGTGGTGACGTTCACGAGGGGTCATAGGTTCAAGGTGAGAGGGGGGGAGGTTTAACACGGATATCAGAAGGACATATTTACACAGAGGGTGGTGGGGGCCTGGAATGCGCTGCCGGGCAAGGTGGTGGAGGCAGCCACACTGGGAACGTTTAAGACTTATCTAGATAGCCACATGAACGGAGTGGGAATGGAGGGATACAAAAGAATGGTCTAGTTTGGACCAGGGAGCGGCGCGGGCTTGGAGGGCCGAAGGGCCTGTTCCTGTGCTGTATTGTTCTTTGTTCTTTGTTCTTTGATTCTCGGAGGTCTGTGTATAAGAACATAAGAAGTAGGAGCAGGAGTAGGCCATCTGGCCCCTCGAGCCTGCTCCACCATGCAATAAGATCATGGCTGATCTTTTTGTGGACTCAACTCCACTTCCCTGCCCGCTCACCATAACCCTTAATTCCTTTACTGTTCAAAAATGTATCTATCCTTACCTTAAAAACATTCAATGAGGTAGCCTCAACTGCTTCACTGGGTAGGGAATTCCACAGATTCACAATCCTTTGTGTGAAGAAGTTCCTCCTCAACTCAGTCCTAAATCTGCTTCCCCTTATTTTGAGGCCATGCTCCCTAGTTCTAGTTTCACCTGCCATTGGAAACAACTTCCCTGCTTCAATCTTATCTTGATATGCCTGAAAAGTGCACAGATTTTGGATTGGCCATCTAGATTGCCCCTGAGTGTGTCCCAAGATGTGTAGTTAGGGGCATTAATGGGGTAAATGTGTGGGGTTTTGGGGAGAGGGCCTGGGATGCTCTGTTTGAGAGTCGGTGCAGGCTCGACGGGCCGAGCGACCTCCTTGTGCACTGTTGGAATTTGATAATCTTTGATTTCTTCTTCTGTCCAGGTGCAGCACTCTCGCTGCAGGGGCTGTCAGTCAATCTCTATGGCAGGACTTCCTCCCAAGTGAGGGGCGGAAATTCTGCCTATGGCTATTTAGCCTTCATTTCTGTGGAGTACTCGGAGCCGAAGGGAGTGTGGTTATCTCACCGAGGAAGTGATTCCCCCACTCCCGCGTTGCCAGAAATGAGAATGGCCAAGTTTGAGGCCCAATATATTCAAAAGTGTCCAAGCACGCACTAGGCAAACTAGGTTAATGCCCCTAAGCTACACATCTTGGGGCACTCAGGGACACTCAAATTCTAAGCCTAAGCCTAAGGCCTATTATTCCAGTAGGTTGGTCTTCTTAGTTTGGTTTTCACACTATTTCTCTGATGCGATAAAACATTGAGTTCAGGATAACTAGAATTGCTGAGTCCCAGTCATAAGTGTAAGTGAATGTTGGCTGACCTCCAGGTGTTTAGTCAGCTTGGGCTGAGCTTCCTTCACTGTCAACAATAAAATTCTAACTCCGGTCTCAACCCAGTAGAGCCAGCCCAATTTGGAAATTCTGCTGACCTCCGTTAAATGATCACAGTCAAGAGGCGGACCATGGTAAGTGTTTGTGTTCAGTTGGAACTTGGCACTCGTGGGCCAGGGACATCCATTTGTATGTCCCTGGCCCGCATCAGAGCAGGAAACCTGAATGCCCCCATTAATTTTTAATGGGTTGATTCTTGCCGGTGGTAAAATGGCTACGGGCAGGTTCACATCAGGTCTGACAAGCCTCATCAGTCACTGCTGGCAATGTGTCAACCTCTTAAATAACATAGTGAGTCAACTTAGCAAATGGTGCATGATTCCTTTCTGATGCCACTTGAAGATGTAATGCTGGAATGTCCATTCCTGGAAGTGAAATCATTGATGGAGAAGATGCAGATAATTTTTTTCCTTTGCATCTTACAGTCCGTCAGATGCAACTGCTGGACACAACCAGGATATGTTTCCAATCTTGCACTTTGGTTGCTGGGATCTCCTAAATAAGAAACAACAGTTGTGTAGAAATGTCAATAAATTGCATAAGAGTTTCTTCATAATTGTCTTCCCTTCACAGCACTTGGAGAGATCCAAGCAAAAACATGCATCTTAAGTTACTAGGCTGTCTTTTCTGGTCATAAGGGCCCTGAAATTCAGTAGGGATTTCTCAGATCTTCTGTTCTAATTTCAGTTGTCCCAATTCTCCCTCGAGTGATCTTTAGTTCACCGATTCATAGAGTAGGTCACGGGCACTTAGTTTGCAAGAATAAATAATGACATTACAGACAAGGATGAATAAAGGGAGAAAGGACAGCAATTCCCAAATGCCTAGAAGGTCACTGAATGGACAAGCATTTATACATCCCAGCTTCCTATGGGAATAGGAGCATCTGCATCCATTAATTACGGGCTAATGTGAGGCTTGGTCAACCTTACCTGCAGCTGTGGAAAGGTGAGCACTATTGACTGGGCATACGACATCTCTCTTGCACTCTGTCATCCTGCTCCTGGTGCTGCTTCTTTCAAGCATATCAAAAGGTGAAGGGGATTTTCAATTCGGAAACCGATGGGAGCGCTAATCCTCCAAACATTTGAGGGAGTGAATCTACATTGAAAATGCATTGATGCCATTAAGAATGTTTGGAGGAAAAAAATAATTAGACCAATTGACTTAGAGGACCATGTGTGTCATCAGAGAAAATTAAATCACCATGGAAAGGGAAGAAATGTGAACATAATTTACCACAACTTTATTGTGGTTTGCCTGCCCTTATTGTACATGGAAATCCTGCTTGCATATGGCAGCTAATAAATTTACAAATGGCTGTCTTAAACATTCAAGGATCCGGAAATGTCACTTAGTTGTTCACATTTTAAAAAAATAATGCTTTTATTCATTTACAGAATGTGGGCATCACTAGCGAAGCAAACATTTATTGCCCATCCATTATTGCCTTTAGAAGATGGTGGTGAGCTGCCTTCTTGAACCACTGCAGTCCCTGTGCGTGTTGATACACCCACAGTGCAGTTACGGAAGAAATTTCAGGATTTTGGCTCTGGAACAATGAAGGAAGAGTGATATATTTCCAAGTCAGGATAGTGAGTGACTTGGAAAGGAACCTCCTGTTGGTGATTTTCCCAGCTATCTACTACCCGTGCCTTCTACATGGTAGTGGTTGTGGATCTGGAAGATGCTGCCTGCAGTGCAACTTGTAGATGGTACACACTGCTGCCATTGTTCATTGGTGGTGATGGGATTGAATGTTTGTGGAAGGGGTAGCAATCAAGTGGCTGCTTTGTCCTGGATGGTGATGGGCTTCTTAAGTGTTATTGGAGCTGCACCACCCATCCAGGCAAGTGGAGCGTATTCCATAGCACTCCTGATTTGTGCCTTGTAGATGGTGGATGGAGTTTGGGAAATCAGGAGGTGAGTTATTCGCCATAGAATTCCTAACCTTTGACCTGCTGTTGTAGCCACAGTATTTATATGGCTGGTCCAGTTCAGTTTCTGGTCAATGTTAACCCCAGGATGTTGATAGTGGGGGAATTCAGTGATGGTAATGCCATTCAATGTCAAGGGGCAATGGTTAGATTCTCTCTTGTTGGAGGTGGTCATTACCTGGCATTTGTGTGGCACGAATGTTACTTGTCACTTGTCAGCCCAAGCCTGGATATTGTCCAAGTCTTGCTGCATTTTGTTATGAATTGCTTCAGTATCTGAGGAGCCACGAATGTTGCTGACATTGTGCTGTCAGCAGTGGACATCCACACGTCTGACATTATGACGGAAGGAGGGCCATAGATGAAGAGGCTAATTAATAAGCAATTGCCAGTCCTGCCAGTTCTAGGTAGGTGATTTCTTGTAATGCTTCCTGGTCACCATAAATCGAGCAGGAGGCGAACCCAAACTGTTCTGATAGGGATCATGAAAATCTGATAATCTTGTTTGTAAATTATCTCATGTGGTACTCAATGGTAGCTTAAAACCTCCTGCAATGACCAGAGAAATCTCTAACACTGGTGTAATAGACGTTACTTTTCTGAAGCTTAGAACTGAAATCTATTGCTGGGGCAAGTCGAGGGAAGATGTCGTTACCCTGCATGTTATGCATGATCTCGTAATTGTCTCCATATTATGAACAAAGATAGAAGAGGCACTGGAGAAGGTTCACAAGACTTTACAAAGATGGTGCCAGAACTGAGTGGTTTGCCCCATCAGGAAAGTTTGAACAGTGGTCTTTACTTTAGAAAAAAGAAGACAGAAAGAAGACTTATTTCATAGAAACATAGAAAATAGGAGTGCAAGTAGACCATTCTGCCCTTCGAGCCTGCCCTGCCATTCGGTATGACCATAGTTGATCATCCAACTCAATTTCCCCTCCACATCACTGTTCAAAAACCCGACAGAGGTCATTCAGATTAGAAAAGTGAACTGGGTAGCATTAGAGATGTTGCTTCCACACTGGAGAGTCCAAAAATATTGGCCATAAAAATAAGACAACAAAAATCACTATGAAATCGGAAATTTAGGAGAAACTTCTTTACTTAAAAAGTAGTTAGAATGTGGAACTTCCTACCACATGGAGTAGTTGAGGTGACTTTCTGAGATGCATTGAAGAGGAAGCTCGACATGTACATGAGGGAGAAAGGAATGATGGGAATGAGGATTGGGTGACATAAGGTGGCACGGGAGGAGGCTTAAAGTTTAAAGTTTATTTATTGGTCACAAGTAGGCTTACATTAACGCTGCAATGAGGTTACTGTGAAAATCCCCTCAGCTTGTGTGGAACATAGACCAGTTGGGTCAGATAGTCTCTTTCAGCTGTAAAATTCAGTTTAACTCTAGGACTGCTATCTGCTGTTGCAGGGGGCGCGATCTTACCATCCATTCACGCTACACTCCTGCTGCAGCGAAGACGGGGAATTTAGCAGCAAGCCAAATCTTCGCTCACCGCAGCGAGATGGGAAAATCTCGCTGGCGTGAATGGTTGGAAAATTCTGGCCAGGGTGTCCAAAGTAGAATGTGTTTAATTCCCTAGCACTGAAGCTGCTCACTAGATGAGCATGAAAAGGCAGTAAATATATTTCTTTTCTCCACGCCTGCAAAATAAGTTACTTTGAATGACTGGGTAAATGACCACGAGAGTACAAATTACTAATTAACTAACTTCATTTAGTTGTATCCAAAATATTTGCGACCCAAGGGCATTGCAATCATCTACATTCTCGGAATGCATATCCTTAACAATTTCTACCTCCCTGAGCCAAAACGTCTTCTAAAACAAGACTGTTAAAATTAGTCCGCTCTTGTACAGGTATCTGCGTGTTTTAAGTGTCTGTCTGTAGAACAGTCACTGCTTCTATCACAAGAAGGCCTGTTTGGGAAACGGCCTTCCTGGCACAGAGCCCTGTCCTCCTGCAGCACCAGTAAGGAGCTTGGAGACACAATTGCTATGAGGTTCCACCCATTACTGATTTGATCCTGAGCTTGTGTCGAGTCAGCTGATTGGGGCGGTATGGTGGCACAGTGGTTAGCACTGCTGCCTCACAGCACCAGGAATCTGGGTTCGATTCCCAGCTTGTGTCACTGTCCTTTGCGGAGTTTGCACATTCTCCCCGTGTCTGCATGGGTTTCCTCCGGGTTCTCCGGTTTCCTCCCATGACCTGAAAGACGTGCTGGTTAGGTGCATTGGCCATGCTAAATTTTTCCTCAGTGTACCGGAACAGGCATTGGAGTGTGCATACTAGGGGATTTTCACAGTAACTTCATTGCAATGTTAATGTAAGCCTGCTTGTGACACTAATAAATAAACTTAAACTTTAAACAGCTTGTTGATTGGAATAGGGCAATGAGAGAAAAGAAAATTGCCCAGCACCTCCACTTCATCTCACTATTCAAAGACCATGCTTGGAAGGCAGATAAATTTACTGATGATGGGTGAGGAAAGAATTGGTCTTGGGTATAATGCTTTCCCCAATTGAGCAACTTTGCGGGATCTCAGGCCACGAAGTGAACCAGATATATGTTTTTATTACAATTGATGAGAGTTTTAAAGTCACCATGACTGAGGCTCACATTAACCTTTTAGATACCAGATTATTGCAATCAGCTACCTCCACCCCATTTTCTCACCCTATCTCATAATTTGGTGATTCCCTTGGAATCCATATCGATCTCAGTGTTGAGCTTTCTCAATGACTGATCATCCATAGTTCTCTGGGTGGAGAATTCCAAATATTTGCAAAGTGAAGAACTTTCTCCTCGCCTGAGTCTTGAATGGTTGCCCTCCTGATTCTGATTCTGAATCATTAGCCACTGGTTCTAGACTCTCCAGATAGGGAAAACAGTCACTCAGCATCAGCCCCGTTAAGACCACTAATGCTTTTATAGATTTCAATAAGATAACCTCTCATTCTTCTAGCTCCAGAGATTATAGGCCCATTCTACTCAATCCTTATAGAAGACCCTCCCATCTCAGGTATTGAGCCGGCGAAGCTTTGTTCCATCCTCTCTAAGACAAGTAAATCCTTCGTTAGCTAAAGAGACCAAAACTGTACAAAGGTAAAGTCACCATAGTCCCAGATAACATGCACTGACTAGTGGTGATTTAATTTGAAGATCGCCACACCTCAGGTATGGGAATTGAACCTATGCTGTTGGTCTTGCTTTGCATCACTAATCAGCTTTCCAGCCAACTGAGCTAACCAACCAAAACTGTACACAGTAGCTTTTGTCTCAACAAAGCCCTATGTAATAGCAGCAAGACTCCCTTACTCTTCAAATCAAGCACCTTTCAGCAATGGCAAAGAATTGATCAGACTAAGCCATTCACCTGAAATGTTAACTCTTTTTCTCCACAGTGTTGCCAAATCTCCAGCATTTAAAAAAATGTATTTCAGATTTCTAGCACCTGCAGTACTTTGCTGTTGTCTTATCAAGCCAAATTGCCTGTCCACCTCAAGGGAATGGATGGCTTTTCCCAGTTCCTGAACCCATGGGAGTTAAAATGGACGATTGCAGGGATAGGGCATTCTGGCTGGCCTCAATGCCTATGTGCCCTGCTTTCCCTTCCTTCGCAATGTTGGCGGGCCTGCAAATTCTGTCATATAACTTTGTTTCTCTTCACAGATGCTATCTGACCTGTTGAGTATTTCTAGCATTCCATTTCCAATTTCCAGGATCCTCAATACTTTGTTTATCTGTTTTCAATGTTGCTTTCCCATTGGCGAATCCTGCATATTTCCACTATTTTTCATGTGAAAAGTTGCTTCCTGATCATATTTCTGAATAAGTTAGTCTGGTTTTAAAATTATGGTTGGTCGCTCGTTCTGGAATCCACAAACTTAAATAAAGTCGAGAGGTGTTATCTTTTTTATTCAATAGTGGGACATGGGCATCCCTCGGAGGGCAGTTGAGAGTCAACCACATTGCTGTGGCTCTGGAGTCACATGTAGGCAGACCAAGTAAGGACGGCAGATTTTCTTCCCTCAAGGACATTAGTGAACCAAATGGGTTTTTCCAACAATCGACAATGGTTTATGAAAATGCAAGTTTGACACAATGATAAAAAGTGGCAAGAGATGTACAATAGATTGGAAATTCAAGAAACAAGTCAGCCATAATACATTGAAACATAAATTTAATAGGTTTATAGAAATGCAGGTTGCCTGCTGCTTATTCCATTACATGTTTTCAAGAATATGGTATGATACATATTATAGTTCACATGAAATCATGCCCTATTATTTCTGATTCACACACAAGGAATGTTCCAGAATGCTGATTCCCTGATTGCTTCCTCATGGCTGAAGAGTTACACCAAGGAACCCACAGGCCTATCTTCAGGTTTTTCATCTATCTAACTTCAGAGACAGAGCATCAACGCCTTTGTGACTTAATGCTGCCGAACTAATGCCTCCTACAGGCAGCATCCCTCGCTTGCGGTATCCGAGGTGAACCTTCACAATCTCTCATCAATGCCTCCAGGGATAGTGGACATCAATGTCATTAAATACAGTGCAATGGATTGGACACAATATTGACAACACAAAGACACTTGCACATTGCCATTCCTATAAGAAAGTCACCCAAAATATTCCACTGTTTCAACAACACTTACACACCATAAAGGACCATTGAGGAAACCACACCAAAATTATTTGACTTGTTTTACATAAAATTAGAATGGGATCTCCTTTATATATCATAGTGGAGTATCATATATCAAACTGGCCTGCTTACACAAATACTAATTTGGTAACAACATCAGTCATCCTCCAATTCTTGGTTTTATTCATAAGTTGTAGCAACGATTCAAGCAGAATGAAAATAGTATCAAAGAAATGAGAAAAAAAAATATCAATAGGGTTAAGCATCATGAAAAGACTGAAAGCAAACAAGAGAAATCTGTGTCCCACAGAATTTCAGCAGACCATTAGAATGGAGATAATTGAATGTTTGGCTATACTATGCAGAGCGTGGCAGTAAAATCCAAAAGCGAGGAGATCTTTACACAAGTTTATTCATCTACATGGAGATATTTCAGGGATATTTTCTGACTTCATGCTCCTGAAGGAGATCCTAATCTGCTGGGAGTGCAGAACTAAAATTCTGGATCACACTGCGCACTGCTTCCTAAACACTTAAACAAAGTTCACAGGCAGTAGCCCCAGAATTTCTAGACATCACTTCCAGTAAGTGAGAATCTCTCCTGGGCACACAAAGTTGAAAATTACTCCCTTGAGATACAAAATGAAGAACACTATTGATGATTCTTCCATTGCTTGGGCAGAGGAGACTGAAATGTTAGATGATAATTTGCGGTGCACAATTTTCAGCATGCATGCCCACTCATGCAGCAGCACGTGTAGTGTTACTTGTGCAAGTAGTATTTTCAGATTGATTCAACGGCTCATTCTGTCGCCCACTAGAACATAAAATTCAATATATGCATACAACTACCCATGAACAGAATAAGCTGACAGGAGCATTGCTCTCAGCATTGACAAGACAATTGATCACAGCCATGTTTATTGACACGCAGTTAGGTATGTTGTGACAAGTAAACCTTGGTTGATAGGAGTTGAATCTCCTGCTGCTTAGTGACTGGTGGCTTAGTTACAATTTTTCAATGCAACTGGCCTGGTTCTCCAGTCCGAGAAAGAACAAATGCTTGATGTAATGGCTCAGCGATAATGACATCATCTATTCAATTCTGAATCTTCTCGACCAATGTTTCTTCATCTTCTGAGGCAGAAAGGAGCTGTGCACTTTCAGCAGTCTCGCAAGTCTCCTGTAAAAGAAAACCAAGAGCAGTACACCATGAGGCACAGCAATATAGTCCAAGGACAAAGCTTGCAGTTTTGATCTCAGAGCTTCTTAGCTAAGTGTTAACTTGGCTCGGTTAGCAGCACTTGTACTTCTAAGGCAGAAGGCTGTGGAACTGAGCCTCAATTTGAAGCACCATCAAATATCAAGGGCTATGCATGAGCCTGTGATTTCAAATCAACTAAAATGTCCATCATCGTTTCTTTTTTAGAATTTATTTTGTTCAAACTCTGGCATATGCTGTAACCATTAACATACTTAGATTTACTCTGTAACTTTTAACAATACACTCCAAATTCACTAGAGGACATCTAGGACTATTTTGGTTTTACCATTCAATATTTATAGCAGGCGAAATGCAATAACACCGAGTGGTCCGACTGAATTGTTTTTATTGCAGACAGGAAGTACACTGTAAGCTTTTATACCAACAGAGGTTGACTGGTTACACTTAATTTTCAGAGGTTATCTTCATTTAAAGGGATAAGACCAATTGCGTTGAGGCTGAAGGTTCTGTAAGACTTTGAAGAGGCTCAAAACGCACCTCAACCCATTATGGGCAGCATGGTCCCAGTGGTTAGCACTGCTACCTCACAGTGCTAGGGACCCGGGTTCAATTCCTGGCTTGGTTCACTGTCTGTGTGGAGTCTGCACATTCTCCCCGTGTCTGCATGTGTTTCCTCAGGGTTCTCAAGTTTCCTCCCACAGTCAGAAAGATGTGCTGGTTAGGTGCATTGGCCATGCTAAATTCTCTCTCAGTGTACCCGAACAGGTGCCGGAGTGTGGCGACTAGGAGATTTTCACAGTAACTTCATTGCAATGTAAGCCTACTTATGACACTGATAAATGAACGTTAACTTAAACTAGAGGCCTCTGCCAAAGCCCAGAGAAGCAGAGGATTAAGAAACAAAGGCAAAAAAATGAAGGGAAAGGCCTCTAATCACACATCAGTGACAGTGGAGCCCAGCACCCGACTTCCTATTTGATACCTGCTGCTACGCAAATAACTGCTCTACTGTTCCACCTGAAAGCACTGATCCTGCTTCCAGTGTTTTAGCATGTCTGCAAAGAGGTGTAGCCACAGAACAAAGAAAAAAGAAAATTACAGGAACAGGCCCTTTGGCCCACCAACCATGCACCAACCATGCTACCTGACTAAACTAAATCCCCCTACCCTTCCGGGGACCGTATCCCTCTATTCCCATCCTATTCATGTATTTGTCCAGACGCCCCTTAAATGTCACTATCGTATCTGCTTCCACTACCTCCCCCGGCAGCGAGTTCCAGGCACTCACCACTAACTTGCCTCGTACATCTCCTTTAAACCTTGCCCCTCCCACCTTAAACCTATCCCCCCTAGTAATTGACTCTTCCTCCCCGGGAAGAAGCTTCTGACCATCCACTTTTAAAGCCCCTCACAATCCTGTAGGCTTCTATCAGGTCGCCTCTCAACCTCTGTCGCTCCAGTGAGAACAAATCAAGTTTCTCCAACCTCTCCTCATAGCTTATGCCTTGAATGTTCGAGCCCTATGCCGGATAGTAGTTGCAGGAGTTCTTGCAGCAGATGAAATCACTCCCTGTCTGCCTGCCCACTGATCCAAACCCATCTCCATGTTTATACTCAGGCAAGTGTTCAACAAACATCACCAAAAAAAAGATTACCTGATCATCACACTGCTGGATATTGACCCTCACTCTGTGCAAAGTGTCCTTACCTCAATTACAACAATAACTGTACATTATCCCATTGGCCGTAAAGCAATTTGTGTTGCCTGAGATCATGAATGATGGCAAATGAATGCAAATAAGTTAATTCATTTTGGATCTAATTGTTTTGCTACTCATTGTCTACTCTTTGAATTAATCTGGAAGCTTGTGAAGGTGTGGATCACATTACAATTCCTCATGCTTGGTTAAGGACAGTTGATGGACATGGCTATAGTAAAGAAACTGTGGAGTAGGATTAATTAATTAGCTGTTTTGAAGAACTAATATGGACACGATGAACCAAATGCCCTCCTCCTATACTGCACAGGTATAGAGTCATTTACAGCACGAAAAAAGGCCCTTTGGCCCATCATGTTCGTGCTGGCCATCAAGCACCCATCTAGTCTAATCCAATTTTACAGCATTTGGTCCGAGCCTTGTAAGCTATGGTGTTTCAAATGCTCATCCAAATGCTTTGTAAATGTTGTGAGGTTCTTGCCTCTACCAGCCTTCCAAGCAGTGAGTTTCAAATTCCCACCACCCTTTGGGTGAAAAAGCTTTTCCACAAATCTCAAAATTTCCTGCCCCGACCTTAAATCTATGCCCCCTGATTATTGGTCCCTTTACAATGGGGCAAAGTTCTTTCTGAATTACCCTATCTATGCCCCTCATAATTTTGTGCATCTTGACCATGTCCCCCCCTCAGCCTTCTGTGCTCTAAGGAGAACAACTTCAGCCTGGCCAGCCTCTCTTCATAGCTGAAACGCTCCAGCCCAGGCTATGTCCTGATGGTCTCCTCTGCACCCTTTCGAGTGCAATCACATCCTTCCAATAGTGTGACTGCTAAATCTGCACACATTACTCTAGCTGTGGCCTAACAAGTGTTTTATACAGCTCCATCATAACCTCCCTGCTCTTATATTCTATGACTCAGCTAATAAAGGCAAAATATCCCATACACCTTTTCAACCACCTTATCTACCTGACCTGCTGCCTTCAGGGATCTATGGACATGGATCCTGTGGTCACTCTAGTTCTCTGTACTTCCTATCTTCCTAACACTCATTGTGTATTTTCTTGCCTTGTTAGTCCTCCCAAATTGTATCACCTCACACTTCAGGGTTAAATTCCATTTGCCACTGTTCTGACCAGCCTGTCTATATCGTCCTGTAATCAAAGGCTTTCCTCCTCACTACTTACCACACCACCAATTTTTGTGTCAGAGAATCATAGGATCGTAGAATCCCTACTGTGCAGAAGGAGATCATTCGGCCATCTAGTCTACACTGACTCTCTGACAGAACATCTGACACAGACCCGCCCACTGCCCTATCCCCGTAACCCCACACATTTATCCCACTAATCTCTCAAGCCTACAAATCTTTGGACACTAAGGGGTAATTTAGCATGGCCAATCCACCTAACCTGAACATCTTTGGATTGTGGGAGGAGAACGCAGCACCCGAGGAAACACACATGCAGACATGGAGAATGTGCAAGCTCCACACAGTCACCCAATGCTGGAACTGAACCCGGGTCCCTGGGGCTGTGAGGCAGCAGTTTTAACCACTGCAAACTTACTGATCATACCTCCTACTTGCACGTCTAAATCATTCATGAATACTATAAATAGCAAGGAACTCAGCACTGATCCCTATCGTACACCACTGGACAAAGGCTTCCAGTCATAAAAACAATCTTTGACCATCATCCTCTGCCTCCTGCCACTATGTCAATTTTGGATCCAATTTGTCAGATTGCCCTGGATTTCTTGGGCCCTTACCTTCTTGACGAGTCTCCTGTGCTGGACCTTGTCAAAAGCCTTACTAAGTCCATGTAGACTACATCAGCTGCATTTCCCTCATCTACACACCTAGTCACTTCCTTGAAAAATGTAATCAAATTTGTCAGACATGTTCTCTCCCTGTTAAAGCCATGCTGACTATCCTTGATTAATCCTTACCTCTCCAAGTGGCGATTAATTCTGTCACCCATAATTTTATCCAATAATTTCCTGACCACTGATGTTAGACTCACTGGCTTGTAATTACTTGTTTTTTTTTCCTTACTTAATCCTCTGATGTTTGTGATAAGCATGATGTGGAGATGCCGGCGTTGGACTGGGGTAAACACAGTAAGAAGCCTCACAACACCAGGTTAAAGTCCAACAGGTTTATTTGGTAGCACAAGCCACTAGTAAGGAGCAGCGCTCTGAAAGCTAGTGGCTTGTGCTACCAAATAAACCTGTTGGACTTTAACCTGGTGTTATGAGATTTCTTACTGTGTTTACCCCAGTCCAACGCCGGCATCTCCACATCATGGCTACTGTCGACACCACAAACTGCTGGCTCCAAGTGGAGAGGATCTCCAAGAAGATCACGCATATCGACACAGACATCAAGTTTCTACAAAGAAGCAAGAAAGCAGACAAGATACTGAAAGGACTACAGATCACGAACGCACTCAGGTCAACCTATAACACAGACTACGCTGAGAGATTTTGCCGTCGTATCTCTCTTACACTCCTCAACCACCTCATACACCAGCTCTATAGCAAACACCGCATCCTGGAAACCAAGATAGAGTCCATATTCTCAACTAAGGAGCAGCGCTCCAAAAGCTAGTGGCTTGTGCTACCAAGTAAACCTGTTGGACTTTAACCTGGTGTTGTGAGACTTCTTACTGTGTTTGTGATAAGGCCATAAGACATAGGAGCAGAAGTAGGTCATGTGGCCCATTGAGTCTGCTCTGCCATTCAATGAGATCAGGACTGATCTGATATAATCCTCAACTCTATGTTTCCCACCTTATCCCCATAACCCTTGATTTCTTTACTGAATAAAAATGTCTATCTCAACCTTGAACATGCTTAATGACCCAGTCTCTACAACCCTCTGCAGTAAAGAATTCCATGGATTCACTACTCTCTGACAGAAATGCTGCATTAATGTACTAATTGAAGAATAATACTGAACATAGAAGAAGGTTGTGATGCTCGGATGAGATGAAAAGGGTGAGAGGAGGCTCTTGTTAGGCACAAGCCCTTGCATTGGCCTGTTGGGCCGAATGGCCTGTTTCTGTGCTGTACATTCTATGCAGATTTATGCTGGTTTCATTCAGAATAACAAACAAACAGAGGAGCATGTTAACATCAATTACCTTCAAATTCTCCAATTCTTGTCTGCCAGGCAAGGATATCTGAGGCGTGTGAAAAGCCTTTCAAGTGAAAAGAAAAAAGTAATTATTTTTTTGATCACCAAAGCTAACAGTTAGATTAGATGAGAAATGTGTTTATGTGTCAGATAAACAACAGCACATCATAGAATCATAGAAACCCTACAGAACAGAAAGAGGCCATTCGGCCCATCGAGTCTGCACCGACCACAATCCCACCCAGGCCCTACACCCATATCCTATCCACTAATCCCTCTAACCTACACCCATATCCTATCCACTAATCCCTCTAACCTACACATCTCAGGACACTAAGGGGCAATTTTAGCATGGGCTATCAACCTAACCTGCACATCTTTGGACTGTGGGAGGAAACCAGAGCACCCAGAGGAAACCCACGCAGACACAAGGAGAATGTGCAAACTCCACACAGTGACCCAAGCCAGGAATCGAATCCAGCCCTGGAGCTGTGAAGCAGCAGTGCTAACCACTGTGCTACTGTGCCGCCCATGTTTTCCTCTTCTGTGTCAAGGGTTTCACCTACAATAAACCTCAAATCCCATATTTAGGAGCAGAGGTCAAAGGTGTCCAAATCCATTCCGAATGGTTAAAGATGCTGTTATCACTTAGGGCCCGATTTTACCATTTTGATTCTAAGTGCCGAATCTGAGCATAGTACAGATCCGAGCCCGGAATCCTCTTTGCAGCGCGCCCATACGCTTTTTGCCAGCTCCGGTCCGATCCGTGCAGTGGGCGGGGCTTAGCGCTGCCGGAACGATCGGAACTCTGAACTGCGCATGCGCAGTTCGAAAAAAAAATCTGAAGCAGCGCGCCCGGGCGGGAAAGAAAAAAAAGCAGAGAGAGCGGCTCTCTGACACATGGAAGAGTTGGCAATAATTATACCTGCTCTTGTTAGAGAAAATATTGTTCTAACAATTTGATAACGCTATTAAACTCAAAGCTTTTGTCGAAAGATTACACTTGCATCTATTTCAACTGTCTACTTTTGTCTCAGTAATGAATGTGAGCTGCTTGGGTTATTTTGGGTTGATTGTGTCTACTTGCAGGGCTCAAGTGAAAAATAAAATGTGCATTTCTGAGAATCTTCGACCACACAGAACAAGGTACATCCATATCATTTTGAGTGTCTGTTCATTCCTGTTGTCATAGAGACGTCTCCCCATCAACATACTGTAAAATAAATATGTAACAAACCCAGTACTTGTAGCATATATCCTGACGCAAGTTCTTTAGAAGAAATTTCTAGTCCCAGGAACATCTAGGATATACTTAAACAGTGTCAGAAGTTTAATATTTTAGATCGAATGAATGTAGTGGTAGTTTATGCAGAAAAATTAGTTTATTAACTTTCTAAAGTGTAACAATATTTTGAAAAGAGATGCTTTTTACTGTTAAAGGATAGGAATTAAAACATTCAAATGTTTCAATTCCTATCCTTTAACAGTAAAGATAATGAATGGTTTATGTGCCTGGAATGGTTTATGTCCTCCCCCACCCAACCAGAGATCCATCCTCCCCCCCACCTCCCCCCACCCAACCAGAGGTCCATCCTCCCCCCCGCCTCCCCCCCCAAACCAGAGATCCATCCTCCCCCCCACCTCCCCCCACCCAACCAGAGGTCCATCCTCCCCCCCACCTCCCCCCCCAACCAGAGATCCATCCTCCCCCCCTCCTCCCCCCCAACCAGAGATCCATCCTCCCCCCCCTCCTCCCCCCAACCAGAGATCCATCCTCCCCCCCTCCTCCCCCCCCCCCAACCAGTGATCCATCCTCCCCCCCAACCAGAGATCCATCCTCCCCCACTCCTCCCCACACACTCGGAGAGCCGCCACCGACCCGGGACGGCGGAATGGCTGCGACTACAAGACACCCGTAAGTACCGGAGAGCTTTCGGACGCCATGCACCTACCTCCTCGCCAACCCTCACTGAGGAAGCGCCGGCTTCCGACTTTTATTCAGCAGGTCGTTAAAAGCGCGGATCCAGATCAGGCCACGCGGTGGTAAAGTGGGATTTGGCAGTAGAGTTGGGCGGGCAGTTCATTAAATCGATTTCAATGCATTTAAATCGTCGGGCTGTCCAATTTGGGCGCGGACCGGATCCACGCCCGAATCGGGTGTCGGTAAAGCCGCGATCTGCTCGGATTCGGGTGCAGATCGCGTTAAAGGCCCGACGTCCGAATTTATTGCGATTTCACGCCCGAAAACGGGCACGAATCTTTGGTAAAATCGGCCCTTAGAATCTACTGCATACAAAATGAAAGATGACTAATTTCACTCTTCACTGCCCATTATAATCAAGTTGTTTATCACCGTAAGCATAAAACTGGCTGAAATTATTCTATGGATTTAGATTAACCATTGAATGCAAGAAAATCTCTTCTTCTGAATTGGGTTCCCACTTATGCTCGGGTATGGTTCCATGGCTGTTGGCACAAGAGAGGCCTTCACTCAAGTAACTATTTTTCATATGGGAGCCTAATCCTGTCAGTGGCATTGGGCAGCAGGCACATCACAATGTGCGTGAACATAGGGTGGAATTTTCCCAAGCATTGGCAAAGGCCGATTGTGAGCAGGGAAAGCAGTGTTGAAGCCATCGGCACCAATGGCAGCTTTGTCCGGCATATCATTCTGGACATCTAGAAATGGAAAAACAAGAGGCGGATCCCACAATGTCTCGCTGCAGTGGGAGGAGGGGAGGTGATCGGAACACCATCTTTACAAGCTGCCCCAGTGTTCAAAAGTTCACTTGTAACTCCTCCAGCTCCCAAAGACTTGCCCCACCACCACATAACACCTCCCGCCCCACCCCAAACCCCAGCAAAGTCTGGACAATGTCCAAGCATGACCTCTTCCCCCCCCGAGCAATTGCACCCCTCCCCCCCCTCCCCCCACACCCCCGCAAGCAATTGCCTAAACTGAGCTACCTGCGAGGTCTGCTCGCCAGGTGCACACCTTGAGAGACCAGTTGCGTTTCATGCAGGCCGACGCTCATACCGACATGAATGATCTTTTCTGATGGAGGGGTGGGGAGAATGACTCAGGCGCAGAGGCCTGATAATGAGATGCTAATTATGGAAATGATGTTCCCAGTCTTCAGCATTAGGAAATGCGTCACGTTGCTGTCAGGGGAAGGGGACAATTGCGTCCAGATTTTACATTGGTATTTAGACATAGAAATCATAGAAACCCTGCAGTACAGAAGGAGGTCTATTGAGTCTGCACCAATAACAACCCCACCTCGACCCTATCCCCGTAACCCCACATATTTACCCTGCCAATCCATCTAATCTATGCATCCCAGGACACTAAGGGGCAATTTAACATGACCAATGCACCTAACTTGCACATCTTTGGACTGTGGGAAAAAACTGGAGCACCCGGAGGAAACCCATGCAGATATGGGGAGAATGTGCAAAGTCCACACAAACTCCACTCATTTACCATGGCTAATCCACCTAACATACACATCTTTAGACACTAAGGGGCAATTTAGCATGGCCAATTCACATAACCTGCATATTTTGACCAAAGGGAATTGAACCCAGGTACCTGGAGTTGTGAGGCAGCAGTGCTAACCACTGTGCCACCGTGCCGCCCCATATTGTGAGGTTTTCCACTGCCATCGCCAAACCCACCTGATGAAAACGGGGGTGGAAAATCCTCCCTGTTCGCTTTATAAAGCTTCTCACTGACTCGTTTTACTGCCTCCAGCTGCATACCAACCCAGGATTGTGAATTGGGAAGGTCCATCTACTGCTTGCCGTTGAATCAGCACTGATCATGGACTGGCACCAGGGCTTTCCTGCTCAGTTTGATTTAGTTCCAGACCATTGAGCCATTGAGGCAGCTAACTATTAAAGGAGCTCTCCTCACTGACTGTGCCATAGTGCACTGAAATTAGATGAATGTTGTAAGATACTCTGCATTTGCCAGTGCTTTCATTATGGTGACCGAACGAAAATAATTGTCTACTAAAATGTGACGAAAAAAATGAAATAAAATGTGGAGAAAAATGAAATAAAATGTGGTATTTTTAACAAACAGCGCTGCTCTTTAGATATATAGAAATGACTGTCAGTAGAATTAACCTTGGCACCCTAGACAATAGAAACTTAGTGTTCCTTGTGAGCCTGGGACAATGTTAAGGACACACATGTAGTCCTATCACACTCGGCTAATAATTTGAACATTCTCCCAGTGTTTCTGTTATCTTGGGCAAATACTGGGAACTCACAGCCAGTGTTTTTGTTACTATGAACCAAAAACCAGATTCCACAGCCAGTGCTCCTATCGCCCTGGGCCAATGACAGATATTTACTGCCAGTGGTCCTGCTGACTTTGATTCAAAGCTGGTGTTTCTGTTCATCCCAACCTTTTGAGAAGTGCATGTGGGAATGCATGTGCGTTGAGGACAGATTGACAACCCGACATGCTCCTGTGCAGCCTCATATATGGAGAATGGCTGCTTGGGTGAGATAACAGGATACATGTGGACACTGGGCAGTACAGTGGCACAATGGTTAACAACGTTGCCTCACAGCGCCAGAGACCCGGGTTCGATTCCAGCCTCGGCTCACTGTCTATGTGGAGTTTGTACATTCTCTTCGTGTTTGCGTGGGTTTCCTCCAGGTGTTCTGGTTTCCTCCCACACTCCAAAGGTATGCAAGTTAGGTGGACTGGCCATGCTAAATTGCTCCTTAGTGTCCAAAGCTGTGTAGGTTAGGTGGATTAGCCGTGGTAAATACACGTGGTTACGGGGATAGGGTAGGGGGCTGGGCTGAGGTACAATTCTCTTTCAGAATGTCAGCATAGACTTGATAGGCCGAATGGATTCCTTCTGCACTGTAGGGATCCTATGGTTCTATAGTATCCCAGTGAGAATCAGCAAACTCAGCTGAAGAGGGGAAAAGAAATTGTTGAGAAAATAGCTTTAGTTTGTCTCTTTCCAACCACAAGATGGAAGGAACCGAATGTGAACTTTGATAAAGAGAAGCACTGATCTTTGTCTGAATTTATACAGAGAGATTATCTCAATGAGCTGGGGGAGTTTTCACACAGCAGGACCTTCTTGGCTTGTAGAACCTCATCAGTGGATTTTGAGCGATTCTTGACACTCTGTTTCTGTGGTGAAGACGATTCATTCTGAGATAAAAAAAATGAAAGTGCATAGGCTTAATAAAAATACAGAGAGACTTTAGCAGTCACACAGAAAACAGCAAACTTTATTTCATTTGCTTACAACACAATGCAATGATCAAGCTCTTTGAGTGCCTTCATACAAACAGCATCTTTAATGTAATGAAATAGAACCATGGAACAATAGAATCCTTACAGTGCAGAAAGAGGCCATCTGGCCCATTTAGTCTGCACCAACTCCAAACCAGCATTTACCCAGGCCCTCCCCCATCCCAATAACTCCACTCATTTACCATGGCCAATCCACCTAATCTACACATCTTTGGACACCAAGGAGCAATTTAGCAAAACCAATCCATCTAACCTGCACATCTTTTTACTGTGGGAGGAAACCCACGCAGACACAAGGAAAATGTGCAAACTCCACACAGTCACCCAAGCTTGGAATTGAACCCAGGTCCCTGGCGTTGTGAGGCACCACTGTGCCACTGTACAATCCTAAATGTTCTAAACCTTTTCCCAATTTGCTACCAAGAACCTGGGACAGATGAGAAATGAGCTGGAATTTTACCGGCACGCCGGCCCCCATTCTGGAGCCGGGCGAGGCTCGCAGGACAGAATTCTCCGTTGGCCTCGGGTGGGATTTTACGAGCCTTGTTCGAGCGAGGTCGTAAAATACCGGCTATGGTGACAGAAAAGCTGGATTTATTAATGCTGGGAGAAATAGATTGATGATATTTAGTTTCATTCTGCATCCTTCCCCCTACCTTCTGGATTAAACAAGTGAAGGTTGGCCTGGCTACTTTGATATAAATTAATTCTGTCACCATCCTTTTCAATAATTTTGCATCATCTCCAGTGCCTTCATAACTTTGAAGCCAGAGGATGAAGTGGATCTTTCTAGGGTGCACCACTGAACTGCTCAAGCAGAGATCTAATCGGCCTACACCATGCTGGTCTGAAAATACCTGATCTTGTCTGATTCAGAAACTATAGTAAGAGTTTTAACAACACCAGGTTGCAGATATCTACAGATATCCACTCTATCTGACGAAGGAACAGCGCTCTGAAAGCTAATGGCATTTGCTACCAAATAAAGCTGTTGGACTTTAACCTGGTGTTGTGAGACTTCTTACTGTGCTTACCCCAGTCCAACGCCGGCATCTCCACATCAGAAACTATAAGCAGACTCAATTAGTCTGATTAATATTTGGAGGGGAGACTGTCTGGCAATACCAACCACAAAGGCTTTAGAGCCTGAATCACTCACTATGCAGACAATGACATTCTTAATCCCTCAGGCAGGGGACAACATGACCTAGAGGTTAAGATGACGGATTGCTAATCCATCGTGCCTTGCGCATGTGGGTTTGAATCTCATTCCCAGCATTAGTTTGTGGAATGTTCAGAGGCTCAACGTTATTTGCTATGCACAAGCCTACGTGTTACACCTTGTGGCCCCTTTAAGAATGTCACGCAGCCGTACGCATGTGCTTCTTAATGGGAGTGTTGCTAGTGAGTGATCTATTCTTTCTCTGCCTGGGCATGTTCCTGATTGCTGAACGCTCATTTACTCGCAATGCGTGTCAGAGCATGGTCAGGTCTCCACAGGGACTTTCAGCACAGTGACCAGGTAGGAGTCATACAAATCTCAGTGACCTGTCACTTCAGACATTGAACTTGGAGGAGGAAGAGCAGCAGTTGTCATCAGAACAAGAAGCAGAGTGAGAGGAGAGGGAGCAGCAGGGGAAAGCGGGCCATCCCAGAGGCTGCAGCCAGAGAACTGAGGGATTGATCATATTTCAGAACTTCCACAGGGCTTCCCAGACCCGACCTGAGACAAAAGAATAAAGAGTGCAGGAGGCCATACCAGGAGTAGCAGCAGTTATACCTAAAAATGGGGGTGGGAGTTGGGGTGCGGTGGGGGGGGGGGGGGAGTGGGGGAGTGGGGGGGGAGGAGTGGAAACCTCTATAGTGGCACAGTGGTTAGCACTGCTGCCTCACAGTGCCAGGGACCTGGGTTTCATCCCGCCCTTGGGTCACTGTGCGGTGTTTGCATGTTCTTCTGGGTTTCTTCTGGGTGCTCCAGTTTCCTCCCACAGTCCAAAGGTGTGCAGATTAGGTGGATTAGCCATAGTAAATAAGCAGGATTACAGGGATAGGGCGGTGGTGTGGACCTGGATAAAATGCTATTTTGGAGAGTCGATGCAGCCTCGATGGGCCAAATGGCCTCATTCTGCACTGTTAGGATTCTATGGAACTGGCGTGTTTTAAGTTTACTTCGTGTCACAAGTAGGCTTACATTAACTCTGCAATGAAGTTACTGTGAAAATCTCCTCGTCGCCACACTCTGGTGCCTGTTCGGGTACACTGAGGGCGAATTTAGCATGGCCAATGCACCTAACCAGCACGTCCTTCAGACTGGGGGAGGAAACCGGAGCACCCTGAGGAAACCTACGCAGACACGAGGAGAATGTGCAGACTCTGCACAGACAATGACCTAAGCCGGGAATCAAACCCGGGTCCCTGGCACTGTGAGGCACCAGTGCTAACGGCTGTGCCGCCCAGATCCCTCCAGCTGCACAGACGATGATTCTCTGTGCACAATAAATCTGGGGGCATAATTTTGGATGTTATACTGGTGGGATGCCTTGATCTGCATTAAAACAAATCTTCCTCCGCACCACCCCCCTCATGGAAACTGGAATCCCCCCACCCCCTCCACACACACGAGGGCAACCCACCCCAATCCAAAGAACCCGGGCAACCAATTCCCCATAAGCAGAGGGCAACGAGCCCCCACACATAAGGGGAGTTCCCCAGTGGAGCTTCCCAGAGCCAACCCGACAGCTTCATGTTTTGCAGAAGCTGTTGTAAACCTCGCCAATGTGATATCATGTCAGAGATGGGGAAATTCTTTAATTGCGGTGTACATATGGTGGGGAGGACTATTAGTCATATTAAACTCTATTAAAGTATATTTAAATGAGATTCCTGCCCTTATAGAACAATATCTTGTTACATCACTGATAAGGGGAAAATTGGAAAATGAGGTCTCTCCAGTGAGAATCCCATTTTCTGGTATTTTGGGCTCTCCTCACCGTTTACACTGATGGCGAATGTGGGTTCAAAATCGCTCCAAGGGGTCACTTGGATAAGCTACTGGTATGCCAAACCGCAGAAGCAGCATGTGGTGGATAGAACCAAAGAATCCCACGACCTACAGATCGCATGCAAACTCTGAAGTGCGGCCACATGCAGTCATGAATGGTGGTGGACAATTAAATAACTCAAACCAAAAGAGAAAATGCTAGAAAATCTCAGCAGGTCTGACAGTATCTGTAAGGAGAGAAAAGAGCTGATGTTTCGATTCCAGACGACCCTTTGTCAAAGCTTTTGGTTTCAGATTCCAGCATCCGCAGTAATTTTCTTTTAATTAAATAACTCAGTTGGAGGAGGAGGTTCCACAAATATCCCCATCCTCAGTGATGGGGGAGTCCAGCACATCAGTGCAAAAGATAATATGATAAGTATTCGTAACAATCTTCAGCCAGAAGTGCCGAGTGGATGATCCATCGCGGCCTCCCTCGGAGGTCCCCAACCTCACAAATACAAGTCTTCAGCAAATTGAATTCATTCCACATGATATCAAGAAACAGATGAAGATATCGGATAGTGCAAACTCTATTGGCCCTGACTATATTCTGGCAATAGTACTGAAAACCTGTGCTCCAGAACTTACCCTGCCCAGCCAAGCTGTTCCAGTACAGCTATAACACTGACATATACTTGGCAGTGTGGAACATTGTCTAGCTAAGTCCTCTACACAAAAAGTATGGCAAATCCAACCCAGCCAGTTACTGCCCATCGGTTTCGATCAGCAGTAAAGTGATGAAGGGTTCATCAACAGTGCTATCAGTTGACACCTGCTTAGCAATAACCTGATCACTGACACTCAGTTTGGGATGTGCCAGGATCATTCAGCTCTTGATCGCATTACAGTCTTGGTCAAAACTTTGACAAAAGTGCTGAACACCAGAGATGAGGTGAGTGTGACAGCCCTTGACATGAAGGCAGCATTTGACTGAGTAAGGCATCTAGGAGCCTTAGAAAAACTGCAGTCAAAGGGAATCAGGGGAAATCTCTCTGCTGGTTGGAGTCATACCTGGCACAAAGGAAGGTGGTTGTGGTGATTGGAGATCAATCATCTCAGTTCCAGGACATCACTGCAGGCATTCCTCAGAGTAGTGCCCTAGGCCCAACCATCTTCGGGTGCTTCATCAATGATGTTCCTTCCATCATAACATCCGAGTGGGGATGTTCACTGATTATTGCACAATGTCAGCACTATTCACAATTCCTCAAATACTGAGCAGTCCATGTCCAAATGCAACAAGACCTGGACAATATCCAGATGGGCTGACAAGTGGTAACTAACATTCATGGCAAACAAGAACAAGGAAATGACCAACTCCAGCAAGGGAGGGTCTAACCATTGCCCCTTGACATTCAGTGGCATTACCATCACTGAAATCCCCCAATATCAACATCCTGAGGTTACCATTGACCAGAAGCTGAACTGGACTAGCCATATAAATGCTGTGCTAGGTTCGTCAATGCCGTACTCAGTCAAATGCTGCCTTTATGTCAAGGGCTGTCACTCTCACCTCACAAGAGCAGATTAAAAGCTAGGAATCCTGAGGTGAGTAATTCACCTCCTGATTCTCCAAAGCACATTCATCATCTACAAGGCACAAGTCAGGAGTGTGATGGGATATTTTCCACTTGCCTGGATGAGTGCAGCTCCAACAACACTCAAGAAGCCCAACAGCATCCAGGACAAAACAGGCCATTTGATTTACGCAAGCATTCAATCCCTCCACCACTGACATAGTAGCAGCTACAAGATGCACTACAGAAACCCACCAAGGTTCTTTGGAAAGCATCTTCCAAACCCATGACCACTACCACCTAGAAGGACAAGGGCAGCAGCCACATGGGAACACCACCACCTGGGAATTCCCCTCCAAGCCCCGCCACCTTGACTTGGAAATATATCGCCGTTGCTTCACTGTCGCTGGGTCAAAATCTTGGAACCCCCTCCCTAACAGCACTGTGGTTGTACTTACACATCCAGGTCTGCGGCAGTTCAAGAAGCCAGCTCACAACCACTTTCTTTGCAACGGGCAATAAATGCTGGCCTGACCACTGACACCCACATCCCGTGAATGAATTTTAAAAAGAGCATTGGTACTTTGAGACCTCGCTACTCTCTTCATTCTGCAATGAAATTAGGGCATTCAGACATCAGTATATATACCACACTGACACCTGATCCCAAGTATTCTTAATCCTGCTCTGACCCTGATTTCAATTTCAAGAAAGATTTCCATTTAAATGAATCACAGGGCATTTTACAGCCAATAAGTACTTTTGAAGCATTATCACTATTGAAACGTACCAAATGCAACAGCTAATCTGTGCAGAGCAAGATCCCACAAACAGCAAATGCTGATGATCAGATGATATTTCCTAATGCTGTTGTTTGAGGGATAAATAAATATTGTCCAGTATCCCAAGGAGAACTACCCTGCTCTTCTTTAAGTTTGCTATGGGATATTTTACATCCAATTGAGAGAGCAGACAGTGCCTCAGTTTAATTTCTCATCCAAAAGGCACCTTATCTGACAGTGCAGCACTCCCTCAGTACTACATTGGAGCGTCAGCTGGGATTTATGTGTCCAAGTCATTGGATTGTAACCAGCCTTTTGACTGGAAGCTGAGAGCATACTAACTGTGCTACAGCTGACACTGAAACCTATAACTGTGCTTGAAATGAACTTTAGTGCTCCTTCAGGGAGCTACTTAATACTACTCGGTCTTTTAGCTAAGATCTAGGTCAGAATTTTACCATCCTGCCCGCCACTGGAATCGAACCGGGCGAGGGGCAGACCATGGAAAGCTCTGTTGACCTCGGGCGGGATTTTACACTTTCGGATGTGCGAGGCCGTAAACTCCCGCCCTAAGTGTCAGATCAAGCCCAAGATGAGGTGCAATGCTTTGTCTTGTCAGCTTGGATCTTGTTTGTCTCTCTCGTTAGGGACCATGAATTGGATTCAATTTGAATTGGTTTTTGGAGCAAGCAGGGAGATGGATTAAGGTCTTTCCCCATCCACTCTGCACTTTGGCTTTGTAACTTTAAGAATGAAGTAAAATATTTTAAATAAGTCACTTAATGCAGCCTAGAAAAATGGCCGAAGGAACTTTGATGGTTGCTGGAGTAGCGGGAGCGTGGTTCAAGTCCTGTTCCCTCCATTCCCAGTTCCAATGCCTCTACCCCTGCCTTGACTTGATTTGCTCAGTGGGTAAGCAGAATTGAGCCAAATCTCTTGTACTCTTCGAACTGACGTGTGGGGCTGCCAGCTCGGTTCCCTCAGCTCACCAGTGTGAGTCCCTGTACCCCAATATTAATATGGGGCCCAACCCAGCACAAAGAGGTCCTTTCTACATTGCAGTTTAAATCAGCTATCACAGCTGCCCTCAGCCAAGGAGTAGTGCTTGGAATAACAATCTACCAAAGTAGTACAGCACAAAGATCTTCAGATGTTGAAAGTGGGAAATGCTATGGTTAAGAAAGCCCACCAATGCCTCTACTTTCTCAGGAGGCTAAAGGAATTAGGCACGTCCGCTGCAACTCTCACCAACTAGTACATATGCACAATAGAAAGCATCCTTTCTGGTTGCATCACAGCTTGGTATGGCTCCTGCTCTGCCCAAGACCGCAAAAAACTACAAAGGGTTGTGAATGTACCCCAGTCCATCACTCAAACTAGCCTCCCATCCATTGACTCTGTCTACATTTCCCACTGCCTTGAAAAAGCAGCCAGCATAATCAAGGACTCTACACACCCCGGACATACTCCCTTCCATCTTCTTCCATTGGAAAAAAGATACAAAAGTTTGAGGACACATACCAAGCGACTCAAGAACAGCTTCTTCCCTGCTGCCATCAGACTTTTGAATGGGTCTACCTTGTATTAAGTTGATCTTTCGCTACACCTCAGCTATGACTGTAACAGTACATTCTGCACTCCCTCCTTTCCTTCTCTATGTTAATGTTAAAGTTTTATTTATTAATCACAAAAGTAGGCTTACATTAACACTACAATGAAGTTACTGTGAAAATCCCACACTCCGGTGCCTGTTTGGGTACACTGAGGGGGAATTTAGCATGGCCAATGCACATAACCAGCACGTCTTTCGGACTATGGGAGGAAGCCGGAGCACCTGGAGGAAACCCACGCAGACACAGGGAGAATGTGCAAATTCCACCCAGATAGTGATCCGATGCCAGAATTGAACCCGGGTCCTTAGCACTGGAAGGCAGCAGTGCTAACTATTGTGCCACCATGCTGCCGCTATGCTTTGTCTGTATGGCGTGCAAGAAACAATAGTTTTCACTGTATACTAATACATGTGACAATAATAACTCAAATCAAATCAAAGAACCAAAAAGCAGAGGGATCAAACTTTGATAGGCTGAATGACCATTTCGAATCCTGCTATGTCCTCCTATTGTAATGCTCCGACTCTTTTCAGGCATTTATTCTAATATAACACATACCCCTTATAAACAAAATATCAACACCACAACTGCAATCTTACTTTTTTTTCCATCGTGGTTCTGTTATAGTGCCAGAGTCTTGAGCACAGATTGTTGTACTTTCCTCTTCAGTTGATAACTTTCTTCCTTCTGCAAAATAAATGCAGACGCAAGTTACAATATTTGAGCTCTTAATGCAAAGCCCTTTCTCGTCGTATTCAGTGACTTTGTGCCTTGTAGGTTTATCAATAGGAAGCAAAGGCTGTTTGTCTCGTGGTGCAGATCCTAAAGGCACAGATTGAGTCATCTGGAACAGCAAGACCCTAGCTTCAATCCTGGCACCATGCTGCTAGTTAATCGCAGTTAGGGCACCAGTAAGGGAGCTAGACTTAGTCATGTTACACTGGCGATAGGGAGAGGGAAAAACAATATTAGAGCGCTGCTTTTTACTGCAAGAATGAACTGTTTTCAATCTTTTTAAAACTATTCTCAACTGTAGAAGCTATACAGGGTCCGCCCCTGACGCCCCAGGGCAAACACCACCACCGTGGCCGTCATCATTTTGCACTTGGTGTGTTTGGTGTAGGTCACCGATTCCCTGATGACGTTTCTCAGGAAAAATTTCAGGAGTCCAAGGATTTCATCATAGATCGGCATGAAGATGTGCTTGACTCACCCACAGCGAGCCAGGCGGCAAATGGGCGGCTTGGATGCCCTGAATGTTCCCGCAGAGCACTTCATGGTGCCACTTGGCTCCACCTTTACCCAGCCCCTTACCACCTTTCCTTCTACTCGACATGACCTGCATTGACTAATCAACAAGGGAAACCCTTCCAATACGCCAATGGCTGATGGTAAGAGCAGGAGAGACTCCTGGTTAGCCACGCTTAATATGGAGTGCCCACTCAAGCTATAAGCCCTTGGTGACAGACTAGTGACCTGTTTAGGAATTACTTGCTATGGAAACAGATGGAAATCTGCCTTAGTGCACCACTAGGTGCGGGAAGAGAAGTAGAATTGGAACACCCAACATGAATCATTGTAAATATCCCCAACCCAAATCATTGCCAATATACCTGACAAAAGTCATTGCAAATATACTCTACACCAGTCAACATAAACATACCCCAACACAATCATTGTCAATATACCCCAACATGAATTATTATGAATATACCCCAGCACAAATCATTGTGAATATCTTCTTCTTTGGCTATCACTCACTGACGAGTATGATTGTGCACCTAAGAAACTCTGTGTCATGGGTTCTGTGGGTGTTTGCATTACTGATGAACCTGATCCCAGAGTCACATCTCTGACCACACACTTGGCAGGTGTTTCCAGGAGATGGAATCTGTCTTTGCACTCTAGATCACTGGTATTCCTTTCTGAAGCTCCATTTCTGGGCCTCCTCTTGCCGCCGTAGAATCATAAAATCCCTACAGTGCAGAAGGAGGCCAAGTGCTCTTGAAGAATTGTGTCCTTTCAATCAGAAGGCTCCTCAGACCCTATGTTTCATTTCTTGAGGAAGCCTACAGTGTGTCTTTGAAGCATTTCCTTTGTCCTCCTCTTGTTCGGGAGCCTTCCTTGAGCTGGGCAAAGAAGATTTGTTTTGGCAGCCGGGACTCTAGAATCCTAAGCACTTGGCCGACCCAACAGAGTTGGTTTCGGATGATCATGGGCTTGATGCTGTATTCTTGGCTCCTTCAAGGACGCCTGTCCTCCCAACTGATGCGGAGATTCTGTCTCTCTCAATGTTGATGGTACCTCTCCATAGTCCAGGTTTCTGAGCCCTATAGAAGAGCTGGGAGGACAACTGCCTTGTACACAAGGTTCTTAGTCTCAGCACAGATGTTGTGGTCATCGAAGACTCTTCTCCTTTGGCATGCAATACTGGAGAGTTGGCAACTCCATTGAGTGGCATCTTGAATGGAAAGAAGATCAAGGAAAGAGGAGATAAAGGCAATGAGTTTGGAGATGAATGGCAGGAAATAAGGGGGAAACAACAGAAAGATAAAGGAGAGAGGTTAGGAACAGGAGGTAACAGGAGAGATAGTTGTACTGACAATCATTGGAACATAGGATCATCGGGGCAGATATATCGGGCCTATTCAACATTCGATGGCTGATCATCTACCTCTATGTCATTTTCCTGCACTATCCTTTGATGGCATTATCATCCAGAAATCTATCAATCTCTGTCTTCAACATGCTCAATGATTGAGCCTCCACAGCCCTCTGGGATAGAGAATTCCAAAGATTCACCACCTCTGACTAAAGAAATCCCTCCTCATCTCAGTCTGAAATGGCCTGCCCTTTATCCTGAGACTGCGTCCCCTGGTTCTAGACTCACCAGCCAGGGAAGCATCCCACCTGCATCTACCCTGTCGCACCGTGTAAGAATTTTGAAATTTTCGATGAGATCACCTCTCATTCTTTGAACCTCTAGACAATACAGGCCCAGTTTCCTCAATCCCTCCTCATGAGACAATCCTACTATCCTAGGGATTAGTCTGATGAACCTCCATTGCACTCCCTCTATGACAAGTAAGCACAGTTGCAGAGATAGTGACCCCAGTATTTACTTGGAGGTGCTTTGGGGGTGTCCGCTATCAGATGAAAAGCCCAGAGTAGGTTCAGCATGTTTGCCTGTAGCTTCTTAACACAGGCAACTCCAGTCGACTTGCAGGCTTTCCATCCAATCAACAGCAGCAGGTCCTGTGATGACCCACAGGATGTGAATTCAACTCCAATGTAGGAAAGGCCAATCTGAAGATGGAATTTGGAGGAGTCAGGAGTTAGAAGAACAGAGAAAGAACTCTCAATATGGAACCAGAATGTGCAAAGCTGCCCCCACCTTTAGTAATCTTCTTAATGTGCTGCAGGGTGGGGGGGGGGGGGGGGGGGGGGAGAGGGTGGTGGTGGTTGAGGGGGGGGGGGAGGGTGGTGGTGGTGGGGGGGGGGAGGGTGGGGGGGGGGGAGGGTGGTGGTGGGGGGGGGGGAGGGTGGGGAGGGGGGGGGGAGGGTGGTGGTGGTGGGGGGGGGGAGGGTGGGGAGGGTGGTGGGGGGGGGGGGAGGTGGTAGGGAAGAAGTCACAGAGGTATTGGGGGCGATTCTCCCATCCCGCTGCAGGTCGGGAGTTTCTAGTGGCGGCCGAATCTTGGGATTCACGTTAGGCGTCCGAGCCTCCGCGCATCTCCCAGCCTACGTTTTTTGGCGTTGATGGATCCATGCCGAAAAAACAGCGTAACAGGCATTTGCATGTGTTTACACACCTTACCATCGGATTAGCAGGTGCACCACTAGAATCTCCTCCCCCGCTAGCGTCTCCCCCCTTCCCTGGTATGATGTCACTCTGATGAGGTTTACAACTGCTCTATAAAAGTCAGGACCAGCGGCACGGTAGCACAGTGGTTAGCACTGCTGCTTCACAGCTCCAGGGACCTGGGTTCGATTCCCGGCTCGGGTCGCTGTCTGTGTGGAGTTTGCACATTCTCCTCGTGTCTGCGTGGGTTTCCTCCGGGTGCTCCGGTTTCCTCCCACAGTCCAAAAATGTGCGGGTTAGGTTGATTGGCCATGCTAAAATTGCCCCTCAGTGTCCTGGGATGCGTAGCTTAGAGGGATTAGTGGGGAAAATATGTAGGGATATGGGGGTAGGGCCTGGGTGAGATTGTGGTCGGTGCAGACTCGATGGGCCAAATGGCCTCTTTCTGTGCTGTAGGGTTTCTATGATTCTATGATTCATTGAACAGGAGTAAGGAGGTAAGTGCTATGGAGCTGCAGCCCCTGGAGTACTGGGGAGGTTGGAGGCAGGGCCTGGAAAATTGCTGCTTGCTGTGGGGAAGTTCCTGGAGAGCTTCAGGTGCTGTCCCCAGCTCCAGGGATTTCCATGTACTTACTATCTGAGGGGTGGGGTGGGCTCCTTTACTGAGTGCTGGTCAGGCCGCTCTCTGCAACCACTGTGCTCTAACATTGTTTGGGGTGTGGTGAGGGAATGAATTGAGTGCTGGTGGGGAACTGGGAGGGGGAGTGCATCATATGCTTCTCAAGGGCTCATCAGTTCAGGCAGTTGGCATTCCAGGTAGGGGTGCTCTGGTTAACACAGACACTCATACTGCATGTACTCTGCAGTGAATGGGAACACATCTTCTGATAATGAGGGGTCTGTCCCTGCCCCGTGTCCCTGGAGGGGAATGCTGTAGTTGCACTCATGGCAGTGGCTCAAGGGAGTGCCATTGCCGGGCCTGCACACCAAGCTACATACTCTCCCTGCCAGCCCGTATTCATGATGCCAATGGCAGGTAACGCTTGGCACCACTGATTGTGTTGTGTTGCCAGCACCCACAAGTGGGAGTACTGGTCCCAGTGGGGGGTTGAGGGGGGAGGGAGGGGGCTGCTGGGGTAGATGCAAGCAATGACATGAATCTATCAATCTTCCACTCTCTAACCGCAGTGTACAGAATGGACATCGGGCTAATTGATCTAAAACTGGCCATCATGGTGGTGGTTGAGGAGGAGGATGTGGCTCAGGAGGTGGAGGGCGTGGGGAGGCCACCCCAGGAGCAGCCAGTGTTAGGCCTTCAGGAAGGCGGACAGGGGGGTGCCGCTGATCGCCATGAGGTAGGAGAGCAGTCTCCTGAAAGGGTGGCCAGAAAAAGGAGGATGCGGAGGCAAAGTCGGTACCAGATCGGGCATTCATTCGAGAGTCCGGCACCTGTGTGAAGTGCTCGCACACCTGGCACCTGAGGGGAGGAGCAGCTGCCCACTCCCAGTAGAAGTTAAGGTGACGGCGGCACTTAAACTCTATGCAACAGGGTCATTTCAGGCACCCAGTGGTGACCTCTGTGGGATTACACAGGCCTCAGTACATAGATGTATTTGCCAGGTCACAGATGTCTTGTTAGTCCGGGCAGGCCAATACATACATTTTGATTTGGACAGGATCAGCAAGAGGCCTGAGGTAGGCTTCGCTGTCCTTCCTGAGATGCCCCATGTCCAGGGGGCAGTGGATGAGAGACACATCACCCCGTGGTCCCCGCGAGCTGAGGGGCAAACATTCATCAACTGAAAGGGCTTCCACTCCCTCAATATCTAAATAGTGTGTGACCACCGGATGATCATCATGCAGGTCTGTGCAGGCCACCCAGGGAGAGTCCATGACAGCTATATCTTGAGGCAGTCAGACATCCCTGGGCTCTTTGAAGACCAGCCCAGGCTGCGGGGATGGCTCGTGGGGGACAAGGGCTACCCGCTGAGGTCATGGCTGATGACGCCAGTACGGAGGCCCAAGACCAAGGCAGAGACCTGTTATAATGAAGCCCATGCTGTCATCTGGTCCACAGTAGAGTGATGCATAGGCCTTCTCAAGATGCGGTTCCACTGCCTGAACTACTCTGGGGGGGCCCTCCAGTATGACCCTATTCATCTAGCTGGCCCGGAGATGCCCCAGTGTGAGGAAGGGGAGAAGTGGAAGGCCTCGGGACGTCTGGAGTCTCCTGGATAGAAGGCCCTGGCATGGGCTCAAGCCCTTCCTCCTCCCTTGGGGTGCCCAGAACCCTGGGGGCACTCCATGGGTTGCCAGGGTAGCGGAACTGAGTGCCAGAAGCTCCGGCATCTCCTGGCTCTGCCAGTTTTGGAGGCCTAGATGCATCTGCCCCATGGTCTGTAATCCCTTAGGTCTGGCCCTCTGAGACTTGACCAAGCTCTTGGAGCCCCTCCGCTACAGCATTCTGTGAGTGAGCCAGGCTCTGGAGCCCCTCAGCATTTGTCGTCTGAGACTGGGCTAAGTTGTCGACGCTCGCAGCTACAGCGTCCTGTGTCTTCAGAATCCCACTGAGAGCCCCAGCCATGGCCAGCAGTGTCTCCAACATGCCTCCAACACCCATGGCCTCCTGGATGCTGGTGACACCCTCGGCTGTGACCCGCTGTGTCTCCAGAATGGCCTGGACCCTGTCACCCATGAGACCATCCTGGGCTGCAGACCCTTGCAGTGTTAGCCTGGTTCGCACACTGCCGGCACCACCTCCTGTGACAGCACTCTGACTCGTCCAAATAGTCGTGCAGTCGCAGTGTGGTTGCTGATAGCCCTTCCACAACTCCCCGGGGTTGCTGATACATCTCCACCAGCTTCGGGATGAACGAACTCTGAGGTTTGGCATCTGGCTTGGGGACAGCTGAATACTCGCCTCCAGCAGTATATAAACTGCAATGTGCCCGAGACCTCGGATGTGTCCGTCTCCATCCAATGCGCATCAGTGGTTGTGATGCTCACCAGTAAGTGATCCAGAAGCCTCAGCACTAACATGACCCACCGTGGTGATAGTCTGTGTGTTGGTGGGTTGTGTGGTTGATGCTTGTGCCGAATCACTGGTACTGTCCTCAGAGGATTCTTCAGGGCCTCCCTCCAAGGTGTCGTCCGAGGTGTCCTAGGTAGTTGGTTGGGGAGCAGCGGGTGGGGGGCATCGACAACCGAAGAGCCTGGTTTCTCAGGGCCCAGGACTGTAAAAAAGAACACACATTAGAGGGATGGAGAGAAAGCAGCCCACACAGCACAGCATTTACTTCAAAGACTTAGGAAGAGGGTTAAGCTGATGCCCACTTGCATGCCAGATGCTGGCAGTTGTTGGATGCCCTTGAGATGTTTGGGAACAGTTTGACATTGTTAGTACAGTGTGGTGAACCATCGTTGGTTCCCACTGGATAGTACTGAGCCAGGGGCTGGCCAGTACGACAAGGATGTACATATGTTACTGTTGGGTTGTGCTATTGTTGCTGTTGGGGTTAGGGTGGGGTTGTTACACCTTTGTACTGTAGTGTTGTGGCACATCCCAGTCGGGCTCCGCCTCCTGGGAGAGGTATAAAAGTCCCTGCTCTGGCCGGGACCCCTTCAGTCTGGGATAGTGTATATAATTACTGGCTGCTTCATTACAGTAAATAAAAGCTTTTCATTTACCGAGCTTCAGGCCTCGTGTTTGAGTAGCGCATCATACAGCACATGCGCAGGCTTCAGAATGGGATGCACACTCACCCTTGATGCCCGAAGAAGGTCGTTCAGTATCTTGTGGCACTGCTCTCCGGACCGAGGTGTCAGGGTCCTGGCATTAACTGCAGATTCCGCTACCTCCCACAATGCGTTTGTGGCTGGACCCCTTGGGCGACGGGCCTGAGTGAGAAACAGCACCTCGCGCCTTTCCTATGCTGCGTCCAACAGGTGGGCCAGCTCAGTCTCTGCGAATCTCAGGGCAGATTTCTTTGGGGCCATCTCCCTGGTGTGACTGGCTGTGTGTCCATCATTGCAGCTTTTATACTGCTCTGGCTTATTAAGGGAGTCCAGGTGCAGTCAGTTTGGGCCAGTCATGGGCCCGTTCGTTAAAATTCCTTGTGAGAAATGTACAGGCAACCTGCTTTCAATAAAGGGTGAGCCATCTCCAAAGGTGCTGATTGGGTTAAATCAACATGGTACTGTGTCCAGGGGAGGGAGGGGGTGCAATGCTAAAGGATCTCACTCAACAAGGGGGAATACTGGCAGACAAGGGGTGTGCATGGCAGCACAGTGCTATCTGTGTGCAAGGCAGCATTGAGGGCAGTGCTGTGTGTTTGAACGGGGGGGGGGGGGGAGGGGGAAAGGCGGGGGGGGCGGGGGACAGGAAGCCAGTGATGTCCGGGTCACTGGGGGATGGGGAGGCCAGTGATGTCCATGGCGGGGGGAGGGGTGAGAGGCCAGCAATGAGGCCAAAAATGTCCGTGAGGGTCGAAGCCAGTGACTTTAACGCTGGGAGGATTTGTTTAGCGATCTCCCAGAGATGTGCGCATGCACAGTGGCCCACTCAGCGTGCTGATTCCAGCCTCTTCAGCAGGAATAGGCCTCGCCCTTGGACTTCTGGAGTGATTCATGCTCCTGACCTCAGCAGTGCACAGTGTGTGGAAGATTCATTTTGAAAACCCTGCTGAAAAAAACAGCACGATTTACTCCAGTTGTCATGCAAATTCGACACTTTATTTGGGAGAATTACGACCATTATTCCCCCGAAATGTGAGGACGAAACTATCTACTGAGACCGGGAAAGCACAAGGCATCAGCAGCAGGGCTGCAGTGCCATTCTCTTGAATCTAGTACAGGAAGTACATTAATGACATTCAGGGAGTACCGTTCACCTCCATTTTGTGCTGCATGTCACCCCTCACTCCATCTTCGCAAACCTATTTCATCCTCATACTCATTCCTCACATCCACTTAGCTTGCCCATGCTTCTCATTTAATGCACATCCTCACACTCCGGTTATCTGCAGCCATCACATGCATTTCCTCTCACCTGATCCTTGTGCAACGTTATGCCTTTCTCCCACAGTCAGCCTCACTCAAAGGCACTCCATGCATCAGATGAACATCCTGATCTATCCCTCATGTTTGTGAAGAGAGCATAGAAAACAAAGGAGACAGAGGAACTGGAAGTGGCCCTCTACACATGTTCCAACTTCAAAGTACTGGGGAGGAGGGATTGCAAATCAAGAACAACGGGCTGAATTTTCCAGCCCTTCCTGCTGGTGGGATATTCTGGTCCTGCCGAAGGTGACCTTCTGCAGCGAGTTCCCCGGTGGCATGGCTCGGAAACAACGCAAATGGCCATTGACTTTGGTGGGACTGACAGAAAGCAGAGGGTCGGGATAAATGGGCCCTTCTCTGGCTGGTGAAATGTAATTAGTTGAGTGCCGTAGGGGTCAGTCCTTGGACCTCAACTGTTTACAATCTAGATAAATGATCTGCAAGCAGGGACAGAGTGTAACATAGCAAAATTTGTGGATGAAATTAAAATAGGTGGGAACGCAGGCAGTGAAGAGGATATAAAGATTTTACAGACAGATATAGATAGGCTAGGAAAATGGGCCAAAATTTGGCAAATGGAGTTTAATGTGGATAAGTGTGAGGTTGTCCTTACACTTTCAAAATGCGTCCAGGCGGAGAGATTTGGGTGTCTATGTTCATGAATCGCAGAAAGTCGGTATGCAGGTGCAGCACGTAATAAAAAAGGCAAATGGGATGTTGGCATTTATTGCAATGGGACTGGAGGATAAAAGTAGAGATGTGTTGTTGCAATTGTATAGGGTGTTGGTGAGACCACATCTGGAGTATTGTGTCCAGTTTTAGTCTCCTTATTTAAGGAAGGATGTGGTGGCATTGGAGTCAGTTCAGAGGAGATGCACCAGATTGATTCCAGGGATGAAAGGGTTGATGTACGAGGAGAGATTAAACAGCTTGGGCTTATACTCACTGGAGTTTAGAAGGATGAAACGGAATCTGATCGAGATATATTAAATTTTAAAAAGGGTTGATAAAGTAAATGTAGACCAAATGTTTCCTCTTGTGGGGAAATCTCGAACAAGAGGTCACGGGTATAGGTTGAGAGATGATAGATTTAAAACTGAGATGAGGAGGAACTACTTCTCACAGAGGGTGGTGAATTTGTGGAACTCACTGCCCCATAGCGCGGTGGAGTCTGAATTTGTTGAATGGTTTCAAGTAGGAGATAGATATATTTCTAATTTTAAAAAAAGGGATAAGGGGATATGGGGAACAGGTGGGGAGGTGGATTTGAGTCATGATCTGATTGAATGATGGAGCAGGCTCGAAAAGCTGAATTTGCCTACTGCTGCTCCTAATTCCTATGTTCCTATGTTTCTAAGAGCCACCTCCGCCATCGGGAAACCCGTCCAGAGGGCCGGAAAATCATAATCAACAATCTGCATTCCATAGCACCTTCACAATGGCATTATAAAGCAAATAACAACAAGCTACACAAGATGAGAGGACAAATGTCTCCTTGAAAGGTTTGAAGGCGTGTCTTGAAGGAGGAAGCAAAGGTAGGGAGACGGAAAGGTTTCGGGAGAGAATTCATGAGCCTAGCATCGAGGTAGCTGGAAGCACAACAACCAATGGCGGAGCAATGAAAATTCCGGATGCTAAAGAAGCCAGAATCGGAGGAGCACAGCTCTCCCAGAGGACCGTGGGACTGGAGGAGATTACAGAAGTAGAAAGGGACGGAGGGGTTTGAAAAGAAGGGTGAGAATCTGAAAATCAGTGACGTTGTGACTATCGGAGATGGGAACAAGAACACATCCAGCTACCTGCTGATATAATTAAATGTTGGTGACCCAAATGACATACAACATTCTGTCATGCAGACTGGATTTCAACAGTAAGTGAAAACTGATCATCTTTATAATGATGCCTTGCAACATGTTCTGACCTTGCCAGAAATAATTAATGTCTTGTATCCTGGAAAGGCATTCAAGCAAGCAGCAGAAGTCAGTGGAGGTTGTTGACAATGATTCCTCAAAGGAGTTGACTCCTTCTGAGCATGTACTCTCTCAGGACTCACATATGCCAGCAGATCCTCACACTTCAGCGGGATTACGTCAACAGAAAATTAAGCTCTCACCTGGTGACTCACAATTCACAAGTGAGCACGAACAGATTGAAACCGAAACAAAATACTGCACACGCTAGAAACCTGAAATAAAAAGCACAGAAGGTGCTGGAAATCAGGAGGTCAGCCAGTATCCACCAAGAGACATTAACAGATTCAACGGGTAAATTTCCTGGCCCAGCCTATCACGGAAATTGCCATGAGCGGACAGAAAATTTGACGGACCATTGAAAGGTATGTTGACTTTGGGTGGGAATTTCCAGTCACAGAGCATGCGGGACTGGAAAATCCTGCGCAACATTTCTGGTCCGTGACCTCTCATCATGAAAAGGTCATCAATCTGCAATGTTAACTCTGTTTCTTTCCACAGACGCTGCCTGACCTGCCAGATTTTTCCTGTTTTTATTTCTCTCTGCCTTTATTACGAACAGTTGGAGTTGGCAGAGATAACACTGGGGGGGTCCATGCTGGAGGTTGCAGCCCTCCCCAAGCTCAGCTCTGCTGAACAGAGATGCTGTGTCCCGGGGTCCAAAATGAGAATTATTGAGCAGCAGCAGACAACGTGCAATGCACTGACAGACCAATACATGGACCAGGATTTGATTTGATTCGCTTTATTGTTATTGTCACATGTATTGACGACAGAGATTTTACGACCTCGCTCGAGCAAGACTGGAAATTCCTGCCCGAGGTCAACGGATATTTCTTTAGTATGCTCCTCACCCGCTCCGATTCCATGGCGGGTGGGATGGTAGAATTCCGGCAAAAGAGTCTGCCTCTGAATGAACGGGTTGTCATTATAGGATGTTGCATGATAATTTTCTCTGGTATGGAGAGAGTGGCCAGCTCCAGGGAATTTTAGATATGGATATCAATGAATCCATGCAGGTGTTGTCCAGGACCATGCAGCCTCTGGACAACAACAAGTCTGCCACCTTGAATAGGGTGACTTTACCTTGACATTATAGGACTGCGCTTGTTTACAGCAAACTGTTGTCCAGCACAATGACAGCGGTGAAGTGTGGTGGGCTGAGAGAGGGGTGGGAGTGAAAGGGGTGAAAGAATTGAGGACCCCGCTCACCTTCCAACTCTGCAGCCTAAATACTGCCTCCTGTCCCAATGACCGAGTATGTCCTGTACAAGTGGAACAGTCTTTTATGGTGATTGAGCTCCAAAATCCAGATAATGCCAGCCAAGAGCATCTCAGCAGTCAGAGCTGGGATCTGATCAACTTGTCTCTCTCTCAGTTCAATCCACTGGCATTGTACCATGTCAGAACGGTAGGGCAAGGAAGGGGACGGTATTCCAGTTACACAAAGGTATCACATGGATGTGTGAGAAAGTGTTAAGTGTTATGTTTCTGTTCTTTAATACAGTCACATAAAGATTATCTTGCATCTCTTTCCCATGTTGTCCATTCTAAAAGTCACCATTTAACACATTGAAGGGAAAAGAGAAGACATGAATTGATGGGGACCAATGAAAGAATGCTCAAGAGATGGTTGGTTGTTTGAGAGACTGCTCTGCATGAGCAACATGGAGAGGGAATCTTCTGGTCCCGCTGTTATCAACGGGGTTTCCCGTTTAATGCATCCCTCACCGTAGCAAGATGTGCCGTTAGTAGGAATGGAAGATCCTGTTGGCGTAAATGGCTAAAAAAACTCCATCCATCATCTTTGAAAACACACAGCTGCCCATTGATTAAGTGGACAAATATCCCCGGGATGCCTGAATTGCCATGTCTGTTCAGCTTATGACATCCTGTACCCGTGGGAAGCCAGTGAGAGACACAAGCCCATTAGTTCATTGCAACTGGCACCACCACCGGCAAATTTGGCATCATTTCTGGTTCCAGCAAATATACCAACAGTCGCATGTATCATAAACAATACTTTTCACTGTATACTAATACATGTGACAATAATAAATCAAATCAAATCAAATCAAAACATGCCTCATGCATTTGTGGGTCTGTGACTGGGAGATCCTGGATACATCTCCAGCAGGCTTCTGATAGGATCCTGTGGCAAAATGTTGAGGACAGTGCTCACTTAGATAACATCTGGTAACATATGCCCAACAGGCCCAACAAGTAACAGATTTTTTTCTGGCAGGCTACTGATGTCTCCCATCACCTGATGTGGCATCCTGAGACACTCCTGCTCAGACTGGAAAATTAATGTGCAACTGTACCCTTTTGTGTCACAGGTAGTCCTTCCTGTGGGCATCCTTGCTCTGCTATGCAGCTGCAAGTTTCTGAATAGCAGACTTGTGCTGGTGTTTTTTTAAATCCATTCTTGGATGTAGGTGTCACTGACAAGGCTAGTATTTAATGTCCATCCCTCATTGTACTTGAGAAGATGGTGGTAAGCCACCTTCTTGAACCACTGCAGTCCTGATCTTGTGGTTACACTAACAGAGATTCTCATTCAGCTTTGCTGTGGCAGTCTGATATAACTGAGTGGCTTGTTAGGCCATTTCAGAAGGCAGTTAAAAGTCAGCTACACTTCTGTGGGTCTGAAGTCAAATGCAGGCTGGAGTGGGTAAGAATGGTTGAGGATGGCAGGCTTTCCCTAGCTTTCATCCTCTTGGGATTTGAACTGACATTGTTGGAATGTTATTCTGAGATGCTGGGCTACAAAGCCACCAACATTATCACTGTGCACAGTGGTTAACATTGTTGCCTCACAGCGCTAGGGACACGGGTTTGATTCCAGCCTAGGGTGTCTGTCGATGTGGAGTTTGTACATTCTCTCAGTGTCTGTGTGGGTTTCCTCTGGGTGCTCCAGTTTCCTCCCAGAGTCCAAAAATGTGCAAGTTATGTGGATTGGCCATGCCAAATTTCGTCTTAGTGTCCCAAGATGTGTAGGTTAGATGGATTGGCCATGCTAAATTGTCCATTAGTGTCCAAAGATGTGTAGGTTAGAGGGATTAGCGTGGTACATGCACGGGATTACAGGGATGGGGCAGGGTGGGGACTGGAGGGATTGGGCCAGGGCAAAATGCTCTTTTGGAGAGTCAGTGCAGACTCGATGAACCAAATGGCCTCCTTCTGCAATGTAGGAATTCGATGGACTCTATGGTTCTATGCTACCATTACCATCCAAGGTCCAACCTTAAAGCAGCCTAAGCCCCTCCATGCTGATTTGAATGAAAAAACCTTCAAAGTAAACTCTCAGTGAACGTACTGTGAACAAACGTTTTAGGCAAGAAAACAGCTGTGAGTAATGAATATTCATGACCTTATTTCCATGAGTCTCATTCAGCCCCCTCAATTGCTGTTGAACTCGAGCCTTGTTTTCTTTAGTGACTTGCAGGAAAAAACTCAAGACATTAATGTTAAACTTCGAAGTGAGTTGAAATACCCTTTAACTGTGATTAGCATGTCTTAGTAGGCAATTGGCCTCCCCCAATAGGATTGCAGACAAGGTGGCTAACACCCTTGAATTCAACCAAGAGGTCAGTGGGATGGAGACCATGTGCATACATTTTTTCCAGTTTTAACCCTCTCACATTGTCATCAAAACATATATACAAGGGCAGGCAATGAATCATTGTACAGTAATAATACAGCAAATAGGAAAGAAGATCTGACAATTATCTATTCTTCACTGGTTGCCTGCACACTTCAGGGATTTGGTCATTCTTGACCTTAGTGTTTTCTCTGGGTCTTCCGAGGATGTCTAATCTGGAAGGCTTAACAACCTCCTTTGCAGAAGGAAGACGAGGAGCAGCAAGGGATTCTTCAGCAATCTTGGTTTCTATGGATTGACCAGAAGTCGTCGTCAGAGTTCTGGTAGTATGGATGGCAGTTCATCCTGAGGTAGTTCTGGCATACACGGTACTGGTGTATTGATGCATGCAGCTAACAACTGATCCATGTGTCATCTCCACACTAGTCCAGCGCCTCTACTTTCTAAGAAAGTTAAGGAAATTCTGCTACAAATCTCACCAGCTTTTACAGATGCACCATAGAAAACATCCTTTCTGGTTGTACCACAGCTTGGTATGTCTCCTGCTCTGACCAAGACCGCAAGAAACTATAAAGGGTTGTGAACAAAGCCCAGTCCATTACGCAAACCAACCTCCCATCCATTGACTCCTCTACACTTTCCGCTGTCTCAGAAAAGCAGCCAGCATAATCAAGGACCCCACACACCCTGGACGTACTCTCTATGACCTTCTTCCATCGGGAAAAAGATACAAAAGTCTGAGATCACGTACCAACCAACTCAAGAACAGCTTCTTCCCTGCTGCCATCAGACTTTTGGATGGACCTACCAAATATTAAGTTTATCTTTTTCTACACCCTAACTTTGACTATAACATTTCATTAAGCACCCACTCCTTTCCTTCTCCTCATGTACTCTGTGAACAGTAGGTTTTATCTGTATAGCGTACAGGAAACAATACTTTTCACTGTATCCCAATACATGTGACATTAATAAATCAAATCATCATCAGTTTGTACTGTTTAGGAGATAGAGCTAGTTTGAGCCAATATAGTTGTAGGAACTAATTTCTCTCTGGTGCTATAACTGAGCGCCAAAACCTGCTCTCTCCATCAAAATAAGTGTCTTTTAGAATTACCTTCTCATCTTAAGATTTGCCACTGCTGATTGCGTTCTACTATCTCCGATGTCTCCTGCAGTAAGGATAGATCAAATGTAAGTTTAAGTTTATTTATTTGTGTCACAAGTAGACTTCACTGCAATGAAGTTACTATGAAAATTCCCTAGCCTCCAGACTCCAGCGTCTGTTCGGGTACCTATTCTATTTAATTCTAATTCTGTTTTGACTATGATGTATCCTCTTAGAAGCACTATTTCCCTGGTGTAGACCCTCAGAACGACACCTGCTGGTTTTAATGGTGGTTTTTTGCTTTTAGGTGGTCTCAGGAATTATGGAGATGTGTCAACTCCATTCTTATTGGCTGTCCATTTAACATTGGAACTACCCAGAACCAATGTGATTCATCTTGAACTATAAGTACATTTAAATTCAATTCGTCATTAGACTTATGTACTGTCTATTCATTGTTTTTAATTTTTTTCCTCTTCCACACTGTGAATTCTTTTGGTGCAGTTCATTTTATTTTTCACTTTAGATGTGTCCTGCTTCTATCTTTGGATATTCTTTTCTGGAGAAACTGGACTCTTCCAGCAAGCTCATGCTAGGTGGCCAATTTTGCCACAATTTTTGCATTGGCTGTCTTTGTTATAGCAATCAGCCTAAGAATGGTCCATTTTTGCACAGCAATAACATGCCTGTTGTTGGGTAGACTTTTTCTGGACAGCGGCCATTTTATGGATCCTCATAAGAACATAAGAATTAGGAGCAGGAGTAGGCCATCTGGCCCCGCGAGCCCGCTCCGCCACTCAATAAGATCATGACAGATCTTTTCATGGACTCAGCTCCATTTACCCGCCCACTCACCATAACACCTAATTCCTTTACTGTTCAAAAATTTATCTATCCTTGCCTTAAAAACATTCAATGAGGTAGCCTCAACTGCTTCACTGGAGCAGAGAATTCCACAGATTCGCAACCGTTTGTGTCAAGAAGTTCCTCCTCAACTCAGTCCTAAATTTGCTTCCCCATATTTTGAGGCCATGCCCCCTATTTCTAATTTCATCTGCCAGTGGAAACAACTTCCCTGCTTCTATCTTATCTATTCCCTTCATAATCTTATATGTTTCTACATTCTCATGCCTGCTCTGAGCTGAGAAGCCTCCTTAGTAACATACTCCATTGAAATGGCTATTTCTGAGGCTGTGTTAAGACTTAAATTTCATTCAGTTAGGCATCTCCACTGTATAACCTACAAGGTCTTTCAGCATCTTAGTGAATTCCTGAGAGGTTTTGCTACTGGTTTTCTCGGGTGGATCAGACTTTGGAGTAGGTTAAAAGTTTTATTGCCAACGGTGCTAAGGAAAGCAGGGACTATAGTATCATCAGAATTCTTGTTTGCTAAGATGCAGTAATGAAACCTTTCTGCATAAGACTTCCAATTCTCAGATTCTTCCTCAGATAGGCCAATGGTGCCAAACTTTCCCACTATTTTATAGTGATAGAATCATAGACATATAAACATGGAAAATAGGAGCAGGAGTAGGCCATTCAGCCCTTCGAGCCTGCTCCGCCATTCTTTATGATCATGACTGATCATCCAACTCAACAGCATGATCCTGCCTTCCCCTTTTTAAAAATATTTTAAAAATAGATTAGCTAAGTGAAAATCATTTCTCGCTCAACTCTTAACCTGAGAGGCTCCAGCCCTCTACAGGACTGCACACAGAGATGAAGGTTCAAGTCTGTTTTGGGAGCCCTCTTGTTTACTGCCAGGAGGTGACTGTCTGAGCTAGTTTTAACCTGGGCCTCAAGGCAACTGGAATTTTCATTTTCATTTATCTTTTGTTACCTATTGGGTGTGATTCCCTTTACTATAATCTAAATCTGCAAAGCTCAGCCTAATTTGTGCCATCACTGAATAAACACAGGTGAAGAATGCCATTTGGCCCATCTTTCTTCATCCATCCAGAGAGACCCTACTCAATGCAAGGTTCAATTGTTCGTCAAGGTTTTTGGCTCCACCATTCTATCTGGAGAAAGTACCACCGTCTCAGGGATAGTATTCCCATCCAAGTCAAAAGGGTTGGGTTCTGGAGGAGTAGAAAATTCCTCCAACTAAATATTGGGAAGACTGAAGTAATTGTGCAGAATTCTTACTGACCAGACCTGATCTGCTGGGGCAGTGGGCAATTTGATACCAAAATCTGCTCAGCAACTTCCCTTCAGGAGCTTCCCTTAATCTAGTTTATATTGTAATGTAAAATTGTAATGTAAACCAATGGTAGCAACTTGTCTCCCTGTCTCGCTCTACCGCTGTGCCTTAATCTAACTACACACATGGTGAGCTTTGCAGCCTGAACTTGTCAGGGTGCTAGTTTTAATTTTAGTGTAGATTCTTTTTTTTTCCTGCCCAACAATCTTACCAGTCTCATGCCAGGTGCAAGCAGCTGACCTGCTGTTAATTCTGCCCCAACATTGAAAGTTTTGAAATTTTCAGCTGTTAAGTGCAACTTCAATTTTCTTTTCTTGCCTGAAAAGAAGTTGGTCTGTTCCTCACTGCCGTGATTTTTAAAATCCTGTGATATACCGTACTCTCAGGTCAAAAGAACGTGGAGTTATAGCACATGGGGCTGATGCAGGTTTATTGAATAGCTGTTAATGCTTGATCTAGACTGGAGCAAAGCCCGCAAAGCAGCCGATGAAGTCATGGACTGTACACGTGACTGGATTCTTAAAATGATGGCGCAACAACACAACAGCCCAAATATATAACATATGGCATCTCTGACAATGCAGCACTACATCAGCACTGCACCGGAGTGTCAGTCTATACTCTAGTCCCGAGCATGCTTGAACCCATAACCTTTTGCATCAAAGGTGACTGTGCTACTGCTGAACCAAGGCTAACACCTTAGAATCAGGAACCATGTGTAAGACAAAGTGGCAGCTTATATTGTGAATGAACGTCTCACAGTTAGAATTTGTTGATGGATAACACCTCCACCCACACACAAGTTAGTAGTCCTCGTGTGTCATTGTGTTTTCGTGTATCTCATTGCATCAAGTACTTCATTTGTTGTAAAGCGCTTTAGGACATCCAGAAGTCTTGAAAGGCGTCATAGAAATGCAAGTTCTTTTTTTAGCTAATTCAAGACACAACATCACGAATCACCTGCTCTGTTGCATCTAGCAAATACCAGAGCATCCTGCCGAAGGCATTGGCAAGTACAATCCCTGTCGGAGCAATGAATTCAATCATGACTTACAAAACATGATTAAGATCTGAAGCACTGTCAGACAATAATAGGTTTCAATAGTATGAATTCTATTCATTCCCAGTGAGTCATTTGGTGCTGTGTTCAATGTTGAGAATCTCACTGTTTTTGTTTGACAAGCTAACCTTTTGAGGAATGCTGGAGGCAGTTTGAATGGAACAGATCTTACTTGAGATTCTCAAAGGAAAGGATTGAATTAAAAGTCACAAGCCGAATTCTTTTGACAACTGGAGTTCCATTTAAAAGAAAATAATGCATGAGATTGTTTTAAGTTGTGAGAAGATTAAGATTTGGACTGTAGTTGTATTAAATTATCTGAAACCTGTGGTAAGCATGCCCTTTTAAGGGGCGAGTACTCCTTGGGTCATGTGACCTAATCAGCCAATCAGGCCCGAGCGTGCGGTTTCATGGACAGAGCGCAGGGTTTCCCTGATTGTTAGGAGTCTGGAGTCATGGGGGCGGGGGAATTTTCCCATCCCGTCTGCCATGGGAATGGTAGGTCATGCAAAGGTCCATTGACCTGGGCAGGATTTTATGGTTTTGGGGCAACCACAGCTGGAAAATCTGGCCGATGGTGTATGGTAGTTATTTCATCACTCTCTGTAAATAGTCATTTGAGTCAATAAATCATTTTTTCATTAATCTACCTGGTGGCCACTTGTTGTTCAGTTCAAGATGCTACAAAACCTTGCTGCTGTTTCTCTCTAATCAATGAGAAGACTAAATGTAAAGACAGGAGTCATTGACGTGTTCACTGACCTTTCACTGGTACCTGTTGATCTCATGGGTAGAAAATGCACCTTGTGTTGTGCAATGATCAATATTCCATTAGGCTATGAACACTCTCCTATTGCTCCAATTACTGCTATGCACTGGCAAACTATTCAGATGATCCTGGGCAGAAAATTGGGGGTGACATGAGCTCGTCTCAAGTTTGCAGATGACAGAATACTTGGAAATGCAGTGATGAGGAAGATGATAGCCGACTTCAGGAGAACATAGATGGACCAGTGAAACAGGCAGACGCCTGACAGACAAACTTCAAAGTCAGGGGTTGGGCGGTGATGTATGTTGGACAGTATTATGAGGAGGGGCAATAGAAACTAAATTATATCATTTTAAGGGGCCTGCAGAAATATAGCTGGCGGTTCATGTGTCCAAATCAGGGAAGAAATTTCATAGAAATCCTATAGCACAGAAAGAGGCCATTCGGCCCATCGAGTCTGCACCGACCACAATCCCACCCAGGCCCTACCCCCATATCCCTACATATTTACCCGCTAATCCCTCTAACCTACGCATCTCAGGACACTAAGGGCAATTTTAACATGGCCAATCAATCTAACCCACACATCTTTGGAAGGTTGCAGAACATTTGGTAAGGCTGGTTTTAAAAAAAACGCCTACAGTTTCTGGGCTTTATAAGCAGAAATGTGGGGGAAAAAATTTGACTAGGTCAATTGTTGGGCATGGTAGGTCATGACTCATGATCAGCCCTGTTTGGTTACTTTGATGTGGAGATAGCCAGGTTCCGCACACATGAGGATGGCCTCAACCGGGATCTTGGGTTCATGTCACACTATCTGTAACTCCCACAACTTGCCTGGACTTGCAAAGTCTCACTGGCTGTCCTGTCTGGAGACAATACACATCTCTTTAACCTGTGCTAATGCTCCCTCCACTCACATTGTCTGTACCTTTAAGACTTGATTAGCTTAAAGACTCGCATTCCAATCACTATTCATTATTCTGTAAATTGAGTTTGTGTCTTTATATGCCCTGTTTGCTGTGTATGAACACAGTAAGAGTTTTAACAACACCAGGTTAAAGTCCAACAGGTTTATTTGGTAGCAAATACCATTAGCTTTCGGAGCGCTGCTCCTTCGTCAGATGGAGTGGAAATGTGCTCTCAAACAGGGCACAGAGACACAAAAATCAAGTTACAGAAAGCTGATTATCCGTAGTCCTTTCGGTATCTTGTCTGCTTTCTTGCATGTTTGTAGAAACTTGATGTCTGTGTCGATATGCGCGATCTTCTTGGAGATCCTCTCCACTTGCAGCCGGTAGTTTGCGGTGTCGATGGTAGTCATGATGTGGAGATGCCAGCGTTGGACTGGGGTGAACACAGTACAGATCTCCCACTCACCTGACGAAGGAGCAGCGCTCCGGAAGCTAGTGGCGTTTGCTACCAAATAAACCTGTTGGACTTTAACCTGGTGTTGTTAGACTCCTTACTGTGGTTACTTTGAGGCAGGCAACATGCTTTGTGCTGCATTGCTCAGCAAGCAACCCACCATGGATATCCAGCACTTGTTTCAGCTAGACTGCATGTCTTAAACGCAGCCCATAGCTCTCAAAGGGGAGCTGCGCTCTTACATTAAGGTTTCTGGTGATTCTGGAAGACTTGAGAGAAGATGAAGCACGGACGATAAAGCAAAAGCCAAAAGAGAGGCCTTCCAGATTTTCAATCTGACACTAGAGGCATTAGTACTGGAAGTGGAAAGGAGGATAGATGCAATGGGTGGGATTTTCTAGCCACACTCGCACGAGACTGGAAAATCCCACCAAGGTCAAAGGACCTTTGCATGAACTGCCCCTTGCCCGCTACGATTCCTGTGGTCGGTGGGGCATGAAAATTTCACCCAGTGTTTTTGCGGAGGGTTAGGAGGCCCTCAAGGTGCATCTTGAGAAGGGAAAAGGAGCAGATGGCTAAGGAGGCCACTTCCAGAATCTGACCCCAAAGACTTGACAGAAGTGTTTAAAGAATTTCAAGGACCTCACATGAGAGTCAATAAATGCACTTAGATATGGCATCTTCTATCCACCACACCAGCTACCACTCACAGTACTCGATGCACTCCTATCTCTAAACCATTGACAATCTCTACCAATCAGGGCATAGGCTGAGCACTCAGATAGCCCACCTCATCACACCCAGCTCTGGCTGACACAATATGCATCCAGCTATTCAGCTATGGCAGGCATATCAACCAATCACAGAGCAGAATTTTACTGCCTCTCTCGCTTGTGAGATCTTCCACTCCCACCAAATGTAATGTAATGGTCCCTGCCTGGTGATCTACCTTTTACTAAAATTACTGGGCAGAAGATTAAGGATGGTGTCACTTCCTAAGGTGCAATAATAAACTCGGTATATCTGGATTATTGAATAGTTGTCTTGTGGAGATCAGTAGTGATTCCCACCAGCTCCATGTTCTGCCTACAAGTGGGTGAATGCCAGGAACTGGGTGAATCCTGTTTAAAACAAATTCTGCATCTTCACACTGGGTGTGAACCAGATTATGTCACTGGCCAGGGACGGAGAGAATCTCAAAATGAGCTTTCCCCAACATAAATCACATTATGACCCTTCTCGTGACAGTCTCCAGCCATAATAGGATTTGTGCCTACATGAATGAGCAGGAGAATCTCTCCCTAGGCCTCTGGGCAACAGCTTGCTGCATTTTCCAGCCCTGCCTCTGCTATGATGGGACTGTAAAATTCCACCAAAGTACAACATTTTTCACTTTCCTTTGTAGGATGGATCAGAGCAGAATAGAAAGGAGGATTCAGTGCATCTGCATAGGGAGGTGATGGCCTAGTGGTATTATCGCTAGACTATTAATCCAGAAATGTAGCCAATGTCCTGGGGACCCAGGTGCGAATCCCACCATGGCAGATGGTGAAATTTGAATTCAATAAAAAGAAAATATCTGGAATTAAGAATCTACTGATGACCATGAAACCCATTTGGTTCACTAATGTCCTTCAGGGAAGAAAATCTGCCGTCCTTACCCATCTGGCCTACATATGACTCCAGAGCCAGAGCAATGTGGTTGATTCTCAACTCTCAAGGGCAACTAGGGATGGGCAATAAATGCTGGCCAGCCAGCGACGCCCATGCCCCATGAATGATTAAAAAAAAAACTAATGGGGTCAGCAGGATTATTGTGTCCAATTCTGGGCACCAATTTAGGAAAGTTATCACAGCGTTAGAATGGGTATGAAAAGCATTCACTGGAATTCAAAAATCTCAATCCTGTGGACAGACCAAATAAACATGGATTGTTCTCCTCAGAGGAGAGAAGTTTGAGAAAATATATAACAGGTTTAATACTGAGAAGGATTTTGATAGAATAAATAAGAACTATTCCCATTGGCAGGGAGGTCATTAACTAGAATACACGGATTTAAGACAATTGACAAAAGAACCAGTGGGAGATGAGGAGACTTTATTTTTAAACAGCAGGTTTTTGTGATCTGGAATCCAGGCCAGAACTCTACCATCTTACCACGAAATCAGCGAGAGCGAGAATCCAACAACGGAAATCTCCGTTGATCTCGGGCGGGAATTTCTGCTCTCGTCCGAGCGAGGTTGTAAAATCCTGTCCCCATTGTCTGAAAAGGTGGTAGAAATAAATTCAGTCTTAATTATTAAAAGGGGATTGGGTAGATAATTGCAAAGGAGAAATTTTCAGGGTTCGGGCAAAGAGTAGCTGAAAGCTCGCTCAAAGAGCTGAGGCAGGCACGATGGAACGAATGACCTCCTGCTGTGCTGCAAGCTTCAGTGATTCCTGTCATTTCTTCATAAGTGTGGCAGTCGTGTGAAGAACTATCCTGGGGGGTTAAAGGCAATCCTCTGCCTACAGAACAGCCGCATACCTGCTTCTGTCGAATGAAAAAAGCTGCAGTGACCAACTGCTCATTCCATGACTGAAACTGCGTCAGAGCCACATTGACGTACTTATTTCACCTGGCTGCCCCATAACATTCCTCTACAATGTATACACATTCTCTTTAAATTCCATGCAGCATCCCTGTCTCACGGACTAGGCAGGCCAGTGGAATATGCAATATGTGGCAGATTCAGAGAAACGTGAAGTGAAGAGAAAGGAGAAATGATATAAAATAAATGGTACAATTCAAAAGAGGCTGCAGGAGTAGAGGGGCCTGAGGATATATCTGCATGCATGATCAAAGGTGGCAGGACAGATTGAGAAAGTGGCCAATATGACACACAGGTAAATACGGACACCCAGGAATTGTTATACTCCCCTCCATCCTTATGCTCAGAGGTACAGATTCAAAATGCAAGAATGAGTAAAGCACTTGAGGTTGTTATTATGTTTGGATCTAATTATAACTTATAAGTAGACCATGAGGTAGGCATGTAGAATTGAACAAGGAACAGTTTATTTTAGGTCTTTACAACTACACAGTCAGTCCTAGACTGACTCACCAAGTTCCACCCTGGATGGAGCTGGTCCCCGGGTCACCTGACCTGCTCTCTTAAAGGGGCAGCATGCACCCTCAAACTACATATCTACTATGGAACCAGGATTTATTAATAGACAGTGCCCTTGAGATAGCACTGGAGCAAACTAGGGGAGAAAGATGAATATTTCATTCAAAATTAAACATACAACATGTGACAATGCCACATTGTTGCAGATGCCACCTCTTGGATGGGATCTTCAGCCAAGGCCTCATCTGCTTGCTTCAACCCCATGACACCATTTCAAAAAGAGCAGGGAGTTCTCCAGGTATTCTGGCCAACATTGCTACATTATAATAGTGACTATACATTTCAAAAGTACTATCTTGGCTGCAACCATGAGGTTGTGAAAAGAGGGAACGTTGTTTCCCCTTGCAGGAGCGTCTAGGACCAGAGGGCATAATCTCAGAGTAAGGGGTCACCCACTTAAGACAGAGATGAGGGGGAATTTCTTCTCTCAGAGGTTAGTGAATCTGTGGAATTTGTTACCACAGAAGCTTTAGAGGCTGGATCATTAAGTATGTCCAAGGCTGAGAAAGGCAGATTTTTAATCAGTAAGGGACTCAAGCGTGATGGAGATAAGGTGGGACAATGGAATGGAGGATTATCATATCAGATCAGCCATGATCTAATTGAATGATGAAGCACACTGATGGGCCGAGTGGCCTGCTTCTCCCTTACATCTTATAGTTTTATGGTTTTATATAAATGTAACTCGCTCTTTTTAACATTCCTCCCTGAACTAATACCCTCTGAAGTGGATTGTCTGGCGAATCGTTTGTGGGACCACGCTCTGCGTACCTTGATTTTACCAGTTGCCTTCATTACAACAATGGCTGCAGCTTAAAATAAATCTATTGAAAAAGCACAAGAGACTGAATACCGACCAAGGCAGAATGTGAAAGCCGCCTCTTCCCTCTTTCATTAAAATCTATAGAACTGAATTCCAATCTGAAGCAGTAACCTCTGCTTACCATCTTCCAGACGCTGATGAGCTCACTACATATTTCCAGAATGTTCTGGTGCTTTTCAGACTTTCAATATTTGGGGTTTCTTTCTCATTCTCTCTAATGAATTCACTATCGAACTGCTTAAATCAAAGTGCAAAGTTTTTCATGGGAATGTCTTTCAAATAATGAGAGTCATACAGGAATCTTAGTGAATCATTTTCTCAACTGGTTTAGTCACTAAAATACAGTAAAAATCCATTCTGGATGACCTTACCACACAAAGGGTAACTGAAACATGGCAAAGAAAGATTTGTATTTTTATCGTGACTTTCCCACTTAGAAGAGCAAAAAGGGGTCACGAAATGTTCTTGGCAGACAGGATTAAGGAGAATCCCAAGGCATTTTATTCATACGTTAGGAACAAAAGGGTTGTTAGGGAAAAAATCGGACCTCTCAGGGACAAAAGTGGGGACTTATGCTTGGAGCCCAAAGAGGTAGGGGAGATCCTAAATGAATACTTTGTGTCGGTATTCACAAAGGAGAGGGATGTGTTGACTGGGAGTGTCTCGGAGGGGAGTGTTGAACCGTTGGAGAAAATCTCCATTACAAAGGAGGAAGTGTTAGGTTTGTTAGAGAATATAAAGACTGACAAATCCCCAGGGCCTGATGGAATCTATCCAAGGCTGCTCAGGGAGACGAGAGGTGAAATCGTTGGGCCTCTGACGCAAATCTTTGTCTCGTCACTGGACACAGGTGAGGTCCCAGAGGATTGGAGGATAGCCAATGTGGTCCCGTTATTTAAGAAGGGTAGGAAGGATAACCTGGGTAATTATAGGCCGGTGAGCTTGACGTCCGTGGTGGGGAAGTTGTTGGAGAAGATTCTTAAAGATAGGATGTATGCGCATTTAGAAAGGAATAAACTCATTAACGATAGTCAACATGGTTTTGTGAGAGGGAGGTCATGCCTCACTAACCTGGTGGTGTTTTTTGAAGAAGTGACCAAAATGGTTGACGAAGGAAGGGCCGTGGATGTTGTCTATATGGACTTTAGTAAAGCGTTTGACAAAGTCCCTCATGGTAGGCTAGGGAAAAGGTTGGATCCCATGGGATAAAGGGGGAGGTGGCTAGATGGGTGGAGAACTGGCTTGGTCATAGAAGACAGAGGGTGGTAGTGGAAGGGTCTTTTTCCGGCTGGAGGCCTGTGACTAGTGGTGTACCGCAGGGCTCTGTATTGGGACCTCTGCTGTTTGTGATTTATATAAATGATCTGGAAGAAGGAGTAACTGGGGTGATCAGTAAGTTTGCGGACGACACAAAACTGGCAGGACTTGCAGATAGTGAGGAACATTGTCAGAGGCTACAGAAGGATATAGATAGGCTGGAAATTTGGGCAAGGAAATGGCAGATGGAGTTCAATCCTGATAAATGCGAAGTGATGCATTTTGGTGGGAATAATGTAGGGATGAGCTACACGATAAATGGAAGAACCATAAAGGGTGTAGAGACGCAGAGGGACCTGGGTGTGCAAGTCCACAGATCTTTGAAGGTGACGTCACAGGTGGAGAAGGTGGTGAAGAAGGCATATGGCATGCTTGCCTTTATAGGACGGGGCATAGAGTATAAAAGTTGGGGTCTGATGTTGCAGATGTATAGAACGTTGGTTCGGCCGCATTTGGAATACTGCGTCCAGTTCTGGTCGCCACACTACCAGAAGGACGTGGAGGCTTTGGAGAGAGTACAGAGGAGGTTTACCAGGATGTTGCCTGGTATGGAGGGGCTTGGTTATGAGGAGAGATTGGGGAAACTGGGGTTGTTCTCCTTGGAAAGACGGAGGATGAGGGGAGACTTAATAGAGGTGTATAAAATTATGAAAGGCATAGATAGGGTGAACGGTGGGAAGCTTTTCCCCAGGTCGGTGGTGACGTTCACGAGGGGTCATAGGTTCAAGTTGAAGGGGGGGAGGTTTAACACAGATATCAGAAGGACATATTTCACACAGAGGGTCGTGGGGGCCTGGAATGTGTTGCTGGGCAAGGTGGTGGAGGCGGACACACTGGGAACGTTTAAGACTTATCTAGACAGCTATATGAACGGAGTGGGAATGGAGGGATACAAAAGAGTGGTCTAGTTTGGACCAGGGAGCGGCGCGGGCTAATTGTTCCTTGTTTCTCGTTTCAAGGCTTCATTCTATGATCATCTTGCTGGTGCCAGTACAGAGCGAGACTGCGGATAGTTGGGAACCTGTCTCGGGGGCAGGGAATTCATATGGTGTTCGTGGAAGTGGAAATGACTAGGGTTGGGAAGCATTTTCCGATCAGGGCCATTGTGATCTCCTGGACTCGTTTCGATCGCCTCAGGGAGTCGGAGAGGAATTTCCCAGATTTTTTTTTCCCCATATTGGCCCTGGGGTTTTTCACTCTGGGTTTTCGCCTCTCCCTGGAGATCACATGGTCTGGAATGGGGGTGTGGGGGTGAGTTAATAGGTTGTAATGAACAAAGCATCGTAGCTGTGAGGGACAGCTCGGTGGATAGGATATTGGTATGTAGATAGGCTGGGAAATTGGGCGGGGATCCTGGATTCAGGATTCAATCCTGGACTGGGGAGCGGCGCGGGCTTGGAGGGCCGAAGGGCCTGTTCCTGTGCTGTATTGTTCTTTGTTCTTTGTTCTTTAGGATGTTCCAAAATATTTTTTTAAACAATGAGGTATTTTTAAAGTGCAGTCACGATTCAGATGTACAAACCCAGCAGCCAATTCTGGCACAGCAAATTCCCACAAGCTTAATGAAGTAATGGGTCAGAATTACATGGAGAAAAAAACAATGAGGCTTAGCACCTCCTCAGTGAAACAGCCCCTCTGACACTGCAGCACTCTTTCAGCACTGCACTTGATTCCAGTCTCCTTAATTGGACTCTAACCCACAACCTCCTGACTCAGTGGCTGGAGTACTTTTAGTTTTAGTATTAGTAGAACATAGAACATAGAACATTACAGCGCAGAACAGGCCCTTCGGCCCACGATGTTGCACCGACCAGTTAAAAAAAAAACTGTGACCCTCCAACCTAAACCAATTTCTTTTCGTCCATGAACCTATCTACGGATCTCTTAAACGCCCCCAAACTAGGCGCATTTACTACTGATGCTGGCAGGGCATTCCAATCCCTCACCACCCTCTGGGTAAAGAACCTACCCCTGACATCGGTTCTATAACTACCCCCCCTCAATTTAAAGCCATGCCCCCTCGTGCTGGATTTCTCCATCAGAGGAAAAAGGCTATCACTATCCACCCTATCTAAACCTCTAATCATCTTATATGTTTCAATAAGATCCCCTCTTAGCCGCCGCCTTTCCAGCGAAAACAATCCCAAATCCCTCAGCCTCTCCTCATAGGATCTCCCCTCCATACCAGGCAACATCCTGGTAAACCTCCTCTGCACCCTCTCCAAAGCCTCCACATCCTTCCTGTAATGTGGGGACCAGAACTGCACACAGTACTCCAAGTGCGGCCGCACCAGAGTTGTGTACAGTTGCAACATAACGCTACGACTCCTAAATTCAATCCCCCTACCAATAAACGCCAAGACACCATATGCCTTCTTAACAACCTTATCTACTTGATTCCCAACTTTCAGGGATCTATGCACACATACACCTAGATCCCTCTGCTCCTCCACACTATTCAAAGTCCTCCCGTTAGCCCTATACTCAACACATCTGTTATTCCTACCAAAGTGAATTACCTCACACTTCTCCGCATTAAACTCCATCCGCCACCTCTCGGCCCAACTTTGCAACCTGTCTAAGTCTTCCTGCAAACTACGACACCCTTCCTCACTGTCTACCACACCACCGACTTTGGTGTCATCAGCAAATTTGCTAATCCACCCAACTATACCCTCATCCAGATCATTAATAAATATTACAAACAGCAGTGGCCCCAAAACAGATCCCTGAGGTACACCACTTGTAACCGCACTCCATGATGAATATTTACTATCAACCACCACCCTCTGTTTCCTATCCGCTAGCCAATTCCTGATCCAATTTCCTAGATCACCCCCAATCCCATACATCTGCATTTTCTGCAGAAGCCTACCATGGTGAACCTTATCAAACGCCTTACTAAAATCCATATATACCACGTCCACTGCCTTGCCCCCATCCACCTCCTTGGTCACTTTCTCAAAAAACTCAATAAGGTTAGTAAGGCACGACCTACCTGCCACAAAACCATGCTGACTATCACCTATCAATTCATTACTCTCCAAATAACTATAAATCCTATCCCTTATAATTTTTTCCAACATCTTGCCGACAACAGAAGTGAGACTCACCGGTCTATAATTCCCGGGGAAGTCTCTGTTCCCCTTCTTAAACAATGGGACAACATTCGCTAACCTCCAATCTTCTGGTACTATACCAGAGGCCAACGACGACCTGAAGATCAGAGCCAGAGGCTCTGCAATCACTTCTCTTGCCTCCCAGAGAATCCTTGGATAAATCCCATCCGGACCAGGGGATTTATCTATTTTCAGACCCTCCAGAATATCCTGCACATCCTCCTTATCAACTGTAATACTGTCTATTCTACTCCCTTGCAACCCAGTGTCCTCCTCAGCTATATTCATGTCCCCTTGCGTGAACACCGAAGAGAAATATTGGTTCAATGCTTCACCAATCTCCTCCGGTTCCACACATAACTTCCCTCTGCCATCTATAACTGGCCCTAAACTTGCCCTAACCAACCTTCTGTTCTTGACATACCTATAGAACGCCTTAGGATTCTCTTTAACCCTATCCGCCAAAGTCTTCTCATGTCCCCTTTTAGCCCTTCTAAGCTCGCTCTTCAACTCCCTCTTAGCCAATCTAAAGCTTTCTAGTGCACTACCCGAGTGCTCACGTCTCATCCGAACATAAGCCTCCTTTTTCTTTTTAACCAACAAAGAAACTTTTTTGGTGCACCACGGTTCCCTAGCCCTACCAATTCCTCCTTGCCTGACAGGGACATACCTATCACAGACTCGCAGTAGCTGCTCCTTGAAAAAACTCCACATGTCGGACGTTCCCAGTCCCTGTAATCTCCTAGTCCAACCTATGTTTCCTAATTCTCTCCTAATAGCCTCATAATTACCCTTCCCCCAGCTAAAACCACTGGCCCGAGGTTCATGCCTATCCCTTTCCATCACTAAGGTGAACGTAACCGAATTGTGGTCACTATCACCAAAATGCACACCAACTTCCAAGTCTAGCACCTGGTCTGGCTCATTTCCCAGCACCAGATCCAATATAGCCTCACCTCTAGTTGGCCTGTCTACATACTGAGTCAAAAAACCTTCCTGCACGCTTTGAACAAAAACTGACCCCTCTAACGAGCTAGAGCTATAACAATTCCAGTCAATATTAGTCAAGTTAAAATCCCCCATAACAATTGCCCTATTACTTTCACTCCTAAGCAGGATTGACTCCGCAATCCTTTCCTCAACCTCTCTAGAACTTTTAGGAGGTCTATAAAAGACTCCCAACAGGGTGACCTCTCCTCTCCTATTTCTAATCTCCGCCCATACTACCTCAACAGATAAGTCCTCATCAAACCTCCTCTCTGACACTGTGATACAATCTCTGACCAATAATGCTACCCTTCCCCCTCTTCTACCTCCTTCCCTACTTCGACTAAAACATTTGAACCCCGGGACCTGCAGCATCCATTCCTGCCCCTGCTCTATCCATGTCTCTGAAATAGCCACAACATCGAAGTCCCAGGTACTGATCCACGCTGCAAGTTCACCCACTTTATTGCGAATACTCCTGGCATTGAAGTATACACATTTCAAACCCTGCTCCACCCCACCTCTGCAATGCCGTGCATTGCAGTCCCCATCCATGCATCCCTCACTTTCAGCCCCACTACTCAGGATCCCTCCCCCCCCCCGAATCAGTTTAAACCTCCCTGCATGGCCTTAGCAAATTTACCCCCCAGGATATTGGTCCCCTTCTGATTAAGGTGTAGACCATCCTTCTCATAGAGGTCACACCTTCCCCAGTATGAGCCCCAATTGCTTAAGTACCTGAACCCCTCCCTCCTGCACCATCCCCTCAGCCATGAATTCAAACCTTCCCTCTCCCTATTCCTCTCTAAACTATCCCGTGGTACAGGCAAGAGTGTCACATGTAAGCTTACATTAACAAAACAATGAAGTGACTGTGAAAATCCCTTATTTGCCATGTTCCGACATCTGTTTGGGTACACTAAGGGAGAATTTAGCATGGCTAATGCACCTAACCAGCACATCTTTCAGACTGTGGGAGGAAACCAGAGCACCTGGAGGAAACCCAAGCAGATACAGGGACGTGCAGACTCCACACAGTGACCCAAACCAGGAATCGAACCCGGGTCCTTGGCGCTGTGAGGCAGCAGTGCTAACCACTGTGCCACTGTGCCATCTGTGCTATCACTAAGTCACAAGCTACACCTGTAAAGGTTAATACATGCAATCAGATCAGAGGATAACATCAGAGTGCTGGGCAATAAACCTTGAATCATCACTTCAGTCAGAAAAAGAGATAAATCCAGAAAAAGAATGATACAATCTTAAAATTAGTATTAGTTTATTTAGGCGTGAAACTACTGCATCTGTGCTGCACCCTATCTGGGACCAATATACCATCCCTGCAGTGCGGAGCCCAGTATGCTAGATGGGCTTTACCTACAGCTGATGAATCATTTCCACATAGAGAAGGCAACTTTTCTTAAGCCCTTTTTGAATTACTTTCTGGAACTTCAAACTAACATTTTATGTTTTAAATGGACTCTTTAATCCCTTTGCTACTCCACGGACATTCATCTCCCACTATTGAAAACGTATTTCAATTAGTCTTTTTCAGAACCAAAGTAGATGACCTCAGCCTTGTGCACATTCAACTTCATCTGCCATTGTTATAGTGTTTCACACAATGGGTGAAATTTGAAGAGTCTCTCCCCAAAAAGAGGTCGGATCAGTTGAACTGTTCAAAACTGAGATCGATTGATCTTGGTTTAGTAAAGGTACCCAGGGATATGGAATGAAGGTGAGTGAATAGAAAGTACGGTTCAGCCATTATCTAGTGAATCGCAGGATCAGGGTCAGTAGGATGCAAATGGCTCCCTCCCCTCTCCATTTTTCTGAGCTCTTGCTGTATCCTGATCAACATTTATCATTCAATGAGCACCGGAGGAAAGCATGGCCAAAATTCTCCGATGTCGTACGCCCTGCCACCACTGCCAGCGAGAACAGAGAACTTGGCGCTCAGCCAAATCTCCATTCACTGCAGCGGGACTGGAGAATCCTAGCCGCGGGCAAGGCCGGAGAATTCCAACTCATGTATTTCATTGCTGTTTGTGGGATCTTGCTGTGTTTAATCAGCTGCTTTTGCTTAATTAACATGAGTGGCTGCACTTGAAAGCAATTAGGTGGCTGTGAAGTCCCTTAAGGTGCCTTGGGCCTGCAGAAGATGCAAAATAAACGAAAGTTCTTTACCTGTGGTGAAGATCAAGCAACAGCCAGAGACGGAAAGGGATCAATGCCTGAGGCAAATTTTCTATGAGGTGATTTGTTGGAAATAAAATTCTCATCAAGAGTTATTCCTTGATATGTTGCATTGGCAAGCAAATAAAAATACTTTGTTCAAAACTCATTGGGCCCGATTTTACCATTTTGATTCTAAGTGCTGGGCGGACTTTAATCTGGGAGTATTTCAGATCCGACTTTTAGACCTGTTCTCCGACACCCCCATACACACTCTGCCTGAAAAAAAATCAGCGATTCTGAATCACGCTGCACAAGCCTGTGGGCGGGGCTTATCACACGCGAAACGTTGCTGCTCCGCTCGGTGCCTCCAACTGCACATGCTCACAAAAAAAATGATAGAATACTGCTCCCCTACCACATCGTGCCCGGGCCAGATAATGCCTTCCCCTGGCCCCCACAGTCATTGCCCCACCCCCACAACATTACAGACCCACTTATCCCCCCACCCCCCCATCACCCAGACCGATTGCGATCCCTCCCCACCTTCCCCCCAACAATCACAGGCAAAGTGGCAGCGGACCCCCCCTTCCCCCTCACTCATCTCAGGCAAAGTGGCAGCGGACCCCCCCTTACCCCTCACTCATCTCAGGCAAAGTGGCAGCGGACCCCCCCTTCCCCCTCACTCATCTTAGGCAGAGTGGCAGCGGACTCCCCCTTCCCCCTCACTCATCTCAGGCAGAGTGGCAGCAGACCCACCCTTCCCCCTCACTCATCACAGGCAGAGAGATCCACCCTCCCCCCTCCACCCTACAGATATCAGGCAGGGTGATCCTCCTCACCCCCACCCCAGATCCTCCCGCACAAGGCCCCCATCTCCTCTGAACTCCGATGGCTGTGTGACACCTCCCTCTCTCCCCTGTCCCCAATCATTGAGGCACTCATCCACCCGCTCCCCTCCCCATCAGCACACCTGCAAGTGCTCACTTGCCATCTCCTCAATGCTAACAAGCAAACGGCATGGAACCTGCTGGAATGTTCTGCCAAACTGCCTGCAGCTGATTTCCCCTAACGAGGGGCAGCTCCACTAAAAACTCAAGAATGGACAGGCAGGCAGGCATTCCTGCACAAAATGTGCGCACGACCAGCCCCCCGATTCTCTCAGGGTGACCTGGGGAGGCTGCTGGATGCAGCAGAGGCAGGATGGGACACCCTCTTCCTCCCAGGAGGATGCAGACCAAGGGGGGCTGATGACAATGCGGCCTGGGAGGAAGTCGCCATCTCGGTCAGTGCCAGGGCACTGGACCCCCCGAACAAAGAACAAAGAACAATACAGCACAGGAACAGGCCCTTCGGCCCTCCAAGCCCGCGCCGCTCCCTGGTCCAGGATTGAACCTATTAACTCACCCCCACCCCCCCATTCCAGACCATGTGATCTCCAGGGAGAGGCGAAAACCCAGAGTGAAAAACCCCAGGGCCAATATGGGGAAAAAAAAATCTGGGAAATTCCTCTCCGACCCCCTGAGGCGATCGAAACGAGTCCAGGAGATCACAATGGCCCCGATCGGAAAATGCTTCCTAACCCTAGTCATTTCCACTTCCACGAACACCATATGAATTCCCTGCCCCCGAGACAGGTTCCCAACTATCCGCAGTCTCACTCTGTACTGGCACCAGCAAGATGATCGTAGAATGAAGCCTTGAAACGAGAAACCAGGAACAATTAGCCCGTGCCGCTCCCTGGTCCAAACTAGACCACTCTTTTGTATCCCTCCATTCCCACTCCGTTCATATAACTGTCTAGATAAGTCTTAAACGTTCCCAGTGTGTCCGCCTCCACCACCTTGCCCGGCAACACATTCCAGGCCCCCACGACCCTCTGTGTGAAATATGTCCTTCTGATATCTGTGTTAAACCTCCCCCCCTTCACCTTGAACCTATGACCCCTCGTGAACGTCACCACCGACCCGGGGAAAAGCTTCCCACCGTTCACCCTATCTATGCCTTTCATAATTTTATACACCTCTATTAAGTCTCCCCTCATCCTCCGTCTTTCCAGGGAGAACAACCCCAGTTTCCCCAATCTCTCCTCATAACCAAGCCCCTCCATACCAGGCAACATCCTGGTAAACCTCCTCTGTACTCTCTCCAAAGCCTCCACGTCCTTCTGGTAGTGTGGCGACCAGAACTGGACGCAGTATTCCAAATGCGGCCGAACCAACGTTCTATACATCTGCAACATCAGACCCCAACTTTTATACTCTATGCCCCGTCCTATAAAGGCAAGCATGCCATATGCCTTCTTCACCACCTTCTCCACCTGTGACGTCACCTTCAAAGATCTGTGGACTTGCACACCCAGGTCCCTCTGCGTCTCTACACCCTTTATGGTTCTTCCATTTATCGTGTAGCTCATCCCTACATTATTCCCACCAAAATGCATCACTTCGCATTTATCAGGATTGAACTCCATCTGCCATTTCCTTGCCCAAATTTCCAGCCTATCTATATCCTTCTGTAGCCTCTGACAATGTTCCTCACTATCTGCAAGTCCTGCCAGTTTTGTGTCGTCCGCAAACTTACTGATCACCCCAGTTACTCCTTCTTCCAGATCATTTATATAAATCACAAACAGCAGAGGTCCCAATACAGAGCCCTGCGGTACACCACTAGTCACAGGCCTCCAGCCGGAAAAAGACCCTTCCACTACCACCCTCTGTCTTCTGTGACCAAGCCAGTTCTCCACCCATCTAGCCACCTCCCCCTTTATCCCATGGGTTCCAACCTTTTTCACTAGCCTACCATGAGGGACTTTGTCAAATGCTTTTCTAAAGTCCATATAGACAACATCCACGGCCCTTCCTTCGTCAACCATTTTGGTCACTTCTTCAAAAAACACCACCAGGTTCGTGAGGCATGACCTCCCTCTCACAAAAACATGTTGACTATCGTTAATGAGTTTATTCCTTTCTAAATGCGCATACATCCTATCTTTAAGAATCTTCTCCAACAACTTCCCCACCACGGACGTCAAGCTCACCGGCCTATAATTACCCGGGTTATCCTTCCTACCCTTCTTAAATAACGGGACCACATTGGCTATCCTCCAATCCTCTGGGACCTCACCTGTGTCCAGTGACGAGACAAAGATTTGCGTCAGAGGCCCAACGATTTCACCTCTCGTCTCCCTGAGCAGCCTTGGATAGATTCCATCAGGCCCTGGGGATTTGTCAGTCTTTATATTCTCTAACAAACCTAACACTTCCTCCTTTGTAATGGAGATTTTCTCCAACGGTTCAACACTCCCCTCCGAGACACTCCCAGTCAACACATCCCTCTCCTTAGTGAATACCGACGCAAAGTATTCATTTAGGATCTCCCCTACCTCTTTGGGCTCCAAGCATAAGTCCCCACTTTTGTCCCTGAGAGGTCCGATTTTTTCCCTTACAACCCTTTTGTTCCTAACGTATGAATAAAATGCCTTGGGATTCTCCTTAATCCTGTCTGCCAAGAACATTTCGTGACCCCTTTTTGCTCTTCTAATTCCCCGTTTGAGTATTTTCCTACTTTCATTATACTCCTCCAGAGCTCCCTCCGTTTTTAGCTGCTTGGACCGAACATACGCCTCTCTTTTCCTTTTGACCAGTCCCTCAATTTCCCTGGTTATCCACGGTTCTCTAATCCTACCCTTCCTATCCTTCTTTTTACAGGCACATGCTTGTCCTGTAGCCCTAACAACCGTTCCTTAAAAGACTGCCACATACCAGATGTGGATTTACCCTCAAACAGCCTCTCCCAATCAAGAGCTGCCAATTTCTGCCTGATCCCAATAAAGTTAGCCTTCCCCCAATCCAACACCTTACCCTTGGGACACCACTCATCCTTTTCCATCACTATCCTAAAGCTAACAGAATTGTGGTCACTATTTGCCACATGTTCCCCAACCAAAACTTTGAAGACCTGACCGGGCTCATTCCCCAGCACCAGGTCCAGTATAGCCCCCTCTCTAGTTGGGCTGTCCACATATTGTTCCAACGAACCCTCCTGTACACATTTTACAAATGCCTCACCATCCAGAGTCCCTGCCCTCAGCGATTTCCAGTCTATACCAGGGAAATTGAAGTCTCCCACTACAACAACCCTATATTTCCTGCACCTATCCAGTATCTCCTGACATATCCATTCTTCCACTTCCCTTGGGCTGTTGGGGGGCCTGTAGTACACCCCCAACATAGTGACTGCGCCTTTCCTGTTTCTAAGCTCCACCCAGAGTGACTCGCTACACGACTCCTCCGAATTGTCCTCCCTCTGCACCGCTGTAATATGCTCTCCAACCAATACCGCTACTCCCCCACCTCTTTTGGCCCCTCCTCTGTCTCGCCTAAAACACTTGTACCCTGGAATATTCAGCTGCCAGTCCTGTCCCTCTTTCAACCAAGTCTCCGTCACCGCAACCACATCCAAATTCCTCGTGCGCATTAAGGCCCCAAGTTCGTCTGTTTTACCTGCTACGCTCCTTGCATTGAAGTATAAGCACTCCAGACCCCCAGGCTCAGTGAGGTCGTCCTCCCCCAGAGTGCTCTTCTTCTTTGCCAGCATTGTCCCAGCCCCAAGCTCGTCCCCAGCCACCACACTTATACACCTAATAGTTTGATCCCCACCCCCCTGCCACACTAGTTTAAACCCCCCCGAACTGCATTAGCAAAGCTCCCAGCCAGGATATTTGTGCCCTTCCAACTTACTTGTGACCCCTCCCTCTTGTACAGGTGCCATCCTCTCCTGAAAACCTCCCATTGGTCTATGAAAATAAAGCCCTCCCTCCTGGACCAGTCCTTTAGCCAGGCATTCATTTGAACCAACTCCCTATTCTTATCCTCACTGGCACGAGGCATTGGGAGCAGCCCAGAGATGGCCACCCTAGTGACCCTACTTTTTAACCTATTTCCCAACTCCCTGAATTGCTCCCTTAGGACCCCCCTACTCTTCCTATCTACGTCATTTCCACCAATGTGTATAATGACATCCGTTTCTTTATCTTCCCCTTTTAAAATGCCTCCTATCCGCTCGGAGACATCCGTGACCCCAGCACCAGGTAGGCAGACTACCATCCTGGAGTCCCGTTCGCCCCCACAGAATCGCCTGTCTGTCCCTCTAACTGACGCATCCCCCACCACTATCGCTCTCCTAACCCCTCTCTTCCCTTTCCGGGCCACAGAGCCTAACTGTGTGCCAGTGACCTGGTCACTGTGTCTTACCCCTGGAGAGGCACACTCCTCCACACTATCTAAAACAATGTACCTGTTTTGGAGTGGGACAACCACAGGTGACCCTTCTTCTAACTGTCCACTCCCCTCCCCTCTCACACCTGTCACCAAGCCCTTCCTATTTTGAGAGACCGCCACTGGAGACCTCCCTTGTACTTTACCCTTCTGCCCTTTACTCCTCCTAACTGTGACCCACGTGTCATTCTCCCGATGCCCCGGTGTAACTAGTTGCCTATAACTGCTGTCAATTTTTCTCCCATTTTCCCTGACTAGGCTAAGGTCAGCGATCTGCAGCTCCAGTTCCCTAACACGGTCTCTCAAGAGCTGCAGTTCCACGCACCTGGCACATATGTGAACCTCTGGGAAGCTCGGTGTTTGCAGAAACTCCCACATCCCACATCGGAAGCACTGAACTGGCCGATCACTCATACCTGCCCTTATCCTTTATAGGGTTGGGTAAAAAATAACTAGCCTTGCCTTGCCCTTTTAGCCCAAGCCCTGTGAGCCAAAGCCCTTATAATGCACACTCTGCTCCCCACTCACTCCACTGCCCGCTCCCGACGCTGCCCGCTGTATAGTGCAGACGGCTTTTTATGCTCCCGACGAACCCCCCAAGTAACTGCCTTTTATACTAAGACTCAACCTCCCAGAATCCCCTTCAGCTGACCTCACTTCCTCAATTCAAAACCCTGAAAAAAGCCCGCGAAATATACTAGGAATACCCTTAAATGAATAAATGAATAATTAAATCACTTCTTAGCTTACTCTCAGCACTCCTGCTAAGACTCTCTCCCCCACTCTCACTCCAGTTAAACAAAGAGATCGAACCCCCCAGGTAACTGCCTTTTATACTAAGAACTGGGAAGCAGTGCCGGAAAAAAGTCAATGACCTCATCTGGGGTGAGTGCTGAACCCCATTTTGCATCTTCCCCCAAATCTCCCCCAGATCCTCCCATCCCCAGCACCCTGCATGTTTCCTGACCTCCAAGCACCTCCTTCCTTCCCCCCCAATGAGCCCCACTGTGCTTTCCCTCTAAGGGCCACCACCTGATACTCTGCACGAGTCACGCTACCATTTCTTTCATGGCTCCTTCTGTCTCCACAGGAGAAGACCAACCATAACACCCGTGAGAGGGCGAAGACAGGGAGGGGGTGGTGAACCAGACCTCCGGGTCCTCACCCCCTTTGAGGAGCGGGCACTGGAGCTCTCCAGAGAAGGGAAGATGCGGGCTGTCAGTGACAGCATGGCTGGGCTGCCATCAAAACGTGAGCACCTATCATTCCTTTAATCACTTTGAGACAATTTCTCAAGGGCATGAGTTTCCGGTGTGAGGGGCAAGGTTTAAAGGAGATGTACGAGGCATGTTTATTTGCACAGAGATGGTAGTGGGTACCTGGAACTCGCTGCTGTGGAAGGTCCTGGATGCAGACACAATAATGACCTTTAAGGGGTACCTCTACAGCTATGTGAATGGGGTGGGAATAGAAGCATATGGACCCCGGAAGCGTACGGGGTTACAAGTCAGATGGGCAGCCTGGTCGCTACAGGCTTGACAGGCTGAAGGGCCTGTTCCAGTGATGTAATTTTGTTCTATGTTCAATGGAGACATGTGAATCATATGTTTGGCATCCCAGATTCCTCTCCCTGCCTTGCACTTAACCTTGTGTCCTGTCTTTCAGGAACAGATTCGGACGCCCTGGGGCCTTCTGGACTCCAGGCCCCTGCTGCAGCTCCCGTCCATCCTGGTCCAGACAGCTTGGACGAGTCCTCGGAGGATATGGCTGAAGGGACCTCTGAGGGTGGCACCGTTTTGGCGTCAGCTGCTACCTCATAATTCACCATCCCAGATACTGACACGTCAGTGGGTCCATTAGTGTTGAGGCTTCTGGGTCACTCTCTGGTGAGCACGACACATCTGATAATGTACATCAGCTGGAGGACGGAACGTCTGAGGTCTCTGGCATGGGGGGGGACCTGCTGGAGACGAGGACTCAGCTGGCATCAGGCTACATGCTGGTCCTCTGAGATCACTTCTCCCTCAGCTGCTGGAGATGCAACAACAGAGCCAGGGAATGTAGGAGGGGCTGATGGCCGCACTGGACCAACTACGAGGCTGTTGGGAGGAGCCCCAAAGCTTTCAGGTGGACCAGCTATTGCCTGTCTTGTGCGCTTCCTAGGCCAACACTGCAAGGGTGGCATCTGCAGTGGAAAGCTTGGGGCAGTGGATCGTCCACCAAGAGTTGCAGGCTCCAAGCGGTGGCTGAGTCACAGCAGGCCACAGCAAAGTCCCAGAGGGCCGCGGCCGAGTCACAGCGAGCCACAGCTGATTGAACAGGCTTCTTGAGATTCTGCGGCCCATGGCTGAGAGGCTCGGGAGCTTGCAGGAGACCCACCAGGACAGCGCTGAGAGACAGCGGGCTATGGCAGCAGCCATTGAGAACGTGGCCCAGTCTCAGAGCACCACAGCTAAGGGCTTGCAGAGCGTGGCCCAGTCTCTGAGGGCACTTGCTACCATTGAGAGATGGCCCCCAATTCAAGTGGCCATCGCAGAGGACTCGACCACCATTGGTAGGACGTAGGTGGTTCTCCAGGACTGGCAGTGCCAGGTGACGCTGGAGCTCACTGCAGAAGCACCACCATCCCATGGAGTGACCCAAGGGCCCACAGGAACCCCAAGGAAACCCCAAAGCCCATGTCAGGGCCTTCCAGCCAGGAGACTGTGGCTGTGACTACATCTTCTGACTCCCCCTTCCTGATACCGGGACAGCTCAGTGGCAGCAGGATGAAGAGAGTGTCATGGAAACATCCCAGACACTTGGAAGCAGGCCAGAGCCCTCCAGAGGATACCTGCCACCCGCATCACAGGTCACAGGGCATGGTAGACAGCTGGCCCCCTCCACCTCCGAAGTACATTCTGGGAAGTCACTGAGACGTAGTGGTAGGCCACGTAAGGTTCGGAAGTTGTAGTTGCACTGAGATGGCACCGGTGAAGGGCTGCACTAGTTAGAAAGAAATTTAAGCACCTTAACGTTTTCAGTTCACAAGTTTTTATGTTCGAACGTCTTATTTTAACACCTTTATTGCAATTAAATGTTCTTTTGCCACCCACCTGTGACGAATTTGTCTCAGATTTGTCTCAAATAGGAACCCTCTTCCATTGATGATCACCAGCGCCTGGTTGGTGTTCCTCGGCATGCTCTTCCTCATCTTCCTCCTTCTTCTCTTCCTCCTCCGCTGGTCATCTTCCCCAGAGATGCCCGGCTGATCAGCCTCCACTTTCTCCTCTCCTCCAAGAGGCCACCTCTCCATAGGGCCAGTTTGTGTAAGGGTACAGCACACGATCACTGGGCTGTATTGGAGGGCCCCAGCAGATGGGTCCAGGCATTGGAATCACATCTTGAAGAGCCCAATGCACTTCTCCACTGTTGTTGTTCGTCCATCGTCGTCGATGAGGACCTCGACACCATTAGCCTGAAGAGGACTGCTCAGTCGCCCAGGTAGGCGCCGAGCTTCACTGCTGCTTCGGTCAGCGGAAAACGACCATTAGGCCTGAGCCGCCTGTGTGCAGGTCCGTGACTACAGCTCCCCGTGGATCCACATCTGCTGCTTCACCACTCGCCCATCACCACAGGACTTCAAAAGTTGAACAGAACAGGTGATAATGGTGTCGAGACTAGCGCGTTGATTTGGATTAAAGTGAGGGAGAGTTGCGCAGCGTCAGCCTCACTCTCTCTTCCCAATTCCCATCTGGATCCAATGGCAAGACAAGAGTCGAGACGGCTGGAGATGGGACTAGGCGCAGTGGATGACCAGGATGTCTTCTGCGTCTTGTCCTGCTCTTCGTGTTCCACAACGCATGCAGAGACTGCCTTCTTGACCGTTGGACCTTCCATTGGTCTTGTCCGCTCAATCCGCTGGAGTCTGTCTTCACGTGCTGGGATAGACATCTCCCTGACTCACCGAGGGTTGAGACCCGTCGGCTACCCTCACCTGGTTTAGCCGGCTTGTCGAAGCCATTGCTCGGGGTGTGGTCGCTGTCGCATGCAAACAGCTACGGGGAGCCACAGATGAGAGCTGAGTGCCAGTGGGGACCAAAGGTGGACAAGCCACCCTGAAAAGGACACGACATGTTTCCCCACCAGAGGTACTACCCCTCCCTGACACCCCATACTTCTCCATTATCGCGCAGGTGGCTACATGGGCCTCATTATAGCGGGTCTCCTCCTCAGACACAGGCCTCCGCACAGGTGTCATCAGCCATGTCCGAAGCGGGTAACCCATATCACCCACGAGCCACCCCCACAGCCTGGGCTCCTCCTCAAATGCCTCCGGGATGTCCGAGCTCCTGACAATGAAGCAGTCATGCAAGTTGCCTGGATGTCTAGCGGAAACATGCATGATGGTCATATTATGGTCGCATACTGGCTGAACATTCAGGGAGTGGAATCCCTTCCTATTTACAAATCTCTACGGATTCTGTAGGGGGGCTTTGAGGGCGACATGTGTGCAGTCGATTGCCCCCTACAGGTTAGGCATCCTCGCAATAGCTGCAAACCCTGCAGCCCAGGCTTCCTGCTGCGCCTGGTCCAGCTTGAAGTTGATGAACTGGCCAGCCCGGGCATACAGGGCTTCAGTGACCTGCCTCACACAGGTGTGCACGGCAGATTGGGAGATGCCACAGACATCTCCGCTCGGGGTCTGGAAAGAGCCAGTAGCACCGAAGTTTAGAGTGGCCATCAATTTGACAGCCACCGAGAATGGGTGCCCCCCTCCCCGCCTCTAGGTGCCAGGTCCTGCAACAGGTTGCACAGGTGTTGCACTGTCTCCTTTCGGAGTCGGAGATGTCGGCGGCACATGGTGTCCGACATCTGCTCGAAGGACACTTGTGCATGGAATTGCTGGGGTCTCTGCTCCCTCCTTCTTCTACACCCTCCTCTGGGTGAATGGTAGCCACCTCCTGCCTCTGGTGGTCATCTTCCTCTGGTTCTGGAAGTGGTAAGGCCCGGGCCTCCTGTGCCCGCAATTCTTCCTCCTGCTCCTCCTCCTCAGCTCCAGCAGCAGCCAAAAGAACAGCTAGATCTATTGGTTGCATAGAAAAAGCCACGTTGTCACTCAGAAGGGGGGCGGGGAGGGAGGGGAGATGTGTCGAGGTTATGGAATGCTGCTTGCCCCCAGCACATCAATAGTCACCGTCCATACCCCTCCAATTCACCCAGCCACATGCTCCCCACAATCACAGCCCCTTGCAAAGTTGAGAGACTGCAGCAGTGCAATTTGCAAAGGCTTTGTGCACATCCTTCAGCTGGAAGTGAGCTGAGTGCGCTAGGAACCAGCAGGATCGCAGGACCCGAGGGCAGTGCTGAGACCCGGGTCCGTGCTGCAAGTCGGACATCAGAGACCCTGCAGAGCAACAGCCCCCCACCCCCCCACATATTCGCAGAGCCGCCACCGACCCGAGACAGAAAATGGCCGCAACAACAGGACACCCGTGAGCAGCAGAGAGCTGTCGGACGCTATGCACTCACCTCCTCACTAACCCTCACCGATGGAGCGCCCGAATCGGACTTTTATTGAGCATGTCTGATTCGCGTCGATTCCCGATTGGCGAACGCGATGGTAAAAGGGGAAATGTTGGTTAAGTTGGGCGTCCAGCCCATTAATTCAATTTAAATGTATTCAAATGCATTCAAGTTGCCGTCGCGCCCGCTTCGGGAGCTGTCCCAATCATGACCATTTTCAGCCATTGGTAAAAGGGGGAACGGCATGGAGGCGATCATGGATCACGCTACTCGCCTCACGCCTGACTTTAACAAGCTTTCACGCCCGAAAACGGATGCAACTTGATGGTAAAATTGGGCCCATAGATTGTTCTTAACAGGAGTCCACAGCTTCACTCATCACATATTATACTTCATATTAAATATTTCAGTTTAACAACAATTTTAAAATGTTAGGAAGCAGATATTGCATTTTCAACACTGTGATCTGAATTGCCATAAAACTTGAACATTGAACTATTTGCCAACAATACATGACCTTCCTCACTTTGAGGATTATTTAGTGATGCCATCTGCAGGATAATTTTGTCTTCCATCGGTGTTCTCTCCCTGCCTCCTGAGGGAGCCTATTCTTGGCTTTATGGTCTCACAGGCATCAGTTACCCTCCAATACCTCATCCTTGTGTCAGATCAGAGGTTGGGGTTTGGAAGCCACTGCTGGTGGTTATTGCAGCCAAGCCCCATGCTTTCCATAGTCAGTATCCACACATGCAGGGGGCGAGATCTCAATTCCTGATTTTCCACACCCCTCACCCATGAAGTAACAAGGTTCCAACCCAGAAAGGACGGGAACCACATTTCAGTCAATTTAAATATCTTTACAGATCTCCTCCCTCACTGAATATTCATACCACACTGATGTCACGTCAGCAAGGTTTACAACAGGTTTTTAAGAACTTGAGGGAAACCTGCTGAGGGCACCAAGTTAAGTATAAACCCTGGGGGGAGAGGGAAAACCCCAGATTTTTTTTTTAACAGCGAGTGCAATAAAATCTGGAGAGAAAACATGGCTAGAAAGCTGGAGAGCTGCACATCAGTTTTCTCAGCTCCACCAGCACTCTGAGGCTTTCCAGCAGAGGAGGTGGGGGTACACTGCATACCTACCAAAATCAAGAACATGGGACAATTGATCCATATCCTTTGCTCCGGGGTGCTGAGGTCAACTGCAGTTGCTATTTTAGAGTCATGGGGGGAATTTTCCCATCCTACCTGCCACGGAAATTGTAGCAGGTGGAGATGCGGACCATGCAAAGGTCCGTTGACCTCGGACAGATTTTCCAATTTTGGGCCGAGCAGAGCTGGAAAATCTCGCCCATAGAGTCATAGAGTTTTACAGCACAGAACAAGGCCATTCGGCCCACCATGTCTGTACTCACAAACTCCAATCTATTTGAATTGCATTTTCCAGCACTTGGTCCATAGCATTGTCGGTGTGAGCTGGAATTCTTCCCAAAAAATTCTAAGTGTCGAATTTGCAAGAAAACTGGAGTAATTCATGTTGGTTTTTTTAGTGAGAATTCAAAGAAGAATCCCCCACACACTGTGCACTGAAGAAGCCACCAGCGTGAATATCATTAAAAACTAGGAGGCGGGGCCTATTCCCACTGGAGAGACTGAAATCAGCACTCTGAGTGGGCCCCTGCACATGCATCGATCTGTCAGTGCCGTGATTGGCGCATGCGCAGTGGCCTCACACTGACAGCCTCCCAATTGCTCAATTGCTGGCCAGCCCCACATCACTGGCCCCCCATGGCCCGATTGCTGGTTCCCTGAAACCCCTCTCCCGACCTGCCCTGATCTCCTGGGGCCCAGGCTGGCACTGGCAGGCACGAGGGGGCCCCCCACCCCCCTCGTGCCTGATCCTCTGGGGGCACCACTATTGATGAGTTTGTCTTCCCCTTTCATAAACAAGCACAACTCCAGAATTTGGGCTAATGGAAAATTCTGGCTGGTAGAGTGCTAGTGTTAAGAGTCCTGGACCAGAATCCAAAGGTAAGTTATGAAACCAGACTAAACCCCAACAATGTTTTTATTTTTGGATAAATGTGAGGATAGAATATTTCTGTCTAGGAATGATTCCACTGACAAATTAGGTATCCTTTAGAATGAAACAAACTTTATTTAATAACACAGTTTCAATATAACTCAAACAAATGAATCAGCTTAACCATTAACAGTTGAGCAATATTTAAAAATGAAAGGAAACAATTTTACTTTTTAACTTATGACTGTTCCAGTTCCAAATAAGTCCCTTTCATTCATAAATCAAATCCACTTTTGAATAAAACATCGAGCAAACAAGGCATACTTGCTTTAACATTTTTTAACAGTCTTTGAGCTTTCAGAAAGAGATAGAGTTCCAGAAGCCTGCAAAATCTTTTTAACTTCATCCAGGCTTCAACTGCAACTAACTGCTTTCTGCAAAAGCCTGTTCTCTCTTCTACAGACCCACCACTGCATATCACATGACGCTTCCAATCACTCTAATCAGACATCCCAGGGAAACACAAGTAAATAAAAGTCCATTAGCTCTACTTAAATAAACACTTGCAAGGTTAAAATGAGTAATTATCCTGCTCTCCCAAAATCTGAGCTGCAATCCCACCAGACATACCAACTGCCTGTAGCATAAAGCTAATTTTTTAACATTCCCCTCAAACACAAAAAAGTGTATATATAACCACATCAATTGCACTACCATTATCACAGCTGGATAACACAAATTGTATTGTAGTGCCTCATCTCATCGTTCTTACTAAAACATATCAGCAAGAAGTCTCACAACACCAGGTTAAAATTCAACAGGTTTATTTGGAATCACAAGCTTTCATAGCACTGCTCCTTCATCAGATGACCCTGATGAAGGAGCAGTGCTCCAAAAGCTCGTGATTCCAAATAAACCTGTTGGACTTTAACCTGGTGTTGTGAGACTTTTTACTGTGCCCACTCCAGTCCAATGCTGGCATCTCCACATCATAAAATATATCACTTCTCTCTTCTCTGCATTAAATTTTATCTGTGATGCTTGTGTCCATTTTGCAGCCTATGTCTTCCTGAAGTCTGTAGTATCTTCTGTATTTGCTACATTTTTGAGTTCCAAGCCATCCGCAAACATTAAAATTATGCTCCATATACTAACATATACCAAGTCATTGACACATACCAAAAAAAGAACAGCAGTCCCAATACTGAGCCACAGAACTATATATTTCGAACAGGTTTGAAAAATAACTGCTCGCCACTCTTCTTGGTTTGTTTTGTCCCCGTTGCTAATTTTGTATCCGCACGGCCCCTTTAATCTCAGTACCTTCCCCTTCTGAATCACTCAATATCCTTTCAGAGTACTGTAAAATAAGTAATATTAATGGGGCTGTTGTGACAATATTAATGGAGGCTACAGAGCCTCGGAGTGGAATCAGCAGCTACACAAAGCGAAACAAAATCAATTGGAAGTTCAGTGTCTTACTGAGCTATACAGAGCTGGTGGCCTCAAGTACCATTCCCCTATTGTGCTCAGGCAGCTGACCTCAGTCTCATTATCAAGTGGGAATTCCCAATCGGTTTGGTGCCCTTGATAAGGGGGAGGAACCCTACTGCTGACTGCCATGTATTGATTCCTAAGGTAAAATACAACTGTCTGGAGATTGAGTGAGGATGGATTCAAACTAGACTGCCTTACGGCCAAATATCCTGTCAGCATTCATCAGCACACTTCAGATACGAAGGCTGGTTAAAAGGGAAGGGACCAGTGGCAAGTACAACCAAATCACAGCCAGATAGTGGAGAAATGGGGATGGATTTTATTGAGCACTATGGTCACCCCATCTCCACCCCTCCTCTGAATATAAAGTCGGAGGGAAATCAGCCTACAATCCTGATGGCTTCCCCGCAGCAACTTAATGCTGGGGGCAGTGTAAATTGCTTTAAGGTGAGGCATCTGCCCCTTTCTTGGGATTGACCAGAAGCTTAGTGGTACCAGCTATGCCATCAGGCGCCATTGCTGGGATTACAGTCAATCACTAATGCTATGGAGCAGGTGAGTCCAGACTTTGGAGTCTCGACGAGGAGGATGAGTGTGGATGAGGGAGGATTGGTTCAAGAAGCCGGCGAGAGGCTACCAGAGTAACAGAGGGGAATGATCTTGGGGGTGGTGCCTCTGGTGGCTGAGGAGGCATCCAGAAGAGGTCCTATCTTCCCCCCGCCCCCTTCCCCTCCCCCCCCCCCCTTGTTTCTTGGCTTCCCACATTGTGTGTGCCTTCCACATGCAATCCGTCCCCTCTGCCCCGTCCCTCTGACTGTGGGCAAAATACTGGCATGGGTGGGATGAGGCCATTAATGGCTAGTCAGTTAAGACCCTAAATAGGTTCAAGGTGAGATGGGCCATCCGATGTCTCTCCAATACGCCCACCTCCCCCACCCTCCTTTTAAAATTTGAGACAGGTCAGGGATGGAGAGATAGATGGCAGAAAGACCACCCACTGTTCATCCAGGTGCTCTTCCACTTTCAAATGGAAGAGTGTAAAGTCCAACCCCTGGAGAATAAGGTGAAAAAGGGGGAAAATAAAACTCGTAAAATGTAAGGATTCCATGTGTGCAATAGTAACTGAAAGTTAAAATAAAGAAATGATGAGAACAGATAAGAATCAAAAATAAAGAAATATTCAGGGTTGGGGGGGTGGATGTTCAAAAGGGTTATCAGTAGCATTACTAACCTGTTAAAAATAAGTAGGAGCAATGAACAATAACAGCCGCTTTAGAATGCCTGCAGAGCTAAATACAGCAAAAAAAAGGGCACTGATTCTCATATCAATGGAATCTTCGCCTAACCCTTTCACCCTCACCCCTACTGGTCCCATTGGTCTCAATCCCTGACTCCCATTGGTCTCAGGGCCTCAATCCCTCACATCAATTTGTCTTCTAGGCCTCAATCTTTGAATCCTATTGGGTCCCTGGGCCTCAATCTCTGAATCTAATTGATCCCCTGGACCTCAATCTCTAAATCCTGTTCATCTCCTTGACCTCAATCCCTGACCTTTGCTGGTCTCCCGGCTCCAGAAACCTTGATGGCTGCTGGTCTCCCAATCTTAGTATCCAGCTGTCTTTGGTTTCTGGACAAGGTTGTTTACTGCTGTTATCTGAGCCCAAAATCCTGACTCCCACTGACGCCTAGTGCAGAATCCCTGTGGCCAAGTAATGTCTTGATCTGAAGGCTTAATTCCCACTGATCTCCCATCCTGCAGCTCAAATTCCGCTGATAGCTTGACCTGACACCCAGACCTGACCCTTTGAATACCACTGGTTTTCCAGGGTCCTGTGACCTGCTGGCTTAAATCCCTGACCTCCGTTATGCTTTTGACTCAATGCTTCATATCAGAACAGCAGGAATAGCAAACCCTACCAGTTAATGTACGTCCACATAATAACTATTTTTGCCTGAGGGATGAAGGAATCAAAGTCTGTGAAACGTCAATTAGAAATGCTTCATCGCACATCCATTAGTTTACATAAAAGTAAATCTTGACCCTTGCAGAAAATTGAGAACGTTATTATGAAACTTCCACTGAAGATTTATTGAGAAAAAGAAAGAAGTCATTTATATAGTACCTTTCATAATCTCAGAATGCCCCCGTCCCTTCCAGCTCTTGTCCCACAGACATGAGAAGATACATTGCCCTCTACATAATAAAGGTCCTGATTCATAACTTGATTCACCATCGCAAAAGTGGTCTTCAACCCAATGCACTTTGAACACCTCAGGGACAAGTGTCACAACCAGACAGAACAGTTTCACAGGCTGCTGTCAATGTTGGAAACACAGCCCTCAATGTGTACACAATGACGAATCAGACATATCAATGTGATAATTACAAGGTCATCTATTTTACTGATGCTGGGTGAGGGATGAATATTGGCCAAGACAATGTGGCTGACTCTTTGAATAGTGTGACGGGATATTTAAAATCCCTGAGAGGGTAGTCGGGGCAGTCAGTTTAAGACCTCTTTCAAAATACAACACTTCTTCCAGTTGAGCACTCCTTCAGCACTGTAACAGTTGGATCTTGAGCTCGGGTTTCTGGAGTGGAGCTGAGACACTGTGACTCAGAGGCGAGAATACTCCCACTGAGCCATATGACAGACACCCATATGTGCAATTTCCAATCAAGCGAGGGGAATTAGTGAGAGGGTAGGGTGGTCTGGGGATGAAAACCTGATCTACTGTTCACCTTCTTTAGCTCAACATTTAAGCCACTTCATTCCTCCAACACATTCTGTAACTCAGTTTGCCTACAATCTAATCAGGTTTGCAATGTGATGCACCCTGGCGTACGATACCTCACAAAGGAGAAGTCTGTGCTTTGCTTGGACAGCACATAGAAAGAACACAGAAAAGCCTTTAGCTTCAGCCCCAGTAATTCCATCACAAAATAATTTCCGACACAGCATTCTCCTGAGACAGATTCCTAAATAGAATAAAAACACACCAAATCGGCTTGAACCTCCCCGTCCCTTCCAGCTCTTGTCCCACAGACATGAGAAGATACATTGCCCTCTACATAATAAAGGTCCTGATTCATAACTTGATTCACCATCGCAAAAGTGGTCTTCAACCCAATGCACTTTGAACACCTCAGGGACAAGTGTCACAACCAGCTTTTGGTAATTCAAAGTCATTTTTATGTAAATAAAAGTAAAGTCACTCTCATTTTGTATTAAACAATTTAAGTAAAGAGTAGAGGAGATTCATATTTGCTCAATTTCAATTCAACATCACAATTCAAATGAAGCAGCTTCAAATTAACAATATCCATTAACATTATAAACATGCTAAGAGAGAAAAGGGTTAAAGATTATTTATATATTATAGCTATCATATATAGCTATAATATATATACATAGTTCTGTTGAAAAGTTTCAGCTGCTTGTAATTCTTGTCCAGCATTCTAAACCACACAATCCATAAATGATATCCTATGCTATTTTTTGTTAAAAACTTACATTTTCTTGAATGAATGATGTTGCTCACCCAGATTGTAAGCTCTGTGGTTAAGAGGCGACAGAGCACACAGTGAGATGCTCACCGATTCCCTCTCTCCATCCCTTGTAGTCACCTCACAAAGCTCTCTCCCAAATACACAGATGGTTTCATTCATTAGTTTTGAACAGTTTTCTGTGCAGCAGCTCCCCAGGTTGGCGTCAGGAGAGGCCACGTGAGGTGCTGAGCAGCCTATCAGGCCCCGACTGATGCTGGGGGGGGGGGGTGGTAAAGAGACATCAGGCACTGAGACATCATGTAGGGTTCCTTTTTTTAAAATCAGATAGGTATGCAGTCTGTTGCTTGGAGGGATTTGCTCATTGTGCATGGCTGAGTGTCTGGGGAAATCATGCATTGGAATCCTGAAAAACACTTCTCTGACTTGGATAAAATTAAGTTGGAAAACCTTCAGTGCCTGGTTCTGAGCTGCTTTTAATTCAAACCTATTCACCAGTCCATCTGGTATAACAAAAACAACATCTTCTGTAGGTTTAAATATTTTTAAACTACAGGCATCTTAAATGGGAAAACACAGGCATTTTAATTTATTCATTAATACAGTACCATTTAACCCTAAACTGAGCTTCTGAGGCACATCTGCTCCATCACCAAAACTGTCTATTCCCACCTAAATAATATTGCCCATCTCCAGCCCTGCCTCAGCTTAATTGCTGTTGAAACTCTTACTCATATTTTTGTAGCCCCGTGGCTTCACTGTTCCAATGATCTCTTGGCTAACCTCCCACCATCTGCCTTCGTAAACAGGGGCATGTCCAAAAAAGTCCTATGTTCTTGCTCCAGGTACCATTCACCTATCTGTGCTCACTCACCAACACCGACTCCAAGTTCAAGAAGATCTCATCGCAAACCCTGCATTCAAATTCCTCTAACCTATTTTTTATTCATTCAGGGGATGAGGGTGTCGCTGGCTGGGCCAGCATTTATTCTCCAGCCCTAATTTCCCTTGGGAAAGTGTTGATGAGCTGCCCCCTTCAACCACTGCAGTCCATGTGGTGCTGGTAGACCCTTACCTGGTCTGGCCTACATGTGATTCCAGATTCACAGCAATGTATCTGATGAGCAATAAATGCTGGCCCAGCCAGTGACACCCACATCCCATGGACAAATTTTTTAAAAATTGGATCCAAGACTCCTGAACCCTTCATTTAATTCATTTGTAACTACAATGAAAAGTTGAGAATGTAGTGCAGATCCTATTCGGGAGGGGTGCCAGGGTTTTTACCCAGTGACAGTGAAGGAATATATTTCCAAGTCAGGATGGTGAGTGATTCAGAGGGAAACTTGCACGCGGTGGTGTTACCATGTATCTGCTGCCCTTCTTAGTTGACTAAGATTGCGGGTTTAGGAGGTGCTGTCAAAGATTTGGTGAGTTGCTGCAGTGCATCAAGGTTCTCTCAAGCCAGTAGGGTCTATGTAGCTGATTTCACGCACAATTCTCTCCCTTTTGTATTCCAGCCTCCTTGAGATACAGTCAGTGTTTCATTAACCTTTCTGTTTTTTATTCTACCTGCCCATGAACTTCTAATGATTTCCATACATGATTCTTCTGAACCTTTGACCTCTACCACTAAGAGGAACAAAGGCAATAAGCGTATGGGAATATCAACACCTGCAAGTTCCACTGCAAGCCACACACCACCCTAACTTTTATTCACTGTCGCTGGGTCAAAATCCTGGAACTTCCTACCCAACAGCACTGAGGGTGTTCCTACACCCCATGACTGCAATGTTCCAGATGGCAGCTCACCCTACCACCTTCTCAAGGGCAATCATGCGCAGAAAATAAACATTGGCTGTGACAAATGCTGCTCATGTCCAATAATCAAATAAAAATGATCCTCGAAATCTTTCTGCTAATCCACAGTTCTGAATTTTTCACCATTTCAAAACATACCAGAATCTCTTTGGTCCAAAGTGGATAATCTCACACTTCCCCATATTGAACAGATTCCCCCACTTGCTTAATCTACCAGTATCTTTTTGCAATCTCTGCTCCCATCTACATCATTGCTTCTTCAGTCCATCACGCAAACCAGCTGATGCGCGACAATCAAGCACGAGGTACAAGGCTTCAGCGATTGAAGGCTTTTATTGACAAACAATGGAACTATCTAACACGAGTACACCAATCCAGACTGGAGGGGTCCCGCCTGAGCAGAGGGTCTTATACCTCTCCCAGGAGGCGGGGCCCGACTGGGATGTGCCATAACAGCATCCACCACAGGTATATTAATCCCACAGTGTAAACACCCTAGCCCAACAACAACATTATAACAACCCCACAGTGTCAACACCCTAACCCAACAGCCACATTGGAATAACCCCACAGTGGTAACTAACGATGGTTCACCACATTCACCCCTCCTTTGAAAACAAAGGCCGGCGGGGTGCGAAAACAGACTGCATATATACAAAAGATCTACAAGTCCAGACGGTCTGGAGGACCGCACCATCGCTGTGACCTCCTCAACACCGGTTGTGACACCGGAGCAGGTGCTTGCGGTGGCATTCTCTCCAAAACAGCGTCTGGCTGTCCCCTCGAGGGCTCACGGGCCGGTTGACCCTGGTGAAGCGGTGGTGCAGGGGATCCCGGTACCTTCTGTGGTGGCGCCGATCTCCGAGTCTCAGGCAAGCTGTACATGGGAGTATAACTGTTATGCACTGGTCCCGGTGCTGACCGCGCCACGTCCGGGGAAGAAATAAGTGATAGGGGATTCGTGACAGGGGGTATGGGAGCGACAGGAGTTGCTACGTCCCCTGCGGGCGCCAGGTCTCGAATCGAGACTGTGTCCTCTCGCCCGTCAGGATATGCCACATAGGCATACTGAGGGTTGGCGTGGAGGAGTTGGACCGGTTCGACCAAGGGGTCGGACTTGCGGGCCCTTACATGTCGCCGCAGAAGGACGGGTCCTGGGTACGTCAACCAGGCTGGTAAAGATATCCCCGAGGACGACTTCCGAGGGAATGAGAACATCCTCTCGTGGGGAGTAGCATTGGTTGCCGTACACAGGAGGGAGCAAATGGAATGAAGCGCGTTTGGAAGGACCTCCTACCAACGGGAGACTGGAAGGCCCCTGGACTTCAGCGCCAATAGGACAGCCTTCCAGACTGTAGCATTCTCTCTCTCCACCTGTCCGTTGCCCCTAGGGTTGTAACTCGTGGTTCTACTAGAGGCAATCCCGTATGAGAGCAGGAATTGCCTCAAGTCGTTACTCATGAACGACGAGCCCCTGTCGCTATGTATGTAGCAGGGGTACCCGAACAGGGTAAAAAGATCACGGAATGCCTTGATCACCGTGGCAGTCGACGTGTCCGCACAGGGGACAACAAACGGGAACCGGGAGTACTCATCTATGATATTGAGAAAGTACACGTTCCGGTCCGTTGAGGGAAGGGGGCCCTTAAAATCCACACTCAGCCTCTCGAAGGGGCGAGTGGCCTTGACCAATTGTGCCCGGTCAGGTCGGTAAAAGTGCGGTTTGCATTCTGCGCAAATCCGACAGCTTCTTGTTACTGACCTGACATCCTCCACCGAGTAGGGCAGGTTGCGGGCTTTGATGAAGTGGTAGAGCCGAGTGACCCCAGGATGGCACAGGTCATTATGGAGGGCGTTCAAGCGGTCCTCCTGCATGGTAGCGCATGTTCCACGCGAGAGGGCATCCGAGGGCTCATTGAGTTTCCCTGGACGATACATGATATCGTAATTATAGGTGGAGAGCTCAATTCTCCACCGCAAGATCTTGTCATTCTTGATCTTGCCCCTCTGCGTATTACTGAACATAAACGCCACGGATCGCTGATCCGTGATCAGGGTGAACCGCTTCCCCGCCAGGTAATGGCGCCAGTGTCTGATGGCCTCCACAATAGCCTGGGCCTCCTTCTCCACCGCTGAATGCCGAATTTCGGGACCTTGAAGGGTGCGGGAAAAAAACGCGACGGGGCTGCCTGCCTGGTTTAGTGTGGCGGCCAGGGCGAAATCCGATGCATCACTTTCCACCTGAAAAGGGATGGATTCATCCACCGCGTGCATCGTGGCTTTCGCAATGTCACTTTTCAAAGCCTTGAAGGCCAATTGGGCCTCCGGCGTGAGTGGGAAAGTCGCGGACTTGATGAGCGGACGGGCTTTGTCCACGTAGTTGGGGAACCACTGCGCATAATAAGAGAAGAAGCCGAGGCATCTCCTCAGTGCTTTTACGCTAGCGGGCAAGGGAAGTTCAGTAAGGGGGCACATACGGTCTGGATCAGGGCCAATGACCCCGTTTTCCACCACGTATCCCAGAATAGCTAACCTGCGCGTACGGAATACACACTTCTCCCTGTTATAGGTCAGATTCAGGCGAGACGCAGTGCGCAAAAAGTTCTGGAGGTTTGTGTCATGGTCCTGCTGGTCATGGCCGCAGATGGTGACATTATCCAGGTACGGGAAGGTAGCCCGCAACCCGTTCTGGTCCACCATTCGGTCCATAGCACGCTGGAAGACCGAGACCCCATTGGTGACACCAAATGGAACCCTAAGAAACTGATACAGACGACCATCCGCCTCAAAAGCCGTGTATTGTCGGTCCTCTGGGCGGATGTGGAGTTGGTGGTAGGCGGACTTAAGGTCTATGGCGGAGAACACCCGGTACTGCGCAATCTGATTGACCATATCAGATATGCGCGGGAGAGGATACGCATCCAGCTGCGTATAACGATTAATGGTCTGACTGTAGTCGATGACCATCCGGGGTTTGTTCCCGCTTTTAACCACCACGACCTGTGCTCTCCACGGACTAACGCTGGACTGTATGATCCCTTCTTTGAGGAGCCGCTGAACCTCAGATCTGATGAAGATCCGGTCTTCAGCGCTGTAACGCCTACTTTTAGTAGCGATGGGCTTGCAGCCTGGTACCAGATTCTTAAATAAAGAGGGTGTGGTGATCTTTAGTGTGGAAAGATTGCATGCGGGGCGCTTTGGACGATTTGGAGGCTGCGGCTGATTCCCTACTGCCAGCGAAGGGAGTGGCCCACCGTACTGTAGGATCACACTCTTCATGTGGACCATAAAGTTTAGTCCGAGGAGAATTGGCGCGCAAAGATGCGGCAACACAAGGAGCCTGTATCGCTCGTAACTTGTGCCCTGCACCTCCAGAGTTACCACACAACGTCCTTGGATCGGTACAGACCGGGACCGTGATGCCATAGAAATTGTCTGTTTGGCAGGTATAACCTGGAGTCCACACCTCTTTGCAGTGTCAGGGTGAATAAAACTCTCGGTGCTCCCACTGTCAAACAGACAATACACAGTACGACCATTTACCTTGATGTTCATCATTGAACAGTCAAGCCTGTGATGCTTAGCCTGGTCCAGGGTGATCGACGCCACCGTTGGCCCTTGGACGTCACTGCAGGCAGCCGAGGTTGATGCTGAGGACCCCTGCTGGTCGCTCCTGGTCGTCGTCGACCAAGATGGCCGCCCCCATGAATCGCACGTGGGTGAGGGCGCCAAGCGTAGCGACTCCTGGTGGTCATCCTCCTCCTCCGCCAGCCACAATGGCGTCGTCCTGGGCTCGCACGTGGTCGGACCTCGTGGGTACTGCAACGCCGATGGAGATTGTCTCCGTTCTGGAGGGTCACAGGCTGCACTGCCGTTCTTGGGCTTCGATCTGCAGACTTTCGCGTAGTGCCCCTTTTTACCCCACTGACTGCAGATCACCGTTTTAGCTGGACACTGTTGCCGTGGATGCTTGGCTCCTCCGCAAAACTAGCACCGCGGGCCGCCTGGGGCTGCCGCCGTCGTCGGGTCGATATGGGAGCGCGAGCCCGTGGGGCGAGGAGGGATTTGTGACTGCTCCTGCCACGTTGTCTCCACGTGGTCTTCTGGATACAGGGCCAAGCTTTTCGACGCTGCCTCCAGCATCTCAGCCATCTCCATCGCTCGGGTCAGGTTGAGATTCCCTTTCTCCAACAGCTTGAGCCGGATGTACGAAGACCCTACCCCTGCCACAAACGCATCTCGGGCGAGGTCGTACATGTACTGCTCAGCCGACACAGCTTTGCAGTCGCAGCCCCTGGCAAGCTGCAAGAGCTCATTGGCGTAGTCCTCCATGGTTTCGCCCGACTGCCGACGTCGTGTAGCGAGGAGGTAACGAGCGTGAATCTCGTTGGGTGGTCTCGTGTATCGCTTTTTCAAGAGCTCGAGGGCCCTCGGGTAAGTGGTGGCCGCACGAATCGCGAGGTAGACAGTGTCACTTACCCTCGCATGGAGGACCTGGAGTCTGTCGTTACCCTTAGTAACTGCTGCAGAGGCTGCCAGGTAGTCCTCGAAACACTTCAGCCAGTGGTCGAAGGTGTTAGAGGCGCCGACCGCACGTGGGTCCAGCGTCAGACGCTCTGGTTTCAGCATTTGCTCCATACTCTCTTTACTGTCGAGAGTTTCGTGTTTGTCAATAAAATTGATGCGCGACAATCAAGCACGAGGTACAAGGCTTCAGCGATTGAAGGCTTTTATTGACAAACAATGGAACTATCTAAACACGAGTACACCATTCCAGACTGGAGGGGTCCCGCCTGAGCAGAGGGTCTTATACCTCTCCCAGGAGGCGGGGCCCGACTGGGATGTGCCATAACAGCATCCACCACAGGTATATTAATCCCACAGTGTAAACAACCTAGCCCAACAACAACATTATAACAACCCCACAGTGTCAACACCCTAACCCAACAGCCACATTGGAATAACCCCACAGTGGTAACCAACGATGGTTCACCACACCAGCCTCCCATCCATTGACTCCGTCTACACTTCCCGCTGCCTCAGCAAAGCAGCCAGCATAATTAAGGACCCCATGCACTCCGGACATTCTCTCTTCCACCTTCTGTTGGGAAAAAGAATCAAAAGTCTGAGGTCACAAACCAACCGACTCAAGAGCAGCTTCTTCCCTGCAGCCGTCAGACTTTTGAATGGACCTACCTTGCATTAAGTTGATATTTCTCTATACCCTAGCTATGACTGTAACACTACATTCTGCGCTCTCTCATTTCCTTCTCTATGAACGGTGTGCTCTGTCTGTATAGTGCGCAAGAAACAATACTTTTCACTGTATACTAATACAATAATAAATCAAATCAAATCTTTGTTGAATTTAAGATTTGCAACTTAAATTAGTGTTGTCAAGGCACTGGTGTAGTGGTATTGTTGCTGGACGAATAATCCAAAGACCCAGAGACCTATCTGTTTCAAGAAGACGACCATCATCCCGGTACCAAAGAAAAGCCAAGCAGCGTGCGTTAATGACTATTGACCGGTGGCTCTGACATCCATCATTATGAAGTGCTTCAAAAGGTTAGTCATGGCACAAATCAATTCCAGCCTTCCGGACTGCCTGGATCCACTACAGTTTGCCTACCATTGCAACAGGTCCACAGCAGACGCCATCTCCCTAGCTGGCCCTTGCACTCAACCATGGAACACCTAGATAACGAAGACACCTATGTCAGACTCCTATTTATTGACTACAGCTCAGCCTTCAACACCATTATTCCTATGAAACTTATCTCCAAACTCCGTGGCCTGGGCCTCAGCTCCTCCCTCTGCGACTGGATCCTGAACTTCCTAACCCGCAGACCACAATCAGTCAGGGTAGGCAACAACACCTCCTCCACAACTATCCTCAACAGTGGTGCCCCACAAGGCTGTGTTCTCAGCCTCCTTATACTCCTTATACACCTATGACTGTGTGGCCAAATTCCCCTCCAACTCAATTTTTAAGGGTTTGCTGACAACACCACCATCGTGGGTCAGATCTCAAACAATGACGAGACAGAGTACAGAAATGAGACAGAGAATCCGGTGAACTGGTGCGGCAACAATAATCCCTCCCTCAATGTCAACAAAATGAAGGAGATTGTCATCAACTTCAGGAAGCATAAAGGAGAACATGCCCCTGTCTACATCAACAGGGACGAAGTAGAAAGGGTCGAAAGCGTCAGGTTTTTAGGTGTCCAGATCACCGACAACTGTCTTGGTCCCCCCATGCCGACACTATCGCCACCTCTACTTTCTCAGAAGACTAAGGAAATTTGGCATGCCAGCTACAACTCTCATCAACTTTTACAGATGCACCATAGAAAGCATTCTTTCTGGTTGTATCACAGCTTGGTATGGCTCCTGCTGTGCCCAAGACCGCAAGAAACTACAAAAGGTTGTGAATGTCGCCAATCCATCATGCAAACCAGCCTCCCATCCATTGACTCTCTCTACACTTCCCACTGCCTTGGAAAAGCAGCCAGCATAATTAAGGACCCCACACACTCCGGACATTCTCTCTTCCACCTTCTTCCGTCGGGAAATAGATACAAAAGTCTGAGGTCACGTACCAACTGATTCAAGAACAGCTTCTTCCCTGCTGCCATTAAACTGTTGAATGGACCTTGTATTAAGTTGATCTTTCTCTACACCCTAGCTATGACTGTAACACTACATTCTGCACTCTCTTTTTTCCTTCTCTATGAACGGTATGCTCTATTTGTGTAGCACGCAAGAAACAATACTTTTCACTATATGCTAAAACATGTGACAATAATAAATCAAATCAAATCAGTGTAAAGCTTTGGGGACCTGGGTTTGAATCCCACTGTGGCAGATGTTGAAATTTGAATTCAATAAAAATCTGGAATTAAAAGTCTAATGATGACCATGAAACCATTGTTGATTGTTGGAAAAACTCCATCTGGTTCATTAATATCCTTTGGGGAAGGAAATCAGCTGCCGTTACCTGGTCTGGCCAGTGATGCCCACATCCCATGGATGAATAAAAACAATTTAAATCCACAGCTCTGGAGCCCTTCGTTTAAGTCATTTGTAAATGCAATGAAAAATTGAGAATGTAGTACAGATCCTATATTAGTGTAGCCACATCCCCACTAATTGGAGTATACACACACCAGTCTGACTATATTTGCTGCATTTGCTAATCCACTTGCTACCCATGCCACTAGGCTTATTCCAATTACAGGCCTTCTCATTTTGCTGATAGTCTCTTTATCAAATGTCTTTCTGGTCTGGGGCTTGCATTTGACTCCAGTCCTACATCTTATTTGTTGACACTTCACTGCTCTCTGAAATAGCCTAGTAGCCATTCAGTTGTATCTAACTGTTTGCAAATGAAGAAATACTCCCAAGCCAGCTTTGTAGGTCAGTTAGGGACAGGCAATAAATACTAGCACTGATTGCCATGCCAACATCCTGAGAATATTTTTTTGAGAAAGCTCAATATAAAATCAAACACAAGCTATGCCGTCAATTCTGTTATGTCAGGGCACGCTGAGGGCCTCACGATGGCTAATTCCATCTCACTGCCACCAGCTACATCTGATTCTACAGCTAATATCAAATTAAATCAAAATGCTCAAGGCAAATATCTTTCCAAATGACATTCACCCACAGCATGGTCTGGTCCTAATGGGTTTGCCCCATACCTCGTCAATGTTGGCCTTTTCTAAGACACCGATTCCCTAGCCTCTTTTTCTTCCAGCAGGGAGATTTTGGGGGAAAAGACATTCGTGGAGATCCCCTTTTGAACTCCCCTGAGAACTAGGGTTGCCAACACTCCAGACTTGCCCTGGAGCTTCAAGAGCCAGGATTTTCTGCTCACAGCAAACACGGATGCAAAAGGCGATTGTGGTGCAAAATCCCACAAGAGGCCAAAAACAAAAACTTGGCTGGCGGGATCTCATGACGGAATTGTCCCATTGACATAATTAGATTTCTGCCCAGGAAGGTCGGAAAACTCACTTAAGTACATTTAAATCCTATTGACGGATTTCCCCGCTGCATTGTCCCCCCACATTGGGATTTCCCCTCTCACTGACGTGACAGATCTGGAACAATGTGAACCAGCCAAGGAGAGCACTCTGGGAGTGCATAGGTCAGTACAGACCCGAGGTGAGGGACATGCCTGTGCACTAGTCTGGCTGCTGGGGGCAGTGCCAATGGGCAGTGTTGGTGAGGTTCCTCTGGGGTGCTCCAGAGGGTGGGCGTTCTTTATGTCTGCGGTGGGGTTGGGGAGAGATCCCCATATCCATGGGGAGGTCTGTGTGTTGATTTTTAGTGCTGGAGATCAGGGTGCTCTGATTGCTGGAGAGCTGATGTTGCTGGTGAGGTCGCCTCTAAATGAGCCCGCTCTGCCAACTTGCTGGAAAATATGGCGGGAAAAGCTGGCTGTGCTGCCAGCGTGCTCCATACTACTTTTCTCACCTGAGCCACACTTAGACAAAAATATAGTAATTCCACCCATGGAATTAAAACAACTAATCATCAGGAAACTGCTGCGAGCAATTGGGATTTTCCAAAATATTCTTTCAACATTTTGGTGATACAAAAATACCTAAGATTAAAAATAAATCATATTTGCTGATAATTGAAAGTCATCCAGTTGAATATCCAATGTGGGGAGACGGTGTCCCACAAGGAGTAGATATATTGGCAGGAATTTTACTGCCTCACCCTCCTGAGGCTCGTAAGATTCTGCCCGAGGCCAACAGCGCATGCTGCCCTGTGAGCCTCGCCCACCCCGATTCCAGGGCGGATGTGCTGGTAAAATTCCGGTCATTGAATCAGCAATGGTAGGAGTGTATGGGTGGGGCAGCTGGAGGCAGAATGGTCATGTGATGCATCCTTCCAGGAACACAGCCATCCAGTGATTTCAACCCTATGTGAGTAGGCAAGAACATAGCAGACGAAATATGATGTGGAAAAATGTGAAGTTATCCACTTTGGAAGGAAAAGCAGAAATCAGAGGACATGATCTTACCGTCCATTCATGCCATTCTCCCACTGCAGCAAGGTTGGAGAATTTTTGCGGCATGCCAAATCTCCATTCACCGCAGTGCCTTGGGAAAATCCCACTGGCGTGAATCCCAACCCCAGAGTATTTCTTACATGGTGTGAGACTAGGAAGTATTGATGTGAAAAGGGTCCAGGATGCCCTTGTTCATAAATCACTGAAAGCTAACATGCAGCAAGCAATTAGGAAAACAAATGGCATTGTTGTGGTAAATGTACCACTGAGTCAGGCTTGAAGGTTTCAAGAATACAGTTTTATTTTAACGAAGCTTCGTGGAGAAAAGGCACTAACAAGCAGCAAACCTTCTCTCAATGAGACAATAGGAGTGGTCCATCTTTATACCCTTTACACAATAGATGGACCGGACATCTAGCCATTACCACATGGTTGTAATCAAGTAGGTGATCAATCGTTAACACATCGTTATAGACAAATACAGACATGAATATGTTAACATCGCATTGTCTTATGAATGGATACATTTCCTACATCAGTGGCTATCAATGGTTTTAGTTTCGGCCTATTCATATAGCCATATATTCATACGTATATTCATACGTATATTCATAGATAGTCGGCCTATTCATAGATGGAAAAGGTCCTTAGGAATAGGATTTACGACCATTTAGAAAGATGCAGCTTAATCCGAGATAGTCAGCACGGATTTGTGAAGGGCAAGTCTTGCCTCACAAATTTGATAGAATTTTTTGAGGAGGTAACTAAGTGTGTAGATGAAGGTAGTGCAGTTGATGTCATATACATGGATTTTAGTAAGGCGTTTGATAAAGTCCCCCACGGTTGGCTTATGAAGAAAGTAAGGATGTGTGGGATAGAGGGAAGTTTGGCCGATTGGATAGGTAACTGGCTATCTAACAGAAGACAGAGGGTGGTGGTGGATGGAAAATTTTCGGACTGGAAACTGGTTACCAGCGGAGTGCCACAGGGATCAGTGCTTGGTCCTCTGCTATTTGTCATTTTTATAAATGACTTGGAGGAGGGGGCTGAAGGGTGGATCAGTAATTTAACTGATCCACCCTGCTGATTTAACCCTGACAAATGCGAGGTGATTCATTTTGGTAGGACAAATTTAAATATGGATTACAGGGTCAAAGGTAGGGTTCTGAAGAATGTGGAGGAACAGAGAGATCTTGGGGTTCCATATCCATAGATCTCTGAAGGTTGCCACTCAAGTGGATAGAGCTGTGAAGAAGGCCTATAGTGTGTTGGCGTTCATTAACAGGGGGTTTGAGTTTAAGAGCCGTGGGGTTATGCTGCAACTTTACAGAACCTTGGTGAGACCACATTTGGAATATTGTGTGCAGTTCTGGTCACCTCATTATAAGAAGGATGTGGAGACACTGGAAAGAGTGCAAAGGAGATTTACCAGAATGCTGCCTGGTTTGGAGGGTAGGTCTTATGAGGAAAGGTTGAGGGAACTTGGGCTTTTCTCTTTGGAGCGGAGGAGGTTGAGAGGAGACTTGATTGAGGTTTATAAGATGATGAGGGGGATAGATAGAGTGAACGTTCAAAGACAATTTCCTCGGGTGAATGGGGCGGTAACTAGGAGACATAACTATAGGGTTCATGGTGGGAGATATAGGAAGGATGTCTGAGGTAGGTTTTTTACTCAGAGAGTGGTTGGGGTGTGGAATGAACTGCCTGCAGGGATAGTGGAGTCAGAAACTTTAGGAACATTTAAGAAGCTATTGGATAGGCACATGGAGTACTTCGGGATGATAGGGAGGAAATAGCTTGATCTGGGTTTCAGACAAAGCTCGGCACAACATCGTGGGCCGAAGGCCCTGTTCTGTGCTGTACTGTTCTATGTTCTATGTTCTATATAGTAATTTACAGGAATTAGTTTTCCTGCAGTTATGTATTCCCGATCCCACCTGTAGCTAATCTCATTATCTACCCCTATTGTCCTTATCCTTAAGCCCTGGCTGGCTTCCTGTAGGATTTGATTTCTGCATGTTTAACTTTGAATAGCTGTCTGTCCTTTATGTTTTAATCTCAGGTGGCTGTCTGTACTGAAAGTTAGTGCCTGTTTAATGTCTCTTTCCCAGGTGACTGTTTGTGTGCCAGGCAGCCATCTTATGTGTACCCATCTGTATATTTTTCCCCCTTCAGCATGTTGGCCTTTATTGCAAGTGAATTTGAGTACAGGTGTAAAGATGTCTTACTACAATGTATAGAGCCTTGTTGAGACCACACCTGGAGTATTGTGTGCAGTTTTGATCTTCTTAGCTAAGGAAGGATATATTTACCATAGAGAGAGTGCAACAAAGGCGAACCAGACTGATTCCTGGCAGGATTGTCCTATGATGAAAGATTGAGGAGACTGGGTGCACATTCTCTAGAGTTTAGATGAATGAGAGGTCATTTAGGACTGAGATAAGGAGGAATTTCTTCAGCAAAAGGGAAGTGAATCTTTGGAATTTTCTACCCCTGCGGCCAATGGATGCTTTATTAGAATGTTGAAGGCAGTTGATTTATAGGTATTAAAGATATCAAAGGACATGAAGATGGTGCAGCAAAATGGTGTTAAGGTAGAGGATCGGCCATAATCCAGTTGAATGGCAGAACAGGCAGGAGGGGCCAAATTACCTACTCCTGTACCTATTTCCTGTGGTTGGGAGTTGGGATTGTCCTCTGCTCTTGCATGTGAAGACAGAGGCAAAGGGTGTAAAATGGGCCTACAGCCATCTCATCACTTCAGGCCTGAATTTACCAAGACCCAATTCCATGGGTTGCTGTTGGCTGCTCCTTTACCCACCTGGCATATGCAAATGGATGGGAGAATCGAGGATTGGAGACTAGATCTGTCCTCACAGCCCATTTCCCTTCCATCCACCAATGATTCTGTACCTACGTGCTTCTCACTCAGTCAGAAATTCCACTCTAAACTTTGTGGCCCTTTTAATGCTGCATCACTGTGATTGTCCATTTGATGGTGAGAATCAAACCATGACTCTATTATTGACTCTTGACTGAATTTCTTGGGCCTAGGGAAAGATAGTCAGCCGAAGTCCTGTCCAACCCTGGAGTAGAGCAATCCAGCCCCGAGTATTCAAAAACCAGTTGTCCTCAGTGGGTGAGGGTTGGATGACCCAACAATTTCAAGCCCTTTCCTTCTCCTGGGCCCCACACTTTGGATAGTGGAAGTATTCAAAGGTTTTCCCACTCCATAACCCAAGGGGAATTGAGGGAGGTTGTGAGGATTCCACCTTTGCCCAAACCGTGATCAACCACATTCTTGCAGAAGGGAAATCAAATTGGTGTCAAAATGAAGAAGGAAAATGTCGAAATCCACCCCCGCCCTCCTCCCTCCCCAACTGCCTTCACAGTGTTCCTATTCTTGACTAAAATCCAGCAAGCAAAAACAACAACTTGAATTTATATAGCACTTTAACTTACTAATATATCCCAAAGCACTTCATAGGAGTGTTATCAAACAAAGTTTGACAGTGATATTTATTTGAAAAAATATGGGAAAAGGTGACCAAGTATTTTGGCAAAGAGAGGCATAGCGTTCGAATTCCAGAACTTAGGCCCTCGGCACTAGAGGCATGGCTAAAGTGTTGAAAGATAGGAATGTGCAATGCTGTGTTGTGTTATGCTAATATAAAGGCACCAACCACTCATAAGGGACTAAGTAAAGGTGTTGTGGGTTGGTTTATTTAGAATAGATAGATGAGAACATTTATAGATAGTAGAAAGGTTGAAGACATCAGCCGCAGAGCTGTGTGTGTGTGTGGGCCTGATTTTACCAAAACTTCACGCCCGAAAATGGGCGTGAAATCGCAGTACAGTTGGGCGTCGGGCCTATACCACGATCTGCACCTGATTCCGAGCAGATCGCGGCTTTACTGACACCCGAGCCCGTGCCCGAATCGGGCGGACCGACGATTTAAATGCATTTGCATGGATTAAAATCGACTTAATGAACTGCGCGCCCAACTCTACCGCCAAATCCCACTTTACC